>NC_135542.1:49907625-50553534 GCF_045843805.1 Urocitellus parryii
CCTGCCAGAAGTCCAGCAGTCCCCAGCCAGGTAACAAGTGGTGGAAGGCTCAGCAAAGGCCCCACAGGCCAGCTCTCAGCCCCAAGTTCAAGGCAAGAATCCAATAGGCAGAGGCCACCAAGCCAAGGAATCCTCAGGGGACTCCAGGGAGCAGAGTCTGCTGGGGGAGGAAGGTTCACAGGAGCAGGAGGAGCTGCCCGGTGACGGAAGAAGGCTTCCAGCACAGAACAGTCACTCAAGACACAGGGCACCCTCCAGAGGTGCGCTACGGCTGGAAGGCAGCCGGTGTGCAAACACTCCCAGGTGAAAATGATGTGCGAAGGGCACGGAACCCCTTCTTCTGGCCTCAGTTTCCTTGCCAAGGACATCACCTCAGCATCAGGACATTCGTGGCCTAGACACGGGCACACGCTTCTTGAGCCTCTTCCCGTTTACAACCAACATTGAGGTGACATTGTTCCAATCTTATAAAAGAAACTGCAATGAAGCAAGGTCTCAAAACCACACTCCCACGCTCTTATTCCGTCTTATTCTGTGGTTCAAAACCCCACCCGAAAGCACTCAGCTCATTTACATATTTATAACTCTACCTTTTCCGGGAAAGAACATTAGACATTTTTAAAACTAAAAATTGTCAGGAAAATATCAGCCCTCAAGTACTTTGGCATGAGCTGCAGACATTTTAACTGGAAACTAAGAAGCGCATCTGCAGATTCTCCACAGCTTCTTCACATGGCGGGGACTGTCACATTTAAGCAGTTAAAATTTATAAATGGATGTTATTTATTTATAATTATTTACAAATGGATTAATTTTCAAGAGAAAATGAATGTACCCCTCAAAATATGCTTTAAAATACTGACCTTTACTCTTTTGACACAGTCAGCTTGAGTGTCCCTGTCCTCCAGCAGCCACTGCAGGGCAGGAGAAGGCCCAGGCCAGGCAGGTGTGGCCCTGGGGAAAGACCTGACGATGGGGAAGCAGGGAGCTGTGGTCCCTCTAAAACACACTGTGAGCACTGACGCTCACTATAGTTACGAACTAGAGACCATGGGGCAAAATCGGCCCCCAGGGAAAACGTAGACCCTAGTGAGAATCCAAAATGGACACCGTGACAAATGGATTTTCTCCAAATTGGGCCTTGAGCTCCACCGGTCCGGATTAATTTTCCAGTGCTCTCACCCCAGGGTAAGGGGGCTTCTTTTCAGAACTCAGGTCTTCTCCCTCCAGGGCTGCCTCCTGCCTTCACTAGTTCACCTCCTGACCCACCCCGGCCACAGCTGCCCCTGGAGAGGACTGCTCAGGCCTCCTGTCCACTCTTTTTTTTTTTTTTTTTTTTTTTTTTTAATTTTTTTAATATTTATTTATTTATTTATTGGCAGACACAACATCTTTGTTTGTATGTGGTGCTGAGGATCGAACCCGGGCCGCACGCATGCCAGGCGAGCGCGCTACCACTTGAGCCACATCCCCAGCCCTCCTGTCCACTCTTAACACTTCCCCGTCGGCACCAAAGGCACCCCTCCACCCCACACGGGGTCCCTCACTGTCTGCCGACAGCCCAGTTTCCTACACCAGATGGGGCACCTGGGAAGGTGGACACCAGTATCCCCTCCCTGCGTGTCCCCAAGTCCATCCTGGCCCATCTAGCACCAGGTACCCAGGAAGTCATGAGATGTCAGGCTGGACCGACCTGGGGTGGTGACACCACACTGAGACTCATCAGGCCAGGAGAGCAGAAGTCATCAGGAAACACAACCTGCCACCCCCCATGGCCTCCCCAGGCCCCAGCTTCTGGTGCCTGGGACTCTTTCTTAATACCCCCCAAGCTTCTCCTACCCCAGCCTATCCTGAAAGCCAAGAGGAAAGAGGCCCTGTCAACCACACAGGCCAGGAGAGCAGAAAGGGGGACAGTCTGCAATCTGCCGAGAGCATAAGGGAAATGGAAAGCACACGGGGAGGCGGAGAGGTCTGCAAGGCCGCGCCGAGCACAGCTTCCTGAGGCACTGGCATTCAAGATGGGGTCTCTGGAACGCAGGATGGGGATACACACACAGTCTGGAGGGCCAGCCAGGAAGCTTCCCCCACTTGGGAATCTAATTAACCTGTGAGCATTCTGCACATACACCACTTGACCAGGAGACCAGAGGACAAGGAGGCAGGCCCCTCTGGGCCCCTCATTGCTCCCTGTGTCCCTTAGACCTGCACAGCAGCAACACCAGGAATTTGTTAGGCGCTGCACCCTGAGGCCCACACCAGACTGAGATCCCAGAGGGATGTCCTCAGAGGCACCAAACTGAGAACATTGCTCTGGAGCACCACTGAAGTCACTTTTGCTCACCCAGGGTCCCCTTTAGACTGTGCAGCATGACAAGGCTCTGTGTGACAGCTGCCCAGTCCCTGGGGTCTCATGTAGAAATAGCTTTCCTGGGCCAGGGTGGAGCTCAACGGTAGAGTGCTTGCCTGGCATGCCCGGGGCCTCAGCTGGATTCCCAGGAAAGCAAAACAAAAATATCTTAATCCTACAGTTAGTTTCTAGAAATAACTTATTTCAAAGAATTGTTCTTTTTTAAAAAATCATTTAAAAAATAATGAATAAGATGAATGAACCTCCCAAGTGGGTAAGCTTCCAGACTAGAGCTTCATTTAGCTCACAACAGCCTGATGAAGCGTTCGCAGTGCCCCAGCGCAGGAGGCAAGCTGAGAGCATCCCTCAGGAACCCCTGGTAGGGTCTTCCCTGGAAACAGCTCAACATTTCTAACAGCCCCACCCCCACCCCGGGAAATGGCAGCTCTAAGCTCTAAGTAGAAGTTGCCTGCTGAAGTGGCCCCCGTCTTCCTGGCCTGAAGGTCCAGAATGTGCCAGAAGCAGAGGGAGACAGTCGCTGGGTAGCACGGGGTATCAGTGTCTGTGTGGGCTGCCGTGAGGCCTGCAGGGCTCTGCGCTGGGAGCTGGGGGAGGCCCGCTGGAGCCTCTCTCCGTTAAGATGTAGTTAGAGGTTTTGGAAGAGTCTCCAAGGAGCTGGGGGCAGGAAAGAGCAGGGCAGGGGAGGCATCCAGCCTTCTCCAACCCAAAGACGCTGCCCGGGGCCTGGCTTCCCCAGGAGCAGGTGGGAGCAGCACCTTCAGGCTCCTTCTTTCACCCAGGTCCATCTCCCTCGGACCTTCCGCCACACCACTCGCTGGGCAGATCACCTGTCCTCGGGCCCAGAACAGAGTTTTCTTCACTTCCCCTTCTCTGCTCCTTTTCTTACTCACTCATTTTTCTGTTTCCCCACCCAGAAGTGAGCTCCAAGGGATGGGGGCCTTGGCTTTGTTTCTCTACTTCTCACCAGCACCCAGGACCAGGGCACAGGGGAAGCCACCAAGGACAGAATGAGCTGCTGGTGGAGGAATGAGTACAAGGAGGAGGTCAGGCTTTGCAGTCCCGTGGGTGACATCAGTCTTGCCCTGCATGCTGTAGGCTGTGTGACCCAGAGCAAGTCACTTGACCTCTCTGACCTTTGGCTCCCCATCCTCACAATAACCCCAAGGCAGTTCCAAGAAGACTGAAATAAAACCCTATCTCACACAGGGCTTAGCACGAATTACGTTCTCAATGTTTTCTTTATTTTCTTCTAGGGGTGAGAAGGCAAATTAGTACCTATTAATAATACTTTTAAAGTCTTATAAGAGCCTTCACCATCATCTTCTCTGTTTTTCTCATACAAATCTCACAAGAGGGAGGCAGGGCAGCGTCTTATGCTCATTTTGTGAAACAAGTGATTGAAGCCAGAGAAGTGGGCTTCAGAGGCCATGGCCCCTGGCTGTGCTAGAACCCAGGTCTCCTTCCTTCAAGGGCAGGGCTCCCATCTCCATCACAGCCACTTTGACTGACCTATGAAGAGTCTGCCCAGTCTGGGTGAAGGCCAAAGCATGGGAGCTCTGGGTCCAGGAAGGATCTGGGGCATTCAGGTGGGTGGGGAGTGGCCAAAAGGTCTGCAGACAGTGGGTGATGTCTGGTGGCCCTGAGCCAACTCCAAGCCAGTGTTCCGAGGTTTCCTATAACCACGCTCCCAAAGGCAGCCCAGCCTCGGAGCCTGCAGCACCACAGACCTGCCCTTCCTGTGGGAACTTCCCAAGTTTCTACCACGTGCCTCAAAACAAAGAGACCTCCAGAAACTTTTCTGCTTATTTTCTAACTCATGCACCCCTCGGCTAAAGGCATCCAGTCTTCCAAAGCAATTCAGAGGACTTTGAGGACAAGCATCTGGACAATGTGACGTTTTACACAAGATCCCTCGTGACCTGCTGGGTTGCCAGAATGATTGCTCAGGTTGTGCGTGGCCCAGCCCCAGGAGCATCACCCCACACCTCTGACCAGACGGCTCCTCCAGAGACGTGGAGCATGCAGCGCTGGCCTCAGGCTCTCCTGCCGTTTATCTGGCTGCACAAGCTCCTTCGCTCCAGCCACCCTGGCCTCTCTGTACTCCGCCAAAGGCTAAAGACGTGCTGCTCCTGGGCTCTGTGGCTCCCGCTGGAACGTCTGGCCCCTCCCCTGCAGAGGTCCACACAGCGCGATGGTTCTGGGGTTCTACTCCTGCCACGTACTGAACACGATGCCCAGCCCCAGCTCCCAGGGGTGTTCGCTATTAGAACTATCAAGACCCAGCTCCAGCCCTCCTCCCCGATTCCCCAGGACTACTCACCCACTGCTCATGATGCATGCATCAAAGATTTAATGAAACCACCCTGGGCCAGGTGGGGCCCAGACTTAGCACTGAACAAGGCGGGAAAAAATCCCTGCCAGTGTCCCTGTAACAGTAGACAAATAACAATTAATTCAACCCTACGTGCCAGGAAACTGCTCAGAGTGGGCATGAGGGAGGCTGGTGGCCCCGGGGCCCCACTCCCCTGTAGAAGTGTTGACAGCCACACACTTGCTGTAGCCTCGTAGAGGGTGACACATTCTTCCTTCCTGCTGACTTTGACATGGGATTTGCTGTGGCCAACAGCCATCAGGAGATTTTTTGAAGTGCACCTGCCAGGCTGGCTTTACCTTTCATGCCATCACCATGAAAACAACAGGCACCAAAGAGCTCGGTGCACAGCAGGAGAGCCACGCAGCCAAGCCAGCCCGGCCTGCGGCCTGCACCAAACACCCTGAGCACAGCGGAGCCCCTGGCCACCCACAGACACCCATGGGGCGAGAGCCACTGAGTGTGGGTTTAGCCCACCACCCGCGCTGGCTTCATGAAAGAAGGTTTGAGACGTGAGAAACCGCTAGAGAGTTTTGAATTAAAGAGACAAGACTCTAATTACCTTTAAACCAGCCCCAGGATGGTTCCTCCTAGCTCCAGCCTCCAGCCACCTAATGCAATAGGTTTACTGAAGAGGTGAGGGAGAGAGGGAGGGAGGGAGGGAGGGAGGGAGAGGGAGGGAGGGAGGGAGGGAGGGAGGGAGAGGGAGGGAGGGAGGGAGGGAGGGAGAGGGAGGGAGGGAGGGAGGGAGAGAGGGAGGGAGAGAGAGAGAGAGAGAGAGAGAGAGGGAGGGAGGGAGGGAGGGAGGGAGGGAGGGAGGGGGTGGGGGGGGAACACGCCAGGGAGTGGATTTTTATTGGGGAACAAAAAATTCTGGGGAAAATCCCATCTATTGAAGATTAATTAAGGGGGGGCAGCATCCCAAGGTCAGGGGCGACGACTGGATCTTCAGGGTAGTGGCCAGACGCGCCTCCGCAGGGACAAGCCCTGGACCTGAGAAGGGTGGGGAAAGCTCTGACACAGCTGTGCCTAAGCGCCTCTCACTCGCCAGGGAGGTAACTCAAGTCACGTGCGAGGATGGCCTCCCCCATGTGGGGCTGAGACGCAGCACCAGGTGAAGACGGCTGACAAACACAGCAGAGCGTCATTTCAACTGAGATCAGAAAGACCAAAAAGACCCAGCCACGGGAAGGATCAGAAGGAAGAGCGTCCGGTGGAGGGGGTACTGGCACCAAGCCCTGGACTTGGGCCTCTTCCAGGTGAGGCCCCCACGGGGCAGACACACCCTGCCCTCCTGCAAGGCAGCTTGGGCACCTTCCCCGGCATCAGGAGGGACCCGAGGTCGGGGAGTGTCTTACATGGGTAGCCCCAAGGCCTCCCAGGGGAAGCACAGGTTAGCTGCAGGAAGAGTGACAGAGGGAGAAAGAAGGCAAAAGGACAGTCCCCTTGGTGCTGAGGCGCTGCCCTTGGTAAGGGAGTCAAAAGGCAGAGAGCAGCAGCACTCACTGGGGCAGGATCTGCCCCCGCCCGGCCGTTCAGCAATGTGCCTGCAGACACATTTGGCTGTTGTAAAAAGTCCTCTGGCATCTAGTGGGCAGAGGCCAAGGACACTGCTGGACGGGGCACTCACCACAGCACACGATTATCCAGCCCAAAATGTCACTAGAGCGAAGGTGGAGAGGCCCAGCCTCGATTCCTGAAGAGGAGCCCGGAGCTCTCCTCACTTTTGTGTTGAAGAGTAAAGCGCTGAAGCAGGAAGCAAGCGCGCAGGTTTATTTTTAAATCGCCTGTGGAGCTTGTGGGCTGAGAGGATGCCCCCAACACTTGCTCCTGCAGGGAAGGCCCCATCTCGGGGTGGAAAGAGCAAGTCTGGAGAGGGCCTTTGAGTCTCCTTCCCAGTTGTTTCCAAGTTTATAAACCTAGCTTATAAACTAGGTTTTGGGGAAACTGGTGGACCCCTAACACTAGGGGGAAAGTCACATCGAGCCATCTATAGAGGAGCATTACTTTCACCAGATTCTCCAGAGTCTATTACCTAAAGCGAATAAGAACCACAAAACCAATCAAAAGCACCCCGCCTGCTCCTGTTGCTTCAATAAAGAAACACCTGCCACCGCAATTTATGTTTCCTCTTATTGATGCCGTTATTTAGTCACCTAGGTCTCTCTCTCCAGGCCAGATAATTCCAACTCCACGTAAAGAGTCTATTTTAAAGCCCTTTAATCATGTCTGGCTTCAGGCCTTTCTCAAAAGGTGGTCAACTCAATCCCACTGAGCTGTCTGGTGGGTGGCAAGATCTCATGCTGGTCCCGGAGATTAAAAAATGACCCCCCGGGGATCACAACTCCTGGGGGTGAAGAAGCTACAGTAAACAGAGGAAGAAGAGGGTAATCAGCAAAGGCCCCCGGAGCGGGTTGAAGACAGGGAGCTGGCACACACCTCTCAATGTATGAATCTGAACGATAAAGAAATTCAAACCCATCTCTAACTGCTGACCAAAGCCAAATGAAAAAAAGAAAAAGGGCAAAAAATAATAAACTGCATATTTATGAGAGCAATCCCAATAACAGGGTCCCACGCTTCCTGCTCACTTTTCTTAGCTCTAAGACGTAAAAGATGGATTTATGACACTGATCCCTGACTTTCTGGAACTGTGAATGAACTTGAAAACAAATATAGCAGCTGGGAGAAAGAGGAACATGTCATCTGGAGACAGAGGAAGGTATCCACCACTGCAGAATATCATCATCACACAGAAACACCAAAGCCTTGTCTCCCTACATCTGGGCTGACAGAACACAGCAGTCTGTGGGATTCCAGGATCCCTTCCTCTGGCTCCAGAAAGACTCAGATCTTGAGAGTAAACCAGCCTGGTCATCTCTCCTGAGCCAGGCTTGCGCCTTGGAGATCTGATCCCTGTTTCCTCCCCATGGCTGCATCCTAGGGGTTGCCCAGCCACCCCCTTTTCCTGCAGCCCCCCACGGTGCTCCTAGGGACATCTGCCATACTTTGTTCCAGTGTCTGGCTCTGTGGCAACTCTTTAGAGCTGTTCCTTGGCTGCTGTCTTTCTGGTTCAGTGTTTTTGAGATGGTGCATCCCGAGGGGAACCGATTAAGAATGGGGGTTGCTGGGTCCCCCATGACTGAGTTACAGGAATCTGCACCACTGACTCCTCCAAGAGATTTTCTTCTGGATTGCTGCACAAGGGGATGTGATAAGTATTAAAACAAGGCAAAGGTCTTCCCATCTTCCTGTTTCTTTAAGCCAAATTCTCATGCAATAGGTTGCTTCAGGTCATCTCCCCATGCCTGGCACGTTTTCCTTCTGTCCACTTGTTCACTTTCATTTCCTAACCATCTTCTGATTTGGGTTCACCTTCACCCTCACCCTGAGTCATGGTACCTCCTTATCACCCTTTCCTTTGTTTCTTTTCTCTTTTTTCCAGAACTGGGGATTGAACCTGGAGGCACTCTACCACTGAGCTACATCCCTCAGCTCTTTTGATTTTATTTTTGAGATAGGGTCTTGCTGAGTTGCTGAGGCTAGCCTCAACTTGCGATTCTCTTGCCTCAGCCTCCTGAGTTGCTGAGATTACGGGCATGTGCCACAGCTCCTGGCTTGCCCTTTGTTTCTGACCAGCTTCTCTTCCACACATGCAAAGCTGCATCCATGAGATTGTCCATCTATTACTGCTTTCATGTCTTAATTCAGTTCTCTGGTTGTTGTGTTTTTTGGGTTTTTTTTTTTTTTTTTGGTTATAGGTGGACACAATATTTTATTTTTATGTGGTGCTGAGGATCCAACCCAGTGCCTCACGCATGCTAGGCAAGTGCTCTATCTCTGAGCCACAACCCCAGCCCTCAGTTCTGTTTTTAATTCAAACTTTAAGTCACCTCCTTGCCTGGTCACGATCCAGCTCTCTTAAAGTGCTCTCTTAGTCATCATTATGTTTCCTATTATTGATGCCAAGACTCAAATTCCAAAATGCAAAACCAAAACCCTGGCAGACTGTCACCTCTCCCACTAGTTCTTCAGCTCAACTGCATGTGCTCCCCTCACCCTTCTTCCTAGATCCCAGCCCTGGTGACATCCTAGCACCACGTGGGGAGTTGGAGGAGGGCCACACCCCAAAACAGAAACTGGAATTCAGACACTGGTATTGTTAAAAAGTTCCCAGGGGAGCCGAAGGTGCAGCGAGGGTGGGAAACACTTCTTAAAGTCAGCGTGAACACCTAAGCCTGTCATCTCCCAGCCAGCCCTGATCTGAAGGTCCAATGTTTGCCCGCTGCAGGCCGAGTCCAAGTTCCACTGTGCCCCAGCAAATCACACACAGCTCCCCAACAGCACAGGTCCTCAGTAAACCCCAGCTGAAAACCAAACCAACACAGTCTGCTCTGCCTGTCTCAGCTGGGCTCCTCCCATCTCCCACCAGGTACGGGAACTCGGAGATGAGGGAGATGATCGCCCCTGTGGAGTGATCCTATAAAGGAAAGACGTCTGTCTTCCTCGAAGGCAAACTTTAAAACATTTAAAATTTAAAACATTCAAAAACATGGATTTGATGGAATAGGATGCAAAATCTACATTAATCATCAAGGTAAAACAGGATGGTTTTTGTTTCCTTCTTTCTTCCTCAGTCTTTCTGGAATGGATATTCCCTTTGTGAAGAAACAAGGACAAGGAGTGTTATTTGAAATGTCCTAGGTTTTGCTCCCCTGGAACACCCTGACGGGTGGGTTGTTCATGCTGCCTGGCCTTGCCAGGTCCAAGCCTCCAGGCCTCCTTCCCTGCAGCTCCTCCTGTCGCCATTCAGCCCAAACCCTCACTTCCCACAGGGTGGGGACAGACTCATCTCTCTGGCCCCCTCTGGTCCTGCTAATCCACCCCCAGCTCACATTAACCTTCTAAAATCACCTTTTTGCAAATACCACCTCCTCAAAACCTCTCAAGAGCTGCCAATCCTCTAAAAGTATAAATCTCCATTCTGGCACTCAGGGTCCTGCAGACCTTGGGCCCTATGAACTTTCCTTAATACCTCCAAAATTCCTGATGTGAACTAAGCTCATGTCCTCAATGTGTCACCCAGCAGGCACCCCTGACCTCAGCACACGCAGAGACCCACATGTCAAGAGCTCTCAAACTTTTCCACCAAGTGCTTGGGGAGGCAGCCTCCCCTTTCACCTTGCTAATGAACACGGATTTTGCATTTTATTCCATCAAATCCATGTTTGTATTACTGTTTTTGAATGTTTGTAAATGTTTGCTTTTGAGTAAAACAGACGTCTTCCTTTCTAGCCTCAGCTCCACCAGGGGTGAGAGAATCAGACCATCACCTCTGCATTCCCACCCGGCTGCACCTGTGAGGCCCCTGGGAACTTTTTAACAATATCAGTGTCTGAACCTCCGCTTCTGTTTTAGGGTGTGGCCCTCCCCTAATTCCCCACATAGTGCTAGGATGTCACCAGGACTGGGATCTAGGAGGCAGGATGAGGGAAGCACGTGCAGATGGGACCTTTCCTAAAATCTGCAGCCCTTGACCAACACCTGGCGTGATGGCTACTGGCTGAAGAAATGAGGGAATGGAGGAGGAGGGTAGGAGGAAGGACATGCAGAACTCGGGATTACCCGTGGTTCCTGCGCACCAGCAAACACGCTTCTCTGTCCCGGGGTCAGAAGCACTCTGCTCAAAACCCACCCCAGCTTGCCTCGTCCACCCTCCCCTCAAAATCCAGCAGACTCTGCCTCCCGGGAGCCGCCTCGCCGGCCTGGCCCCACGCAACCCCACTCTCCACGGCACAAATCGCCATGAGAAGGGAAGGTCTGCACACGCACCATGCTGACTGCTCTCTCTGGTGGAGATGACACGCGGGCAGGCCCAGCAGCAGAAACACCCCTGTTCACAGTGGTTAACTTGTGGGGGAGGGGGTAACTTGGGAGCAATTTTTATTTCCTCCTTTTTGCCCTATAATCTTTCTGGAATGAATATTCCCTTTTTGAGAGACACGAAGAACAGGGAGTGTTATCTGAAATTTCCTACGGCTTCAGCGCGGGCGGCCAGCAGGCCCTCAGCCCCACCACGACCAGGCTCCACTCGGTAGAAACCCCCTCCTCCCACTCCAGACACCCCCACGGGGAGAACCTGAGGATGCTGTCCATCTGGAGTCTCCCAGCTCTTGGCAGGGCACCACAAAAGCCTCCATGTCTATTCCATCTGACATCCGGAGAACTCTGAGAAGCCACTGTTCCTGAAGACAACGCAATTCAAGCTGCGTGCTGCAAAGAACCAGCAAGGAGGGACCCTTCCTAAAATCTGCAGGCAAGGCCTGGGCACAGAACCCAATCCTTACTCTGCTCTGCTGCTCTGCTGAGTGAAACACAGGCATTTGGAAGCTCAGGGTCACAGCCACCAGGAAGACAGAAGACCTGCCCACCCTGCCAGGCCAGCCATTTTTCACTCACTCAAATTTCACCCAAATTTGCAAAGACTTTACTCTTTAGAAAGTAGGGCTGACTCAAGGATATGCCCCTAGAATCATCACTGTTGCCATCTCCTCCTGGGAGATGCCACCAGCTTATGTGGCTCCCTGCAGGGTGCTGTGTGTGGCCAGGAGTAACTGGGGCCTGCTGTATGAGTGGGGTCTCTGCTGGCACAGAGCTCCTCTTGCCAACAACGTGACAGTCCCTGCCCACAGGCCACATGGCTCACTGCCTGGTCCCACGTCTGGGTAGCACCGTCTTCCTCTTGGGAGGAAGACCTCTAGTCCCCCGGCTACTTTCCCTGACTCTGGACACTACACTGCAAGAATTTGCTCAGCCTGGGAACATATACACAGGCGGAATCCCCATGGGTTCCTGATTTTTAAAAATATTTCCTTTTGGTTTTTACCTAATTTGTCTATTTGTTGGCATGACATTTTTTTTTTTTTTTTTGGTAAGTACACTACTGCCCTGTTCTGGGTTTCTTGACTCTTGTGTTTGGGCGACGGTGGGATTTAACCACATCATCAGCATCATGCAGTAGCTGCCTACGGGCGCTCGGTTTCTGTATCCTTCATCTAGGGGTCCCGGATGCAACAATGAAACTGCCCTGAGAAGCATGGCTTCACACTCAAGCTCCCACTGGGGGAAACTCCAACTCCACCACCCCCTGGCCATGGCCTTGGAAGTCGAGTTTTCAGCTTGTTCCTCCTCTGTGCAGAGGGAACCCTGCTCAGAGTGGGCCTACAGAACTCATTACCGTGATGTGCATAAAGCACTTAGCACTGTACTGTGCTGGGTATACAGTAGGTCTCAGTAAATAGTACTGAATCTTACAAATTCCAAAGATGATGGGGCTGGGGCTCAGTGACAGAGCCCTTGCCTAGCATGTGTGAGTCACTGGGTTCAACCCTCAGCACCACATAAAATATAAATAAATAAAATAAAGGTATTGTGCCATCTACAATTAAAAATATTTTTTAAAAAATTCCAAATATGACTTTTGGACTTTATCCCTGTGGTTTCAGCTTTCCTATCTCCTTGAATGTGTCAACTTCATTTTGTCACCTGAGAAGAGAATGCATGTCAATGGTTCCCAGATCTGACTGTGCTTATATTCCAAGTCTCACCCTCAAGTAGGGTTTTGGTGTATCTGAATTGGGCTGCCCAGTCTGTGTTCTGTAAAAAGCCCTCCTCCCCATCCAGGGGTCCTGACACAGCCAGTCCTACTCAGGAACCACTGGACTGAGAGTAAGATAGCCGTGGCACTGGTACTACTCAAATGAGATTCCACGGCCCTCAGCCTTGAGCTGCCAGATTCACCCTGACCCCTCAGTCTGTCCCACTCACGCAGCTCTCAACTTTTCTCTAGTCCCATGAACCCCTCTCCCCCCATTGCCTGTTAGACACCAATTATAACGCCCAGTGTCCACTGCTTGCTGCCTGGCTTCAAGCCTTACGGTGCAAAGAGCAACATCCCAAACCCAGGACCCTTTCAAAGAACCAACTCTGGATTCTCTGATTTTTATTGTTTGCCAATGAATTTTTGTTGTTCTTCTTCTTTTCTTAATGGCTTTCTCCTTTTTGTGGATTTAGTTTAGTTTTTCTATGTAAGGCAGAAGCTTAAATCATTGATTTTGGGCCTTTCTTCTTTAGTAATATAAGAATTTTTAATACTGTGAGTTTCCCTCTGAGCACTGCTTTACCTGCATCCCACAAATTTCAATAAGTTGTTTTCATTTCCATCTAATGAATATATTTTCTGTCTCTTGTGATTCCTCTCTTACTTTAGGCATGTGTTAATTTCAAAATATTTGAGAACTTTCAAGATACATTTTGTTATTTTTAGTTTAGTCCATTTTTGTCAGAGAACATAGTTAATATAAGTTTAATCTTTTTTAAAACATATTGAGTATTGTTTAATAGCCCAGTATCAGGAGCATTTCAATGCACTTGAAAATAATGTTTTCTGTTTTCGTTGGGTATAAGGTTCTGTAAACATGCCTTCAGTACAGCTGGCTGTCTGGGTTGTTCCAAGTGTTCTATACATATACTAATATTCTTGCCTGCTACTTCTACCGTTAAAAGAGAGAAGTGTTGAAATTTCCAAATCTAATTATAGGTTTGTCTATTTCTCCTTTTGGGTTTATCAATTTTTCCTTCACATATTTTGAAGGTTTGTCATCAAACGTATATATATTTAGGATTATGATATCTTTTTGATGAATTGACTCCCTTACCATCATGAAATGTCCTTTGTTATGCCTGGCAGTATTCTTTGTTCCAAAGTCTGCCCATCTGATACTAACGAAACCATTCCAGTTTTCTTTTGACAAGTGCTTGAATGGAATGCCTTTTTCCATCCTTTTATTTTTAACCTATTTATATCTTGTTAAAATATCTTATATATTTAAAATGGACTTCTTAATTATAGTTGGTTCTTGCCTTGGTATCCATCTGACAATATTTGCATATTAAATGGTTTACTGATGACACATTCAGTATGATTATTAATATGTAATCCCAGCAACTCAGGAGGCTGAGGCAAGAGTATCTCTACTTTGAAATCAGTCTTAGCAATTTAGTGAGACCCTCAGAAATTTAGCAAGACCCTGTCTCAAAATAAAAAATAAAAAAGGAGGGGCTAGGGTTGCGGCTCAATAGTAGAGCGCTTGCCTCAAATGTCTGAGGCACTGGGTTTGATTCTCAGCACCACATATAAATAAAAAATAAAGGTTCATTAACAACTAAAATGAATAAATTAATAAAATTCAAAAAAATAAAAAAGGAGCGAGGATGTAGCTCAGTGCTCAAGTACCCCTGGGTTTAATCCCGGTACCAGGGTGAGAGAAGGAAGATGAATATGTGTGTATGTGTGTGTGTGTGTGTGTGTGTGTGTGTGTGTTGTGTGTGTTGTGTGTGTGTGTGTGTGTGTGTGATCTTGCTTTTTGTCTTCTGTTTGTCTCAGTTATTCTTTGTTCCTTTCCCCTTATCATCTTTTGAATTAGTTTGTCGTCCTCTTTTATCTCCATTTTTGGCTTACAAGTCACCCCTCTTTTTTAATGTTTTTTTAGAGGTTGCTCTATGACATGCAACATATCTTTATCTTAGTACAGTCTACTTCAAATATGATACTACTTTACATATAGTATTAAGAAATTATCACAGTAACCTTCCGTTTCTCCACTCCTGTCCTTTGTATTATTGTTGACATATATTTTGCTTCTATATATGTTATAAAATCCACAGTATCTTGTTTGTATTTCGGCTTTAGGTAGTTTTGCAAAGATTTTTTTTAAAAAAAGGGGGAAAAGCTTCATATATTCCTGCATATTTACCATTTTGGGACTGTTATTCCTTTGTATAGCACAAATATCTATCTAGTATCATTTTCCTTCTGCCTGAAAAAAGAAAAACAAAACAAAACAAACAAACAAAAAAACTCTACCTTAACACTCTGGCTGCTGGTGATGAATTCTTCCAACTTAACTTTGTCTACAAAATATCTTTACTTCTCTTTCACATCTGAGGACTATTTTTGTTGGGTACAAAATTCTACATTAACATTTTTTGGTTTTTAGTTCTATTGTTTTATGCCTTGAATAATTTCTGACCAGACATATGCTGTCATTCTCATCTTCCTTCCTCTCTATGTGACATCTCCCCGACCCTTGATCTTCTTTCTGGTTGCTTTTATGAATATCTTCTTATTAAGTGAATGATTATTATGTGCCTTGACTTGACTTGCTTTATTTTTATTTGCTATATTTACTTGGGTTTTGTTGAGCTTCTTGAACTATTTTCAGCAAATTTAGAAAAAAATTTCTACTACTATCCCTTTAAATTTTTTTTTTTTTTTGGTCCTCCTCCTCCTGTTTTTCTGAGACTCTGATCACACATATAATAAACTGCCACATGCCATCCTGTGGTTTACTTTTTATCAATGGTTTTTCTTTATGTGCTTGATTTTAGTTAGTTTCATTGTTCTAGTTTAAATTCATCAATCATGTTTTCTGCATTGTCTAATCTATTATTTTTTCATTTTGAGTCTGTGATTGATAGATAGTCTATTTTTCACTTCCAGAAATGCTATACTTTAACACTTTTCCATTTTTCTCATCATCTTGCTGATATTTTCCTTTATAAGTTTGAGAAAATGAAACACATTTAAAACATCTGTTTCCTTTTTCTGCTAATTCCAACATCTATTATTACTAGGTCTACTACTATTGATAATTTTTCTTTTGTCACATTGGGTCATGTATCAAGACACTGTCAACTTTACTTTTTCTTTTTTTAACTTTGCATTTTTCAATGCAGAATTTTGTTGTATTGCTTTAAAGAGTTTTGGATATTTTCCTGTTAGACAGCTAAGTTAGTTGCAATTTGATTATTTCATATTTACTTTTAACTATTTTAGGGTGAGCCTTGTATGTCCCAGTGCTGATGCATGGCCCTTCTACGTTTCTATCGAGTGCTCCATTTATTCAGTGAAGTCTCCTCTTCAGCTAGAGGGTGAGCGGAAGCCTGGCCCTGCGTTGGCACAGGGTCTTGCAGTGGTCTTGCAGCTGCCCTCAGTAGTTCTTGTCTGGTCCCACAGGGTTTTAACCTGTGCATAGTAGATTGATATTAATCCAGAGATTTAAGAGGGCCTCTATACAGATTTCTGGAGTTTTCTTCTCATTGTCGCTTCTTCCTTTAAGGTATTCTGCTCTATAAATTGTAGAAATTTTGGCTTCCCCAAACTCTGCTCTGTCTCAGCTCAGTGAGTGCCAGGCCCTGGCAGAATTACCCCCAGGAAGAAAGCCCAGGCGATGATAGGGCTCTGAGGGTTAGTTTTCTTTTCCAAGGACCCACTGTTCATCATGGCCTATTATCCCAAAACGGGTCAGACTGCCCCCTACTTTCTCCAGTTCTAGCTGTTTTTACAGGGGGAGGTAACCCCAGACTGTCTTGCTCGCTCTTGACTGGAGGCAGCCGTCTCTTGCTGTATTTCTGGTGTACACCATCACTGACAGCTCATAGAAAGGGACAGCACCTGCCCTCTTTCAACTATATGCCTCCTGCCTACCATACCTACACCCCTCTGTTCCCTAACTGCCAGCCCTTGTCCCTAATCCAGCCACAGGGATCCTCTCCCTTTTCCTCAGACTTCTCACAGAATGCGCTGCCACCTCACTACCTACAACCTTGACGCCTGATTCGAAGGCCACTGTCCATGGCATAAACAGCCCAAACTGGACCTGGATGGAGCAGAAGCTGAATACCAGCCCCACCTTCCAATGGCCTGTGTGTCCCCAGGGAGCACCTTGGTTTCTCTCTCTCTGTAATCTCCACAGAGTTGGGGTAAGGATCAGGGTTCCAGGCGTGAAGTAGGTGGGGGTGCTTGATGAGTGTCACTCCCCATCTCTGAGCCACCACTTCACTGTTGTTCTCTTTCACCTTCTCGGAGCTGGTTTTGAAACAGTCTCTCACCATTTACGGGAGTGTGTGGAAATCTTCACAATCACCAGGGCAACAACCAACACATATCAACGTCTAGTACACGAGGTGCAAGGGCAGGCCCTCAGCATATTCTGGCCAAGTAAACCACTGTGTCCTGCACTTCCCTTGATTGCTACTGTATTCCACCCCATTCAGTCACAGCCCTCACTTTGTCACCAGGACGATCTTCCTGAAAGACAGCTCAGCTCGGTTCTTTTGCCTGCTCCAAAACCTTCCGTGACTCCCTGGTGTCTACAGAATGTTGTCAAAACTACCCCAGATAACATTCTCTGGTCTTACATTTTGAAATCCCAAACTGCCTTCTGGATTTCCCTCTCATCATCACACACCCAATTCTGCAGTGTAAGCTTCTCTGTGACCATGTATGCGTTTGTCCTCCAGACGCTTGTTAACAAGTGGACACCTGTGTCCCTCTCCTACATCGGAGGGTTTGACACCCACTGTGACCTTCAGTGCTGCCTCCTCCTTGGGGCTTTCTCTGAACTCTTTTTTTAATCATTATTGTTATTATTTTTGGTAGTTGTAGATGGACAGAATGTGTTTAATCATTTATTTTTATGTGATGCCAAGGATCAAACCCAGTGCCTTACACATGCTAGGCAAGCGCTCTGCCACTGAACTCTCATAATCTGTTACAGATGCCCTGGAGGGCTTGGGACCTCCTTTCATAGTCACCTTGAGGTCAGCCGCACTCTGAGATCCAAAGGACAGGAAATGGGCCTGTTGTGTCTGGGATGGGAGAAGTAACAGTTCTATCAGGAAGCCCCCTGCAGGACTGCCTCAGAGGGAGGTTGGGCACACAGTGCACGATGAAGCAGTGACCAGGCACCCCCTCCTCTCTCCAGAGGGAAACACTGAGCCACAGGGCGGATTAAGTCCATCACAAAGGCCAGAGGAAACACCCTCTAAGGCTCTTCTCTCTCAGGTCAGTGTCTTAGACATTCTGAACTCACTTTTATAAAGCCAGAGGGACAGGAGCAGGAGAACATGTCCCAGGAAGACACGCAGCTCCTGGCTCCAGGTCTCTGGGGAGAGGACCCTGGCCTGGTGAGGCCAGAGAGAGCTCAGGAAAGCAAAAGCAGAACTTATCCTGCAACCAAGAGCCACTCCTGCGGCCAGAAGACATCCCTGTTCTGCACTGGAAACCTGCAGTGGCTGAGCACCACAGTGCCGTCCCCTGCAAGCACAAATGGCAGGCCACCTGCTGCACCCCTCCCATGCAACCACACGCTCTCAGCCTCCTGCCTGGGCAAATTCCGAACACTCACTGCCCCTCACTCCCCATCACCCATGACCCAATGTCACTTGCCTCCAAGGCCTACCTCCCCCTCCCATTCACATGCTGGGTGGCCTTCCACCCTTTCTCTACCCCAGCAACCTCAGCAGAGCCACAGGACACTCACGAATGGAGACTGGCAGCACCAGTGGGAAAATCTGTGGGTTTCCCATCTCCCTTCTGTCTTGGGCCTGTGGCAGGTCTCGGCCCCTCCACACACGCAGCAGCTCCCCAACGATGCAGGAGACTGCACGCAGCCAGGAGCTAAAGACCACAGACCCGCCCTGACACTGCCTCTCTGTGCGACCTCAGGCAAGTCACTTCTCCCTGGGGCCTCTTCTCCAGAAAGCTCTGGGATGTCCCTGGAAGCCAGGTCCTCATGCAGTCCCGGCTCCCCGTCTAGGAGGAAGCAGCCGGCAGGGAAGAGTGGCCTGGGGTGCAAACCCCAACTCTTCCCCATTTGTAAATTCTGCCCACGCACAATGCACTCTGGCACTTCCCCAAAGGGATATGCTCTGGGCTTTACATAGTTACGGATAAATGTGATCAGAGGAACACTGGCAGCTGAACGAGGCTCGGCGGATTACAAAGTGCCTTCACTCCTCGGTTCACATATTCTTTACACAACTCCCTGAGAGCTGGCGTCTTCCTTACAGTCACAGCGAACTGAGAAGGCTGCTGGTTCTAAGAGCTCAGTGACTTAGTAAATCTAAGGACACAGGGAAGGTTAAGCCAGTTAACCAAGATCACAGAGCAGACAAACAGAAGCCCAATGATCTGGCTCTGTGTTACTCACAGTGTCCCTGTCCCTCTACCCTCCTCATGCATGGGGAGTGCGGGGTACACAGGAACCAAGGCTCAGCAAGATCAAATGGTCTCCCCAAGACCCCAGCACCCACAGAGGGGCAGCCTCAACTCAACTCCTGATAAAACACTATGAAACCGGCAAAGTGAGAAACACAGAGAACGTCGGCCCTTGGCAGGACACAGAGACTCTGGGGCCTCACACCTTCCACAGGCTCTCTCCTTGCCCTGGCACAGTGCTACCTCCTCCACAGCCACCCACACCCACTGCCCACAGCTTGATGGCTGTACTGATCTGGATGATTTTTTGAGTCCCAGTGAATAAACTACTCTCTTAGGACCAGAGTCCAAAGCAGGCGCCATGTCCAACAGCAGGACCTGGCTCTCAGCTGGGATCCTACTGGCCCACCTCCAGCCCTGGTCACCTCTGCCACTGGCCTGCCAGCCCACAGAGGCCCTGGGTTTCCTGCTCCGTAGGACGGTGAAAGCCTCCTTGCTGCTACAAATGGAAGGAGGCCAGGGCAGCTTGCCAGGCCGAGGCTGCAGCTCCTGAAGGAGGCCACCTGTCTGCACCTCCAGTGGGACCACCTGGCTGAAGAGGGACAGGGCCTCAGACCACGGGTGCCCCCTCCCCTAGAGAGGAAGACGACAGTCACACAGAGGGGGACATCGATGTCAGTGCTAAGGATTCTGCCTCACTGATTTGTATAAATTTAAATCAATCACCTACC
Source organism: Urocitellus parryii (assembly GCF_045843805.1). NCBI lineage: Eukaryota > Metazoa > Chordata > Mammalia > Rodentia > Sciuridae > Urocitellus > Urocitellus parryii. Next base: position 49,927,158 of record NC_135542.1, read on the forward strand.
AGTCCTAAATGTGCAGAGTCACATAAACACGCAAATTCATAGGAAGATCTCCGGAAGAATCAACAGCAAACACTTGGCAATGGTAACCTAAGGGAAGGGGATGGGGAAGGGACGGAGGACTTTCACTTTTATTCTTTATATTCCTGACTAGGCTGAATTAGTTTCTTATAACTAGTACTTATAATAACTATAGAAGAAAATCAATGTTCAAATCGATCTTCAAAAGGGGGGCCAATTCGACAGAAGCTATCCTTGAGGAATAATATTATGGGTAGTATTTTTCCATCCTTTACAGTATTTTTCAGGCTTTCCAAGTGAACATGTTTGTTTCTTTTATACTCGACTAAACCATACACTGAAATTGCCATTTTTGATGGGTTGAAAGTGATTTGATTTGATTTGATAATTTTATGTAGTTCCACCAAATAACTCAGAATAAATACCCAACCAATACTTACAGAATAACTTCTCAGAACCAGGACCACAACCAGACAGTAATAAATTTGTGTTTTTGTTTTTAAAGGCAGCAAATAAACAGAGCAGGGCTTTCCTTTCAGGCAGGGACCCAGGGCTACTCATCTCCATACTCCCAGTACCCAGCAGCTTGAGCAAAACCGTATCTAGGCTCACATGAGTTTGGCGAAGGAAAGATACATAAGCAGACAGAAAAGAAGCATCCATCACTAGGCAAACAAATGAAATTACACACGCTAAATTCAACAACAAATAAGGCATCTCAGCAAGAAGAGAAGAGGGTGGACAAAGAGGGAGGTGTCCGGCTCTGTTAACTGGATAATTGGGCTGACCTCTGCTGATCTGGTAGGAGTCAGGGACAGAGGAGCAAGGAGGAAAGAAGGCAGACTGAGGGGCATGCAGGCTGCAGAGGGCACAGCCTGGATGAGCAGAGCCCAGGGAGACAAACACACTCTCCAGCTCCAAGCAGCAGCCTGAGCTGAGTGTCCCTGAGAGGCTTCTCCCTGCCGAAGTAGCACATCCTCCTGGAAGGGGAACCGCTCAGCAGTCTCAACAGAGCTGCCCTGGCTCTCTAAATTAACTTCTGTTTTTACGTAGATGATCAATCTTATGGCCTGATGTCTAAATCTCCAGCAGGGGGAACCCCCCATCTGAAGTTTGTCACTATAGAAATGACACTTCTAGCATTTGTGTCCTGCAACAGGCAGGGTGGGTAGGGTTCTTCGAGCAGGCTTGGGAAATGTCTGTAACGCAGTAGAAGGTACTCCTGGGCACCATGATGTGGTTTGCTACTGGAGAAGATGCCCGGGACCATGTACAGTCCAGAAACCATCTCACAGGAGGACTTCTGAAAAGTGAGTTGGGCTGGGCCCGCAAAGAGACCAGGGAGAGCACGACAGCCGAATCCCAGGACTGGGAGGACGGCTGGGTAGAAAACAAGAGGCAGATGCACATTACTTCCTGTGGACACTCTAGAACCAGGGAGGACGGCGGGGCTCAACAGGAAGGGGCAAGAACACTGACGGCACTGAAGTTCAAGGGCTCAACGGGCCAGACTGGTCAGGAAGGTCCACCCCTCTGTACACCTCCTCATCTCACATGCACAGCCCGCGGGAGCCTCTCTGGAAGGCACATGCATTTACTTCTGCTCCGACTTTTGGAGTGTTTCCTAAAAACCAATTGTATTTAGTCCCAAACCTGTTTATGCCAGTTGTTTTCTGGCATTATATTTACATAATAGAATTGAACAGATAAAATAGGAATGTGAAAGAAAGTTATTTGACGTTTTACATTAACCCATTAGGTCCTAACATCCTATATGTAGGACACTGATAAAAAAAAAAAACTCAGAAAATGAATATTTCAGAAATGATTGGTAAATGCAAGTAGCTAAAAAAAATGCCATGGAATTAGAGGCGAGCAAAACAATAACAATTTGTCTAAAATTAATAAGAAAAGAAAGAAGTCATAAAAATCTAGACAGACCAGGCACGGTGGCATACACCTGAAATCCCAGAGGTTCAGGAGGCTGAAGCAGGAGGGTTGCGATTTCAAAGCCAGCCTCAACAAAAGTGAGGTCTAAGCAACTCAGTGAGACCCCGTCTCTAAATAAAACACAAAATAGGGCTGGGGATGTGGCTCAGTGGCCCAGTGCCCCTGAGCTTAATCCCCAGTACCCCAAAATAAATAAATAAATCTAGAAGCATTCTGTATCCTAATTATTTCCAAGGGACTTTTAATTCTCTCTCTCTTCAAGGAAACTGAAAATTATCTACACATCCTAACTGCAAAAGAAGGTCACTAGGGATACTAACTGGAGTACACACTGAGCAGCTCTAATCTGGAAATCCAAAACCCAAGCCCTCTAAAATCTGAAGCTTTTGAGCACTGGCAATGATGCCGCAAGAGAAAGATTCCAGACTGTGAAACTCTGTTTCATGTACAAAATTATTAAAAATATTGCACAGAAATTACCTTCAGGCCATATATACAAGAAGTATGCAAATCATAAATGAATTTTATACTTAGATTTGGGTCTTATCCCCAGGATACCTCATTATGTGTAGTAAATATCCCCAAATCTGAAATAATTCTGGTCCCAAACATTTCAGATAAGGGATACTCAACCTATACCAATAGGCAAAGAAAAGAACTTTCCCTGCAACACAGTATTAGCCAAGGAACCATACAGCTAAATGTTTTAAATTAAAATAAGCTATTTAAAATATGCATAAGTGTATATGTGGGTGTATACATAGGTATACATGTGTATGCGTATACACACATAAGTGTGTTGTGTATATGTAACTTTGGGGGGGTTCCTGGATTTTACTAAAATTTTATAAAACCTAATGAGCTGGGCTGGAGATGTGGCTCAGGGGTAGCGCGCTCGCCTGGCATGCGTGCGGCCCGGGTTCGATCCTCAGCACCACATACCAACAAAGATGTTGTGTCCGCCGAGAACTAAAAAATAAATATTAAAAAAAAAAAATTCTCTCTCTCCTCTCTTACTCTCTCTCTCCTCTCTTACTCTCTCTTTAAAAAAAAAAAAATAAAATAAATAAATAAATAAATAAAACCTAATGAGCTTTATGTAGTAGACTGCACCCATCTTAAATGTATAATTTCATGGGTGTTGACAAATGTACTGCTCTGTGATTACATCCCCACTCAAGATGCTGAATTCTATATTCCCAGTGACTTGGGAGGCTGAGGCAGGAGGATCACAAGTTCAAGGCCAGTCTCAGCAACTTAGTGAGACCCTTGGCAATTTAGTGAGACCCTGTCGCAACATAAAAAAAAAATAAAAAGGACTGGAAGTGTAACTCAGTGGTAAAGCACTGCTGGGTTCAACCCCCAGGAACAACAAGAAAAAGATACAGAACTCTGCCATCAGCCCCAGAGTTCCCTTGTGCCCATCCAAACCAATACCCTGAATCCCTCTGAGTTCTGCGAAGGTGCCACAGGACTTCCAACACCACACTGGGGTCATCTGTGGACCTGTGCTTACCACCACCCATCTTTTACTGTTATTCCCTTCCCCCAGAGTAAAAGCCACGTTTTTGGTGGGTGGCTCTGTGTGACCAATACCACAATTATTTGACGTTTTACATTAACCCATTAGGTCCTAACATACTATATGTAGGACACTGATAAAAAAAAAAAAAAACTCAAATTGTACAATAAATGCACCACTTATGATCACTTTGAAATAAAGACTGTTTTTGGAATTTTTATGTCTTTTGAGAAAATAGGCGAATAACTAGAGTTTTGAAAATATATATTTTATATTTATATAATAGGATATTCATATATTTTATATAAAATGTATAAAAAATAAATAAGCTCTAGATTATGATTTCCAACCTATTTTAATGCACCTTTGCCAATTTTGTTGAGATACAGAAAACTTGAGACTAAATGGGTTTAACCAACTCCGTGTCTCAGTCCCCTCAGAGAAGCCCTCTTTTGGCTGAGTTTGGTCTAGAACACTCGACCTTGAGACCAGACAGCCCTGCATCCCTGTGAGCTGAACTTGCCCTCACTGTCCTCCACTGTCTCAGCTACAAAAGGCCAGTGGCAACGTCACAGAGAGGGTGTGAGGATAAACTGACATAAGTAAAACATACTTTAAAGACCTGCGTAAACGTCACGAATGACCCTTGGGCTTATCTGTCAGCCTTTTGAACAGAGTCTCCAGACCCGCTTTGGAAGCCAAGGCTGGGTCTGCAGGGGACACCCCTGCCCAGCAAGTTCCACGGGGAGCCCAAGAGCCTCTCCTCCCCTGCATCCAATGAGCAGGAAGAACTCTCAGGCACAGGGGAACAAAGTGAGGCCACCGAGATCCATGGGAATGTCCCACAACCCATGATCCAAAGACATGCCATCAGCTTGAGACCAGGCCAACCCAGCTCCTGCAGAGCCAGTGACCTGGCCTACGGCAGGCAGAGTCTGGCTTCCTCCAGTGCAGATCCCTCCAGACGGGCTGCAGCCCATCTCCCACCACTGCTCACTCTCAGGCCATTCCTCGAGAAACAGGAGGGAAGAAAATTGATGGTAAGTGAGAGGCCGTTGCCGTCATGAAACAAAAGGAAACCGTCGCAGAAGTACAGCACCCTCTGTCCTCACGAGCCTCTCAGGGACACGCTACCATTCACAAGCAACCAGACAAAGGGAGCCTGGTTCCAGACCTCTCTCTCTTGCTTCCTGTGTCCCCCATTGTGCTGTCTGTTCTGCATCTTCCCCCTGATTATTAATTATCAGAAACTGTCCAGCAAGCAAACAAGCAAAGCCATGATCACTTAGTGAGATTTGAAAGTTGTGGTTTTTTTTTTTAACTACTGTGGGGAAATGGTCAATAATTCTGAAGACACGTGTTTTGGGGTTTTTTTTTGTTTGTTTGTTTGTTATAAGACATTCATTTAGGAAATGTGAGTATTTATTAAGCAGATATTGAAGGTCGACACCCTAGTCAGGGGCTAGGAAAAGACAGGGCAGAAGGAGCCACCACCCAGGGAGGGATTACTACCCACCGTCCCCCACGGTCCTCCCTAGGGCACCTACCAGAACCAGCTTGGTGACTGCTATGGTTTGAATGTGATTTGTTCCTCCAAAGCTCATATGAAATGTGATTCCCTGTATAAAAGTGTTAAGAGGTGCTGGGGCCTTTAAGAGAGATCAGTGCCTTCCTCGTGGGAGTGGTGGTGTTATAAACTCATGTGTTGTCTGCCCCCCATGTGCCTCCTTGTCCTTCTACTTTCTGGGATGGGTTGAAGCAGCACAGGGCCCTCACCAGAAAGTGATCCCATGTCAACATCACACTCTGGATTTCCCAACCTCCAGAACAATGAGCAAGCTATAAAAACCTCTATTCTTTACAAAGTACTCGATCTCAGGTATTTTATTATAGCAACAGAAAACAAACTAAGATGGTTGACAAGCCTTAAGCTCATCTGTGAGCCTTTTAGGAATTTGAACCATGGGGATTTATCCCTTGGAATGGTCCCCTTGGGTGGAAGATTCAGCCTTTGAGGGCAGCCCAGAAGCCCACCTACAGCCAGCCATGAAGCTGGAACAGGCAGCAAATGCAGCCGTCAGTGCCAAGTCTAACTCAGCTGCCACCAAACTACACTTCTTGGGGACTAATCTTGGTGATATGTGAACCAACACAACCATGGACATCTGGCAGAAGTTCCAATCCAGTAGGCTTATGTTGGGGTTTGGAAAAGAGGTAAAGGGAGGGGCAGGAGCTCTTCTGAAACACGGTATTTATTTCTCTGTTTACAAAAAACTTAGTTCTTGAGGAGAGGAAGGGAAAAGAAAAGAACAAGTGAATTCCTTAGGAACCACAGAAAGGAATTTTGCTGGAAGAAACAGTCAAAAACATGGTCAGAGGAAAGCAGAGTATTGGATATAGAATATCCAGGAGGGGAAAGAGGAGCGGCAACAGGTCGGCCGATGTGACATGTGAATGGCAATAATCAGGAAAAGACACAAACGATAAAATTAATAAATCAAGAGTAACCAAATGTCCTACAGAAAAATAATATCATGTTCTGCAAAATTACACAGAATTTTATCGTTTGAAGCATTCTTAATAATCCTTCCACAAAAAGAAAACAGAGGGGGGGAAAGGCCAGGCGTGGTGGCCTTGCCTGGAATCCCAGCTCTTGGGGAGGCGGATGGCAAGCTCCAGGCCACCTGGGAAACGCAGAGACCCTGCCTCCAGAGAAAGGAAGTTCAAAGGCGAGAGATGGTTTGCCAAGAATAAATGCAATAAATAACCAGTACTGGCGTGGTGCTTTGTACTTTGTAAGGTGACTCTCTATCCATCATCCCCTTCCACTACTAGGTGACAAAATAATACCCCCATGTCCTTGTTTGCCAGGGAGAACAGTGAGTAGCTGCCCTCACCCCGCACCTTGCGGGGCCCCACCTTGCCTTGGCCTCTCTTAACTTTCCCCAACTCAAGAGAGTCAGGGGTGCAAAATGCCATCCGACAGGAGCTGCTTCTGCTCCCAAAGGGTCCTTCTACTCAACAGAGGCCATCTGGGACTTGCAGGAGCCCAGACAGGAAGCAGAGGCAGGTTGTGGATGCTTCATGTTGAGGAGCCAACACACCAGTCTGCTTCCCAGAACTGGGGCCTCCGCCCTCTTCCCTCCTGACCCACACTCTCTCCCTGGGCCACCCCCCATGTCCCCTTCAGTCTTAGGGACCAGTAAATGCTGAGGAATCTCAAATCCAGAATGCCTAGACCCCTCTTCTTAGCTCCAGATCTTGAGTACAGGGCCTGTTATACAGAAAGTGCTCAATAATTGTCTACAGAATAATTTGAGAGTTGCATTTGGATGTCCCACGGGTACCTCAAACTAAACTCCTTCTCCCTCTCCCTGCTCCCATTTGGATGGATGACCCTGGTGGCTTTGTGCCGAGACAACTTTCACAGCCTCCTAAACTGTCTTGGTTTCACTCAAGTCCATCAGGAAGCTCTTTCCACATGCAAACTAGACCCTATCTGTCCCCTGCTTAGAATCCTTCAGGAGAATTCTATCATCCTAAGAATAAAACCCTTTCACTATCTGGCTTCTCTACCCCTGTCCCTCCAGCTCCTGCCCCCCATCACACTCCTGCCACCCAAGAATCCCCCCCAGTCCCAAGCAAGCAAGAACCTTCTGAATGACCAGAGGCCTCTGCCCACTGCTCCACCTGGCACACTCCTACTCATCCTGCAGTTCCCCTTCGGGAGACTTCCTCGGTTTCCCAGGGCAGCCTCTCTCTCGCTAATAGGATTCGTACGGACCACAGCCCGTGAGCGGTGAGGGCAGGAGCTGCCGCATTGCACAGCCTGCCTAGAACTGTGCTGCCTGATGAAACAAATCTTGGGTAAGCAGAAGAAGAAAGGGAGGAGTAACCAGGGGAGGTGGCGTGGTGGCAGCTCCAGCTCCACACAGCTACTCCACTGCAGGCTCTTATGCAAATCATTTTTGCCTGAGGACTAGAACTAGGCAAAAAGGATGTCAATCACTCATTTTCTAGGTTCCTAAAATCCTCCTTCAATTCTTGATTTTTACCTGGACCAGAAAGGAGGGTGAGAGTGAGTGTGAGTGTGTCAGGGGGCAGGAGGCCTGGGATTTAACCACAGGCGCTCTACCACTGAGCTCTAGCCCCAGCCCCTTTTAATTATTTTATTTCGAGACAGGGTTTCACTACATTGCTAAGGCTGGTCTTGAACCTGCAATCCTCCTGCCTCAACCTTCCAAGCTGCTGGGATGGATGACAGGCACCACCATCTGACAGCACCAGAAAGGATCTTTATTAGCAAGCGACGGAGTATTGATCGGCACCCTTGAAGAGCTAAATAAATCTGGCTTTAAGAAATCCTCAAATCACTTGGATTTAGGCCAGAACATTTCTCCTGCCAAAAAAAAGATGTATCGAATTCTCAATGAGAGGCAATGGGGAAGGAAACAAAGGAAAAAGCAAAGCCAGAATGCGGTCACTCCACCGACATTCACAGAGCAACCGTGGCAACCACGGCACTGCGAGGACCACAGCATGGCTCCACCATGGGTCTGAATCTTCCAGGAGGTCAATGACAACCTGTAAAGACAGACACACACCACGGTTCTGAAGGATATGCACAAGCAAATCCCCGCTTTGGGGGAAGTGGGCAGGCTCCCCACGGGTGCTACCTGGAGAGAAAGGGACAAGACTGGTGCTGGGGCCTGGTCTCAGAGCACACTCCTGGGGCAGGGATGGCTTCCCTGAAACCTGGCATGGCGTTCTGGACACAGGTGTCCTGGACAGACTGTGTGTTTGACAAGGTAGAACAGACGCTTCCCACGCACGGGAGGCAAGGCAGAGCCCACACAGGAGGACCACAAAGCCTGTGTGAGGTGGTTTCCAAAAGGTTCTGAAAATCTGAGAAGTGACAGATTGGTCGGATGGTGACTCAATACCCTAATGAAGTTAAAGACAGCCTGCTCTGGACATGTCTAACTTGTGCTCCACGCAGACTCAGGCTTCAGTCCCTTCTCCCCAGCACCCCCGTGTGCCTCCTGGCCTGGTAGACAGCCTCAGAAGAGGTGCCACCAACTCACTCACTCCCGCCCCATGCACACGTCACTCTCACAGCCAGGGTAGGATCGATTTCTTGGGCACCTGACTCAGCCCTGTGACTGCTTGATAGGCCCAGCCTCCAAAACTCCAATAGCTTCCACTTCCTCCTGAGACCATGGTGCTGGGAGGAAGCCCACGTGGGCCTGTGAAGGGGTCAGGCAGAGGAGCTCCGGGCGCCAGACCTGGGCGGAAGCCTTCGCAGCACCTGCCAGCACAGCCCTCAGCCAAACGCCGACTGTGAGTGAACCGGCCAGCAGCCAAGTGCACGGCCCCTGCCAGGGCCACAGGAAGCAGAAAAACCACTCAGTGACCACAGCCAACCCACAGACTCCTGAGAAGTAATAAACGGTTCTTTTAAACCCCTAAGTTTAGGACTGCTGTATACCAAGGGATAACTACAACACACAGCAAACAAATGGCTACATCTGCAGTGAGGCCCTAGAGAAACAGGCCCTCCCACGTGATGTCTGACCTGTTATGTTGTTGGGATCTGGAATATTCCGCAAAGGCTCGTGTGTTGGAGGTCCCCAATGCAGCACTGCTCAGAGGTGGGGCTACTGGAAGTGACTGGGTCCTGAGGACTCTGACCTCATCAGTGGATTAATCCACTGAGGGATTCGTTGCCGAATGGACTTCTGGGAGGTGGCGGGAACTGCAGGTGGGAGCTAGTTGAAGGGAGTGAGTTCTGGGGGGCTATCTTGTGCCGGACTCCCTCCTCTCTCTTGCCCTGCTTTCTGGCCACCATGAGGTGAGCAGCTCTGCTCTGTCATGTTCTCCTAGAAGCCAAGATATAATTCTTATTTTTCTAAACTTACATTTATTTCTGAGGAAAAAAAAAAGTTTTAGAATGCAATACTAGCCTCCACTTAATGCGGTCTGATGAGCTGGTCACCGTGACAGACACCAGTGTGTAAGGGCTGCACACTCAGCACCCCAACAGCTGAGCTCCCTCGTGAGCACAGGCTCCTCATCCCCAAGTGGCTCCTCCAAATGCTTGGGAGTCCAGAAAACAAGACCCCACCCCGCTGGGAGTGCTGCGGCACAGACAAGGGAAGGTCTCAGGGCCTCTTTCATGACGCAGAAGGGGTTCGGGGACCCACTGGCCTGGGTTCAAATCCTACTTCCCCACTTAGTAGATCTGTGGCCCTGGACAAGTCATGTCAGTCATCACACGTTCAGTTTGCTCATCTGTAAACGGAACCCTCTCCCTCTTGCTGAAGACACTGGACGGAGCAGAGCAGAGCTCAGTCACTGTGGTCACCTGGTTTGCCTCCACTCTCACGGGGCCTGGGACTACCCAGGGGAGCATCTCAGCCTGAGTGCTGGTGAGGGTTGGGGGCACTTACCCATGGAAGTGGTCATCAAGAATGTGTGACCTGGTGAGGGGACAGCTGAGGGGAAGGTGGATGTTTCTTCAGGGTCGGACCATCCTACTGGGATCTGCTCTTTAAGAAGAAACTGCAGAATAAGAAACACCACCGGGGAGTCCAAGCATTCGGTCAGATGGAGAATTTACCAGGATGGTTGGGCTGGCCAGTCCAAGCAGTGAGTGAATGTGTGTGTGTGCAAACACGCATGTACACGTTCACGCACACACAGAGCCACACGGTAACCCAGTGCTCACCCCGCCCTGGGCATCCGTCTCCTCTCCATAAAAACCCAGATGAGCCGGGCACAGTAGTGCACGCCTGTCATCCCAATGGTTCAGGAGGCCGAGACAGGAGGATCGTGAGTTCAAAGCCAGCCTCAGCAACAGTGAGGCACTAAACAACTCGGTGAGACCCTGTCTCTAAATAAAATACAAAAAATATAACTGCGGATGTGGCTCAGTGGTCAAGTGTCCCTGAGTTCAATCCCCAATACCCCAACCCCCCCCCCAAAATACCCAGCTGAACCATGAAGTGCTGATTTAAAATCAAACATGAAGACTCTGATGTTCAAAGAAAAGTGTTAGTGAAAAAATGTGGGTGAAAGGTGGGCCCTAAATGGCATATGAACCACGATGACACACGGGAAAGCGCTGTTTACACAGATAAGGATCAGAAAAGGCCACAGAGAAATGCGACCCAGGGAAGGGAGGGAGGTGGTTCTCTACAAAACCATTTACATGCTCAATAATCCACAGCCCTGCGCTCCCTGCGCTGCATCTTCTCTACCCCTGACTTGTCGGATGGCTGACCCTGGGTTCAGTACTCCCGTTGCTCCACGCAGGTTCATCTGTGCACTCTTCACAAACGATGGCCACTTCGCTCCAGCTCCAGGACAGTAGCAGACCCCAAGGGCCAAGACTGGGGATGAGTCTGCCTCCCTCCCATCTCCTGGACCCCTCCCTGCAAGCTCCTGGGCCTGCTGCCTTTCTGCCCTCACACCCAGCTCCTGCCCCTCGTCCCTCTGCACTTGTCACATGCTCCTGGCCAAGGTCCCACGAGGAACTCTGTCAGGGGCTTCTCCCTTCCTTGCATCCAAGTCCCAGGAGGAGAGGGGGTGCTGCCCATTATATGTGAGGGCCTCACACCTCTTGGCTCTGTGCTGCAGCATTGCTTAGCAAAGACATTTAGAGCAACCAAAGCAGGAAGGAGGCCCAGATGCCTGGGTTCCAAAGAATGAGGGGCTGCAGGAAAGTCCCCCCATTCCGCCTTCTCATTCACCAGTGACTCCTCCCCAGTCATCTGGCCCTCTACCTCCTCTCAACCTAACTGAGCCTCAGTTTCCTTATCTGTGAAAAAGGCAGTCACATCCAGGATCTAACAATATTTAACTCCAGCCGCAGACAGGGATATCTCTGGAAGCCATGTCCCCTCTTGTGTCCCCCTCCCCACACTCTCCCACACCAAGCCAGAGCCAAATGTCCCTTCACTTGGGTGATGACTTGATGTGTAATTTGCAGGTGGAAAGAAATCACACATTCATGGCTTTGTCCTGCATGGCTTTGTGAATAAGGGCCTTAATGGGCCACTCAACCCATGAGAGAACTGTTCCCAAATAGACTTTCTGCTACAAAGTCAGTCTATAAACCATTTTTCAGGGGTCCCTTAGCTCCTAATTTGCCAGAGACTCTCTCCTTAATGATATTATCAGAAGCTAACAGGTGCATGTGTGCATGTAAGGGTCTCAAAGCAGCCGATGATCAAAGGTGTGTGCCACACCACCTGGGCACGTTTTCTGCCCCACCTCTGCCCTTCATCCTGACCCATGGCTACAGCACCTGGCCCTGCTCCTGACACCTCTTGCTTCTTCACTTCATCCCAGGGTCAGTTTAGGGTGGTGAAGGGCAAACTGCTATAAGAGGTGCTGATGCAGGGACCAGGCCAGGGGAGGGACCTCGGGAAAGCCTGCCAGCTGCGGCTCCTCCCGACTCTTCAGCCCTCCTCACCACGCCTGACTTGTCAGACGGCTGACCCTGTCTGCAAACCCTGCAGGCTGCAAAGCCCAGACTCTGCTCGGTAGTACTCATCCTTAGCCAATGGGTGAAGCCCCAGCCCCACCCGACCTCACACCCCAGCCTCTACCTGCTCCTCTCTTTGGAACCCCGCCTGCTGGCTTCCTAAGGAGAGCTCAGGATGGGCATCAGGCACCCTGAGCCTTGTGTGTACCTTCTGTCCTTCCCATGGAACTGAGTAGGTCTAGACTGGGGGCATGAGGATCAAAAAGAAAACTTTTGACACTGGAAATGTTTTCTTGGTGCTGCTGGTGGGGGCAGCACCCAAACCACAAAACTCACAAAAGCCCAGAACCCAGGTGTTAACCGTGAAAATGAGTCCATCTTGCACAACTCAGGAGGGAGTCCCTGCCAGAGCCAACAGATGAGGGGGGAGAGAACGAAAAGGGAAAACACACGGGTGGGAGAGAGAGGAAAGATGGGGTGGAACTGGGGTATGAGAGAGTTCCTCGGAGTTGGGAGGCCTGGCCACCTAGCTCTAAGGCCTCTGCCCCTCTTGTCCTCTAAGGAGCCCTATGCCCGGAAGCAACCCAGGCTGGAGGAGCAGCAGAACAGAATCATGGTTCCCTCTACTCCCTGGAGAAGGGTAGGTCCCAGGTGTCCCTCCCCACAGCAACACTGCCCTCTGCTTGTCCACGGTACCCAGAAGGGAAGCCATGAGTTAAGGAAGACTTTGGTGGGTGAGCCTGGGAACCCAGGCACCTTTTAAAAAGTCATATTGGTCCCAAATGAGTGACTCAGAAACTTCTGGAACATGGCCCACTCTGAGCCAGGCCTCCAGCCACCTATCTCAGGCTCCCAACAGGACCTTGGGAGCCCCTTTCCCTAACCCCTCCATCCCCAAAGCCGAGCTCCAGCATGGCTTCATGTCAAGGTCATGCTCCCCTGGGATGCTCATATGTTTATTTTTTTTTTTTTTTGAGTGTGTGTGTGTGTGTGTGTGTGTGGTGCTAGGGATTGGACTCAGAGCCTGTACATGCCAAGCACACATAAAACAACTGAGCTACACCCCCAGCTCCTAATATTTTTATTCTTGATTTACTTATTTTTCTCTTTGTTTCTCAATTTGGGGGGGGGGTTGTTTCTTTTCAGTGCCCAAGGGAAAGACAAATCACAAGTTCCTCCTTCTCCAGGCGGTGACCCAGCAGGGGCCAGTGGCCTGCCCTTTGGTGTGCCTTGTCTGGATCAAGGCCTACAGCTATTCTTCCTGAAAGCTTCAGGGGGCTCCAAGTAAGTTCCCTGCTGACCTGAGAAGTGGCCCAGAGTGACACTGGCTTAAAAGGCCATTCCAGCCCTCCTCAAAGCAAAAGGGTAAAAAGGACTTGGGGCCAGTTAAGGCCGTTAAGGCAGGCCCCAAACAGGGACTCTCTTCTGGCCAGTGAAGAGGGACCAGGGATCCCTATGAGCTGTGACTTCTACTGAGATCTGGAGGGTGACAGCAAAGTCACAGTCCCTGTCCCCAGGAGGAGGAAGAAGGGAGGCAAGGCTCCTGCTCTTGGCCCCACAGGAAAAAAAAAAACCCCGTGGAACACACACAAATGTTCCTCCAACCGTGCAGGAGCCCTGGGCTGGGAGTCAGCGCACCTGGGCTCTAATCTAGTTTCTCTCACCAGTGATTGTCCATCTCTATTTCCTCCTCTGCAAAATGGGGGGTTTGGACTAGATGCTCTCCCAGGCCCCCTCCCGCACAAACATCCTCTGACCATTTCTAGAACAAATCAGAAGGCTGAAGTATGAAAGGGGAAGTTGGCAAAGCTGTGAAATGCCATGTCTGTTCACCCTGAGACCGCTCACAGCAGCCACTGTCCACAGCCCACTCGCACACACCAGGGCCACCGAGGCTCAGGTCAGCAGGAGCTTCAGGTCTGCCCAGCAGGTCACCTCTTCAAGTTGACACCATCTCAGCCCCACCCTCCACAGAACTGAGCTAAAGTAGGAATCAGACCCTCTCTACAGACCAGAGAACCTGAAGCAACGGGGAGGCGGGCAGCGGGGAGCCTTTCTGTCATTCAGCAACAAGGCTGACAGGCCAGACACTACTCTGGCCTGTCCTCTAGTCACCGGTATGCTGCTCCCCCCCCCCCCATGGACACTGACTACTGTCCCTCGTGTCTGTTCCCTGCTAAAACCCAGAATCTCTGACAGCTTGATAGGGCCCCTCTCTCTGTGCCCCTATCTCAAAACTTCCCAGACCTCGAGATGACTCAGGGGATAACACTGAAGGTAATGGTTCAGAACTTGTTCCCAGACCCCAAATGCTGCCAAGCCCACCTGCCCATCTGCCTCTGACCAATTCCCAGTAGGAATGACTGTGGCCATTTTTCCCACAGAGCCCTCCACAGGCAGAGACACAGGCTGAAGTTACCAACTCTGGAACCCATGACAGCAATGGCAGGTGCTCACATGAGAAGAGCAGGACACCGGGAGAAAAGCAAAGGGACATGTTGGCATGGCAGACTGCAGAGGCTCGGAGCTTCAGTGAGGTCACTGCCTGAGCCAGAAGGGAAAACAAGAAGCACGTTGGTCCAAACACTAGGAAAAAGTTAAAGCTGAGCAAAAGCCGTGTTTCCTCCAACCAGTGGGAGGCAATGGACTAGCCCCAACTAGTCTTTTCATCAACCACCAAAGGTACTATAGGGCCCCTGCAGACTCAGTCCCCATCACAGGGAGAGAAGGGTAACAGCTGGGGTGAGATAGAGGCAGGAATGGCACCGGAAGCAGATGCAAGAAATGGGCACTCCAGCCACATGACTGCCATAACTAGCCAGGTGGTCTTGAGAAGGTCACTTTCCAGCTTGAGCTCACATTATAAAGAAGTAGAAGGCAGGATGTAAAACTGTGGCATTTGTTGACTCTAAGCTCCATGGATGGAGTCCCCAAGTGAATTACCAGATTCTAAGCTGAGAAGGCCAGAATCCTGTCCCTGACTTCCGCAACCCCTCAGAGCCTGGCTTGGGTCCTAGCATTTAGGGAGCACAATATACTAGTTGAGCTGAGGCCAAAATTCCACCCCTTCCAGCAGAAACCATCTACCAGGACTAGCAGACTCCAGGATGTGGTGGCCAGTAGCAGTCCCCAGACGTGTTCCCACACCATTCCTTCTATGGGGACACTTCCCTCATCACCTAACTGCTCATGGCACCCCAAGGAGAAGCAGGATGTATGATAATCACATCTCCCCTCTCTGCAGCTCTTCACATATCCTAATGAGCTCTCACCCACGTTCCTTTGATCCTGACAACAGCCATGTTCTGCAGGCAGAGCAGACAATATCCCCATTTGACGGAGGAGCACTAAGCCCACACAAGTCAAGTCACAAGCTGGAGCTAGGAAGTGATGGCCTGGGATCAGAATTCCTTGCAAGAGATTCTCCTGGCCAGGGACCCTGACAGGGAACAGCCAGAATAATGCTGCCTTGAGATCAGGCCCATGAGAGCCTTCCTGTCATCCAGTCAGGGTGGACACAGATGGTAAAGTGGCCCTGGAGGCAAATGTCCTGACATGTTCCTTTCCCTAGGGGCAAACACCAGTTGACATGGAGGTGTGAAGCCAAGGGTGGAGACAGAAAGAAGTGGTCTTCCTACACTGGCTGCCAGAATGCATTTTTGACTCGAGGGCAAAGAAATCAATCCCCATCACTACCACACAGATCCCACCTGGGCTGAGAGCTGATGGCAAGGGAAGGTGCAGGGTGGGGAAGAAGGCAGGACTCACCTCCCTCAGCAGCTGCATCCCCTGAAGCTCATCCTGCTGCTGCTGGGCCACAGTGACTCCCAGGACAAGCGTGTGCACAACACAGGAGATCACAGAGATGATCACGATGGGGCTGAGGCTGAGGGGCAGTGTGATGAAGAAGGAGAAGACAAAGAAAGCCTGCCAGCCCACTGTGTCACTGGCTGCATGGGCACGGGAGAAGTTCAGGCCCAAGTAGGAGAAGATCTGGGCTGTTATCAGCAGCCACAGCACGTAGGGTACCACCTTTCGGGTAACTCGGTCAGGGAGCAGCCCCTTTTTGCAGAGCACGAAGAGGATAATGTCCAACACCAGCCCGATCCCAGCCACAACGAGGGGAGCCAGCTTGTCACTGGAGAAGACCACAGCACACATGACCACCACGTAGCAGTCAAAGAGGGCTGCGAAGACCACCAGCACCAACAGGGTCTCATGGCGCTGCCTTTTGAAGTAAGTCTGGTAGAGGTTCTCCAAGGATTCCGGTACAAAGGTCAGTCGCATGAATCGAGGCAGGCACAGGCAGGAGCCCGAGTTCCTGACGGAGATCTCATGGGTCCGACCCACCCCACGCTCAGGGTCAGAGGGCAGGCTGACAGAGTATTCTGCAGAGTACTCAGCCGAATACTCGGGCTCAGAGAAGCCCTGATTCCTGGGCATCCTGGCTGGTGTCTGTTTCTACTGGCCCTGGAGAAGTGGACTGGAACAGAGGAAGCTCCCAAACAGGCTGCCTACCAGGGCTTTCTCAGACCTGGAGAGGGCTGAAAGCCTCTTCCTGGCTGGGGTTGAAGGGTGGCCACCTGGGGCAGGAACACAGAATGGAATTCCAGGGCACAGGTGGCACTGATCATCTGGAACTTAAAAGAACAGTGCTAAGTAGGAGCACCTCTCCTTTCCCATGACCCACCCCAACCCTCAAAAAAGGATCTTTGCTGCAAGATCCTCCAACACCAGGCCCTTCCCCGCTGCAACACGGCACACATACCCAGTCCTGTCCACGCCAGACACCCGGTTTCCTTTCTCTGGTTTATGGAGGGGCCTAGCCAGCTCTCCATCTCTCACACCCTCATCTCTGTGTCATTTCTCTGGTTCCCTGACTTCCTCGCCTAAATTCCCTCCAGGCCCCTCCTTAGGAGCGGAAAATAAAACGTGCCAGGAAGAAGTCAGAGTCATCCTGGGGATTCCTGCATCTTCCTTCTGTTTACTTCCTTTTTCCATCCAGCCCTTGGAGACTGGCTTCTCTCTCCTACCGGCCCCTTCCCAACCCCGGGGCGCTGTCTGCCTGGCGGAAGCCTGGCCCGGGCCCTGCACTTACCTGTGCGGGAACTCGGGAGCCGCGTGCCCCGGGACGGTCCCCGCGCTGGCTGCGGGACCGGGTCACGCGAACCGCGGGTTGGGGCGGAAAGGCTCAGCTCTCCCAGAGGCGGCTCCCCGCCAAGCCTCGCCGCCCCTCCAGCGCCACGGCCCCCGGCCCGGCAGGAGCGCGGCTCCCTTGCCGTCAGGCCCCGGATTCCGCCGGGAGAGGCGCAGGGCTGCCCCTCAGCATCCACCGGCGCCCGGCCGCAGGAGGAAGGAGGCGGCGGCGACGGGCGCTGGAAAATCCGGGGGCGCCGGCCAAGCGCGCCCGCCCCGGGGCTGCGGCTCGGGGGCCGGGGTCGGGGCCGCGGCAGCGAGCGCGGGCGGCGGCGCGCGCGGCGCCCGGACCCCCTCCCTCCGGAGCGCGCGGTGGTCGCGGCGGCGGCTAGGTGCGCGCGCGGGGCCCTCGCCGGCGGGAGAGCGGGCCGAGGCCGGGGAAGTCCGCCAGCATCCTCTCACCCGCCCTCGCGCCGAGCGGTCCGCCGAGTCCGGGCGCGGCGCGCTGCACAGTGAGTCCCCGCGCGGCGCCGGCGGCTCCGGGCCACGCGCGCTCCGGGCCCCGCGAGGCAGGCGGGGGCGGCGGCGGCCCCTCCCTCCCCCAGTCACCGCCCCCTCGGCGAGCGCGTCTCGGAGCTGGAGGGCGGGGGCGGCGCTGGTGTCAGCCCCGGCCGCGGCGAGGGCGAGGTGGGAGGGCCCGGGGGTCCCCACGCTCCCGACGGCAGGCAGCGGCGGGCTGGCGGCGAGGCGGCGTGGAAGCGCCTGGTGGAGGGCGGGCAGGAAGGATGGGGCGAGTCCACGCCTTCCCGCGGGCAGGCGGGTCTCGGAGGATTGAAAGCCCCGGGCGCGCCCTCCCGCAGGTGAGGCGGACTCGGGGGCACCCCAGCTGCTCCCCGTCGGCCGCGGCTTCCTTCCGGGCCCGGAGAGGCCGCCACTGAGGTTCAGGGACCACTCCGCCGCCGCTGCGCTGGCCTGGGTCACTCAGCCCGCTCTGGGAGCGCCGGGCCTGAGCTTTCCACGGAGGGACCCGCAGCTGAGCCCTGTTTTCAGGCAGCTGATGGGAGTGACCCCTCCGTACCCTGTAGGCACCTGGCACGTGGAACTGGAGGAGACTTGCTTCACAAGGATCTCCCGAGCCCATTCTGACCATTTGAGATGTGTTTAAATCCACAAACTCTCCATTAAAGTCTCAAATGCTCCTTTTGAATGGTGAGACCTCTCCCTCTCCTGCACTGCAGTTTATTTTCCATGAATCTGACACCTTGATAATGAAGGAAGCTTGTTCTGTAACAAAGCATGTGTTGAGGGGAGGGAGTGCTGAGGAGGGATGACAGTATTAAGGGGTCAGCTCCCCTGGGGAGAGTTGAAGCCCTGGAACAGGGGAGAAATACAGCCATCCCAGCCTGGATGGGGGATCACTTCTCATATCACTTCTCATGTCCTTGGGCGTCTCCATGGGTGCCCTTTTCAGAACTTCATGCATCTATTCTCATCCCTCAGGGAATTGATCTGGTCACTGCCCTTTGTATCAGTTTCCTATCCTAAATCTGAAAAGCAGCCAACTTCAGCCCAGACTTCTCAGGGCTTTGATCCAAAGGTGGCGGTCGGTATTACATCAGCTATAGGAGGAGGGTAATATGAGTAAAGCAGC
Source organism: Urocitellus parryii (assembly GCF_045843805.1). Classification (NCBI taxonomy): domain Eukaryota; kingdom Metazoa; phylum Chordata; class Mammalia; order Rodentia; family Sciuridae; genus Urocitellus; species Urocitellus parryii. Next base: position 49,945,923 of record NC_135542.1, read on the forward strand.
ATTTTCCCCCATTGTTTCGACTTGTTTGGAGTCCAAGATTTTATTTTGAATTGTTATGGTAAAGGAGGGCAGGATTTTTATGTTTAATAAAGGGACAGGTCTTGAAAAAAGAAAAAGAGCTGATAAATACCATGTTGGGGCCTGCTTTGGCACAAGAAACACCTACAGTGCACCCTCTGTGAGTTTCCTCCTTTCCTGGCACTCATGCCAACCCTTGCAGTTTTCAGTGGGCAAGACCAGGACCAGCTCTTAGGCCCGAAGTTCTCTAGGCCTTCTGCCACCATCTATGCCCCAGCCTCTCCCCCCTGCCCAGTGTTCCACTCAGAGACTCCCTTGGCAAGAACTCCACTCTCCTGCCCCTCTGACCTCTGAGCCTAGCCTCCTCCCCTACTCCCAGTTCTCCAGTCCTTGCTGCTGTGGGCAGCTGTGCAGCAGGCTGTGTTGAGACCCAGGCAAAGAGAGGAGCCACCAGTGCCACCCTCAGGACACTGCCCACTCTGTAAGGTGACCACATCCACTGAAAAGGTAGGCCCTCATGTAGTCACAGGTTACAGGTGAGGATGGCTTCTGGCCAACAGGCCTGAGTCAAGGCCTGTCTCAGGATGGGAGGGAAGGATCTGATTGGGCCTGAAAGTGGTGCCTTCCAGGTGGCTAAAGCCTCCTCACCAAGGCCCGGCAACAGGAACGTCCCACAAAACATTCCTATCACTGCTCTGCATTCTGAGTCATGGGCATGGCCCTTCTCCTTTGGGGGAGGCTTACAGCAGGACAGCTATAGCCCCTTCCTATGTCTCCCTGGGAGCCAGAGGCATCTGGGTGAATATTGCAAAGCTGGAGAGCTGCTCAAGGTCCTTCCCATGAAGAAGTCAGAGCGTCTTATCTGGTTGGTTCATAGCAGCCTCCTCCACCTCTGGTGCCTAGTACACACTCAAACATCATCTCTGAATAAACGGATCATCTCCCTAAGAAGAAATGGTACTTTATAAGGGCACTGGCTGCCACTGAGGGAACCAACAAGTCTCTCCCTAACGCTGAAAATGTCCTGGTCCAAGGATAATTAAAAATAACCACTCTCAGAGCTGGAGATGTGGCTCAGTGGTACGGCACTTACCTGGCAAGTGACATGCACAAGATCCTGGGTTCAGTCCCCAGCGCTGCCAAAGAGGGGAAATATAACCCCACCTTGAGATGAAAAAAGTGGGATTGTGGGACTGGTGGTTCCGGCTTCCAAGCTACACATTGTGTGTGGTTATAATCTGGACACTTGGCATGCCTCGCTTTTGTGATCAAAAGATACAGTAAATCTATCTTTAAACACACACACACAGAGAAGCAACCTGTCCCTGAATGGCTGCATGGGTGACTTGCTCCTCTCATGCATATCATAAAGGAATAACAGAATCATGGACGCAGAAGCTGGGAGAGCATCCCCACCCTCACCCTATTCCTGCATCTGCCAGGGTGGGATGTGACTTTGCTGAAGGCACCTTTTTGTTTGTCTAGTTGAAGACTAGAGATGATTGCTAAGAATTAAGTGTTAATGGGTAAACAAGAGTGGTTTGGCCCCTTGGGAAGGAGTGGCTCCAGAATCCAGCAAACAATAGACCAGAGCAGAACTCTGGTGTCCTGGGGGAAAGAGAAGTGGGAGGAGAGAAGATCATTAGTTCCCCTGGTGCTGAGCACCAGGAGGGCCCTGTTTGGGGCCTGAAAGCAGAGCCTGAGATCAGGCCCTGTGAGGTGGTTTACTTAGGGGAGTGAGGGCCTGGCAAGTATAAAACTTAGGGGAAAGAGGCAAATGCTAGGGTTTGTGACAGAGCTGCTCTCTGCTGAGGGGGCAGAGGGGCTCCATCTGAGGGGCCATGGCTAAGGCACCTGAGAACTTCCACTCGAGGGCTAGGAGAGGGGCATATTTTTCACCTGCTGCCCACCTCTATTGGTTAGGGTTTGTTGGGTGGTCACTCCCTAGTTCTTTTAGGTTTGTACAAGGGAGGCTGGGTGGTTAGTGCCTGGGAAGGAAATGAGAGGTCCCAGTGCCAATACAGGCAAGATGCTCCAGGGTGGAGTAGAGAGGTAGCCTGGGAGGACATGGTGACACTGGAGTGCTCCATGCAGGGCCCACTGGCTCAAAGGTTTGGATCTGGTGTCTGGAGGAGGGAGGTATGTGGAACAGTAGAAAGAACTAGAACTCGGGAATCAGAGTGCTTAGCCTCATGCCTGGTTTTCGTGCTAGCTGGAGACCTTGGATATTTATTTACTCAGGCTCCCAAACCTCAGTGTCCTTGTATTGCAAAGTCATGGCACTAAACCCTAGATAGGGTCATTATCAGGAAGGGTTAATGGGAACCAAAACTGTTGACAAGCTGGACACGGTGGCATGTACCTGTCGTTCCAACGAATCTAGGATGCTGAGGCAGGGAGGTCACTTGGGTCCAGGAGCTCCCGCTCAGCCTGGGCAACAGGAGGAAAACCTGTCTTAGGGAAACAAGAAGGGCTCAGTCCCTGGTGAATGTGCACAGATAACTCCATCTCACAGCTGGATGGCTGGGCAGCCCTGGCCGTTCTGTCCCACACGTGGTCAGCTGGGCTGCTGTCACCTTGGTCCCCTTTGATGGCTGCATCTGGGACCCTCTCTTGATTCCATTGCAGTTCTCTTCTGAAGGTGCTGGCCTACCAGTCACGTGTTCTCACTTCTTCCTCTCTCCATCCATCTCCGTTTCTTGGTACTTCTGCCTCTGTGTTAGGATCTCTCAGACTCGGTCACTCGTTGGGCCATTGTGCATGTGTGAGTGTGTGGGCACCCAAGGGTGTGGAAGGATGTGAGAAAGGGGAGTGTGAGTAGATGTGTGCAGATGTCTGTGTGAATGAATATGAAGAGTGCATATGAGTGAGTGTGTACTCTCTGATTTTCCTTGTCCTTCCTGGCTGGGTGCTGCTGGTGTCTCCCCAGGCTTGTCAGTGCTACGACACAGCTGCCTGGGCCCTGCTTGCTGCCTTGGGCACTGTTTCTAGGCCTTCTGGGTGGGCGGAGGGCAGCAGAGCTGAGAAAGTGCAGCAAAGACATCCATGTACTGGCCTTCCCCAGGCTAAGTGTGTTCCCAAGGCTGTCCCCCGTGAGGTGTAGGTGCCTCCTAAGGAGTAAACCCCAGATCCTCTGGCCCCTCAAACTCAATCTTTGAAGCAAAGCAGCTATTTCATAATCTGTTGTTGAAATAATGTCAAACTCTGATCATGGCATCAACTGACTCCCGTTGGCGTCCGCCTCTGTGGTTCCCTGCCTTCCAGGCACTGTGCATTGTATTCTCCCCTTCCGTTTATGATGTAAGTACTAATAACATCCCTATTTCATAGATGAGGAAACCAAGGCTCAGAGGCTTGGGGAAGGGCCAGGACTTCATGTGCTAGACCATTTGCAGACTGGACTCCAGCAGGATCCTCAGGAGCTTCCTGTGGATCCCCTTGGTTTCTGTAACCAAGGGCCCTGTGGTCCATGAGACCACAGCAAGACAGTAAGACTTCAAATTTTGTTCTCTAGCCAAGTTGGGAAACTGAAGCCCAGAGAGGTTAAATTCGGGCAGAGGAAGACACACGCCTGTGAGCATGGAGCAGCCTGTGAATGCTGAGTAATCCTGAGGTCTCTGTAGGAATGTCACAGTTTCTAAAGTGCTCAAACCAGGGCCCTCGGGAAAGAGGTACCATAGAAATGTGTGCTAACAAGCCTCTCTGGACTGCTGGGGATACAGGAGAGCAGAGAAAGAGTTTAGAACAGCAAAGTCGGCTCCAAAGGCCTGGGCTGGGTGCAGATGAGGGGCCGCCGCCCCCAGGCCTAGAGAGCTGCTGGCTGCGCCATCATCTGCAGGTGAAAAGAATCTGACTGGTCCCCACTCCTGCCCGGTTTCAGGAATCAAGAATTATTGTTAACCCTGAACTTCCTCTCCCACCCCTTCTCTACACCCCAACAAGAATCATCATTCCAAATCCACATCTAACACCGTCACCATGTTCTTTAAACATCATCCTGGATTATCTGGGTGGGCCCTTGTGCAGTGACAAGCACACTTGTGCACAGAGGAGGGCGTGTAAAGATAGAAGCAGAGGCTGGAGGGATGTGGCCACAGGCCAAGGAAGCCCAGGAACACTTGGAGCCACCAGAGGCAGAAAGAGGCAAGAAGGATTCTCCTCACCTCCAGCTTCCAGAGGGAGAAAGGCTTCAGCCTTCTGGCCCCAGCGGGAGGAAACGGTTCTGTTGTTTGAAGTCACCATGACAGCCACAGGAAACTGAGACAGGATCCAATGGCACATTTTTCCACACCTACATTTTAACACATGCTAGAGTTTACTGCCATGTTCCTGATGGTCACCCCACACCCAGTGGACTCTGAACCTAGGGGCAAGGTGTCTGTTCACCTCTGTGCCCGGAGTGACAACCCCTGTAGACTGTCAATAAATGTTTGTTAAGTTAAAACAAAACAAAACGAAAAAACACTTTCAGATCCTCTGCTGCACTTATGAAGCTTCTTCAATTAGAGAACATGTACCCCCAGGGCATCCTCAGGCGAGCCAGGAGGTAGAAAAAACCAGAATCTTCAAGTGATAGTTACTCGGACATCCATTTTATTTGAAGCAATTTGATTTTTCGTGGAGAGAAGTTGAACAAATAATTTTAATCACTATTTTTATTGTGAAACTATCAGGAATTTATTGTAGAATGGAATACACAAGTTAGTGTCCATTTTTTTCCCCCTTTTGGTACCAGAGATTGAACCCAAGGACACTTATCTATGGAGCCATATCCCCAGCCATCTTAATTTTTTATTTTGAGACACGCTCTTGCTAAGTTGCTTAGGGCCTCACTGAGTTTCTGAGGCTTTTTTTGATTTTGCAATCCTCCTGCCTCAGCCTCCCAAGCAGCTGGGATTACAGGGGGGTGCCATTGCCCCAGCTTTGTGTTCATTATTAAGGTGTGAGGTTGTAAGGAAGCAGAGACGCCGCAGGGATTTCTGCTGATCACAGTCTGGATCCCTGTAGGGGCTCTTTCTGAAGAAACCTCGCAGGTGGCTCAGTTCTAAGTTATCACACGGGCATTCGAGGATTCTCCTGCTTCTCCCTCAGCCACACTGCACTCCTCATAATCCTCAACATGCCACACTCCTCATGCTCTGTGACTTTGCGATGCTGTCCCCTCTGCCCAGATGTCCCTCCCCACCCCACTTTATCCACCTGACATGGTGCTTCTCGTCCTCAATGACCCTTCCCATGTCACCTGCTCTGTGAGGCCCTCTCTGATCCCCAGGCAGGTTCCCCACACCCAGTGTTCCCACCCTTTTGGACACACCTGCTGCTGCTTGACTTGCTTGCCTCCATTCCAGGATGAGCCCTCCTAGCACCAGCCCTGTTTTGTCCTGTAGATTCCCTGGGCCTAGCACCCACCACAGTAAGTGCCATGACAAACGGCAGAGTCCAAACAGCACATCTACTGTGTTACCATTCTGGGGGTCGCAAGTCCACGGGGGTCTCCCTGGCATAGCGGCAGGGTGTTGCTGGGCCACCTTCTTTTCTGTCTTTCCTGGAACCTCCATTTTCTTGCTCTTGGCTGCTTTTGGAAGCCACCTGTGTTCCTTGATCATGGCTCCTCCTCGGTCTTCAAAGCCGGCAGTGTTGCGCTCTTTTGCCATTTGTCTATGGTCTGATCTCCCGCTGACGGGGCTGGGAAGTCTCCAGCTGTAAGGACCCATGTAACTAGATCAGACCCCCCACGGATTCAGGACATCACCCATCACAAGGTCCTGAGTCTCATCACACTTGCCAAGTCTCTTTGCCATGTAAGGCAACATGGTCACTGTGTCTGGGATTAGGGGGATGATGCTTCTTTGGGGGATATTATTCTGCCTGTTACAGTAGGCTACTCATGATATCTAGACAGTATTGATTAGAGCAAGGACTTGTCTTGATTCCTCCCATTAAAATCTTCCCCATATGTCTCAAATCTCTGTACTATAATACATGGACACCAGTATGTTAAACCTGGGAATATTAAATCATCATCCGAAAGTACGCTTTTTTGAAAAGAAAGAGACCCTAGAGATCTTTGATGGAAGAGAAAGCTGTAGAAGGAACTCTCCCACCTGTGGCTCCCACCTGGCCACCTTGTATTCACTGGACAGATCCATTATTCCATGAAGGCAATTTGGCAATGGGGGCTGTAGAGAACCAGCAGCTGGATGAATGCTTGAGGTTCACAGGATTCTTTCCCAGACTCTTCTCCAAACGCCTTCAGGGTCTTCCAGGAACATAGTTCTGCACTTCCTCAAAAATATTCCTAATGTCCCCACTGCCTTTAAATTAGATTCTAAAGTCCTTAGTGTGCAAGATAGTACTTATCATCTCTTGTAATCTTCATAATAGTCAAATGAGTTAAGTACAGTTGTCGAGTCCATTTTTTTTTTTTTTTTTGGTTCCAGGAATTGAACTCAGAGGCACTTAACCACTGAGCCACATCCCCAGCCCTATTTTGTACTTTATTTAGAGACAGGGTCTCACCAAGTTGCTTAGCACCTCGCTGTTGCATTGCTGAGGCTGGCTTTGAACTTGCGATCCTCCTGTCTCAGCCACCCGAGCTGCTGGGAATACAGGCGTGTGCCACCACGCCCAGCTTCCATGTCTATTTTATAGATTAAATACCTGAGACTAGCCTATTACTAGCTCAAGTTCCCACGGGAGGCAAAGGGCCCTGCCCATGTTACACCTGACTCCAGAGCCTGGCACTTAAGCCTGTGACCTGCTCAGCATCGTCAGTCATTGCTAGAGGAACAAGGGACTTGATACCTTCCCCTCTGTTTGACAGATGCCTCTGACTAGGAAGGTGGATCATGGGAAAGGCCAAGCAGGCAGAATTCACAGGAATGGAGGGGAGACTGGACCTTTACCTCAACAGCCCTTTTGCTCAAATCCAGAGCCTTCCTCTTTACCCCGGAAGGTGGGAGAGCAGCCCAGGCAGAGCCCTGGAGACCTGGACAGCATGTCCATAGCAAAGTAACACCCATTCCTGACCCAGGAGACCTTGCTACCTGGCCAGGGTTACATAAGCTCAACCGATTTACATATTGCTGACCCACTGTTGTATCTTAAAATAAGAAACACTGTGTACCAATGCTGGCAATTATATTTATCAAGTCAGAGCAGCGTGAGGCCCAGGTGTGTGGAAGCTGAAGCTTATCTGCCCACCTTGGGCTTTTGAAGTACCCTCCCTCTCTCCCGGAGTCCAAATTGCCCCAGTTCTTCTCTTCCTTCTCTCTGACCTCAAAACATGGTGTCAGGGGCAGATCTCAGAGAATGGCCTCCTGGGGATAAAAATGACCTGAATGTTACTGGTGAGGGCTTGCCACATGAATTCTATTTCAGCTGCTCGAGCTTTGAACCACTTAGGAAATGGATTCAGGAACCTGAGGGGCTGAAAAGTTGCCCAGAGGACTGGGGAGCCGCTGCGTGGCCACGGTCCGCAATAACACTGCACTGCAGACTTGAGCCCAGTCCACCCAGTCATGGGCATATGGGGTTGCCAGCATCCTCCCTGCAGGGACAGAACCTGACCTCCGACCTGGGACCACGGAATGGTAGAAAGGGGCCAAGCCTCAGAAGACCTTGAATACGAAGCTAAAACTTCTACCTTGGAGCGCTGTGTTTCACTAGAGTAGTTGAAGATTCTTTGAGCAGATGGCATGTCCTGACCAGCTACGTTCTTTCAGAGGATTAATTTTGGATAAAAGATGGTTTGTCAGGAGAAAACTGGTGAGAAGGCACGACAATAATGACCACCAGAAGACAGTGAATGGTCCAAGTTTAAGCAACGCTCACCAAGATTCCTTCCACAAAGTTCTCAGGCCTCTCATTCGAGATCCCTCGGTGACTTATACTCAAATGAGACACACTCAGGTTTTTGGTGTTTTTATGGAGAGTAATTTTTATAACTATTAATTCACACCAACATTACTTTCCCTCCCGTCCTTGAAAAACATGTTGTGCAGGGCACAGGTGGTGGGAAACAAGTGAGCTCCTGCTTCCACCCGCTTCCCCGCTTCCAATCTGACTGTGGCACTCGAGGCTGCCAGGCACCACCAGGCACCTTTGGGAAAGTGTTTTATTCAGCAGAATATGTGCTAAATTTTTTCAAAACCAGACCTTTAAAAAAAACAGAGCTATATCTTAATGTTAAAAAAAAAAAAGAGGCCCTTTTCACTGCATTAAAACTCAGAGAAGTGGCTTTAGAGTGGTTTGGGTAATTCTGTCTCTCTCCCATTCTCCTCTCCAGGATGCAGCCGCTGTGCAGGCAGCCAAGCCGGCCAGTGGGCTGCAGAACCGCAGCGCTGGGCTCCCGGTCCGGTCCGCACGGCTCCAGCTTTCATTCATTCCCAGCCCCCGCAGAGCCCACGCTACCTGCCAGCTTTAAATCCATTTGGACAGGAAAGCCTGCCATGCTGCTCCGCTAATTTTAGGAACTGCTCGTGTTGACTCAGTCTCTCTGCGCCCCCTGCTTGCTCTTTCTCACAATGGCCATCCTTTCAGCAGAGACTGGGGCTCCCCTCAGCTGACGGCTGAGCACCCCTCTCCTCCCCTTGCCCCCTCAGTTTTGCCCTACATCCCCCTCTGGGTCACCTGCACAGGATGGGAACAGGTTTTCAGAGGTCCCTATTTCCTTACTTTTTTTTTTTTTAAGTGTCAGAGGTAGACAGAGCATTTCTTTTAAGTTGTAGATGAACACAATTAATTTCTTCCTTCCTTCCTGCCTTCCTTCCTTCCTTTCTTTCTTTCTTTCACTGAGGATTGAACCCAATGCCTCACATGTGCAAGGAAAGTGCTCTGAGCCCCAGCCCCAGCCACAGCCCCAGCCCCAGCCCCGTTACTTTTTTTGATAGACATTTCCCCATAAGTCTGCCCAAAAACATGGATGGAGCTGGAGACTCTGCCTCTTGTTCACCGGTTTACATTAATAGAGCGCTAAGTGGGAATTTTTTTTTTTAAATCACATCCAAGTTCAAATATGCCTTAAACTAAAAATAATTACATTTAAATAACTTTAGAGAGAATGATATAAGGGAGAATTTAAATGTTAGCTATAAATTGATACTCACGCTTTCACATTTTTTTTTAATCCCAGAGTATAGCAGAAGTGACTGGCATAGAAAATGCACTTAATAAATGCTTCATGGAAGAAGGAATCTGTGAATTTTTTTCTTTTTCCTTTTCTCTTTCTTTCTTACTTTGTACTGTGGATTGAACTCAGGAGTAGTTCCCACTGAGCTATATCCCCAGCCCGTTATATTTTAAATTTTTGAGACAGGGTCTTGCTCAGTTGCTTAGAGCCTCACTAAATTGCTGAGCCTGGCCTCAAACTTGTGATCCTCCAGCCTCCACCTCCTGAGTTGCCAGGAATAAACGAATAAAGTATAAGGTATAACGAATAAAGTATAAGGTATAACAAATAAAGTATAAGAGCTTGGTGATTCATCCCTTTTAAGGATAAAATTTGTAATTTAATATACAGAACTATTTTTTAATAAATTACACAGGGCAGGGCTGGGGATATAGTTCAGTTGGTAGAGTGCTTGCCTAGCATGCACAAGACCCTAGGTTCAATCCCCAGCACCACAAAAAAATTAAAAATAAATAAATAAATTATACAGGGTTGTATCTTCAGGCATCTGTCCTGGGGTTGAACCTGGATTACGCAGCTTTGTCTTAAATCTCCCCAATCTCAGGTTCAAATGGCTAATGCAGGAGAGAAAATGTACATAAGCGCTTTTTAGATAAGACAGGTCTGAGTTAATTATTCTAGTGGCTCAATAATGTCTTTCAGATCCACATACTTTGCATTTTCTTCCTTTTTTTTTTTTTTGTGCCACTTTTACCCATAGGCTCACCTTCCTCACAGTTGCAAGTGGCTGCCACAATTGCAGCATCCTGTGCAGATGTGACATTACTCAGCAGAAGAGGAGAAACACTTTGTTTGCACGGCCCCCTTTCAGGAGTGCAGAATCTTGGACACTCCCTAGAAGAAGGCCCATTGTACCTTTTTAACTAGAGCAGAGTTACAGAAGACTGCTGGCCCTGGGATCCCACTTTGAGTCCTAGGGTCCTGCACATTTCCTCAGTTCCTGCTGTGTCTGTAAATAACGGGTGCTCACTAAGTCCTTGTTTTAATGATTCCAATGCTATCTAAAACAAGGCCTGTCTCTCTGGGTTGTAAACAGTACCAAAGACGTACTATCGACTGATCATGTCAATTGGAGACTGATAGCGCGTCGCCAGATCTTCCTGCCTCGTACTTTACATCTTAATAAGCTTAGTTTGATTTCATCCAAATCCATCCCACTAAGTACATTTTAGAAAGCCCCAAAACTTTGCTATACCAAATATCTCCTGACAATATGGTGGTTATACTCTTGAGTACAGGGCTGAAGAGCTTTGGGCATGGGATCAATTTCATCCGCTTATAGGGACAGTCACAAAAAATGCCTTTTTAAAAGTCATTAGAGGCAATATTTTTAAAGACTACTCAGTGAACATAACGGTGCTTCCTGTTAGGACACTGTGAAGCATTAGAAGAGAGAGACTTTGAGGCAATCCTGCTACAAGAGCTAACCGTGGAGAAGATGAGACCCAAGGGGAGGGCAGGGAGGGAGCCTAGACACTGGAGGGTGTCTAAGAGTCCTGCCCACCCCACCCCCACCCCTGCTTCCCTGGGGAGACACAGGGCCCTGCTGGAATTCGCCCTCGTCCTCGCAATTGTGAAAACTCACTGGCAGGCAGGCAGGCATATGTCTTCCCAACTTGAAGTTGACCATGATGAGAGTATTTATACCATGGAAACCCAACAAACTGGGGCTCCACCACCCTTTTGTGGACACCCAGATTTCCAGCACACTAGTAATTCCTAGGGCCTGGAACGAAACATGGAGATGGCTGGGCATGGTGGCGTGTGCCTGTGACCCATTTACCTAGAGGCTGAGGCAGGAGGATCCAAAGTTTAAAGCCAGCCTCTGCACTAAATGAGGCCCTGTCTGAGAAAAGAAGGGGGACCTGGGGCTATAACTCAGTGGTGGAGTGCCTCTGGATTCAATCCCCATTTCCTGAAAAATGTATAATAAAAAGGAAACATCAAGATGCCTTTTCAGGTAGCGCTTAGAGGGTACCATTTCCAAGGGAACCTGGAATGAGGTTGGGTCTGGAGTGACACTTGAGCCTTAGAGGCAAAAACTGAAAGAGGGTGCTGAGGGCCTGGGCCTCCAGGCCAGCTGGGAGGAAGTGGCCCGGTGTTTTCGACCCTCCAGGTGGGCAGGTTGCAGAAGGGCTAGAAGGACGAGGGAGCAGAGCAGGAGAGGCCGCCAGCCAGTTTGGACAACCGGGAGGACAGGTGCTTGGACCTCAAGCCTGGAGGAGCAGGAAGGGCCAATAGCAGTAGCAATAGACTGCATCCCATGTGGAACCACCCAGAAGGCAGCCAAGGACACTAGGGGAGGGGACAGCAACTGACAGCTCCCCAAAGCCCAGTTTGGTGTTGTGTGCTGTTAATGCAGGTGCTACATAAGGGGTGGCTCATGTCCACCAAGCTATAAGGCGTTTGATCCCTGCTTTCAATCCCTAACATCACAATAATAATTATTTTCTTTGTTCTTATCTCCTTTTAAATTTTTTTCTTTTTTTATTATTTATTTTATTCCATTATTTTATGGAGTATATTTTTTAAATTTTATTTATTTTTTTAGTTGTAGTTGGATACTTTTAATTTATTTATTTTTATGTGGTGCTGAGGATTGAACCCAGTGCCTTTCACATGCTAGGCAAGTACTCTGCCACTGAGTTACAGCCCAGTCCCTTATAATAGTTTTAATTTCCATTTCTCTAATTGCTAGAGATGTTGAACATTTTTTTTCATATATTTGTTGATCAATTCTTCTTCTATGAAGTGTCTATTCAGTTCCTTAGCTCATTTATTCACTGGGTTATTTGGGGGATTTTGGTGTTAAATTTTTTGAGGTCTTTATATATCCTGGAGATTAATGCTCTGAGGTGCATGTGATAAAGATTTTCTCCCATTCTGTAAGCTCTTTCTTCACATTATTTGTTCATGACACGATTGATTATTTAGAAGATCCAAAAATCTCCACCAGAAAACTTCTAGAACTGATAAATGAATTCAGCAAAGTAGCAGGATATAAAATCTACATCCATAAATCACATTCCTATAATCAGTGATGAATTCACTGAAAAGAGAAATTAGGAAAACTACCCCATTCACAATAGCCTCAAAAAGAAAAAAATATGTGGGAATCAAATTAACAAAAGAGGTGAAAGACCTCTACAATTAAAACTACAGAGCACTAAAGAGAAGAAATCAAAGAGGACTTTAGAAGATGGAAAGATCTTCCATGCTCTTGGATAGACAGAATTAATATTGTCAAAATGGCCATACTACCAAAAGTGTTATGCAGATTTTGTGTGTGCATGTGTGTGTGTGTGTGGTGCTGGGGATTGAACCATGCCAGGCAAGCACTCCACCCACTGAGCTGTATCCCCAGTCCTGTTATGCAGATTTAATGAAATTCCTATTTAAATCCCAATGACATTCTTCATAGAACTTTCAAAGCAATCATGACATTCATTTGGAAAAATAAGAGACCCAAAATAGCCAAAGCAATCCTTAGCAAGAAAAGTGAAGCAGAAGGCATCACAATACCAGACCTTAAACTATACCACAGCACTATAGTAACAAAAGGGTATTGGCACAAAAACAGACATGGACCAATGGTACAGAACAGAAGACACAGAGACTAACCCACATAAATATAGTTATCTCATACTAGATAAAGGTGCCAAAATCATTCATTGGTGAAAGGATAGCCTCTTTAACAATGGTACTAGAAAAACTGGAAATCCATATATAGCGAAATGGAATTAAACCCTTCTCACCCTGCACAAAACTCAAAGTGGATCAAAGATTTAAGCACTAGAACAGAGACCCGGCACCTAATAGAGGGAAAGTAGGCCCAAATCTTCACCATGTCGGCTTAGGAACCAACTTCCTTAACAAGATTCTTAAAGCACAAGGAGTAAAATCAAGAATCAATAAATGGGATGGATTCAAACTAAAAAGCTTCTTCTCAGCAAAGGAAATGATCAATAAGAGAGAGCCTACGGAATGGGAGAAAAATCTTTTCTTTTTTTAAGGAAGGGTATTGCAATAGAATTACACATAAGGCCTGGGGGACCTAGTGTTTGTAAGATTTCATAAAATAGCAGTCTTTAGGGCTGGGGTTGTGGCTCAGTGGTAGAGCACTGGCCTGGCACATGCGAGGTCCTGGGTTCCATCCTCAGCACCACATAAAAATAAATAAAATAAAGGTGTTGTGACCAACCAAATACAACAAAAAAATAAATATTAAAAAAAAATAGCAGTCTTTAGAAAGGACCAAACTAGTGGCCCTTTTTAATAATGGAGGAAACCTACCTCCCAGGAATCTGCTTGCCCAGGCACACTCATTGACAACCAGGAGAGGAATCAGGGGAAGCTCTACCCCAGCCTTCTGATTTCATTTCTGCTGCTTCTGTGTTACACCAGAACTCACAGACGTGTACCTGCATTAAGTGGACTTGAACTTCCAGCCAGAGAACGCTGATTGCCATGTTAGCTTTTCCCCAAACCTGTGACTGCCAAAGACCTTTTCCCTCTTCAGTCTGAAGTTTCTACTGATATAAAGAAGCCATTTTGAATCACAGCCTAGAGACACAGGCTGCAGTTGTCCCTGCAAACAGTCTCAGAGTGAAGTTTCTTCTTCTTTTTAATTGGTGCTATATTTAGTTTTTGGTTTCATAAAGCTTCGTAGATGATCAAAGTAGTTGACATTCACTGGGAAAACTCCAGCAGAATAGATCAGAGTAGGACAAAAAGTGACGCCAGCTCCGCCCACCATTCCCTCCTCCAGCTGGTCAGTCACCTCTTCCTTGTGTAGTGAAAGCATTTCTAACACAGAACATCAGGCTGGGTTTTGGGGTGGGGGTCGGGGAGAGGAACAGCCCTCTTATACCTTCTTCGGTTCTGTGACCAAATAAAAAAAATACATTAGGGACATGAGAATCACCCAGAAACAAAATCCTTAGGGTTGGTCTCCCACATTAGTTCTTAGATTATTTAACCCTTGGTTTCTGGCTTAGATGAAATGTCCCTTAAGACATAATCTTCTAGCCTTTCAGGAAGCATCAGAAGTTCTGCTTTTCTTTTTTAAAAAGAGAGGGCTGGGGTTGTGACTCAGTGGTAGAGCCTTGCCAAGCATGTGCCAGGCTCTGGGTTCAATCCTCAGCACCACATAAAAATAAATAAATAAATAAAGGTATTGTGTCCATTAATAACTAATAAAAATATTTTAAAACACATTTTTTCCCATCCTGGAGATTGAGCCCAGGGGTGATCTACCACTGAGCCACATGCCCATTCCCACCTCTTTTCTTTTTTTTTTTCCAATTTTGAGACAGGGTCTTGCTAAATTTCCAGGCTGTCTTCAAATTTGCAATCCTCCTGCCCCTGACTCCTGAGTCACTGGGATTATAGGCCTGCACCACCACGCCCATTTTTTTCATTAAAAAAATTTAATAAATAAAAGCCATCCAAATGCATTACATCTCATCCTGTAACAGGATTAATTAACGTAAGCCATGGCCTTACTGCCTTCTTGCTTGGGCACCTCACAAGTTTTGAAACCAAGGGAACGCTGGACAAATGCTCTCGACCTCATCTGCTCTTAGCTATTTGCTTTTAGTTGACTGACAAGGTGGGGGGCGTGACGGTGGCACTTGATGAATTTTGATGCAATAGCCTTCCCCACACCTTGGATTATAAATTTTCCCAAACCCTATCCTGAGTGGGTGGGTTTGAGGCTTGCACCCTGTCTCCACGTGCTTCACCACCGTTATGGTTTGGATATGAAGTGTCCCCCCAGAAACCTCAAGTGTTCCTGCCGGAATGCTTAGAGCTGAAACAATCGAGCTATGGCCTCATCAGTGCATTAAGCCATTCGTGTTAGTAATTTGAATGGATTACCTGTGTTCGAATTGTGGGCAGGGGGGCTGCATCCCTGGGGTGAGCCTTGGGGATCACATGCATTTTTTTTCCCTGGCTTCTTGCACTTGCTCTCTGCTTCCTGGCTGCCATGGGCTAAGCAGCTCTCCTGGGCTGGGCTTCCGCCATGATGTTCTGCCTCATCTTGGGCCCAGAGCAGTGGAGCTGGCCAGCCACGGACCAAACCTCTGAATCTGTGAGCCTCAAATAAACATTCTGTCCTCGAGATTGTTTTTGTCTGGTATTTTGGTCACAGCAATGAAAAGCTGACTAACACAGTTGCCTCATGAATAAATTCTCTCTTGCACAATTCATCATTGTAGTGATTGGCACACTGCGTGGTGGCCCAAGTGAACCTGCTTTGGTAACAGTTTCGTCCTTGGCCATCAATGAAGAGAATTGTACTCTGTGGTGGTCTTTTAAAAAACACAAGTCTCTTTATGCCCATTTAAGTCACCTGGTATGAGGTATAATATTATTTATGTGTATGAAGCAGAATACAAGGCAATTCCCAGATCACCAGTGTTTTGTGTTATGAATTTTCAAACTTATGATGGTGCAAAAGTGACATGCATTCAGTGGGAGCCACGCTTCAAGTGTTGGAGTTTGGACTTTGCCCAGCCTCTCAGCACACACACGCTCTTCTCTGCTGATGCTGGGCGGAGGTGCCCGCACCACAAGGGGACCCCAGAGCCCCACAGTGGCTGTGCTGCAAGCCTGGTGCTCCACGGGCTGGGTGGGCCACTGCATTGAAGAGACTTTCCACTTCTGATGTGTTTCTGGGGACATAATCTCATAAATTGAGGGGCATCTGAATTTAGAAATTTGGATCCTTAAGCTGATTATTTAGACTGGGAGCCGGGTTCTTGGGTTTGAATTGCTTCCTAGATGACCTTTGGCAAATCACTTAACCATTCTGAACCTCTGTTGTTTCATCTGTAAATTGGAAATAACAGATAATAGACATGGTCTTTTTTATATATTTATTTTTAAGGTTTAGGTGGACACAATATCTTTATTTTATTTTTATGTGGTGCTGAGAATCGAACCCAGTGCCTCACGCATGCTAGGAGAGCGTACTGCCACTTGAGCCACATCCCCAGCCCAAGAGACATGTTCTTGAAAGTCATTTGGTCATTTTGTCACTGGGAATTTCTCTTGGCTGTCTTTCTGAGGTCACCTAATATCTAAATTTCTACTAACTTTTTTTTTTTTTGGACGGAGGATTGAACCTGGGTATGCTTAACCACTGAATCATATAGCAGCACTTTTTATTTTTTATTTTGAGACAGGATCTCACTAAGTTTCTTAGGGCCTCCCTGAGTTGCTGAGGCTGGCTTTGAACTAGAGATCCTCCTGCCTCAGCCTCCCCAGGTTCCTAGGATTATAGGTATGTGCCACTATGCACACCAATAATTTCTACTAATATCTACCTATCCTTTCATGGACCCCAGCCTTCCACCCCATCCAATCACATCTCTTTCTCTTCCTTTAGGCAGCCTCCTGCTCCTAGAGAGCTTATTCATCTCTTAGAAAGAGCAGCTCAGCAACTTACCTGAAAACAGGGCATTATCACACTCTTCGGGATGCGTCCTCCTCCCTCCAGCAGAAGCACCTAACCAACAGTTTCTGCTTTCCGGGGTGAGCCCTCTGCGCCACCAGCATCTGTGAGCAGGAGGGTCTAGTGTGGGGTGTTCTGATGCAAACCCTACTATCTCCCACAGGAAGCAGACCTACCTACGAGGTTACAGGTAGAAGAGGTGAGGTTACAAATGGGAACTTGTGAATTTATGCTAACATGATGTTGCTCTGAACTGCTTTCTATTTAGGTCCCCATGTTGGAGTTCACTGGAAACACAGAGTCTGCCACCAGGACATTTGATAGCCACCGGCTTGGCTCTTCTCCTGGCTCCTGCTGGTTAGAATGGAGAGCCTTTTCTCTCTCTGGTTTTCCTCTTGAGCCACTGAGATGACTTCTTTCTTCTGTATTTATTCAATTAACTTCTCACTCTCTCAGGCTCTGAAACCAACAGACATCCTGACATCCGAGGACACAGGAATCTCTCACTTTCATTTCTCTCAATCATAGCAGATTTTTATTTTCTCTTCCCTAATACAAAGGCTTTCTTGGACTGCAGCTGCTGATTTTATAATTATCACTAACAACTAGTGATTTGGGGTGCAGGGAAGCATTTTCTTAGGGAAATAGCATCCTTTAGAACAATCAACCAATCAGAATTTTGGGTATAAAAAATAATGCAATTTTATTGACTGCTCTGGAAGAATATATTGATATTTTCATTATAAACATACTTTTTGGGGGTGTACCAGGGATTGAACTCAGGGGCACTCAGCCACCGAGCCACATCCCCAGCTCTATTTTGTATTTTATTTAGAGATAGGTTCTCACTTACTTGCTTAGCGCCTCACTGTTGCTGAGGGTGGCTTTGAACTTGCGATCCTCCTGCCTCAGCTTCCTGAGCTGCTGGGATTACAGGTGTGCACCACCACGCTCAGCCAAATATAAAAATTTTATATGAAGAAACTTCAGCTGGGTACATTAGCACAAACCTGTAATTTCAGCTACTTAAGAGGCTGAGGCAAAAGGATTGAAAGTTTAAGGCCAGCTGGGAAATTTAGCAAAACCTGTCTCAAAATAAAAACAGGGCTTGGGTAGCCTAGCATGTGCAAGGCCCTGGGTTCAATCCCCAATACTCCCCTGACCTCCACACAAAGAAACTCTGCACTCATTTTCTTCAGATCAACATGGAAACTGAGTTTGCATGATAATGGCTGAGTTCTCAACTAAATTATATAGCATTTTCACAACCTACAGGATTTAGATAGTAGCCATAAGAGTATTAATTGCAAAATTTGCATATCAATATTTTCAAACATGCAAACTTGCTTTTTCAGAAATAAATCTATAGGAAACGAATCTATAGAAAAAAAGGAACTCTTTTAAAGGCCTTACAATTTTAAAAAATGACACAATGTAATCTCCATAAGTAGAGATTTCTGTTGGTTCTATATCCCTAGTACCTAGAACAAGGCTTGGCATATGGTAGGTGTTCAATAAATACATGTTGAATTAATAGACATATTTCTAATGATACTGGGATTCACCCCTGGGGTGCTTTACCACTGAGCCACATCCTCAATTCTTTTTATTTATTTATTTTGAGACAGCATCTCATTGAGGTGCTTATGGCTGTGCTTAGTTGCTGAGGCTGGCCTCAAACCTGTGATCCTCCTGCCTCAGCCTCCCAACTCACTGGAATTACTGGTATGTGCCATTGTGCCAGGTTTTAATGAATATTTTAGAAATACCACTTGATTAGAAATTTAAGAAACTATAGGTGATCTGGTAGGCCATAAATCAAGTGGAAACTAAAAAGCCAGATGCAATTTTGCATCTTAAACTGATGTGGAAAGAAGCCCAATAAGACGAATTTTTCTTTTCCATTTACAACTATTGGTTTAAAGCATAACCAATGAGTCCAGTTGAGAAACACCAGTAATGGATATGTTTTAATATATAAAGTGTTACAATGTAGTTATGTTATGCCAGTCTCTAGAACACAGCTTCCTTGTGTCTGCTCAGGATCCTTGGTGGTTATTATTTACTCTTTTATCCTGGGTGACTGGTGGGCTTGATGAACAAACCAGTTCTGGGCCCCGAGGACTGGAAGGAAAAGGCTTCGTGGCAGCAGGCTCTGAGAGTCACTTCATTTTTCCAAAATGTCCCCATGAGGTTGGAAGCAGTGTTGCCAGCACCAGCGGCTCCTCTCCTCTCCCCCCGAGAGGAAACTGTCTTCCCAGCTCCAGTGAGAAAGTTCCCAGAGAGGGACACTGATGAGCTGAGCTTGGGTCACCTTCCTGTCCCTTGGACTCATCTCTGTGGCCCGGGAGGAAGGATGGGTTATGTGAGAACTGTTGCCAGAATGGGGAGGGTGGAGCGGCTCCTCAAGACAGGGGCGGGCCATTCCCAGGAGAGAGAGGCCCTGGGCAGACCAACACCCGTGACCTGTGACCAACCGTGAAAAGCAAAGCTCTTGTTTGCAGCCTTCAGATAGGTGGCTTCTTAGTTTGGCCCTGCAAGAGTTTCAAATTCTAGGGTGACCAAAGTCCCTCAGCTTGAGGGTCCTGCAGGTCCAAGGATCAGTTAAACAAATAGTTAGCCAGCCAACAGTCTGCACCCTGTTGTTGTTGCTGCTGGGGACTGAACCCAGGGCCTCCAGCATGCTAAGCACCCAGCCACATCCCCAGCCTCTAGTCAGCCCTATTTCAAATAAGTTAAAAACAGTTTCATCTGAATTACAAAGACAAAGATAGTATCAGTGTCTTTCTTTAAAGGATCAAAACATTTTTACCACAAATTCTTAAGATCTGCATAACCTAATGGACCAACAAATAAAATTCTCTCCATTTTGCCTATTGGAAAGTAAAGCAAGATGTCTTGTGAAGGTCACAATTGATGAGGAGCTGGATTAGCTTCCAGCCTAGTATGTTTTACACCAAAGTCCAGCGTCCCAACAAAAAACGCAACCCACAGGCTAGTGTTTGATATTTGACTTTACTTTATAAAAATACACAACTTAAATACATATGACACTCTGTATACAAGACATAAACAACCAGTAGATTTAACATTTTCAGCTATTGCAACAGAACAAAAATATGTAAATTACCTTATAAGAGTAAAGGGTTTATTGTTTATTGATAAACTCTGCATTCACAGTCAAGGGGAGGAGCGCCCGGAGCCATCCACACACGAGGCAAACCCACCCTGTCCAACGGTCCAACAAGCCGTTCAGCGAGGCCTTCACTGCACAGCTTCATATTGCACTGCTCATTAGACACAGTCGAACCTCTCTGTGTCACAATTGAGAGCTTTTGTCTTCTCTAGAAACGTCTAATGGCGAGATCATGTCTAGACAGCATTGAGCGTGACTTGGAATTGTGCTCAACAGGGGAAATCATGAACTGCTCCTCACTCTGCACAACTTGCAGTGGAAGTTGGTTAGCTATTTTGCAGCTAAATTCATTCCCAAAAGTTTTACAAAAATGTTGGCAGACTTACGTGAGCTTGATGGGGTACAGTGGCGAGGGAAGTGCCAAGCTTACTTGTAAGGGGTACTGTCACTATCCGAGGCAAGTGCTCACCACCCCCTTTCTAACTCAGCTGGAAATCCCTCCCTGCCCCTGGCCACTTCTGAACTGACTGACCCGGCCTGCAGGGGTTGC
Source organism: Urocitellus parryii (assembly GCF_045843805.1). Lineage (NCBI taxonomy): Eukaryota > Metazoa > Chordata > Mammalia > Rodentia > Sciuridae > Urocitellus > Urocitellus parryii. Next base: position 49,966,276 of record NC_135542.1, read on the forward strand.
TTGCTGACTCTGGTGATTGTTCAGACTGCATTACCTATGGCTCATTTAACTAATAGTGAAATATGTGCCAGTTTATCAGTATAAAGAAATGTTTACCTCTTGAGAATTTGATACATGAGAACATACTAGAGTATGTTTCCTGAGGTAAATGTAAGCCTTAAAGAGTAGTGTACAATCTACAGAAGTATAGTGATTTACCTTGGGTAGCAACATAAAGCCCCCCAAGTCTGGGCTTTTAAATTAACAAGCTAATAAAACCAAGGATACATTTATATGAGAAATAAAGTTACAGTGCTGAAGTCAAAAAATATTGACAGCTGAGAATATTAATTCAAAAGGAGGCACGAAAGGCGAACTGAGAAACACAAGGGAGTGTATTTTAAAGTGCTTAGGAAGGGCGGAAGATTAATCTGAAATGCCTCCAGGGATTTCTAACAAGTTTAAAAAGTTTTACTTCTTGGTGACTCAGATGTGGAAGACATGGCTTTTCTTTAATAATAGCTGCTCAAACTCTTTATTCTTTTTTGAAAAACAAGATCCTTTATAAAAACTTTTTGGTCACTGAAATTATCTGGTAGCTGGGACTGTCACTGGTGTATTTTGAAATCCTAACTGGCTGAAGAATTTTTAATAGGTTGAGCTAGACAGCACACATCTGCACCAAGAATTTTAATGAATGCATAGAGGTCTGTGGAGTTTTGCATGAAGTTAGTTACCAAACAACTTTTCATTGCAAATCATGCTTTGTTATTTCTTCATGTCCTGCTGAAGGATTATGGAAATCAGAAAAGTTCTCAGACCCTAAGGCTTAACTTTCTCATTTTATTCCTACTATATAAATAGTATGTGGCCATCCTGAATGTTAATAATGAAGATGTTGGAAACTGAGTCCCAGGACCTAAGAACCAAGCACAGGCTACGTTTCAATGAGTTACTCACTCTTAAGGATACGACTGGAAATACTAAAGAATTTTCTCTGCTATAATTACTCATCTACACAATGTAGTTGGATGAGGAGTCACCAGGATAAAAACTGGCACCAGCTGTTTTGCAGGGCCATATACTCAGTGAGCTGTCCTATTGACTTGGGCTGGTTCCCCATTCATATGACTCCCATATTCTGTTGAGAGAACAGATCCATGTTGGAATACTTGAGGCATGAAGAAGGCCTTAAGCAAAACTTAGGCCCAAGAAGAGCTTTGGGTTGGAGTTCTGCAGTCTCAGAAGCTGTTTTAATGGCCAGAGGAAAATCCCATAAGGGATCATTAAAAGAAAGCATTTTTGATTATCACCCAGATAAACACTCACTTTATAGAACAATGGTTTTCAATGACAAGCTCAATGTAGCCTGAGTACAGCTGTACAAGGTAAAGCTACTTTGGCAGAGGTCAAAGATCCAGGAGACTGCAGTCGCTGGGGAGAAGGCAGATGCTATCTGGCAATCAATATGGGTGAGCTGTTCAAAACTCACATTATAGTAATATTCTATATACTTCAAAGCTCCAATTAGTGCACTGGTTACAGCTAAAAATGTGAGTCAGATAATGAGTGATGGTGGGATGAGTCAAGTGGAGAGACTGGCTCTCAAAGTGCGATAGCAAACGCCAGGCCTGATACTTGCTCTTCATTCCTCCCCGGAACACCCAGGACACTGTGGCAGGAGAATGCAATTCTCTATGTGAAATTATTTTCATAATCCATAGTTTAAAAATATTACTATCCAGAAATTTGCAGCCCAAGCAGAAATCATAGATTTTGCCCTACACAGATATCTCCCAGTTGCTCTCACAGCATCAATTTCTTTAGGTCCAGATCAAGGCTTGGAAGGGGGGATGGAGGCAGCCAGGGTTTGAGGAGAGATACCTCATGGCAGATGTGGAGTATTTTTAGAAAAGGCAGAGAAGAGGAGAAGCAGAATAATTCTGGGGAGGAATTGAAGAAGAGGCCTAGAGGCCAAGCTCCCCAAAGGGCACCTGCCTTTCCCACCTGCCCGTGGGTAACTGTGAGGAATACGAAAGAGACAAGTGTCATACCAGGACTCCCCTTGAACACAACATGCCCCAGCTGGGCTGGCCTTGCCCTGTGGGCATGCGTGAGCACAATCTCCAGGTGTGACCTGCAAGTACTTCTGTCCTGGAGCCCGACTCCTCTCTGCCTGGTGCACGGTGCTCCCTACTGCTGTCGGTAACACTTCTTTGTCAGGGAAGGCCTGAGATCCAGGAAGGGCAGGAATCGGCTGCCATTGCTTGTCTCTTTTTGGACTGGCTCGTCTCTCCCCCTGGTGGCTGGATAAGGGAACAGGGAATGTCCTAGAGGGGCAGCTCAGAACCATCTGCCCCACTCACACTCTTGCAAAGGGCTGCCCAGAGTTCACTAAGGAGGGCTTGATGGTCCAGACACCCCCGAGGAACTTGTGGTAGAAGGAGCGACTTGCTTGAAAGGTCACAGTCAACTCTCAGGGGCATGGATGTTGTTTGCTTGTTTTTTCCCTCCTTTTTGCTTCCTTTTTTTGCTTCCCTCCCCAGAAACCTAGTGGACTTTTCCAAGCAATCCAGGAGGGATGCTACGGCCCAGCGCCTTGGAAGCCCCTCAGGCCGCCTGGCAATCAGAAATGAAGCCCATGAGCAGAGCCGCCTGGTTCTCTCCACGTGCAGCATCTCGCTGTGAAGGGCCTAGAGATGCAGCAGGCACTGAGCTACTGATTTATAAATGACAGCCAGGAGAGAGCAGAGCAGTGAGATTCTGGGAAGGAAAGTCCCTGTTGGTTCCTTCCCTTAGGGGTGTCGTCAATCCAGTCTGTCTTTCCTACTCTACTTGATGTTCTTCAGGAGGGCTGTCCGGGCATTCACCACAGCTTTGAAGGCGTCTTCACTGCCAGGCGCCACACACTTGTCGGGGTGCAGAAGCACAGCGAGCTTCCGGTAGGCTTTGTTGACCTCTTCCCTGTGGAAAGCAGCCGGTTAGCACCAGGGTCAGCACCCCCCCCACTTCACTAACATCTCTGCAGTCATCTCCAAGCGATTACTACCTTTTCTAAAGGCAGGACTAGAAAACTAAAAAACACACAAGCAAATAAGTAACAGGTAACAGGTAACATACGAGTACAAAAAATATGGTGCAACATGAGTACACAAATTCAGGAGAGAGTAAAGGAATGATTGATGGAAAGAGGTGGGACTGGGCACCGAGAAGGTCCCCTGAGAAGGCTGTGGAAGAAGGGGAGCTTGGAATTAGCCCAGGGTAGGGGGTCTGGAGCCCCTGGGAGGGACAGGCCAGGAGCAGAGCACAGATGCTGCACTGGGACAGATGACCAAGGAATGCAGTCAGCCAGGGATGAGGGGAGTCAGAGAAGGGCCTCAAAAGCACAAAAAAAAAACCCTGGATTTGATCAACAATGACAACAGCAGGTGTTTGATGAGAAACTGGTGCTGGGAAAGCTGTTTCTCAAAGTTGAGAGACAGGCAGGAGGTCATTACAACAACCCAGGTTGAGAACAGGGTTTTAGGTTAAGATGAATGGGGACGTGAACGAGGACACACAAGAGACGCAGAAAGCAAGAGTGGGCGGAAGTGGATGCAGAGCTGAACATTCAGTGAGGAGATAGCAGGGGCTGAGAAGAGTGGGGACAGTCTGGGGAAGGCCTGGAGAGGACTGGCCCTTCCTGTCCTGCCCTTCATTATTCCCAGGTGTCAGGCTCCTAGAGTCCTAAGTATCAGCCACTGCCCGGGTCTGGCTCTAGCAGGTTTTATTTTCCACTTTCCTTTTGTCATTCAGGGTCCCAGTTACCCTGTGAGCATGGACATGGCGTGGGCCAGGCGCTCCAGCGGTCTTTATTTCACTCTCCAAATCAGGAGATGGCCTCCGACCCCTTGGCAGTGATGGGCATTGTGGACGTCAGCCTAGAGCTGCTGAGGATGTAGGGTCTGTGTTAACAGTTCCCGTGTCCAGGGCAAGCAGGCTAGGGCTTTTTCTGCTTTAAAAGGAATTCTTCTGGATATGCTGGTTTTAACCTCACATGCAGTGTTTCTACGTACATAACTTTGACATGAGTTAACGAGAATGACATTCTCCCTCTTTCAGGAAATTTGAATGGACAGAATTTTTATATCTCCAAAGACCTTCTATCCTTGAGGCAGGTACAGACGCCCCTTCCCTTCTCCCCAAGTGTGTCTTGAGCAGGGCCCCACAAACCACTGCTTCCTGAAAGAGTGTGTCCACAGTGGGTTAGTGTCAGGCCAGGCCTTTGCACTGAGAGTGCCTTTTAAGATTTCTAGGTACAGGAGAGACTCTCAAGGGAGGTTTTTGAAGAAATAAGACTGATGCAGGTGTGTAACCTGAATCAATTCTGTTGAAGTGAAGATTTTCTTAAAGTTCAAGAAATAAGTAAATAAGGGCTGGGGCTGTAGCTCAGTTGTAGAGTGTTCAACTGGCACGTGTGAGGCACTGGGCTCGAACCTCAGCACCACATAAAAACTAATAAATAAAATAAATGTACTGTGTCCATCTATAACTAAAAATATTTTTCAAAAAAATATTTAAAAAGAACAGTAAATATGGGGCTGGGGATGTGGCTCAAGCGGTAGCGCGCTCGCCTGGCATGCGTGCGGCCCGGGTTCGATCCTCAGCACCACATACCAACAAAGATGTTGTGTCTGACGAGAACTAAAAAATAAATATTAAAAAAAAAAAAAAAAAAAGAACAGTAAATATGGGCTGTGGTTGTGGCTCAGTGGTAGAGTGCTAGCCTAGCATATGTGAGGCATTGGGTTTGACTCTCAGCATTGCATATAAATGAATAAAAAATAAAGATCCATTGACAACTAAAAAAATTTTTTAAAAAGAGAACAGAAAATAAACACTGTTGGTACTGAACAAATATCAAAATTCTCTGTAACTTAAGAAAAAAGTGTTTAAAGATTTTCCACAAATGTGCTTCAATACCATATAATAGACCCAGTACAACAGAAGAAAAAGGAGTTTATGTTTATATTGGTTAAGGATATGGAAATCATGATGTCCTGGAAGCTCTGATCGATTCCAATTAACCAAAGTGAATAAATAAGGAGCCAAAGTTTCTATTTTAGAATACTTTTCTAAGTTCATAATAAGTAGATAAAGAAATCATTTCTCAATATTAGAGCTAACATCTCTTGGAGACGACATAGGAGTTTAGAATAAGACTATGGAGGTCTAAAAGGATGTGTGTGTGTGTGTGGTGATGGGGATTGAATCCAGGGCCTTGTGAATGCAAGGCAAGCACTCTACCAAATGAGCTATGGCCCCAGCCCCCAAAAGGACATTTTAAAGAGACACCAATAAGCCAGGCACCATGGTTCATGTCTGCCTGGGCAAGTTAGAAAGACCTTATCTCAAAATAAAAAATTTTAAAAGACTGGTGATTTGGCTCAGGGGTAGAGCACTTGCCCATCATACACAAGACCCTGGGTTCCACACCAGCACTGAACCAAAAAAGAAAAAAAAAAAAAAGATACCATAAGCTTTGTGCTCTATTCATTCATAAGGTCATCTGGATTCCTTCACAAATTCAAAGTGTCTTCAGTACTCCTGGTGAGTTAAGAGTGACCAATAACAGCTTCTCTTTCCCTTCTCCTCTTTCCTTTTTTTTTTTAATTGGTTGTTCAAAACCTTACAAAGCTCTTGACATATCATATTTCATGCATTAGTTTCAAGTGAGTTATGAACTCCCATTTTTACCCCAAATACAGATTGCAGAATCACATCGGTTACACATCCACATTTTTACATAATGCCATACTAGTAACTGTTGTATTCTGCTACCTTTTCCTCTTTCCTTTTGAACTTTACAAAGAGATGCTTGACTGCTTTTGGTGCTGACAAGGCAATTTCAAGATACAGTGTTTCTTTTGTGGAATTCAAGGTAAAAATGTAAGAAGGGAGAATTATGGGAAAGAGAGCTATGATGCAAATAAGACCCTCATAAGTTATGTGTAGTAACAATAGTATTATGTCATTAAAAATTATATTACCATACTGAGTAATAATTTATTTTTGCATAAGTAATGAAGAATAGCAATTATATTTATTTTCTCCCCAAATAATTCTTTTGGCTAAAATAGAATGGCTTAACATACATACACTCACAGATGAAGAACTAGCAAGGTTTTTGAGAAGAGCATGCAGACACAGTGTTCCAGGGTCAAGAATCAGTACTGCCACTATCTGTTGGGGGTCTTGTCCATGGTTAATCTCACTGAACCCCAGTTTCCCCAGATGAAAATTTTGGAGAAGTTGATTGCTAATATGCTTTCCTCCCCCTAAAATTCTATGATTTAAGAAATATCTTTTGTAAAAATTTTTTAGGATACATTATCTCTCAGACCAAAGCACAGCCTCTTTCATGAAGGGTTTACACAGACACATGATATAGCTCCCTTAGCAGGCAACTGTGTCTTTTGATTTGATATTCTGATTTGTCTCTTTGATATTCAATTAATGAAGCAGAGTCACTATATGATCTATTTGCACATATTTTCATGTTTCCAGCCAATTAAAAGAAGATAGACTGTACCCATAATTTGGGCAACTGAGTCTCTCTCTCTGATAGCACTCAGCACTAGATATTCTAGATACCACTTACCTTGAGGCCCCAGGTTTGACTCCCAGCATGTCCCAACTATCTTTACTATTTCGAATTCTGCGAATGGTGTCTGCTTGTTCTTTGGTGAAACTAGTACTGCTATTTGTGGTAGGACGTTTTCCGCCATTTTCACATAAATCAACTATGGACACATAAAAGGTCTGTAAGAAGAAAACATGTGCCAGAGTAGAAGTGATTTGTGAAAATAGGAATTCCTTTCAAGCATCAACTTAACGACTTTTAACATATTCCAATAAGTCACGAATAAAGCAAATATGTACTTTGGAACTTTTCCTCTTCTACTATTTAAATATATGTACTCCTATATCTTAATATAGAAAAAGTATAAGGAATAAAATTAAAATGTCTCATAATCCTACTCTCAGATTACCACACTTTAAGGTTAAAAAGTAATAGAAAGCCTGAAATCCCAGCAACTTGGGAGGCTGAGGCAGTAGGATGACAAGTTTGAGGGCAGCCTTCTCAGAATAAAAAATAATAAAGGGCTGGGGATGTAGCTCAGTGGTAGAGCACCTCTATTCAATTACCAGTACCAAAAATAAAATAAAATAACAAAAGTAATAGATGAACACTGTTAGAAATATTCAAATTGTACAGTGAGATAACCATTGTTAGCAAATTTTTCTGGAATAAAACTGCCACATACTCACAAGTATACTGTCACACACTCATATCCATTCTCTATAAATCACTGCATCAAAGAGAACAAACACATTGCTTAGCAGCTGGCATTTTTTCACATAATAACACATCTTGGAATCTTTCTATAGCTACATTTAGAGACTTTTGATCTTTTTATATGACTGTTCAGTATTTTACTGTGTGGTTACACCATAATTTATTTAACCAACCTTCTTCTCATGGGCACATCCAATGTTCCCAGTCCTTTGACTACAATAAAAAAATATTTTGGTGAATATTTTTGAGTGTCTACATCTTTGAACACTTATAGAGATGCTGCTTTAGGATAAATTCTTAAAAGCAGAACTGTTGAATAAGAAAGAGCACGTGTGCATCTTAATTTTTTGTTTTGACAACTGTTGTCCACAGAGGCTGTAGCCATTCACATTCCCATCACTGTGTATGAGTGCCCATTTCCCCACACCTTCATTTACAGTGGGCATTATTGTAATTTTTGACAATCTGAGATGATGAGAGAGCTTTGGTTTACATCTCTTTCATTATAAGTAAAAGTGAGAATCTTTTCATATGCTATGGCCTTTTCTTCTGCAAACTTAATATTTCTTACCCACTTTTATGATTTTTATGTGAAAACTATTATTTAGGCCTGCTCATGTTTCACGCTCTGTGCACTATTATTATTAATAACTTTACTAAAATACGTTAATTTAATACACTATAGCTGCTTTTAATTGCCTTATCTCCTTTCCCCTCTGTTTCTTATAAAATTTCTTTCTCTTGGAACTGGAGTTGTGGCTCAGAGGTAGAGTGCTTGCCTAGCATGCATGAGGCAGTGAATTCGATCCTCAGCGCCACATAAAAATAAAGATATGTGTCCACCTATAACTAAAAAATAAATTTTAATAAAATAAAATTTCTTTCTCTTTTTTAAAAATATGTATCTATTTTAGTTGTAAATGGACCTTTATTTTATTCATATGTGGTGCTGAAACTCAAACCCAGGGCCTCACACATGCTGGGCAACTGCTCTACCACTGAGCCACAATCCCAGCCCTAGTTTGTATTTTATTTAGAGACAGGGTCTCACTGAGTTGTTTAGTACCTTGCTTTTGCTGAATCTGGCTTTGAAATCGTGATCCTCCTGCCTCAGTCTCCTGAGCCACTGAGATTACAGGCGTTCACCACTGTCCTGGCTTTTAGTCACCTTTTATATTATTCTTTGTTAACAATGTCAATCAGACAAACTAAATTCCTTCCTGACACAAAGCATCTACTAAGAAGATAGGAAATAAAAGAAAATGTTAAACCAGGGCTGGCTCAGCAGTAGAGTGCTCACCTAGCACGTGGGAGGCTCTGGGTTTGATCCTCAGCACCACATAAAAATAAATAAAATAAAGGTATTGTTTCCAACTACAATTAAAAAGTATTTTTTAAAAAAGAAAGAAAATATTAAACTGAACCAGCAGGAAAGCACTCTATGTGCATACTTACAAAACAGTGTTCTTATATTCTTATTAGCCCTATTTATTTTTTGAAGCAGACTAATTTGTCCATTAGTTCTACCCAAGATTTATCTACATGGATAAAAGCCATCTAAAAGAGTTCACAGATGTTTTCTAGTCGTATGCATCAGTAACATTTTCTTCTAGTCTATGAGTTGACCTGAAATATAAATACAGACTTCTGAGGGCACAAGTACTCATTCATAACACTTACAGAAGACAAGCTGTGGTGTGATAAATGGAATACTAGAAGTGAAGTCAAAGCCTGTTTAATTTCATGTGTAAATTCCAACCATGATAGAGTAATAGGTCTTGGACTAGTCCTCCTGTCCAACCACCATCAAACTGGACAAATATATGGGGCAACTATTTGTAGGCCGCAGACAACATCAAGTTTGAGACTATGTCCTGGGAGGTAAGCCCCACGATCACTTGCTTCTCCACCTGCAGGCCATTTTCTGACCATGGTGCCGAGAGCCTGTCTGAGCAGACAGAGTGCCATTGAGAGAAGAAAGGAGACATCAGAGTTTAAGGGAGCTGAAGTGTCTAGAATCTGCAGAGCAGGACATTTGAGAGGAGGGAGATGTGCAGAACTGGGCCCCAAGTCCATGGGGTATCCCCATGTGTTTACAGCAGAGGGTTAGGCTATACGCACACAGGGTAAGATCATTTGAGTTACCAGAGAACAGGTAATTTGGAGTTGAGAACAGAACCAATATGCCAGAGGTCCAGTGGTGCTAGGGGAAGATATGTCCAGCCAGCACTTGAGTTTGGCCTTACCAGGGTGAAGAGATTGCTGTGATACCTCATTAACACCCCTGGCATCTAGCTGAGGAGCCACAGAAGGGCTGTGCTTTAGGAGTTAGACTCAGAAAAACCAGAAACAAGAAGATCTACAACGGAGACAGAATTTGAAGAGAAGTCTTGTCAAATAAGAAGGACTTGGGAAATGCTTTGGGCTTCCTTTAGATCCTTACTATTAAAGCAAAAAACGGAAACAAAAAAACCTACATAAGTTCATTGTGATTTTCCAGTAATTGAACTGTTTCCTGAAAAAAGAATTGACATCCTTGAGGAAGATTTTAAAAAATATCTATATATGTATAGGGTCTCTACAATGTATAGGTTTGGTATTTGTCAAAAAATTACTATTCATATAAAGAACCAAGAAAATGTGATCAACAGTCAGGAAAAAAGTAGTTAATAGAAACTGAACCTAAAATGGCTCAAATGTTGACCTTAACAAAAACTTTAAAACAGCTCTTACAAATATCTAAAAGAGGTAAAGGAAAATATATTCAAAAAATTAAAGGAAAATATACTCTTATAAGTGAGCAAATAAGGAATCTCAGCAGAGATTGGGAACTGTACAGAAGAACTAAATGCAAATTCTAGGATCAAAACATACAGAGTTGAAAAATTCACTCAGTGTGTTTAACAGCTGATTGTCAATGAACTTTAAATCAACAAAGACTATACGCAATCTAAAAAATGGGGGAATATAGAGGAAAAGTAAATATAGCCCCAGAGACTGTGGGACAAAATCAAATGGCCCGATACACATGTAACCAGAGCATAAGAAGGAGAATGAAATGAAAAATATATTTGAGGAAGTAATGGTGAAAACAAAAATAAACAAAAAATTTCCCAAACCTGATGAAAAACACCTACTTACCCATCTCAGAAACTCAACAGCCCCAAATAAGATTAGTATGAAGAGAAATTCACTTCAGCACTTTATAGTCCAACTGCTGAAAATTGCAGAGGAACTCTTGAAAGCAGCCAGAGGGGAAGAGGCAGAACGTGTGGAGAGGAATAAGAGTAAGAATGAACGTTTACATCTCATGGGGACAACAGAGGCCAGAAGAGAATGAACCAACATCTTTAAAGTGCTGGAAAAATTTTAATTTGTGGAAATGCTAATTACCATGATGTGACCACTACACGTTGTATATGTGTATCAAATTATCACACCATGCTCTATGGTAATGTACAACTAAATAATAATAAAAAATAGAATAAAAAAGAAATGTAATCTATAAGTCATTACTTATATGCCTTAGACAAGTCACTTTACTATCCTACCCTTAGATATTCTCATATACGAAATGAAAATAATGTCTGTCATGCATTATTTTTATATGTCTCAAATGAGATGAAATATGTAAATGTCTCTAGATTGTAAAATACCATTTAAGTTGTAAGTATCATTATTGCACACATAGGGACAGACTCACATAACTGTATGTACTGAAAAGAATAGAAAGCAAGGCAAACCAACATCAACCTGATCCTGAAATAGAAGCCACTGACGCCCAATTCAGCCTGTCAGCCAAAGATCAAACCTGTCTTCTAGGAGGAGAGGTGACATCTTGTGAGAAAGAAATTCAGCATAAAAGATTAAATATAATCCCACTCAATAATTAAGAAAAACTCTTTACAGTACTAACTACTCTATTTAAAATCCTAAAAATACCAGCTATAGTCATAAGAAGAAAAATACATTATTCATATCATCACGTAATTAAGAGTTGATTTATAACTTCTTGTTCTAAATAGCCTCCTTCCCTTGAAGTGATTCAAGATTAGTAGGTTTGAAGAAGTGACCATTTATTCAGGTTGCTATGTAAGCTCATCCTTCTAGTGTCTGCTTGATTGGTGAAGCCTTATTTATTTATTTTTAATATTTTTTTCAGTGGTAATTGGACACAATACCTTTATTTTACTTATTTTTATGTGGTATTGAGGATCGAGCCCAGTGCCTTGCCCGTGTTAGGCAAGTGCGATACCGCTGAGCCACAACCCCAGCCAGTGAGGCCTTATTTTTAAGTGTGACTGGTTGGATTCTATAATGAGTCTTCTTTATTTGCACCCCTATGGACTACAATATTGGATTATATTAGGTGTGGCAAGGCAGTTTTGCCACAGTAACACTTCCAATTGATTCTGTATACAAATATAACAATTTTATTAAACTTGGGTAGTTTTAAAGAAAATTGTTTTCTTACTTAACCCATTATGTCCCATTGTCCTACACATAGGACAACTATAAAAATTTAAATTAAGCAATTGTATAGGTGTCCTAATTTTTTTTTATTGGTTTTTATGGGTGTCCTATATATAGGACAATGGGATATAATGGGTTGAGTGGTACAATAACTTATTGATTATATTTAATGAACATCAGAATTACCGGGAGAGCTCTTTTAAAATATAGATTCTTGATTCCATCACAACAGTAAGCTTCCAGTAGGCATGAGCCCAGAAATCTATATTTTGGAGAATTTCCCCAGGTAGTTTTTTTTTTAATTGATTTTATTTTTTTAAATACACAACTATGGAATGTATTACAATTCTTATTCCACATATAGAACACAATTTTTCATATCTTAGTATATAAAGTATGTTCATGCCAATTCATGTCTTTATACATGTACTTTTTTTTGCATTACAATTCTTATTACACATATATACCACAATTTTTCCTATCTCTGTTTATATAAAGTAGGTTGACACCCAATTCGTGTCCTCATACATGAACTTTGGATAATGATGTCCATCACATTCCACCATCCTTGCTAATCCCCAGGTAGTTTTGATGCTCCCCCAAGTCTGAGCTATTACCGACTGCAGACAGATCACTCAAGAGCTCCCGCTCTCTCCACCTTTAGAGAAAGACCTTATTCTAATGAGAAATTCCTATTGTTTTCTGTGTCTCCTAATTTCCACTAAAAGGCAGCATGGCTGGCCTTCATGCTAACCCTAAAATAACCAAGAGCTTGGTTACCTGGAACATCTCATTGATCCCTTCTCCAGTCTGTGCTGAGGTTTCAAAGTATAGGAACCCTTTGCTTTCCGCCCAGAGACGCCCTTCACTTTCATCTACGCAGCGGTGCTTGGTGCAGTCGATCTGAAATAGAAAAAGTTGGGGGCGGAGAGAAGATTCCAACATTGTCCACTAGAATACACTCAGTGGGGTCTTTGTCAATCCTTTACTGAGGCAAAAACTATTTTTAATGAGCCCCAGCACAAGTATATAAAATTATCAGGACAAAAAGAGCAAAACAAATAAAGAACAAACATCCTGCCTGTCGGCCAGTCTTCGGGCTCCCACTTCCCCCGTGGGAAGGCTGCTGCTGCCCACCTCTGTGGAAAACGCTTCAATTATCTGCCATTTCCCAGGGCCCAAGCTTGCTTTCCACAGCCACATGTCACTAGTGAATGTCCCTCCTCCCATCAGGGCAGAGTGTGATTATTATGGAGGTCCACCTCTCCCGCTGTCACCAACATCCTTCCCCAAGTAGGACACCGAGGGAAAAAAATGGATAAAATTCCTGATATCCCAGGTTTGGGGTTTTTGTTGTGATCTGTTTTTAGATGAGGACATGTGTTTTGAAAGGTTGCCTATTCCTATACTTGAGAATAAAGAAATTTCTTTCTCTTTTTTTAATGAACACGATACCTTTCTTTCTTTATTTTATGTGGTGCTAAGGATCGAACTCAGTGCCTCACACATGCAAAGCAAGCGCTCTACCAATGAGCCACAACCCCAGCCCAAGAAATTTCTTTTTGTTAGTTCCCCCAAACTCTCGGATCTGCACTCTTCCCTAGAAAGGTGAGCATACCAGTTCCAAAGCAGTTACCTTGTTGGCACACACTACAAATACAATATTGTCCATGTTCCCGTGAGGCCCGAGTTCCTGCTTCATCTCTGCCAGCCATGCATCCAGGGCATCAAAGGAGTCTTTCTGCCCCACGTCATAGACCAGCATCACACCCTGCGTGTCCTTGTAAAACTCATTGCGGACCTTGGGTGGAAGAACAGATGCACAGGATGTAGGTTTTGTGATTTTATAAGAATGTATTTCATAATCATTAACTAGGTAAAGTGTGTTCTTCTATGTAGTCATGGCATTTGCTGTCGTTCCTCAGGATTTACTTGTTCTTAGAGGACTTTTTATAAAATCAAAGTAACTTAACTTTTAAAAATCTATTACCATACAAGGACTTAGAGCAGAAAGAAGTGTCTTCCTGCCCACCCTTCCCACCTCCAGTTCCACTCCCCAGAAGTAATCACTTTTTAATTGTTAGTAGACCTTAAAAAGAACACCAATTATATGAAATTCTTGGGAGGATGAGTGAACAACTAAAAAGAACCTAAAGCATAAATGACACAAATATCAGCCACGGGTTCATCGTTTTATATATATCACACCCCAAAGATGGCTCTCCCCAGTGTTAGGCACAACTTCCCTGACTCTTGGGATCTATATACCAACTTTTGAATTTCAAGATCAGAGCCTCAGTGTAATAATAAGGGCAAAACCACAGGCTCTGGAGGCAGATAGATCTGGGTTCACACTTACTTACTAGTTGTGTGATCTTGGGCAAGTCACTTAACCTCTCTGCCTCTCAGTTTCCTCATCTGTAAAATGAGGATAATACTCTTACTTCACAGGGTTATTATGAGGATTAAATGAGATAATGAAGGCAGAGTACTTAACAGGGGTGCCTGGAAAACAATGGGTATCTTCACCTTCTTCCTTTCTTCCCTGTATTCATTATTGAATTTTTAAAAATATTTTTTAGTTGTCAATGGACTTTTATTTTATTTATTTATATGCAGTGCTAAGAATTGAACCCAGGGCCTCACACATGCTAGGCAAGTGCTCTACCACTGAGCCCCAGCCCTAGCTCATCATTATTGGATTTTTCTGTGGTGTTTCATTAGAAATGGCAACTTGCTTCTGGGGCATAGCTACAACTCTAGGAAGAAGAGGCATGAAATACAGGGCACACTAACAGAGCAGAAGCAATAAGAGGCTAGGTGAGCAAGGAGGGGGTTCAGGCTAAAATTCCAGGAAGACCCTTGTAAGAGGCCATAGTTAAACATTCTTTTCACAAAATCCCAATATGTACCCAGACCCACACTGGATGTGTAGTAAGAAATAAGGTATCTTACACACATCAGGTACGACTGTCCATACGTGGACAGATACCCGGATCAGGAATATAAGGTCTATAAATCTACAGAACCTAAGAAGCTATCCTCTGAAGTGAAGACCAGTGTTTATTCTCCTGTCACTTCCTTTCCATTCAAAACAAAAAGAATTTGAAATGACAAGCAATGAGCAACAGTCTTCTCCCCTCAGCAGGGTGGTCCTGAGCCCTTCCGCAGCACCCAATGATGACTCTTCCTTCTTTCCAGAAGCTCTTGCTGCCTTGGCCTTCATGTACTACGTTCTCCAGGTTCTTAAACTCTCTTTCACCAATTCATCTCCTCCCCATTGGCCCCACTCCAGCTCATCACCAAGCCCTTCCAAATCCCATCCTGGGCCCTCTTCCTTTCTCTCTCAATCCTTCCTTCTAAGCAATATCAAATGCTTGTACAGGTTCAACCATGAGAATCTGTAAGATGAGCCTTTTCAAATTGGCTTTCAGAACTGCATTTCTAATTAGTACAAGACTCTTCTAGTTGAACATCCTGTTGGAATCTCCAATTCAATATGTATAACAGGGACAACTTATTTCTTCATCTCATTCCTTCTTAAGCTTTTCCTTCTCTTAGACATCAGTGATGAGTCCCACATCATTCTTTCAGTCATTTGAGTTGAAAGTTTGGTGTCAACTGTTGGTGCTTTCTTTTCTCTTTGTTCAGCAGATTTGGACAATGCAGTAGAAGCCACCTGTGCCATGTTTATTCTCCTGTCACTTCCTTTCCATTCTTGCTTCCAACATCTCTCTTGACGACACTACTCTAAGAGTCTTCTAAGTCATTTTCCTAGCAATATAGTATATTGCATGTATATTTTTATAAGCCCAGGCTCAAAATTTATTTGGTATTTCCCCATTGCTACCAATTCTCTGAAGTTCAAATTCATTTAAATGAAGTTAAAAATTTCTGGTCAATTCTCCCCCAACCTTCTCAGTCTTATCCTCTTACTTTCCCTTGACAGTCACACTAGATGATCTAATTCTACCCTAGGCCTTGTGAACTCTATCAGGAACCAGATACCTCTGTGTCTTTAATCTTTCAAAGTCTCGCTATAATGCCATATCTTGCACACCAGCCACCCCCTGCCCTTCTGAACAGAGGTACTCTCTATGTCCCCTGGAATACCACAGCCATTTGTACTTCTAACAGTGAATCATTCACTTCCTGCCATTTTCACAGATGGTAGTTCATCTAGCTGTCTTCCCCACTACACTGCAGCAACTGGAAGGCTTGTATCTTGATGTGTCCATCCTTGGGTCACCCACAGGGCCTAATAGATATGAGTTTGAAACACTGTTTTAATTGAATGGCTGGATGTGCCTCAGTAGAGAACAAAGATAGAAGCCAAGGGAAACAGAAAGAATTTCAAATGCAGGTCATGCTCTCCAGAGAAAGGTATGTGTGTAAAAATAGACTGAAACAAGTGCAATGGATTTCTGTTTCAAGGGACTCAAGTTCAAGTTCAAGTCTGAGCTCAGCAGCAAGCCACCTACTAGTCTTGAGTAAGTTTTATTATCTTCAGCCTTAGTTTCTTCATCTGTCAAATGAAAAGATCAAAGCAGATGTTTCAATGGTCCCATACAGTTCTGTTATTCTGGCCCCCCAAAATCGCTTTCTACTCTTATACCTGGCAGACTCACTATATCCAAAGTTTAAATAGGATGCTAAGGGAATAGGAATTTGTTCTTAAAAGCAGAGATAGCAAACTGGCTGGTAGGCTAGAGAAAGCTGTTAGTCTAGTATCCCTGAGGCCTCAGAATGTTCCTGTGATACCCTTTAACCAGACCTCAGTTGTGGGCCCAGTGGAAGCAATGCTGGTTGTAAGAGGCAGGCCCCGCCATTCCCTCACAGTCTCCCCCTGACTCTTCTCTCTGAGATTGCTACCTCACACATTGAGATGGTCCTGTCTCAGCAGGCACTTTGGGAAACCAATCAAGAGGACTGATGCCTTCCATGGAGGACAGGCACCAAGGATTTGAGGAAGCCAGGAACCACGGGCATGGCTGTGGGTACTTCACTAGGTGTGTGCTGAGCAAGGGTATATTCTGGTCAGCTTGGAACTTAGAAAGAAAATGACTGCTTGTCTAAAAGGAGCATCTGAGCAACAGCAACTATTGGACAAAAAATGAGAGATCATGGCTATTTTGGCAAAAAGGTATTTCAGAACTGGTTATACAAGGGAGTTTCTATTAATTGTAATTCTATTTTATAAACTGCTGGAAAAAATATTACAATTTCAGGTTATATTAATAATAGCCTAGTGTCTAATAATGGAAAGTAACAGAAATAGAGTGTTTCACTGGTTAGAAAATATCTGGATTGTTGTCTTAGTTCTAAGTTCCACATCAGCTACCAAGTGATCATCTGCAAGGGATGCTCAAGAGGAAGACTCAGATCTAGCTGTGGCAGGAATACAAATATTTCACCTGAAGAGGAACAGACTCACAAATATTAGAAAGGCTCTGTTGTAGAAGTACAAATTTGGTCTACATTTCTTCAAAGAAAGGTCAGGATCATGGTGAAAGTCAAAGGAGAAATTGCCAATCTAGGTTTTTTTTTTTTTTACTCTGGGTAAAAAAAGCAATAAGACTCTGACATTAGAGATATTCATTCTCCAAACCCTCTGCACCAGTCAAAACTGGGCTGGGTATTATACTGTCCCCAGAATGTCCTCCTACATAACTTAAGTATCCACCAGCTCTTGGTTTAAATGTTGTGTCCTTTAGCAGGACTTCCTGACCATCAAGATAGATTGAGTCTGGATTTTAAGTGCTCCCGAGCACTCTGTCATTTGTTTAACAAGTGTTTTCTCTAACATATTTACATTCCATGAGGACAAGGGACACTGTGTCTCTAGTATCAAGCATGGAAACTGGCATACAGGTATCTGTGATTGAATGGTGGCCATTGATCAGGAATACCAGAAACAAAACAAAACAAAAAAACAAAACAAAACAAAATCCTACAATGGGCAGTACAAACCACAGTACTCCTTAGGCATCTTCTAACTCTCCATTGACATGACTTTGGTGTAATCTAAGATTGACATTAGCATTTTTGGTAGTTAGAATCTCTGTCAAACTTATAGTCAATGAGCGCTCTGGGCCTTTTGCACTGATAGTATTCTATACTTGTGTAATGGACATAACCCTCTGTAAAGCTTCACACTTAAAAGGAAGTCATTTTACCTAAACATTTGGCAATATTCAAAAGTTGGAAGATTATGTAGCCATTAAATATCCTGTTTCCTCTGGCAAGATGAAGTAGACATATATTTCTCTATTTGCTGCTAAGTATAGGCAAAAGTATTGACATTATATATAAAGCAAATATTTAAAAACCTCTAAAAGATGGAGAAAAGGCAGCAGACAAGCTAGGAGCCCTGGGATCTGAAGAATGATATGATGGTGAGTTTTTTGGGTTTTCTTTTGCCTCACATACCTAAGCCTTGGAACAGAAGTACAACTTGAAAATGCCAAGAGGTGCAGATAAACAAAAGCCCAGTCAAAAACCTGATCTCTCTGACCAAAGGACCAGGAAAAGGGCAGTTTGGCAAGATAAAAAGACTTTACTAATCTACTCCAGCCAAATGCCTTAGAAGAAAACTGTCTCCCACCCACCACCCCAGGAAAGACTGAGCAGAAATTTTAGAACTGAAAAATAATGTAAATACAAAGCTTAGAGATTGGGCTCAATAGCTGATAGGAGGGGACAAGGAACAATTAGTGAAGTAGGAGGTGGAATAATAAAAATGACCAAATTTGAATATCAGAGAGAAAAAATGAACAGCACCTCCGGGATGTTGGACTAAAACAAAAGATCACAGTCCAGGGAGGAGGGGAGAAACAGGGTGCTGAAAACGACTCAAAGAAATCATGGCCAGGTGGGTGCGGTAGCTGCGATCCCAGCTTGCAGGAGGCTGAGGCAAGAAGGTTTCATGCTCAAAACCGGGGCACCACAGCAAGACCCCATCTCAAAAAAAAATTCTTTTTTCACACTGGGGATTGAACCTAGAGGTGTTCTACCACTGGGCCACACCCCCAGCCCTTTTTATTTTTTGTTTTGAGAAAAGGTCTCACTATATTGTCAAGATTTGAATTTGTGACCCTCTTGCTCCAACCTCTAGCACTTGGGATCACAGGTATGCCAGTGCTACCATGCCTGCCTCAAAAACAATTTTTAAACAGAAAGAAAAAGTGGCTGAGAATGCTCAAATGTGGCAAAAGACAAACCTACAGACTTAAGAAGGTTTGAAAACTCCAAATAGAATAAACTCAAAGAAATCCAGTGAATTAAATGAAAATAAAAATACAATATCTAAACATTCGTGGACACAGTTAAGGCTGTACTGAGAGGGAAACCTACAGCACCAAATGTACCTAAAGAAAAGAAGAAAGTCTCAAATCAATACTCTAGTTTTCTACCTTAAGAACCCAGAACAAAAAGAGCAAAATAAAACCAAAGCAAGCAGAAGAAAAGAAGTAATAAGGAGAAGGGCAGAAGTGAAATGGCCAAACCAGAAAAGAGCAAAGAGCCTCCTTAGGAACAATGAAAAAGCCCACCCAAAGGGAAGGGGCCAGGCAACTCAGTGTGAGGCCACTTGGGACTGAAAAACAGATGAAAGTAAACCAAGTTGGGTTCTTCTGGAGAAAAAATGCAATGACTAGGAGAGATCAAAAGACCATGCTAGAGCAGACTGTGAAGAGGTGACATCATAGTTCTTAAGTCCAAGTGTGAATGTCATTAATACTCACACATTCTGGATTGAGATATGAAAAGCAAAAGCCCTTTGAGGTTGAAATGTCTTAGTTATTTAAATGTCTGAAACATTAGCAATAAAATTTCCTCTCCCTACTTAAGAGCATAGCATAAAAAATCAACAGGTGTTTATTAAGTTAAGGATAAGGCCACAAATATGAGCAAAATTTACCCAATATTATTCATAATTCAAATATTGGTTGTTTTAAATAATTCCGGATCTTTCCGTAAACCCACTGACAATACTAGATAAAGTTTTTTCAAACTTTCTTACCTCGTAGAAGAAGGGATGTCCAGCCATATCAAAGATGTTGACTTTGATCTCTCTGTCTCTGACTTGTACTCTAAAACAATCAAATGAAACAATTCCAAAGATCATGATTTCTGCATTCACATTAGTATCATTTATGTCATTTATGAATTTTAAAAGGATATCTGTGTGAAATTTGAAAGAGGCTTTCTTTGTCCCCTTCCTAATTCCAGATCATTTGTATAACAGAAGCCAGGAATCTGGCATATGACCCTACCTCCTGAGTCTACCTGGAGCAAATACCCTCACCTTCACCTTCATCTCAAGCCACAGCCCTGAACCAACAAATATTGGCTACTGCTGTGGTTTTAAGAAGAATCAATTTGTGGCCAGCCCCTATCAGCATCCCCTCCTGCCCCTGCAAGAGTTCTGTTTCTATTCTTCACACTTGAATAAATCCTACTCCCTTCAATCTTTAAAAAAAAAAAAAATCAATTTAGGAAAAGTACAACTAAGATGAAGGAAAACAAGGAGTTTTAGTTCACTTAGTAAGAAACACCTTAATTATTACTGGTTATACTTGGTTAACATGCAGCAGAGTTGCAAACATTAATGATGTATGTTTAAGTTTTGTGTGATCTTCATTTGAGCAACAGCAATAGTTAATTTTTTTTCAGAAACAAATTTGAAAACAAAAATAAAATGAGAAACAATAATCATTCATAATAAAATTAATTAGTTAATATCATAGTATATTCTAGTTTTTTTTAAAGGAAAAACACTATTGGAAAAATCATGAATGAATATTATAAATAATTCAAACATTAAGGAAAAATAGAAAGATGAACATTAAAAGACATCCCAAGCCCTATCACCCAGAATAACCTTCATTAATATAGATACACAACCCAGACTTCTATGCATAGATAAGATTGATAAACATAAATACCCTTATAAAAATGAAATTATGCTATTATAAAAATATATAAAATTTACTTTTTAACTGAATTTAACATAAACAAAAGAAACTTTAATGAACTGAAAGGAATTACTGAACTTTAAATATAAATGTTTCAACACAAAATTTCCTAAAAGATCCTTCTAAGTTAAGAATAGAAATTAACAACAGTAAATAAACAGATTGAAGTCATTACTACTCTACTCCAGCCAAGTGTCTTAGAAAAAACTGTCTCCCCCTCAGTCCCATAAAGTAACCTGTTTCAGAGTTAGAATTTTGACAGGGCTGCTAGGGAACACAAGGCCCTCAGCACTCGCTCTCATTGTCCCTACACTGCCTCCTGATTTATTTATTACTATTCCCAAATTTATAACACTCACTTTCTGTTCTGAAACCATAATTCCTACAGTTGTTTCATGTTTTTAAAGTATATTTTAGTTGTTGTGGTACCTTTATTTTATTTACTTATTTGTATGTGGTGCTGAGAATCGAACCCAGCGCCTCATACGTGCAAGGCAGGCACTCTACTGCTGAGCTACAGCTGTAGCCCCGTTTCATATTTTATATTACCTGTATGTTTAAGTCAAACTAGCAACTAAGCACCTTATTATGTTTCTTTGCTTCTGAAGGCTCACAGCTTTTCATCAGTTCTAAGGTGCCTGTTTTCACTTTAACACCTGTGAAATCAGGATCCATCTTTCAAAAGAGAACATAAAGAAAGAAAACCCTAATAGGGCTGGGCAGTAGCTCAGGGGCAGAGTGCAAAACAGTACTAGAACTTAAAGCATCGGGGGAAGATCTGGCATAGTATATATTTTTAAAATTCTTACTGTAAAAAGATAGTAGCTGAGCAGGGATACACCCATAAAGCCCATAAAGTCAAGAAGTAACAAAAAAGTCTTTATACTCTAAAACTCCAAAGAGGTCAACTTAATTTGGAAGCCAGAGGAGGAAATTATTTTAGAAAAATGGTAATTCATTATCTCAAGGCAGTGCTTGCCTCAGTGTGGTCTGAAAAACACCTGCCTCAAAATTACAGGAGAGGTGTTAAAAATGCAGATTCCTGCATCCAACCTCAGACCCAGTGAATCAGAATCTTAGCAGTGGCCCCAGGAATCTGCTCTTTCACAAAGGCTACAAATAAATTTTAAGTACATTGAAATTAAGCTTCAAAATTAAAACAGAAAAGAAGGAATGGCTATCTACAGCATCGGGCTTCCTTCTCCCAGTTGTGGTGCACATGGCTGTGCCATCTTCCTATGGCTTCCACTCTGCTGGCCAAGCTAAGATGCCTTTCCACTGAGCTGGGGGAAGGCACCTGCTCCACTTGGGCCAATCAAATCCTTCCCTGAGACTTCCCCCCCATGGAACTGGGGATAGAACCCAGGGAGTCATCATGTCTTTTCAGTAACACACTAGATGTCAAGCATGCTCGGTGAGCACTCCACCACTAGGTACACCTCCAGCCCTCTCCCTGGGATTAAACTTGGGATATTAATTTTGGTTCTTCTGTAAAAATAAAATTAAATATGTAAGCTTGAGAGCCACTGGCAGCTTTGTACAAACCACACACTTAAAAGACTAAAGCAAGAGAGAGAGAGAGAGAGAGAGAGAGAGAGAGAGAGAGAGAGAGGGAGGGAGGGAGGGAGGGAGGGAGAGGTAGTAAAATGATCTGTCTAAATTCTGTCTCTGGTTCCAACCTCCCCTGAGGCCTCACTGTGTCATCCTTATAACTGGAATATGTGAACTGACTAATATCCTTTTCTTTCAGGTTTTGCTTGAGTTGGTTTGAGTTGGTTTCTGTCTGACTCATCATGGGACAACCATCTTTTCCAAAAGAAATTTCAGTAAGAAACAGAAGTTTGTCAAATAAACTGCAATTTTCTGGCACAATCTGGTAATTTCCATTTCTTAGATAAGTAAACTAGTAACTTATATGGATTAATTAAAAAGTCACCATAGCACATGCCTGTAATCTCAGCAGCTTGGGAGGCTGAGGCAGGAGCATCACAAGTTCAAAGCCAGCCTCAGAACTTATTTGAGACCTTATTTCTAAATAAAATTAAAAAAAAAAAAAAGGCTGTGGATGTGGCTCAGTGGCTAAGTGCCCCTGGGTTCAATTCCTGGTAGCAAAATAGAACAAAACAAAGCTGCCTTAAACAGGGTATCTTATATCACTGATGAAATCCTGTGTCCTTAAGTAGGGAAGGGAAAAGTAAACTAGGAAAAAAAATGTGGATTTCAAATGAAAAGCTTCATACATTTCACAGCTAAGTGCTATGACTTTCATTCTTTAAAGAAAACTTGCAGAAATACCCTCTGCTGCTGCCAGGTGATAAATGGTGATGTAACAACCTTACAGAGCTCTTACTTGAGTTACTTTACCTCTTACTTGAGCTACTGTACAGACACGAAGGTGTGTAATTACGCACCTAAACTCAACTTTGCCATTCACATAATCAACATTTTGCTATACATATATACCCCACAGTTTTTGTCTGCCTTTTTGAATACTGCCTTCATATTCTCATCTGAAGATTTTCTCTTTAGATGTATCCTTTATGTATAATAAATAATTATTGAGCACCTACTAGGTATACACACTGCCTCAGGCACTTGGAGAGAACTTACACTAATAGCCTCTTCCTCAGGCATTTATAATTTAGCAGAGGCATTAAAAATATACAGATAATAATAACAAAAGGCAATTTAGGGCAAGGACCATAAATAGCACAGAGAACTTTAAGATGTCTCAGTTGCAAAAAGATCGTGACCTATAAAGGAGGGTTCAGAAGGTCTCATGGGAACAGGGCCTTTTATACTTAGAAGAAATTAGCAGGTGGAGAGATGAGGGGACAGTATGGTAACGTCACAGAGGCAGGAAGGCACGAGAGCCGCACTTGAGTACGGGTGAAGAGTCAAGTGTGGGATTGTGCTGTCTACCCCAATTCTATTCCGTGTCTCTCCTGCTAACTTAATCCTTTCTCCTCAAGCTCAACCCAGTCTTTGATTTACCTCCAAACAAATCCTCACACATCATTTTCCACATACTTAGATGTTTTTTAGAATATTTCAAAACATTTAAAAACACACCGGCTGACAGGACCAGCTTGTGTAGAGACATGTTTCCTGAAAAGCTGCACCTGCCAGTTAGGCTCTGTGTTGACTTGCTTGTCACTGTCTGTCCTCCCCCTACTGTGTCCCAAGGCGGTGGGACACAGTGTGCTTGACATGGTGGCTGCATGAAGGAATGATTGATTGCCTCATGGATGTAAAGATCTTAGTGCTATCTTTCCCGATGTATCTTCAATGTCTCTATTGTAAGAATATCTGCATCAATGCATTCATGCAAATATAGATCATTTTGGGAAGAGTTCCAGATTTCTGTGTAAATTACAAGCCCAGGGAAACAATATACTTACTTGGTGACTCCATAGTCAATTCCAATTGTTGCAAGGTATTTAGACACAAATCTTTTCTCACAGTATCGCTTTATAATACAGCTCTAAAAAGGCAAAAATATATAAATCTTGTAAATACACACTAGGAAAATATACAAAGTAAGCACATTTCTTCATTATAGTTTCTTTATTCACCACTATGAAAGTGTTTTCAAAAGCCAAAACTATTCCTGAAACATGCCAAAATCAAAGAGTTTAAAGAAAATTTATTTTTAAATTCTTGTCTTAATACTAAATATGGGTATGTTTTCAGTTTTGCTCTCACTCCTGTGTTCTTTTCTTTTGAAGACCTTTTCAACACCACCAAAATATCTATGTCCGCCTCAACTTCTTTCCCAAGAGCAGATCTACATCTCCAGTTTCTATAAAACTGGTTTCTACTTAGATGTCCTGCTGTTCCTTCAAATTCAACATGTCCCAAATTCAGCATGTTCACATAAAAGCAGCACATCCTGCTGACATTTTAATAATGTCCCTATTCTCCCAGTCACAAAGAATCAAAACATTAAAGTCAGATTTGATTCTGGGCCTTTCTTAATCTTTTGAATGGATCTTCCATTTTTCTTTTCATTCCTATTCCCATTGGTATGGTTTTGGTCCTCATCATCTGCCGATAGGAAATTCATTACTGGTCTCTCTACCCTCTTTCCCTCCCAACTTCAGTCAATACCGCACGCTACTGACACCATTTCACTTCTCTAATTCAAAAACCTTCAAGTAGCTTCTCACTGTGAATAGAGTTTGACTTCACATTCTCTTGTCCTTTATTCAAGGTCCTCTAGAATCTGGCCCTCATCTGTTTTCTCTGTTTAAATCCTTCCATATAAATTCTGCATTTCTGCAAAACTCCCAGGACCCAACTTCCTGACTTTTATTAGTTCTTTTCCCTTCACTTTGTAATGAGCTTTCTCCCCTTCATCCCAAACCTTACTCATCCTTTAAGGCCCAGATCAAATTCCGAGCACCCTGGTGTGACTGAATTCCCCTTTATACATGCACAGGGAACATCTGAACTCCTCTGCTCTTTACATTTCTATTATTACAGATGTACACATTGTACATGGCCACGCACGGTGAGCTAGCCTCTCAGGGTGCTGTTTACCTCCTCTCTTCAGCTAGGCACTGAACTACTCGAGGCAGGCATCATCCTTCTATCTTTTGCAGAAACTAGCTCTGTGCCTTTCACAGAGGCTTAAAAACCACCAAATGAATATAAGCAAGCATCAATTATCCTAGAATAGCTTGGACTATTTCTGATTATGAATGGTTAATTTACAATGTAAATTTCCTTATGAACTGAAAGAAAAATTTCTTCGAGGGGGTTACTGCTAAGAAGCTATACTTTTTTTTTCTTCTTCTTCTTCTTTTGCAGTGCTGGGAATGGAGACCCAGGCCTAATGCATGCTAGAAAGTGCTCCACACTGAGTCACATTCCCAGCCCCAAGGATACACTATTTAAAATGCTTTATAGCTTGTAGGTACTTCTCAAATGTTTTCTCTCACAAGAGCCTAGAAAAATAAATAAAGCCTTAAAAAATTATTCATGAGCTTCAGAGACCAGAAAATCCTTTAACACTAGTCTGTTAACTAAACTGTTTATATAGTTACACATTTAAATAACAATATTAATAATCATTCCCTATAATACAAGGAGATAGGGTCCTGTTCCTTAGGATCTTACAAGCTAAGTTAGATAACATAAATACAGGGGGAATAGATAAAATTAAATAAATACAAAACTAAACTAAATATTAACTGTGCAGCCAAACTGATTTACTTGAATAAGTTTCCCCAAAATAGCATATTGATATGGAATAGTGACAGGTTCAAATGATAACATATGGTATTAATCAACAAAATAAAAGCATAAATAAAGCTTTTATGCTGTGATAACACAGAGACAGTGATCTGACAGAATTAAAAACAAAATAATCTTCTTAATCTATACAAAAAAGTATATATTCACTCATTAAACAAATAATGAGTTTATGACCACCTGTGCTGGATATGGAGTTAGGTGCTGGGATGTGAAGACAGGATCGAGTTTCTACCTGTAAGGAGCTTGCAGTGTTCTGTAAACAGGTAGCAGTAAATAATTATACAAGTAAGCTTCTAAATTACAGTTGTCCTAAGTGCCATAAGAATTCTGGGATGTTATAAGATAGTAATTAGAACCTAACATTTTACTTTCCAATGTACTAAAAATGGCACTTTATCTGAGTACGATTAAAAACATTTCCCCTCTCACATAAAAGTTTGCAATATAAACTTGAATGTTCACATTATCATGATTTACAGTACCTGAAAAGTAAGAAAAAAAAAAAAAGGGATAAATAAAATGTGTTATATCCACACAAGGAAATACTTTTTTCTCTGTTTAAATCCTTCCTGAAATCAGGAAGTATTGACACATGCTACCACACAGATGAGCCTTGTCAATGACATGCTGAGTAAAAGAAGCTTGACATAAAGGACCACTGTTAATTCCATTTATGAGAAAGTTCAGAACAGGCAAATCCATGTAAGCAGGAAGAACATGAGTGGTGGCCTCAGCTTGGGAGTCAGGGGTAATGGGGTGGACTGTTAATTGCTGTGTGTTTTTTATAGAGAATGATGAAAATGTTCTACAATTGATTGTAGTAACAGCTGCATAACTTTGTGAATATACACTTTGTTTTTAAATTAATTTTTTAAAAAATTCTTTAATGGTACTGGGAACTGAACCCAGGAGTGCCCTACCACTAAACTGCATCTCAGATCTTTTAATTTTTTTATTTTGAGATAGGGTCTCACTAAGTTGCTCAGGCTGGCCTTGAACTTTCAATCTTCCTGCTTCAGCCTCAGTAGTAGCTGGGATTATAAGCTTGTGCCACCACGCCCAGCCCACTGTACACTTTAAATAAGTGAATTGTACATTAATTGTAGCTCAGTGATATAATAAAGCTTTACATTTTTCTTAATTGTTTAATCTTTTGGGAAGAAACGAAGGATTCCTAAGGGCCTAATCCTCTCTGAGGGAAACTTGAGATTTCCCTGTGATCTTTGTTTATATCCAATTCAACTTCCTACATTGGCAGGCGACTACCCCCAAACCACAGGCCACTTCTCAATGTTTTTTAGGATCTTGTTTCCTAACATGCTATTTATCTGTGACCTCGTCTCTTTTCACATACCATGTTAATTCTAAGGTAATATATTAAGAAATAATAATAATCTGACATGGTTACAGCCTGATTCAACCTATTAAGCATGTTTTGCAAAACTGCCCAAGTTTTACCTGAATAGAAAACCAAAATTTAGGGCAGAAGTTTGAGTTTTAACCCCACAAATGCTCTATCTAAAGTTTTTGAGATAAATCTCTAAGGCTGGAGATGACATTCCCAGTGGGGCAGAACACTTGATATGAAATGTATACATTTTCTATTTCTCTCTCACAACTGTGTTCAAGATCTAATGAGACTTCAGCAGAAACACAGCTAGTCATGATCCACAAAAACAGGCTCAGAGGGCATATATGCTTACTATGAAAAAATCCAAGTAGTATAGAAATGTTTAAGGAAGATTGGGGGCTGGGGTTGTGGCTCAGTGGTAGAGCGCTTGCCTAGCATGGGTGAGGCCCTGGGTTCAATCCTCAGCACCACATAAAAATAAAATTAATTAATTAAAGATATTCTATCAAAAAAAAAAAAAAAAAAAAAAACCTCTTAAGGGACTGGGATTGTGGCTCAGCAGTAGACCGCTCGCCTAGCACATTCGAGGACCTGGGCTGGATCCTCAGCATCACATAAACAAAAATAAAATAAGGTATTGTGTCCAATTGCAATTAAAAAATAAATATTAAAAAAAAAGCTCTCAAAACCCACTACTCTGAGATAATGATCAAAAACATATTGGTAACTACCTTTTCCAACATTTCTTTTTGTTTTTGCGATGGGGTCTTTCTCTGTAGCCCAGGCTGGCCCTGAACTCCTGGGCTCAAGTGATCCTCAGCTTCCTAAGTAGCTGGGTGTGTGCCACACACGTGGCTCAAACACTTTATATGTTAGCTTAAACCATATTAAACTGCCATTTTTAAAAAATATTATATATATTTTAATTGTTGATGGACCTTTATTTTATTCATTTACTTATATGCAGTGCTGAGAATCGAACCCAGTGACTCACCCATGTGAAGCAAGTACTCTGTCACTGAGCCATCAGCCTAGCCCTAAATTGCCATTTTTAAGGTTAAAAAAAAAATTCAAATGTCTGCAACTTCATAAGATTCGACCTATTGCAGGTATATATTTTATTTTCATGGATGGGAACATATCATATAAACTGTTTTATGGACACCCCCCACTCCCTTCAGTCTTCTGTTTATTCTCAAATTCTCTATTCCACTTCCCAAGATAACAAACTTTCAAATCTTTCTCCTTGGTCTTAAAACCTTGGTTGGCTCAGGACTTCTGGAAAGAAAAGTCACTGTTATCCGCATAGAATATGAAAAAAATAGTAAGATACCCCAGTTGCTGTGGGAGGTCACTTTTTGACTGCGGGGAATCAGCATTAAGATAAAGCCAGTAATGCTGTTGGCACAAGGATGAGAATGGCCTGGGCCCCTAGTGGTACTGAGTCTGCGTATCAACTCACTCTGAAGCTTGCCCTACTTCTAGATTTCCAATTATGGTAAGTAAATATTTGCCTTGGGTTTCTCTTACTTGCAGTAAAAAAATACCCACATTATACAGTACTGCATATATCCTGCAGTTTGTTTTTCTGTCTTAAGAAGAATAAACTATGGTAATCTCTCCACGTTAACTGACATAGTTCCAACTCACTTTTTTCATGATTGCATAATAATCCATGATATACAAGTATTTAATAAAAATTCACTGCTTTCAGTCTTTTTCTCTGCTATAATATTACAATAAATGCGTTGTGTATACATGTGCTTTAAAAGGGGCACTTTAATTTCTGTGGAATAGATTTGCAGAAGTAGAACTGCTGGTTGAAGAACGCTTCTTTTATTTTAGTAGCTACTGCCAATTGCTCTTCAAAAGGTTTCTTTCTTTCTTTTAAATATTTTTAGTTGTAGATGGACACAATATATTTATTTATTTATTTTTATGTGGTGCTAAGAATCAAACCCAGTGCCTCAAATGTGCTAGGCAAGCTCTCTACCACTGAGCTATAGCCCCAGCCCCAAAAGGTTTATTTCTTTTTTTTTTTATTTTTTTTTTTATTGGTCGTTCATAACATTACATAGTTCTTAATACATCATATTACACGGTTTGATTCAAGTGGATTATGAACTCCCGCTTTTACCCCGTATACAAATTGCTGTATCACATCAGTTACCCTTCCATTGATTGACATATTGCCTTTCTAGTGTCTGATGTATTCTGCTGTCTGTCCTATTGTCTACTATCCCCCCTCCCCTCTCCTCCCCTCCCCTCCCCTTTTCTCTCTCTACCCCTTCTACTGTAAATCATGTCTTCCATTTGTATTCTCTTGACTTACCCCTCCTTACCTCTTATATGACATTTTGTATAACCCTGAGGATCGCCTTCCATTTCCATGCAATTTCCCTTCTCACTCCCTTTCCCTCCCACCTCTCATCCCTGTTTACTGTAAATATTCTTCTCAAGCTCTTTGTCCCTACCCTGTCCTTGTTTACACCCCTTATATCAAAGGAGTCATTTGGTATTTGTTTTTTAAAGATTGACTAGCTTTACTTAGCATAATCTGCTCTAATGCCATCCATTTCCCTCCAAATTCTATAATTCCAAAAGGTTTATTTCTAAAAGTAGTATGCAGGTACCCTCTTCTCCTGCCAGTTTAGATGCTATCATCCGTTAATGACTGCCAAACTGGTTAGTGACAAGTAATGTCATTGTTACTTTAATTTGCATTTTGCTGACTAAAAATGAAGCTGCGTATCTTTCATGTACTTATTGAATGTTTGGATTTCCTCTTCTGTGTATTCTCCAGTTCATACTCCCTTTCCATGTTTCTATGGGGTTACGCATTTTTTCCTTATCAATTTTTCTGGTTTGGGACATTATATATAATTAACTTTTTGTGTGACATATGAGTTACAAATATATGCCCTAGGATGTTGTCTTTTAACTTTTTAATAGGTATTATTATTTTGCTTTTATTATTTATATGTAATACTATATTATTATTCACATTTACAGTACTAAATATAAAAAATTATATTAAATTTATGTAGTATTTTCTAATCATTCTTTTAATCTCTCTCTCTCTCTCTCTCTCTCTTTCTTTTGGTAGTGGGGTTGAACCCAGAGGTACTTTACCGCTGAGCCACATTCCCAGCCCTTTTTGTTTTTAATTTGGAGACAGGGTCTCACTAAGTTGCTTAGGGTCTCACTAAATTGCTAAGGCTAGCCTAGAACTTGCAATCTTCCTGCCTCAGTCTCCCAAGTCCACTGGTTTTACAGTTGTACACCATGGTATCTGCTCTTTCAATTTTTTTTTTTTTTTTAATGGTTTCTGAGTTTACTTTCTCGGCTATAAAGATTTCTCTGAGGTTGTACGTATTTTCACATTTTCTTCTGAAAATTTTATTGTTTTGAAATATTTAAACCATAAGTTCATTGTAGTTTACTTTTGTATTTAGTGAAGATAACACTTTTAACATTTTCCATCTATTTCTGAACTTTCTGTTCTGTTCCACTTATCTGGTTTGTCTTGATTATGCTAATACATGCTTTCTTGATTAGCTTTAGACTATATCAACTGCCTAAGAAAACTCCCCTCTTTCTACTGTCCAGCCCCATTTTTTTCTTTCTCATATTTTGATTAGTTTTTTTCTTATGAATTTTAGGATAATTCTCCTAAAAAATAATCCCCTTTTTTAAAAAAAGGCCCAGGGGCTGGGGATGTAGCTCACATGTTTACATGTGTGAGGCACTGGGTTCAATGCTTAGCACCACATAAAAATAAATAAATAAAAGTCCATCAACAACTACAACTAAAAATATCTAAAAAAATTAAAAATTAAAAAATAATTTTTAAAAAGGCCCAATAACTTGCTAAGATTTTAATTGGAACTGCATTAAATTTGCTTACTAAATTTAGAAGAACTGGCAGTATAATATGGTCTTCCCATAAAAGAACATGGTTTCCCATGGTTCAGATTTTAATTTTTTCCTGTAAGTACTATATATTTCTTGTTACATATGTTGTTACTGATGTTTTAGGTTTTATTATTGTAAACAGAATATCTTTTTCTACTTCTACTTTTAGATTTAATTGCTAATATAGATAACTTATTTTTATGTATTTTTTTATATTTAGTCACCTTAACACACTCTCTAACTAAATCAGGTTAAAGGCTTAATTGGATAGTCTAGATATAAAATATAATCAGCAAAAAGATTATTTACTTATATCTATCTCTCTATTCCCCCCCCCAGTACTGAGGATTGAGCCCCAGGACCTTGTGCATGCTAGGCGAATGCTCTACTACTGAGCTATACCCCAGCCTTCTCTTTGACTATTTATACTGCCTATTTCATTTTCTCATTATATCTCTAGAAACTCTAAAATGGTGTTCAATAATAAGGATAACTGCAAGTATTCTCTTTTGTATCTTTTTAATGGAAATTGCCTTAGTATTTTACCAATTGACATGATGTTTGTTGGTGGTTAATAACAAATATTCTTTATCATATTTAAAAAGGTTTCATTTTATTCTGATTTTAAGGATTATTTATCAGAATCAACTACTGGTTATATAAAATATTTCTACCCTATTGAAAGTATCATACAGCTTTCCTCTACTGATTTGTTGATATAGCAAATTATATTTTCCTTTTTCTTTTAAATAATTTTTTAGTTGTAGATGGACACAGTACCTTTAGTAATTTATTTTTATGTGGTGCTGAGGATTGAACCCAGTGCCTCACACATGCTAGGCAAGCGCTCTACTACTGAGCCACAAACCTACCCCCTTAAGTTCTTGATATTGAACCATGTTTGCAGTCTTTGGATAAACCTTGTCAATATGAATGGTTTTTGATATATTGTTGAATTCTATTTGTTGATACTTAGAAATATTGTATTTTTATGTGCATGTGATACAATATCAAGTTTTGCTAAAATTACTATAACTTCATATAATAAATTGGGTGCTAATTATTTTTTTTTTTGCTCTGGAATTACTTAAATAATTAAAATTATATGTTTTTTAAAGCTTAAATAAAGCTCATCTGTGAAACCATCTGATACCTCCTTTTTGGATGGTAAATCTTTAAGCTTTTAAATTTCTTCTGAAAAGAGATTGGATTTTCTACTTTGTAATTTTTGAAATTTGTACTTTGCCAGGAAATCTTCCATTTTCAAATGTAATCACATAGAATTGTATATAGTATTCTCTCATCATTCTTTTAGTCTCTTCCAGTATAAATTTTGCAATATTTTTTTGCTTTCTCTATTTTTCTTAAGAAGATTTTAAGACATTTTTCATTTTCATTAGTCTTTCTAAATAATTCTTTCAGTTAATTTTGTGTTTTTTCTCCTAATGTCATAAGTATTGTTTCTCTAGTTTTAATTGAGCATTAATTTACAAACTATAAAATTCACATTTTTTAAAGAATTTAACCTTTATTTTTATTTATTTATTTGTATGTGGTACTAAGGATCGAATCCAGTTCCTCACCTGTGCTAGGCAAGTGCTCTATCACTGAGCCACAACCTCAGCCCCCAAGTTTGCATTTTTTAATGTATACACTTTGGTGGTTTTTAGTATACTCACAAAGTTGTGAAACCCTAAGTTCCTTCAGTTTTTCTCTTCCTTAGAAATGAGTAAGACATTGTAGTGCTTTTACTATTGCTTTAGTCTTATCCTTAAGGTTTTGACTTGGAGTCTCTTCTTTTTCATTGCTTTTCAGTTACTTTTTCTTTTGTTTTGATTTGCTTTCTGATTGAAGGATTACTTATAGGGTATATCTTGATTTTTCAAAAAAAATTTTTAGTTGCAGATGGACATAATATCTTTATTTATTCATTTATTTTTATGTGGTGCTGAGGATCAAACCTAGTGCCTCACATATGTGAGGCAAGCACTCTCCTGAGCTACAGCCCCAGCCCTTGATTTTTATCTTTAAAATTATTTACCTGTTTATATTTCTCTATTTTCCAAATTCTTAAAAGCAGGTATGTACTACTTTTATAACTAAGACAAAATAATAAATTTTTAAAAAGTTATACTTAAATTTTTAATCTATTTTAAATTTACTTTGAGAAAGAAATGCAGTAGGAATACACCCCACCCCAAATAATAGCCAGTTGTTCCAATAGTTCTTATTAAAAGGACTCTACTTTTTCATGATCGTACAATGCAGTAAACATAAACTGAATTTCCTTTTGTGTTTGAGTGTATTTCTGAACTCTATTCTGTTCCACTTATGTATCAATATTTCCTTTCTGGTTCCAACAGGAAAAGTTTGGCAACTTTAATATGTTTAAAAATATCTAGTAGAGTTATTCTCTCATATCTATTTTCATAATTTTCTTGGTTATTCTCATGTTTAATTTTTCAAAAGAGCTTTTAGTGACTTTTTAAAATTATTTTTTTAGTTGTAGTTGAACACAATATCTTTATTTTTATTTGTTTTATTTTTATGTGGTACTGGGGATCGAACCTAGGGTCTCACGCATGCAAGGCAAGCGCTCTACCAAGGAGCCAACCAAGCTTTGGTAACTTTTTATGATGTTCTGAAACTTCACTGATGATTTAACTGTAATTGAGCAACTTTTGTAGATTATTTTAAATAACAATACACTATATATTGAGTAGCCTACCTAAGGGAAAAGTGTATCTTTCCATTTGCAAAAGTAATTTTTGTCCCTTTGTAGAGTTTGGATAATTCTTTCATGTAGGTCCTACCGATTCTTAAGTTTAGACCTAGGCATTTTATTTCATTTGTTATTGCAAATACATATTTCTTTCTCTTTTCTAGTTGCATTGGCTAAGAAAACTAGGAAAATGTTAAATAAATGTTGTTACACTGGGCATTTGGGGATGCTTCTAATATTGCATAGTAAATTACCAAAATGACATATGCTCACTTAGGCAGTTTAGTACATACCCTAGAGGTTTTTCTCTTCTTTTTAACACCTGGCACATAGTTAACATTCAACAAATGTTGACTCTCAGTAAGTGCTGTTAATACTTATGTACACAGAGACACATAAGTAGTACAGGATCATGCTAAATAGAAAAAAAACAAAACTAATAAACATTCCCTGAGCATCTCCTGCAAATTACACTCCTTAGTAGCTTCTGCATTTAGAACCTAGTTCGCCAGTTGATTTTGACAACATTCAGTGATGGAAAGAGCACCGCAGTGGGAAAATGTCACTCGGGTTCCAATCCCATATGCCACTAATTCGATGACCTTGGGTGGTTTTTAACCAAGAGCTTCCACTTAACCAGGAGAGACAACTTGGGCGAAGAGGGACAGAATTCATTTAGGGAAAGGCGTGTGATCACCACTGTTTCTCCCTCTCCCATTCAATGGCGAGTTTATGTCTAACACTCAGCAGACAGCAGAGAGAAAGGCGGTGGAACTGAGGCATCTCTGGGAGAATGGACGTGATGACGGGAAATTAAAAACAAGTCGAGATCCTTACCACCCAGTGCACCTGTGAAAATCTGGGTTCG
This sequence comes from Urocitellus parryii, assembly GCF_045843805.1. Classification (NCBI taxonomy): domain Eukaryota; kingdom Metazoa; phylum Chordata; class Mammalia; order Rodentia; family Sciuridae; genus Urocitellus; species Urocitellus parryii. Next base: position 50,001,157 of record NC_135542.1, read on the forward strand.
GTTATGCTCGTTTATGATGGGAAGGTAGATTCCGGGTGCACCCCACTAAGTTCCATCGGCTCCCAAGAACTTTTATTCTCCACCTCCAGGAGCTGGACCGGTCACCTAGAACGCTGGTCTGGAACCTGAGCAGACCAGCCGACATTAACACCCAGGCCTCCTGACGCTCTTTGGGGTACACAGAAGGGTTAGAGGCCACCCCAGACACCTTTAGGGAGAGTGACGTCGGTGAAGGAGGGGGACGATCTAAAGGTCAAAAAGGTCACGATAGTTTTCCTCGCCGGGCTGGCGCTTCTCGAGAGCGCTGGGCCTGCTCGGGGGCGGGGAAGAGGATGGGCCCCAGGCTCTTGAGTGGCCGCCCTCCCAGCCAATGAGAACGTCGCCCCGCTCGCCGCGGTCCCGCCCCTCCCGGCGCCCGGTACTCACTTTCCCCACTTCGGCGTTGCCCATGGAGATGACTTTGATGCGGAGGGACTTGCCAGGCTCCTTCCGCTTCGGCATGTTGGCCTCCATTGCCCTGGCTCTCTCGGGGCCGCCTGAGTCTCTCCTCGTGCGCCAAGCTGGCCCGTCCCTCAGGCCTCGTCGCCCAATGGCGGAGCCGCTGCTCTCGTCACCGGCCGGGCTCCACGGCTCGCCATCCTCGCCGCTGCCTGGCAGCAGGCGCGGGCGGTTAGGAGGCAGGGAGCCGGGGGAGGGAGAGGGGAGTCTCGCGATGCTGGAGCGCGGCGGCTGACGTCATCGCCGGGCTCCGGAGACGCGGCTCTTGTCACCCGGTTTCTGGCTTCGGCGACCGTGCCAAGCCGGGTCCCTTGACGGGAGGGCGGCGTCGTGGGGCGTCTGGGTTGACACTGCGGGAGAGCGCGGCCTTGTTTTCCGGGCGCCAGGACTGGAGGCATTTGTTGCTATCGCACCTCGCGGTAGAGATCTTGGATGGTTAGGGGAGATGCTCAGTGTCAGTTCAAGGCCCAGCCACGCCATTAATTCCAAGCAGACCTCGGCTTCTTTTTTTTTGCTCGGGGGAGTTGTTCCTTCCAGGGTTCTTCCCTACCTGAGTCCCTCTGCTATTACCTTTCCTCCTCCAATACAGTTAGTTGTTCCTCGGTATCTGCTGGGGATTGATTCCAAGACCCCCTTGGAGCATCCCCTACCAAGGATGCTCCTGTCCCTTATATAATCGGCATAGTATTTGCACATAACCTGCGCACAGCTTCATGTATACTTTAAAATGTCTCTAGATTACCTATAATATCAAATACAAGGTAAATGCAAAATAAATAGTTGTCATACTGTATTGTTTAGGGAATAGGAATAAGAAAATTTCTATTTCTGTACATGTTCAGCAAAACGTTTTGCTTCCCCGCCCCCCCCCCCACTTAAAGTTTTTGAACTATTGGTTGAATCCGCAGACACAGAAACTGCAGATACACAGGGCCCACTGAGTTATTTTCCCTGTTCCAACATCCTGAGAGGCAGAGGTCAGGAGTTGGGCAGCTGGGGAAGTCAGAGCTCTGGTTCTGGAAGAAGAACTAGGCAAGACAGTAGGTGGGATAGAGAGAGAAGATGGGAGGGGAAGGGAGGGGGGATAGTAGAGGATAGGAAAGGTAGCAGAATACAACAGTTACTAATATGGCACTATGTAAAAATGTGGATGTGTAACCGATGTGATTCTGCAATCTGTATTTGGGGTAAAATTGGGAGTTCATAACCAACTTGATTCTAATGTATGAAATATGATATGTCAAGAGCTTTGTAATGTTTTGAGCAACCAATAAAAAAAGAAAAAAAAGACAGAACTCTGAATCTGAATTTTTTAAAAACGGAGTTGCCCATTTGGAGTCAAGGCGAAGGTTTTTGTTTATTCTTTGCTCCTGTGTTACATAGCTCTGCAACCTGATTAGTGGACTCCTCTGCAAGAGGAAAGCTCAGACTAGGTGCTTCTTATGTTCTTGTCTAACTCAGCAAGGTGTGCAGTTGTGGCTATAAACTCCTTCATGTTCCCCTCTGCCTGCACTCACATCCAAACAGCCTCGAATTCCTTTCTTACCTTTCCCTTAGCTGAAGAGTCAAGGTAGAAGAAAAATGAATTCTTAGATAACCACTTTTCTTGGGATAAGAAAAGCAACTATTTGAAAAAAAGCCAGTCTGACAAGGAATAGCAAAAAAAATTGAGTCAGTAGCTTCAGTTACAAAAGATAAACAGAACTTGACATATGATTATTTAGTGCCCTGGATAAGAATGGTTGTCAATATTCCAGCAAATTACCAAGGCAAAGGTGGCATTGCTGTTGTTCTAACATAGCCTTCAACATCTTAAATACATTTGTGGGAAGACAGTGAATAAAGGCTCAGAATATCATACTAGTTACTTTTAAATCAGATTTTCAAATATTTCAATTTTAAACATTAAATGCTTTTCCTATGAAAAGCTTTTTGTGGATTGTTTGCATAATCAAGTCAACTTTGTTCAATGAAACATCTAGAACTCTTTACACATATGTAATATAAGTCCTGGTTTGAATTTTGATAATTTAAAGCTTAAAAGAATGATTCTTCATAAATCCAAGATGGTGATCTATCATTACTTAAAAAATCACTAAATGTTTAATTTCTGTGATGGTTAGCTTTTGACCCTGTAATAGAACTGATATTGTGGAAGAATAATTGCAGAATTTCAAATATTCAGCTGTCAAAGATTGCGTTAGTTATGATACCTTTGATAATAAGAGCAGTAAAACATATTGAAGATCATTCATATTGATGTGATTTCATATTGAAGCTTTAATATGTATGGCCACATGTTCTGCATGCATTCAGTTGGTTGGAAATTGAAAAAGGAAGAAAGTTAGCTTTCTTTTTACAGTCTTTAATATAAAAAGAAGAAAGAGTATCAGGGATTATTTATGTATATTATGGACCAGGAAGGTACAGTATGAGCGTGAGTTCTGTTACCCCGTATGTTGGGATGACAGAGGCATGTGATGGTGGTAAGCATTGTAGGAAATAATTCATGTGAAGTATAGTCAGCCCTCAAGGGATTGATTTCAGGAACCCCTTCAGATATTCAAGTCTTGATATAAAATGATGTATGTGATATTTGCATATAACTATGTATATCCTTCCATAGATTTTAAATCATCTCTCAATAACTTAATAAAATAAGTTAATAATAAATAATTAAGTTAATAAATAAATAATAACTAGTACTAACAGCAAATGCTGTGTAAATAATTGTTACGATATATTGTTTAGGGAATAGTGATAATAACAAGAAAAATATCTGTACATGTTTAATACAAAAACAAACCTTTTTTTCTGAATAATTTTGATCCATGATTGGTTGAGTCTATGGATGTATAGAGGTAATCATCCAATAAACAGTAAGTATATGCTGTTGTTTACTCATTTTCCCATTTTTTAATGTATCAGGAAAGATTTTATATATTCAAAATATATACTTTAAAAAGTAAATTATGGAGGGCTGGGTTTGTGGCTCAGTGGTAGAGCACTTGCCTAGCATGTATGAGGCACTGGGTTCGATTCGGAGCACCACATAAAAATAAATAAATAAAGATATTAAGAAAGACTCTTTGGGAAAGTATTATAAATAAAGTAAATTATGAAACATTTTGGACATACTTAAATGTATATATAAAACTATAATGAATACTTATATATCTGCCACCTGGCTTAAGAAAGAAAACATCACCAAGGCTGTGTGTACCTTTCCCCAAGACATCCCTCTCCTCCCTCTCTACAAAAGGCCACAGCCATATAAATTAGTGCTTTCCATCACCAGGCATTTAAAGTTGTTGTACTACATTTTTATATACCTTAAAATGTAGTATTACTGGGCTGGGGTTGTAGCTCAATGGTAGAGTGCTTGCCTTGCATTGTGTGAAGCACTCAGCACCACATATAAATAAATAAAGGTTCATTGACAACTAAAAAAATATTTTTTTAAAAAAATGTAGTATTGCATTTCATATTTAAAAAGGTCTTTATTTTGGAATAATTTCACAAAAAATTTCAAGAACAGTACAAAAATATTTGTCTACCTTTCCAGACCCATCAATTATTAACATTTTGTCCCATTTATCATATCAATTGTGCCCACTAGCTTTCTGAATGTACATATATACATATTTTCTTTGAATCATTTGAGATTAATTTGCAGACATGTTTTTTTTTTTTTTAAAGAGAGAGTGAGAGATGGGAGAGAGAGAGAGAGAATTTTTAATATTTATTTTTTAGTTCTCGGCGGACACAACATCTTTGTTGGTATGTGGTGCTGAGGATCGAACCCGGGCCGCATGCATGCCAGGCGAGCGCGCTACCGCTTGAGCCACATCCCCAGCCCCCAGACATGTTTCTTTATCCATATATATTTTAATATGTCTTGTCTAAGAACAAGGACTTTGTCCTACATAAGAAAAGTTTATCAAAATCAGGAGATGCAACATTTATAAAGCACTACTATATAATCTTGTGATTTTTCAAATTGCACTGAGCTGTCTCACAGCCCCACAGTGAATTCACAAGGGGATATCTAACGTTTCTAGACAAACAGAATGAAACAAGACAGCAAAACTACTAGCTTGACGTAGTTTATAATAACAACAATAGATGGCGCCACATTCCTTGTATATGTCTTATCTTGGTTAAACTGTATTTCCTTATTGTGAGTAAAAAACAGGTATAGTGGTCTGGGGTTGTAGCTCAGCAGTAGAGTGCTCGCCTAGCAAGTGCAAGGCCCTGGGTTCCATTCTCAGCACCACCTAAAAATAAATAAATGAAATAAAGGTATTGTGTCTAACTACAACTGAAAAAAAAAAAAAGATAAAAAAAGATATAGTAATCCCCAGCATCACAAACAAACAAGTATGGTGTAAAATCAATGCAGAACCATAAATGAGGATGGTCTTGTCCAATCTGAGAAGTACAGTGACCCACCCATGTGTGTGTGCACTTCACTGGTGATTAATTACTAATTTAAAATGAAATAAATTTTTTTTCAATTTACATGTTTTCATAATGGTTACCAGATTCTTATGTTATAATTACCTATAAGTTGTTTGGACCTAGGTATGTCATTTGAGCAATGGGCAACGTGAAACAAAAATTACTGAGTTATTAAAGTCATAATGAACAAAGAAAATTGATAAACTTTGAACTAATCCATAGTTTATTACAAATTTCATCAGTTGTCTCCAAAATGCTTTTTATAGCTATGTTTTGTTCCCTAACCTATGATCATTTTGTTGTCTTATACTTTTAGTTTCTTTAATCTGGAGTGATTTCTCAACTTTTATTTGTCTTTCAAAATCACATTTATTTTTAGAACATCCCACAATTTGTGTTTATGTGGTATGTTCCTGTACTTAGATTGAGTTATATTTGGCTGAAACCTGTTATGTCTTTTTTTGGGGCGGGAGGGTAGTGGGGATTGAACTCAGGGGCACTAGACCATCGAGCCACATCCCCAGCCATATTTTGTATTTTATTTATAGACAGGGTCTCACCAAGTTTCTTAGTGCCTCGCTTTTGCTGAGGCTGGCTTTGAACTCATGATCCTCTTGTCTCAACCTCCTGCGCTACTGGGATTATAGGCATGAGTCACTGCACCCGGCTGTTATGTCCTTTTTGAGGCAGATTATCAGAAAGTTGTAATGCCATTTGTCCCATTTATTAATGTTAACTTTAATTAGTAGGTTAAGGTGGTGTTCATGAGGTTAATCCACAGTAAAGTGACTTTTCCCCTGTGTAATAAGTAACTTGTAATGAGATGATTCAAAATTTCATAATTATTCTTTCATCATTGAACTCTTACCCACAAATGTTTAAAATCCAATAGTGATTCATAGCTGAAGAGATCATACTATGGATGAATGCAAAATTGTGATTTTCTAACTCTACTAACCCACTTCTAATCCACTTATTATTTTTATTCTATTCATTACTTTTCTACCATAAAGGAGAGTTTTCCTTTCTCACTCATTCATTTATTTATACCAGTATGGCCTCATTTGTGCTTATTTACTGCATGAATATTCTATAATTACTATTTGTTTTTATGCTTAAATTAGCTCCTGATTTTTGTTTATTTGTTTTAATGCTGGGGATAGAATCCAGGGCCTCCAAGCACGCTATGCAAATGCTTTACCACAGAATTACATGCCCAGCCCTCCTATATCTTTTTTGATATGTCTCCACCACATTTTGAGCACTTTCTTGCTTTCTGGAACAGCAACAAGCCCAGGTTCCCTGTGACCCTTTTAGTGGAGATAGCATTTAGATCTAGGTGCTCATTGGTATCAGTGTGTCTTTGTTTTTTTCTTTATAATTTTTTTCATTTGTTCTAATTAGTAGAATGCATTTAGGCACATTGACACATTATACATAAATGGGGTATAATTAATTTCTCATCATTCTGACTACACACATTGTAGAATCACATTGATAATGTAGTCATATATGTACACCAGGTAATAATGTCTTTATTTTTTTATTCCACTATCCTTCTTACCCCCATACCCCCGACTCCCTTCACTCCCCTCTACTTAAAGTAACTCTATTCTTCCCTAGCACTCGCTTATTGTGAATTAGCATCCACATATCAAGAGAAAACATTTGGCCTTTGGTTTTGGGGGATGGGCTTATTTCACCTAGCGTGATATTTTCCAACTCTATCCATTTACCTGCAAATGCCTCCTACGTGCTAGGGGAGCACTCTACTGCTGAGCCACAACCCCGGCCCCAATTTCACTCTTCTTTCAAGCTGAGTAATGTTCCATCGAGTATATATACCACATTTTCTTTATCCATCTATTGAAGGGCACTGAAAAAATACGTACATAAATACATCTAAAGCTGCATATTAAAACACAGTTCATACTGGTAGTTCAAATGCATTTTAGCAAAGAGGATTTGTTCTAGTTTTCCTCCTTTCCATAAGTTTAACTCCTCTTTTTATCTCCTCAGTATATTTACTCAGTTCCTCAGTCCTACAGTACATAAGAAGCAACTTCAGAAATACTAACTCATGCCTTTTCAAAAGTTAAAACCTTTTGAACTAGAATTCAATGTTTGTTTAAAGAAATTATTTTGCCCAAAATTGGCCATTAAGCGTTGTGTTCATATGTTAGTTGGGTTAGTCCTTTTTTCTCCCCTTAGTGTGGTTATGGTTTTCTTTGAAATACAACTAGGTTTATTTGTTTCCATTTGCTTTAATTTTTCCCACCTCATTATTGTTGACTTTAGTTTATTATTTTTTGAGTATGTAAAACATTAACATGGTTTCAAAGTTAAAAGGACACAAATTGGTACACTCAGAAAAGTGTCACTTTGAATCCTCTTCCACCTTCCCACCCACCTCATATGGGCAACCAATTACATTAGACTCTGGCTTATTTCTCCCAATGTTTCTTTTTCTCAGTAAGCAGTTGTACCTATATTTCCTTATTTCTCCTTCTTTCTTACACAAAAAGGTGTGTGTGTGTGTGTGTGTGCTTCCTAAACTTTGCTTTTGTACTTAACAAAACGTTCTAGAAGCAGGCTTATATTCCGTGTGTGTGAGAGAAAAATATATTGAAAAAATTAATATGTATGTATGTATATCTATGAATGAATTTTTTCAGTTCATTAATATATGAAAAGGTCACAATCATTCTTTTTCACAACTACATAGAACCGTACTTCATTGTGTGGATACCCCAAACCCCATGATTTTTTTAAATCGTGAAAATGGTTGACTTGTTTCACTTAACATAATGGTCTCTAGTTCCATCCATTATGAAAAATTTTATGTGGATATTTTTGTATTTTCATATTATTATGGATGTGTCTTCAAGGTAAATGTCTAAAAGTTTGGAATTATTTGGCTAAAGATAAATTTTTATTTACTTTTGTTATATATTGCCAAATTCTATAAGGTAACAGAGAAAATTGAGAATTTTCACATCCATATTCTTGAGTAATACTGTAATTAAATAATATTCTTAAATAAAATAATGCTAAGTTAAGTGATTTTATGCTACCATTGCCCGGTTTAAATATTCATGTTACATTTGCTTCATAAAAAACTTTGGGGGGCCAGGGTTATAGCTCAGTGGTAAACTGCCTACCTAGTATGCATGAGGCACTGGGTTCAATCCCTGGCACCACATAAAAAAGAAAATTAAATAAAGGTTAAAAAATGGAAGTTTTGTCTAATTTTCTATGCTCTAGAATAATTTATGTGACAAAATTCATACTTTTGCAAAAGTAGAGAGAATAATGTAATGAATATTCCATGTCCTCATTTCCTGGCATCAGCAATATCAACCCATGGCCAATCTTGATTCATCTATACTCACCACTCCCCAGAGTATTTTGAGGCAAGTATCCATAACCATATGCATTTTATTATGTATCTTTAAAAGATAACGCTTTTAAATACAAACCTAATAACAATTCCTTTGGCACCTATGGTAGGCAGAATTCTAAACTGACTTCCATAATCCTGGCCCCTCGTATGTACACAATTCTTCCATTTTATTAATCAAACACTAATTTAGGTGCTGCTATGAAGGCATCTTATAGGTGCAATTAAGGTCCCAAATCGGTTGTTTTTGAGAGATTATCCAAGGTCCTGAAATAGGCAACTGAATCCTTAAATAGGATGGGCTTAATAGGATGGCAAGAGATTTTTGTCTCTGGTGCAAACAGAATGAGGCTTAATAGAATGGCAAAAGAGATTTTAATTTTTTCTCTCTGGTGCTGGGGATTGGGACCAGGGCCTCAGGCATGCCAAGCACGTACCATAAGACTGGGCTACATCCCCAGCACAACATGAGAGATCAAAAGAGTGAGAAGCTTCCAGTATGACAGAAGTTCTCCAGATGGTAGGAGCCACTTAAGAATGGCCTTTTGGAGCTGAGCTGTGGCTATGGGTGGGTCAACATCTAGCAAGAAAATAGGCACCTCAGTCCTACAACCACAAGTGACTCAATCGTTCCAAAAACCTGAACTGAGCTTGGAAGGAGATCCTGAACTCCAGATGAGAACATGGTTGCCTGATACCTTGACTGTTGCCTGACAAGATTTCTGACTTAGAGAACCCAGCTACTCCATGTTTGAACTTCTGACCTACAGAACTGCAAAGTATTAAATGTCTGGGGTTTGAAGATGTTAACTTTGTGGTGATTTATTATACAGCAGTGGAAGCCTTAAAAGTTAGCAAGAATTCCTGCCAGTGAGTAATATTTTTTGTGTGTGTGTGGGAAAGTTTTTACTACAATCTAGTTTCTTGAGATCTGCTTCCAGCATGGCCGTGTAAGCCCATTTGGAACAACTTTACCACTGACAGCTATAAACTCTGGGAAAAAATGCAAGCACTACTGAGGGATTCTAAAGAGTACCAGAAGTCAGGCAGAAGGGCTGAGAATGTATCTCAGTGATAGAATGCTTGCCTAGAAATCTGGCTGATGGTGGAAGGGAGTAAAAATCTTAGAGAAGATTGGCATGGGGATGAGTTGCTCCTCAGCCATATAGAAGCCTACTTGTACTGATTCTGACTAGCACTTTTTGGTCTTATTAGGGTATAGGATTTGTGTTTTTAGTATGCACTGCACCATATTAAAGGGCTACCATTAGACATCTATGTATGCATCCTACTACTAACCTTCTAGAAGAGTAGGTGGTTTATTTTTAAAAAATATGGCTGTTCCACAACATCTCCTCTCATATGACATTTACTATTTTCATTTTTTTTTTTTTGTAGCTTATAAACAACAGAGATTTATTTCACACAATCCTGGAGGCTAGGGAAATCTAAGATCAAGGCACTGGCAGATTTGGTGTCTGGTGAGGGCCTATTTGTCATATATAAAAACTTCTAGCTATATCCTCACATGGTGGAAACACCCATTTCTAATTTGGTTTCAGAGGTTTCTGTGTAAGGCCAACTCTTTGCTGTGGGCCAGAGGTGAGGCAGAACAACATGGTGGAAGGATGTGGCAGTAGAAAGCTGCTCAGCTCACAACAGCCAGGAAGCAAGTGGGGAAGGGGCCAGGGACAAGATACAGTCCGCAAGGGCAGACCTGCTAAGAGCCACAGCCAAGTAATATGATGCATGGCATTTTTGGTTGAAAGGTGACGCCAGCTAGCCATTGAGATGATATGATTATGTTAAGATTTGCATTCATGTGGATATTGGACTCCTGCTGTTCACCTCGACCTGCTACGGGACTCCTGGAGAGTTCCCATTGGTTGGGGAAGTGCAGTAGGAGGGAATTCCGGGGGAGGAACTTCCTCTGGGGATCCGGGAGAACGCAGGAGTGGATCGGCAATCTTCCCCGGGCGGTACGGGCATTGGCAGCGGTTTTAAAAAAAAAAAGTTTGTTCCTGCTTGAGTGGCTCGTGATTTTGTGCCCAGCCAGACTGCGGCACAGACCCCCAATGACGTGTCTTCCAGCCATGCCCCACTTGCTAACAGTTTCCATCTCCTTCCAGTAGTCCGTTCAATCCGCCTAGTTAATCCATTAATGAGGTTAAAGCCCTTATGAGCCAATTGCTTCCCAAAAGGCCCACCTATGAACGTTGCTGCATCAGAGACCAAGTCTCCAACACATGAGGTTTTGGGGTACCACTGAAGATCCAAACCATAGCACCATTTAATATCGTCTCCTCATTCTCCCCCTCCCATTCTTTGGCAATATCTTCTGTCTCTATGAATTTGACTACTCTAGGCACATCATGTGAGTGGAATCCTATAGTCTTTGTCCTTTTCTTGCTGGTTTATTTTACTTAGCACGTCTTCAAGGTTCCTGCGTGTCATTCTTATGATGAGACCGACACTTGTTGAGAGATGGAGAATCTATTCCCTCTCCTTTGAATCTGGGTGGCCTTATGACTATAGTCTAAATGACATTATTCTACCTGCATCACAGGGTCATAAAAGGCAATGCAATTCCTTCTGGTTGTTTTGGAATGTCACTTTTGGAACCCAGCCACCAGACTGTAAATTCCAGCAGCTCATGGAAAGGGCTATGTAAAGAAGAGCTGGAGCTCCTCACATTCAAAACTGGGCTCCCATCTGATAACCACGGGATTGAGCCATATTGAAAGTGCCAAGGAAATTAAACAAGGATGCCAAAAAGAAGTAGAATCCAGCAATAACGAATGCATGGCAAGCATTAGCAATATGGACAAGGGGGAAATTGCCATTAACTACATCAGGGAATTTGAGCTTAGAGAAAGGCCTGTATTCCTTGGGGGTCGTGCTGGGATAACTATTGAATTATGAGAAGAGTTCAAATGCCATCTTTCTTCTAGTCTTTGAATTCTAAGTTCATTGGTACCTCATGGCCTTGTACATAGTCTTCCTCTTCCTGAAACACTGTTCTCTAGATCTCTATGTGCTCCAGCCATACTAGTCTGTTGCCCCATGGACAAGAGATTTTGGCAAAAACCAGTCCTTTTACCTACATATCCACTTGCAGTTAACAGTACCCAATTGCCTAATGAAAATTTTAAGAAAGGGAAGGGAAGGGAATGACAAGAAAAAGAAGTAATAAGGAGGGGAAATCTTAAAGAGCTATGCTGTGGAGCTCTGCTTTTTTTAATATTTATTTTTTAGTTGTAATTGGACACAATACCTTTTTTTTTTTTTATTTTTATGTGGTGCTGAGACTCAAACCCAGGGCCTCACACTTGCTAGGCGAGTGCTCTACTGCTGAGCCACAACCCCAGCACCCCCCCCCACCACCACCACCTAGCTCTGTTTTTTACCAGCTCTTCTAATAATATAGGGAAAGATCTAGCAGGGGTGTTAACGGAAGTTGTAACTAACTATACATGTTGACCATGTTGACTATAATAGATAACTGAAAGATTTTAAATGATTATTCTGTGGCTGATTAGTTATGCACATTAATAGTTTGATGCAACTTTGACATTTTGCAGTTGAGATTACTTATATTCACATTTCCATGTGGTAGATACCTAGGAGTTGGATTGCTGTATTTTAGGGTATATGTGTGTTCAGCTTCCGTAGGTCTGCCAAATAGTTTTCAAGAGTAATTTCATCAATCTATACTCCCGTGAACAGAGAATAAGAGTTCCAGTTGTTCCAAATTCTCATCGATCCCCAATTCTGTCAGTCTGTCATTTTGGTTTTCCTTATACATTTGTAGGAGTCTCTAATTATAGTTATAATTTGAATTTCCCTGATGACTAATAAGATTGTCTTTTCATATTTTAAAGATCATTTCCTCTTACATGAAGTGCCTTCAGTTATCTTATTCTATTCAATGTTTTATTTTTTCTTATTGATTTGTAAAAATTATTTATGTATCCTATATATATGTTCTTTATATTATTTACATATATTATATATATGTAGATAGTTGTAGATGGACACAATACCTTTATTTAATTATTTTTATGTGGTATTAAGGATCAAATCCAGTGCCACACATATGCTAGGCAAGTGCTCTATCACTGAACTACAACGCTAGCCACTGCTCTTTATATTCTTCATCAGGTTTATGCACTTTGCACAAAAGCATTTGTAACAGTACTTCGAGTAATGGTAAAAAACTGGAAATAACTCATTTTCTCCAACAGTGGCAGAATGGACAAACCATAGTATACAGGTTGAGTATTCTTTATCTAAAATGATTGGGACAAGAAGGATTTTGGATTTTAGACTTTTTGATTTAGGAATTTATACATATATAATGATATATCTCAGGGATGGGGCCCAAGTATAAACAGAAAATTCATTTATCTTTCACATATGCTTTGTATACATAATATGAAATTAATTTTATGCAATATTTTTAATATTTGTACTTGAAACAAAGTTTCATGGTATGAAATTTTCTACTGTGGTATCGTGAGGGTTCTCAACAAAATTTTGGTTTGAGGGTCTGGGGTTACAACCCCAGTGGCAGAGTGCTTGCCTTGCATGTGTGAGGCACTGGGTTTGATCCTTAGCACCACATAAAAGTAAATAAATACAATAAAAGTATTGTGTCCATCTACAACTATAAATATTTTTTAAAAACTTTTGGTTTTGGAGAATTTTGGATTTTTAGAAGAGGTGCAATAGAATTTTTTACTATTGCTGCACACACTAAACTACTGCTATGAATCTCAGAAATATAAAGTTTAATCAAAGAAGTTAGACACAAAAGAATTTCTACTGTATGTGTCCAATTATACAATGTCCAAACCAGAGTAAACTGTACCATGGTATGAGGAGTCAGGATGCTGGTTATTTTGGGGACAGAGCATGAAGAAAGATGTAAGGAGGGTTTGCAGGTGCCAGTCATGCTCTGTATCTTGATATGAGTGGAGTTATATGGGTACATTCACTTTGTAAAAACCTGGTGGACTGCACACTAATGGATGCACACCATCCTACAGCATGTCACAAACTTCAATATAAAAAGTTGACAAAAACAACTTCTACCTTATTTTCACAAGGAGCTTAAGAGTTAAAAAAGCAGACTTGGCCTGATGGTTTTCCCTGCTCAGTTTCTCTAGCTGTTCCTGTGACAGATCTTGGTGTCCATGGAAACTAGACAGAGAATGTGCAATGAGAACACAGGGAGAAGGGACTGGAGCCTGGGAGGATAGCACGTATGATAAAGGAACTCAACAAGTTCTCCTGGGACTCTCAGCTCACACTCAGCTACAGCCAGTTCCCTTCTAATGTGACTGTCCACCTATGACACTCTGCCAACTATTGCTTGTCAACGTTTACATCCCACAGCTGGTGTCAGCCCACCCCTCCTGTTACTGGCTTTCATTTTATTCAGCCCAGCGGGAAAGCTGGCCTGGCAGGGATCTGACATGAAAACCAACCAACCAACCAACCAACCAACCAACCCTCCAGTATTGACTTCCCTCAGTAAGTCTCTAAAACTCAAGAAATGAAACCAAGAACTAACAAATGGATAGCATCATATTAAAAAGTTTCTGGGGGGTAGGAAAGATGGTGGAATGAGATGGACATCATTACCCTAGATACATGTATGACTGCATGAATGGTGCATCTCAACATTGTGTACAACCAGAGAATTGAAATGTTGTGCTCCACTTGTGGGCAATAAATTGAATTGCATTCTGCTGTCTTGTACAACTAAGTAGAACAAATAAAATAATAATAATAAAATTTAAAAAATCTTCTGCACAGCAAGGAAACAAGAGTATGAAGAGAGAACCTACAGAATAGGGGAAAAAAATCTTTGCCAGCTACTTTTCTGACAGAGGATTAATAACCCAAATATATGAAGAACTCAAAAAACTTAATGCTCAAAAAAACAAATAACCCAATTTAGATGGACAAATGAACTAAATAGACATTCCTCAAAAGAAGAAATACAAATGGCCAACAAACACATTAAAAATGTTCAACATTTTTAGCAATCAGGGAAATGATTTCTAATCCAACTAGAACAGCAATTATCAAGAATACAAATAGCAATAAATGTTAGTCTGGATGTAGGCAAAGGGAACACTTATTCATTGTTGGTGGGATTGTAAATTAGTACACCACTATGGAAATCAGTCTTCCTCCAAAAACAACAAATGGAACCATCATATGACCCAGCTATATCACTCTTTGGTATTTATCCAAAAGAATTAAAGTCAACATACTATGGCAATACATGCATATCCATATTTATAGCAGTCGAGTTATGGAATGAGCCTAGGAGTCTGTCAGTAGATGCATGAATAAATAAAATGTGGCATATATACACAGTGGAGTTTTATTCAGCCATAAAGACAAACAAAATTATGTCATTTGCAGGAAAATGGATAGAACCGGGGATCATAAAGCACAGTGACATAAGCCAGACTCAGAAAGCCAAGAGTTGTATGTTTTCTTTCATATGTGGAAGCTTGAGAGGAAAAGGAGGGGAAAAGAATCTCATGAAAATAGAAGGGACACTGGTAAAGTAGAAGATGGGGATGAAGGAAGGGAGGAGAGTCAGGAAAGGGAAGGCGGAGGATAGTGAAATAGACCAGATAGTCACAATGAAGCCTACCTACTGTATGTGTAATTCACCAATAAAAATTTTAAAAGAAAAGGAAAAAGGCCTTCTCTGGATCAGGGACACTAACCAGAGGTCACTTGATGGTAACCTCAGCTCTAAAGTGCACCCTTAGAGGGGGCATAAGCCTAAAAGCTCTTGGAGTAGCCACTGTGGACATTACAGAATCCATATATTAAAGCATAAACAACTGACTCATGAGAGTGTTTCGGACCCTTGTTCAGAGCTTATTGATTCTTATTTTAAACACAGTTATATCACCCTGTTATTTGATTTTCTAGGTCTACAGATAAGAAGTGGGTAGGTGAAATTCTGCCCCAAGGGTGCACATGTATCTGGCTTTGTGATGTTTGAGAATTATCCTGAATATATCTGGGCATGAAAGTGTGCCTGCAAGCGTATGTGTGGGAATCTGTGTACACCAATGTGTTAGGATGGATGTGTGTGAGCCAGCCTGTGTACCTTCATATCCTGTGCATCTGTTGGTTTGGGGTGTGCATATTGGCTATATGATATGTGAGGACATTTGTGAATGAGTTTGTCATTTTGTGGGTTTATACATGTATGTGTGATCAGATGTAAAATATGTAAATGAAAATTTACACTTGTGACTAGAGGATATACGACAGAGCAGTTGTGGGGTGCCTATAAGTTTATTTCTTTAAGCCAAACTGTAAGTTTGTATGCGGATTTATATAGGGAAAGCTCTAGGCAAAGTTTTCAAGTCATATGGTCCAACCATATGGAGTTGCCATTTTTGCAGGTTAAAAATGGTTAAATTTTTAGTGATTTTTGCATGAGTCAACCCGTGTGCACATACACGGGTATACTCACATCAATTCAAACTAGCATAGCCTCTGTGCCACATGAGTATTCTTACCAGAACCAAGAAGGAGATGCCCCCCAGGGGTTTGAGACCTGGGAAGAAGCTTAACATGGATCTTGAAAGAAAGATAAGATGTAGAAAGAAAGAAATAACAGAATAAAAAGCCTCAATGGGGGAACGGTGGGAAACGAGGGTGGAAGTTCTTTACTCTGGGGAGACTTATCGGACACCTGTTTTGTACCCATGCACTCTCAGTTTGCCTCTGCCATGGGTTTCAACAACCCCTGGGAACTTCCTCTATGATAATTCTCGTTACACTGGACTGTAATTCTAATTTTAATTAGCTGTCTTCCTTACTAGGCAGCAAGCTTCCTTCGGGCAAGCATACTGCGTCTCTTATTTTATTTTTGTGGTGCTGGGGACTGAACTGAGGGGTGCTCTACCATTGAGCTGCATTCCTGGTCCTTTTTATTTATTTATTTATTTAGTATTGAAATAGGGTATACTAAGTTGCCAAGTCTGGCCTCAAACTTGTGATCCTCCTGCCTCAGCCTCCCAAATTGCTGGGATTATGGGCATGCATTGCCCTGTGTCTCACTAATTCATCCACACACCTAACACTTAGCATAAAGCTTGGCACAAAATAGAAGCTCAGTTAGTATTTGTTGAGTAAAACCTGTACCAGAAAATAAGCTTTATTGAGAAATGTTAAAAAAATACCCAAGTAAATGAAGAGATATACTATATTTGTTGTTAGAAAAAAAAATTAAAAGCTTTAGATATCAATTGCCTGAGGTCCTGAGTTTAATCACAAGCATCCAGATAAATAATAGAGTCATCATATTCTTTTAAATTAGCCTACAGAACCAATGCTGTTACAAGTACAATCCCAAAAGAATCTTTTTTTTTTTTTGGAGGGGTTTACTGGGGATTAAATTCAGGGTGACTCAACCACTGAACCACATCCCTCCCCAGCCCTATTTTGTATTTTATTTAGAGTCAGGGTCTCACTGAGTTGCTTAGCACCTTGCCGTTGCTGAGGCTGGCTTTGAACTTGCAATCCTCCTGCCTCAGCTTCCCGAGCCACTGGGATTACAGGCATGCGCCACTGTGCACAGCCCAAATAAATCTTCACAAAATGATTATAAATTATATATGGAAGATGAAAGATCTGTAATAACTAAGATCCTCCTAAAGAACAACAAGTTGGGGGAATTCTCTGTACCAGATAAGACTTATTTTGACCCTCCAAGAGCGAATAGAAGCTCAGCATCTGTGAATCCAGATCTCCCATTATCAGGCCCCTCCTTATCTGTCCTCCTCCTGTGCCACTGTTCCTCAGCATGAAACATTTGTCCCTGTCTCTTTGCTCACACTATTTGAGGTTGGGGCTATTGTCCTTCTCTCTTTGCCTTCTCTGTTTTCCTTGTCTTAAGTTCACCAACTCCTCCTTGACATTAACCCCTGGCCTGGCCCTGCCCAAATATTAACTTTGAACTATATGTATTATTTATTCTCCAGCTACATTGACTCCTTCCTCCAAATTCTTATGCACTTTTAGTTCCTGTCATTTGTTTTTGGCATTTTATCATATATAGCATGGAGAAAGAGGAGGAAAAGCAGAGGGGAACACAGAAAAGGGATTCAGAATTAGCCGTATGTAGGCCTGGTAGCCCTCATCAGGAGCTGCACAGTTCCTGGAGCATGCATCCAGGATCTGACGGAGAGCCAGCCAAGAGCCATTCAACACTCACCAGCTGATGTGTGTGGGACATGACTTAGGGGCCGATGAAGTCTTACAGAATTGGTGGTGACCTTGAAGTCAGTACACAACAGCTTGTTGTCACCTCTTTTTATCTGGTTAGTGATTTGTTCATGTACACAAAAAGACTGAGAAATCAAAATCAGAAACAACCTTCATGTTTATCAGCAGAGGTTTGGATGGTGTTAGGGCACCAATAGACAGCTAGGAGAGGGACTGGGAGGGAGAGAGGGAGAGGGGAAGAAAAGGGGGAAGAGAGAGAGAGGGAGACAGAGAGAGAGGGGAGACTCCATATTACTGATAGGCAACTATCTCTGACATAGATAATAAAGAAAAAAAGAAACAACATGCTAAACAACATTACCATGTGTGATTTTCCTTGTGGGCTCTAAGAATGAGTACACACACACACACACACACACACACACACACACACCAGGGATTGGACCCAGAGGCACTTAACCACTGAGCCATATCCCCAGACCTTTTTTTTTTTTTTTTTTTTTGTATTTTATTTAGAGACTCTCTCAGTTGCTTAGGGCCTCGCTTTTGCTGAGGCTGGCTTTGAACTGTGATCCACCTGCCTCCCAAGCCATGCCCAGCTTTTATACATGGTTTTGAACACAGAGAGATCCTGGGAACTGTGGATGCCCCAAGGACAGGGAATACGAGTTTGGAGATAAGAACAGGAGACACACTTTTCACTGAAAAACTTTTGTATTTTGTACCTCATGTAGCTATTAACTATTGAAAAATAAATGTTTAAGAGAAAATAACAAGAAACAAAGATTGGAAATCGGCAGTAAATTGGATGGTGTCAAAGGTCAGAATTTTGATTTCTGAACGGTATCTTAGAAGGTCAACAGGAATGCCAGCAAGAGACAGCCTGCTCCTCATTAAAACTATGTTGAATGGGTTTCTGAGCAGTCCTTCTAACCTGACCAGGAAGACTTTCAACTAAAGTGTGAAGCAGAGGAGGTACAGAGCCAAGCTACAGCTGCAAAATAAAATTCCTCTAAAAAGACAGTAACATCAGAATTACATTTGGAAAAGAACAGATTGCTGAGCACTGGTTATTCCAGAAAGAGAACTAAATTAATAAACACAGTAAATTGAGGAAGCCAAAAAAATCCCCCTGTGTGGTTGCAAACCAGACACCAGTTTTTAACCTGCCTTCTGCTGGAAGGAAGAGAAGGTTTGTGACTTCTGCCCAGCCCTACTGTGTTGACCAGATCAAAGAAGCCTTGAACTGTCACTTCAGGCTAATGCTTACAAGAACCAGAGAAGTGTGCAAAAAGGGCAAGCAAGGCCAGCCTCACGATGTGCTGGAATCATGACAATGTCATGGCATAGGAATGGAAAGCCTTGGAGACAGAAATGCCACTAAAAGCTCTCTCCCACCACTCAGCCTGTAGAAAGCACAAATCTACTTTCTGTCCTTATAGATTTGCATGAACATTTCATATAAATAGAATCATTAAATATGCATTCTTTTATGTCTGTCTTGTTCCACTGAGCATAATGTTTTCAAGGTTTATCATTATAACATGTATCAGTACTTCTTTTTTGGTTCTGTGGCTATTTTTTTTAAAAAATATATATATTTTTAGTTGTAGATGGACACAATACCTTTTTTTCATTTATTTATTTTAACGTGGTGCTGAGGATCGAACCCCGTTCCTCACACCTACAAGACAAGTGCTTTATTGAGTTACAACCCCAGCTAATCTGTGGCTGTTTTTGTATCATACTGGAAGTTACATTGTGTGTCAGAAAGTACATTGCCAGCCACGCCTAAAACACTTACTTGTATTTATTGCACATTATCAAAAAATGCTTTCTCCCATGGTCTAAGAGAAAAAAAAAGATTGTTTGGAATGTTGGAGTTGGAGAAAAGTTTATAAGTCAGCAAGTTTAATATCTCACTTAATTCTAGAATCTCTTTGTTAGCCTCTCTGCTGGGGTCTTACTCATCTGAAAGGTCCTCTGGTAAATTCTTTTTTGTTGTTGTTTTTTGGGTTTTTTTGGTATTGGGGATTGAACCCAGGGGCACCCAACTACTTAACCATACCCCCAGCCCTTTTTAATATTTTATTTAGAGACAGGGTCTTGCTGTGTTGCTTAGATCCTCACTAAGTTGCTGAGGTTGGCTTTGAACTTGCAATCCTCCTACCTCAGCCTCCAGAGCTTCTGGGATTATAGACATGTGCCACGGCGCCAGGCTGGTAAATTCTTGACTTGACTTGCCAACAATATATCAGAAAATATTAAGAAATAACTGATCCCTAATGTAGAAGTGATAGAATGTGGAGGGAAAGTGTGAGAATTGGGGGCATAATCAGCCCAGTTCCCTAGATTTTAGAAAAGTAGATTTTTACAAAGAAAAGAAATTTTGATGTAATATTTAAAAATTAGAAAAGGGTATGGAATCAATAAGTGGAAAGACATCTCTGTGTTCATAGACTGGAATACTTAATATTGTTAACATGTTAGTATTACTCAAAAGTGATCTAAAGATTCCACCTATAATAAAGTCTGGCAGGAAAATCCATTCTAAAATTCATGTAGAGTATTAAGGGACTCTGAATAAATATAACAAAAAAAGGAACAAACAAACAAACAAACAAAAAGGAACAAGGGGAAAAAAAGAACAAAGTGGGAAGACTCACACTTCTTTATTTCAAAACTTAGCACAAAGCTACAGTAATGAAAACAATGTGGCATTGGCATAAAGACAGATTATAGACAACCTGGTAATAGGAGAGCTTGAAAATAAACTCACATTTTAGTCAAATTATTTTCAACAAGAGACTCTAAGACAAGTCATGGGGAGAGAACAGTCTCTTCACAAACGGTGCTGGAGTGATTAGCTCTCTAACTGCAAAAGAATGAAGTTGGATCTTTACCTTGCATCATGCACAAAAATTAACTCAAATGTATCAAAGACAGAAAGATAAAAGTTAAAAACTATAAAACAGAAGAAAGCGTAGAAGAAAAGCTTTATGTGATCGGATCTGGCAATGATTTCTTAGACATGACACCAAAAGCACAGGCAACAAAAGAAAAAAAAAAGGTAAGTTGGACTTACTCAAAATTTAAAACTTTTGTACATCAAAGGGTACTATCAACAAAGCGAAAGCAATACCCAGAATGGAAGAGAATATTTGAAAGTCATATATCTGCTAAGTGATTGATATCCAGAATATATAAAGAATTTCTACACTTAAAAACCACTTAACTAAAAAATGGGCAAAAGATGTATGAGGATGGGCTGGGGATATAGCTCAGTCGGTAGAGTGCTTGCCTAGTATGCACAAGACCCTGGGTTCAAACCCCAGCACCACAAAAAAAAAAAAAAAAAAAAAAAGATGTATGAGGCTTTTCTCCAAAGAAGATATACAAATAGCCAATAAGCATATAAAGAAGATGCTCAACATCACTAGCTGTTAGAGCAATGCAAATCAAAAGTACACTGATATCGCTTCATGCCTGTTAGGATGGAATGATAAAAAAAAAGAAAAAAAGCAGGGCTGGGGTTGTGGCTCAGCAGTAGAGCGCTCGCCTAGCATGTGCGAGGCCCTGGGTTCCATCCTCAGCACCACATTAAAATAAAGGTATTGTGTCCAACTACAACTAAAAAATAAATATTTTTTAAAAAGCATAAGTGTTTTCAAGGACGTGGAGAAATTGGAACTCTGCTGGTGGGAATGCAAAAGGGTATAGCTGCTATGGAATATTACATGGCAATTCTTCAAAAAACTAAAGAATGGAATTAATTATCATGTGATGCAGCAATTCCACTTCAGAGTCTACAACCAAAAGAACTGGAAGAAGAGACTTAAACAGTGTTTGTCCACTCATATTTATAGCAGCACCATTCACAGTAGCCAAAAGGTGGAAGGAACCTACATGTTGATTGGGAGATGAATGGATAAAAGCATGTGGTGTATACATGCAATAGAATATTATTTAGTCTTAAAAGGGAGAAAACTTTGACATATTCTACAACATGGATGAGCTTTGAGGGCATTACACTAAGTGAAATCAACCAGTCACAAAAGAACAAAGGCCCATGTGAGGTCAGGAGTCAAATTCAAAGAGACAGCAAGTAAAATGGTGGTCTCCAGGGACTGGGAAGGGAAAGTAGGGGGCAAAGAGGGCACTGAACTCTGAAAAGTCAATAAATTAGTGCTATATGTACTTTCAATTTTTTTTTTATCTCCCAAATTGTTTAATGACATTTCTCTTTGCTAGATTGAGTAGTTCCAACAAATTTTGTGTTTGGGTATTTAACATGGTCTGTCTTAAAATAAAGGCCGCATGGCACAGAGGAACTTCACTTTGGGAGTCTCCACAGAATGTGGAGATGCTTTCTCCAGAGCAGCCAGATTCCCTAAGATGTGGTGAAAAGTTGAGAAAGAGACTGCCGTTTTAATATCAGAACTAGTCATAATTCAGAGGCAAATGCTCTCAGAGGAAAGCCTTTCTTGCCCTGGAGCTGCCTTTCATTTGGGCAACTTTGGTACCAGGGTGAAAAGCCACAGAGACGTCTGCATTTGATAATTATTAATGATTTCCCTGGCAGAGCAAAGAGACGGGAAGGGAAGATTTGCATTAGTTTTCTATCGCCACTGTAATAAATTACCATAAATTTTGTGCTTAAACAGCACACATTTATCATCTTACAGCTCTGGAAGTCGAAAGGTCTAGGGGAGACCCTTTTTTCTTCGCTTTTCCAGCTTCTGGAGGCTGCCTTCATTCCCTGGCTGGTGTCCCTGCTTCCTGATGACTTCTGCTTCAGTTGTCACCTCTCCATCACTGTCTCTGAACCTCCAGCCTCTCTCCTACAAGGATCCTCTTGATGATGTGGACCCATCTCAAGCTGATCCCCTATGCAAAGTCCCCATTCTGTGTGATGTAGGCTGTGTTCAATTACGGGATGGATATTTTCGGAAAACCATGATTCTGCAGTACCATGTCTAAAGAAAACATGGTGACAACATAAGATTGTTGTTATTGTTTTAAATCTATTTATTTATTTATTTACCAGGGATTTAAACCAGGGGGCACTGAACCACTGAGCCATACCCCCTTTTTGTGTTTTATTTAGAGCCAGGGTCTCACTAAGTTGCTTAGAGTCTTGCTAAGTTGCTGAGGCTGGCTTTGAACTTCAGATCCTCCTGTCTCAGCCTCCCGAGCCAATGGGATTACAGGAAGCACCACCATGCCTGGCTACATTTTATTTTGTTGGGACCAAGAGTTGCTCAAAATTTCAGAAAATTATATCACTGATGATAATGTTGCTGGTGGCATTCGTGTCAATATCCCTGCATTAGCCTGTATTTGTGGCTGCCCCAACTCATGGTTATTTAATGGATTTATAAAAGCATACCTTCTTTACCTTTCTAATTGTTAAATACAAAGATAAAAGATCAACAATAGTCAGATGAACATTGTTTTACCTTCTAGAATATACACTTATTTATTACAAGTAGACACCAACAGCTGCCTGCTTTATTATTTCTTCTAGTTTAGCTGTGCCAGAGCATTTATGTATTAAAATATAAATTATTTCATTATAAATTAGTTCCCTTTATTTCTCCTTTAAATCACAGGTAGATATGAATTTTAGGAAATAATGTGTCAGGCAATATCTCTTATGAATTTCATTTCAGTAAGTTTCATTTTTTTAAAAGGGAAGGGAAGGTTATATAGAATTAGAACAACTGTCCTAGAATATTAAATGATACTTTAAATATAGCTATAGCTCTATAGTCACACACACAGAGAAACACACACTCCTGTGTCCATAGATACTGCACATTCAAAGCAATTTCCCTCCTCTGACATAGCTTAATATTATACACAATCAGCTCTAAGGTATGTTGAATTACATGTCCCAGGGCAGAATGACATCCTATGGAATGACTGAACCCGGCTCTTCTTTTGTAACCTTCATTGCCAGATACAGATTCTTGGAACAGGACCAAACTAAGACACTTTGAGGGTATACAATCACTTCTCTAGCTTTAAAAGAACCACAGTTGTTGTCTTTAGGATTTCAGAGTGTGTCAAAATCTGGATTCATGTGGACTCATGTGCATGAGCTTATATTGCAAGTCACGGTAGTTGCAATTATAATAACATCCTTTTGTGATTTGGGTTCTCTTTCAAAGTCATATCCAACTGGACTGCTGGGCTGTGTAAAGATATGTATCTTGTCGTCTGGAAGTTTGATGGCTGCAGAGGCCATAGGGGAGGGCATCTTTAAAGAGTCCACGGCCCTTCCGAGGCCCTTCCTCCTTTGGTCCTTCCTCCTTTCTTCCTCCCCCATCTTTGTTTTCCTCCCTGTTCCTCTCTTCTCCCTCCCACTCCTTCTTCCATTTGCTGTGCCTCCACAGTTTGAGTCACAGGCTGCATCCCGTCTTGAAGGCGTGATCATTAGTCAGGGATGCAGGTTCAGCCTTCCTCTGGCTTTCCGGGGACATCTGGAGAGGCTGCAGGAAGAGCTCTGGTAGCTGGCACAGCCTGTGTGTCTCCGGAGTTGCTGCTGAGACTGAGGGCAGTGAACGGCCATAGTGACAGCTGTGATCACAGGAGAATCAAGGTGGGGCAAAGATGCAGGCTGTGCAGAGAGGATGTGGAAGTCCACCCCCCCCCCCCCCCCCGCCCACAGACCAGGCAGGCTCCAGGGCCTGTGTGGTTTCTGGGGGTGGGAGGACATCTGGCCAATGAGAACCAGAGTGCAGATACGAAGCTGGTGCTCTCTCTGGGGTATCACCAGGGACAGGGAGGACACAGTGCAAGTCCCTACCTGGCAGTGCCTGCACCAGACTTCAACCTCCCTCCTCTCTCTGCTGTGCCCTGTTCTCAGCACCCCCATCCCCACCCTGGGGAGGAGAGCTCTAACGTTGGTTGTGAGGTGATGCTCTGAATCCCCAGGCATTCCAATTATATAACCAGGGCTCTCAGAACCCAGTCCTGCCGCAGGAAGGAAGTAGCAGCCCTCTTCCTTCTGGTCTCCAAGCCCTTCCCCCCACCCCCTTGCCTTACTTCCCTCCTCAACTGTGGCTGTTCTGAAACTTACAATCATCCCACTTTCATATCATCTTCAACTTTGGGTCCAAGTGGGGGCTGGGACTGCTGTTTGTTGAGTAAAGGAGGACACAGGTGTGTCTTCCTGTAGCTGCAGCACAGAGCTCTAGCTCTGGAGCATGGAGAGGACCTCAGAAATAGACTTGAAGAAATAAACTCGCCTCTTCCTCATCTCTCTTCATTACCCTGAGCCAGGTTTCGGCCTCTTTTCTAGGATAAAATTTGGTAGTAAGGGCCAGAAAAATTACAGGCCAAGATAGGCCTAGGCCCTAGGAGATGAAGCTGAGGATCCCTTTTTTCCAAACTTGGAGACTTAAAGTGATGAACTTGGACCATTTTCATCCTAGATCTCCAACAAGGACAAATTTGGGGGAAGAACAGAAGCTCTACCCTTCAGAAAAATTGCAAAGTAATTATAGTTTATCTTTCTTCTGTCTCTCCCCTCTCCCTTTGATTGTTCTTCTTTTCTTCTAATTTACTTCTGCCCCGGGGAAGTGTGCTCCACACTTCTCTATCCAGAGATGTCCCTGCCAGACCTCGGTAGGAGTTCTTACTATAAAATACTTCTTCATTCTCCTTCTTCCATACTTCACCACAAATCTGGTTCTTTTGGGGTGTTTTATCTTAGCTAATAGGAGAAAAGCATCTAATTAAGCTAATTCAAATTAAATCCATAAAAATACTCTTCCGAAAGAGCTTGGCTATTTCCCTTTACCCCTAAAATAGTCACACAGGATACTCAATAGGGCTGACAGGAGAACCTTCTTTAAACAAAGACTCTCCTCTCTCCCCAACACGCCCCCCCCACCTTTTGCCTATAAGCTCTGTGGGCCACTTTAGAGAAGGCTATGTTTACTTACTTCTCATGCTTCATTGAGGATGTTTCCAGGAATTTAAAGCAAAAGCTGAAAAATATCTCCAATAATGGTTCTCAGAAGTGCACTGGACGATACTCAGAGGGTCTTTGAGTGTTCACATCTCTGTGTCCGGAGATAGCCCTGCCCCTTCCCACTCCACGCAGCCCCCTCGTAGTTCCAGAGGCAGAATTTGCTGTTGACCTCAGAAGAAAATAGAGGCAATGGGTCATTTGTGATGAGGAGGGATTCAATAAGGACCTGGCACAGAAATAATGAGGCTTCTGGCCTGTCTGGACCCTTATGACATGTCTTCTTGGCCAGCTTTTCTCCTTTGGAGGATGAGAATGGGGACCCTGTTGCTTCTGTGGCAGGTGAGAGGCAGCCTCGATAAAGCCTCCTTCCTGCTTGGCATCAGAGGCCAGGTTGTGGGGTGGGAAAGGCTTGGAGATGTCTTTGGGTGTGGGGTGGCCACACAGATGGTTCTCATATAGATGTCAGCATCACTCTCAAAAGACCACAAAGGACTAATAGTTGTAAAAGTCTTATTCCCCCAATTCCATTTAGCTGCTTCCAAACATGGAATATTGTGGAAGGCTGATCTTGAGTATTAGGAAGGCTTCCATCAGCTTAAAAGGCAAGAAGAGAAGGATTTGTTGTCTCATGTACCAGGAACATGACTCTTTAGATGTGGGGTTTCGGGGTTTAAATGATGTATTACGGTCATCTCTCACCCTTGGTGGGTTCCATTCCCAGGTCTCTACCAAGTTGCAAAGCTGGCCTCAGGCAATGAACAGCATTGCATCGTTTCTGCATGTCTTTCTGCCTGGCTCCAGCAAAAGCCCCGGGGAAGACTCTGATGGGCTCGGCCTGGGTCAAGGGTCCTTACCTGACAATCACTGCAGCCAGGAGGATGGAGCATTCTGATTGGCTAACTCACATTAGGATTCCAGCATGTGTGGGGAAAGCCAAGCAAGGGATTGGCCGAACTGTTATGTAGAGGAGGAGAAATTGTCTCAGAAGGAAAATATACTGGGCAAATATAAAATTAATATATCCATACAATTTTGAAAGTATCAACTTATTCATTGGTAATGCAAATTAATAAGCAATAGGATGGGAGATCTGAGCAACATGAAAACTTACAAGACATGGCTTTGTCCTTAACAATCATATCATCTAATTGTTCTGGAAGCTGGTTGCATTCTTTATTTAATAATTTGAGAAAACATTAATGAATCATTGCAAAATAGTTGCTGAATACTCACTTCATGCCATAGATTGCACCAATTTCTATTTCCTACAGACAAAAAGTTTACAATCGTACAATCTTATAGTCAAGTAAGAGAGACAAATAAACCACCAAATATTTACAATGCAGGGCAACAAGCACAGTGACAGAAATGTGCACACGTGTCATGAGAGTCCCTAAAAGGCATCTATTCAACTTTGGGCTCAGAGGAGGTGATGTGGGAGCCAAAGCTTGAAAACCAGCTGGGATCAGATGAGGTGGGAGGGTGGGAGAGGGTCTTGCAGGTAGAGAGGTACAGGAGTGTGGAGTGGGGTGGTGTGTTTGGAACTGTAAATAGTTTGATTGGAGTATGTGGAGGGTGGGGGGTTCAGAGAAAGATGAACATGAACAGGTAGGAAGGAGCCAGATCACAAGAAGCTCTGAGCAGGGCTCAATGACTTGAGTTTGTCCCTGAAGGATTTTAAGCAGAGCATGGACACGTCCAGACTTGAAGTTGAGCATGCTCATTCTGTCAGGAGATGGAGACAAGTGAGCCACACTGGAGGCCGAAGGGAGAGTCACAAGTCTGTTGTGGAAGAACACATGGGATTCGGTGAGGATTTCTTTACAGGGAATGCCAGCTAATAAAATAGGTCAATTATTGAGCTGGGTGTATGGTCAGTGAAAGAGAGCTCACCTAGCACATGCGAGGCTCTGCATTGACTCCCTAGCACTTCAAAAAGGAAAAAAAAAAAACTTTGTTGTTTGGACTCAACAAACCACACCAAATCTTAGGCTTTGAGACGATCCTTGATCAAAAACTTAAAAGAGCTGTAAACGACATTTTGGAAACAACTGAGTGTGAGTTAAATATTAGTTTCCTTAGGTGTTATGATGTCATAACTATGTAGCTCTTTTTTTCTAAAATGGTACTGGAGACTCAAGGGGTAAAGTATCATAATGTCTTCAACACACTTTCAAAAATTTCAGAAAAATGTGTGATGTACATATATGATACGTATAGATGCTCTTACATAAATGTGCCCTATGTGAATAGCACATCTGTCATGTATGGCTGCTCCTACATATAGGGATTTTTGTGTTTGGGTAAAGGATACACGGGGGTTCTTGTACTATTCTTGCTTGCTTACTTTTTTTTAACATCATGAAAAAGAATGTAAAGGAAAAGAAAAATGAATGAGCAGTCAACCCAAGAGAGCAGCAGTGGGTTTGAGGAATGTCTCAGCCAATGCCAGCTGCTGTAACGAATACCACATGTTGGGTGACTGATCCACACCACAGATTTATTTCTCATGGTCCTGGAGGTTAGGGGCCTGAGGTCACAATGCCAGCAGGGTTAGGTCCTGGCAAGAGGCCTCTTCTGGTTGCAAACTGTTGTCTTCTTACTATGTTCTCACATGGCAGAAAGAGGGCAAGAGAGCTCCCTAGAGTCCCTTTTATAAGGGCACTAATCCTATTGATGAAGGAAGGCTCTACCCTCATGACCCAATTACCTCCCACAATCCCTACCTTCTAATGTCACCACAGTTGGAGAGGCAGGATTTCAACACATGGATTTGGGGAGGACACAGACATTTAGTTCATTGTAGGGAGGAAGATTAGAGTCAAGAGCCATACTGGAATTTTGGAAATCTGTCCCAACTTGGAATAACGTTTGGGAATCCACCTGGAGTAAAGGTAGAGTTTCCAGTCCTAGATGAATATTACATAGTGCACTTTTCTTTGTCTTTTTAAAATTGTAGTTGTGTATAGACAGCATGCCTTTATTTTATTTATTTTATTTTTATGTGGTGCTAGGGATCGAACCCAGTGCCTCACACATGCCAGGCAAGCGCTCTGTCCCTGAGCCCCAGCCCCAGCCCCTAGTGTATTTTCTTCATGTAAACAATGGTGAGGATCACAGTAAGCAATGCTTAACTTCCCACAGAGAGGCAGAGAGCCCAGATGCCCAGCTGGGAGTCAGGATGCTAGAGTTCTAGTCCTGGATCCTCTGCTGAGCAGCTGGGAGAGCATGAAGCGAGCTCTTCTGGGGCTCTTCCTTTGAAAATGAGACAATCGGAGCAGACCTTCTCTGAGGTCCCGTTGAACCTTTAGCAAGTACAGAGCTGGAGTCTCCCTTCCTTCCTCGTGTTACTGAGAGTCATCTGAGCTAAGGGCTGATGAGAGTTCGTCACATCTGCCATTTTGTTCTCTGGGGCTCAATTTATTCCTCCAGCCCTTCTTGGCCGCCCTCTCTTGAGAAGCTGTTCTCAGCTGAACAGGTCCTCGCTGGGCATTGCTCTTCACGGCACAGCTGCCACGGCTGCCAGCTCCTGATCCTGGCTGCCCTTGACTTCATGACCCGGGGGCTTCCCAGGCTCTTGGGTATTGCTTTCTATTAATAACTCTTCTGGTTTTTCTCTTTGTTATGAAACTAGCACCTACTGGTGGAAGAAAAATCTGGAAAATTTGAGGAATTACATAGAAGAAGATTTAAATTACTCATAATTCCACCATTTTACGAATAGCCACCGTGGACATTTTCTCTGAATGGGTCTGGGGGTGTGGGGGGAGGGTAGGTGTTTCATAATTGATCTCTTACCATATACATAGCTGTATTGTGACCTTTTTCATTTAATAGCAAGTCTGGAGCACTCTTGTTGGGGAACAGGACAGATTGCCATTCTGTCATCTGTTTTTTCGGAATTTTACAAACTCAGAATGTCATTTTAAAACCTCATTTTTAACAGTCCTCAGGACACGAAAGCATTATATACTCAAGAAACGCAGTATTAAAATGTGTTTCTTTATCTACGTCTCCCTCTGAACTTGAAAGATTCAACCTTTTTCTATGAGAATTTTTCCAAATAACAGGCATTTCTTTGCCCATGTCTTATTGTTCTGCTGCATGGCTGGCCGGCTCCAACCTCAGCACTACTGAAAGGACAAGGAGAAGAAAGGTGTTTAGAATTTCTTAGTTTATGATACTGTATGTTAATGGTGGGGCTTCTAGGGGTGTAGGTGGATGGTAGGGGAGAGAGTCAAGGGGAGAGAAATAAATTAAATCTGACGGGTGTTGAGGCACACAACAACTATTTTGGAAATTCCGTCTCTTTCTTTCTTACTAAAGCTAAACAATAAAGTCTAATTTTAGTGTATTGTGTGTGTGAGAGAGAGAAGGACACGCAAGCATAATGGGGGGACATATTCTAGCACCACTTAAAAACAAATCAGCACTAATTATGAGCATTTTCTAATGTTATTAAATTAACTTTAAAACATCATAATATTCAACAGATGGATATCCTTAAATGTCTCCAAGGACAAACAAACTGTTCACGCATTCTATCCGTAAATATCTTGATCCAAGAAGTTCAAACCACTTAATTCATCCTCATGGCTCCCCGGGGAAGCCAGGAGAAAGAAGAAATTACTCTCTACCACCTCTTCTATATGATGTATGTCCACATACACTTACATTTTTATTATGCACTTCACTTTACAGACAATGATATCCCTCACACTAAATGCACTTCTCTGAAATCACTTCTAGCCCTCATCTGCCCATGTATTCACTTGAAGTGTTGTTTACATATTCCTAGTCTTTCTGCATTCTTTCAACTATACATTTCAATGACCATCACAGTTACTATCTTAATGGCTGTATAGTATTCCATTTTATCAGCATGCCAAAGTTTACTTTATCATATCTTTATTATGAGAACTTTGGAGGCTGTTTCTAAATTATTTTAAACATCATAAGTAACATTATGAATATATCATCATGGAAATAGTATCCTCTCCTTTGGATTCTACTTGAGTCCCATTGATGCTGGCTTTGTTACAATATTTCACTTTCGTTAGACTTGTAGAAAGATAATGGAAACTCTAAGCTGTTTGAATTATAGTTATCTAATTTCTATTGATTTATATTTATTTGTATTTCTGTAGATTTATATTTTCTATTTCCCTATGTATGAAATTTTCTATACTTATCCTCTTATACTCCATTTGTTAAGTAGAAGCTAAGGATTAGCCACATATAATTTTATTAAATCTAGATTTTTTTTTTAGAAATGTAAGCTTTTCAGTTATATTTGTCATGAATCATTTTCACATTCTGTGGCCTCCTTTTTTAAACTTTATTCAGTTACATTATTTTATATGATGTATTTTTAGATGTTAAGAAGGGATTATAACAGGATTCATTCTTGTGCTCTTTTCCAGTGGTTTCTATTGCCCTTAGAAACCTTCACTTTAACCTTTCAATTCCTAGCTCCTGAATCTTTGGTCTCAAAGTGAGATAAGAAAATCTCATTGGCTCTTGGTCAAAGTGGTCCTGAGGCAGCCTAGCAAAAGGGCCTCTCGGTGGGGAAGGCGAGGAGAGCCCGGCCGTCGGTTACCAGGGAGATGGCCCGATGTCCGTTTCACTCTGGGTTCCAAAATGATCATTCCAGGATCTCAGAGCTTAGTCTCTGGTGTCCCTTAAGCCATGTGGGTGGGGACTGATTAGTCCCAGAGCTGTCCAAGGGTCTCAGGGACAGAGAGACAAGGTCAGGACATGTCCTGGACTCAGACGTGCTTACTCTAGGCCACTACAATGACACAGTGTGTCTTCTCTCCATCATCCTGGGTGGGACCCAAGCGCCACACACTTCTCTGGCCCCAGATGCTAGAGGTGCCAGACAGATCCTGGCTCCAAACAGAAGGTTATGTTTATGGTCATTTCCAGTGTGACTCTCTGTGTGTGTGTGTGTGTGTGTGTGTGCACTCACACACGTGCTCACACACTTCCTACTTCTCTGTGCACCCTGTGGGGTTGTGCTGTTACCCTCCTGCAGCGGCCCCTTTTCACATCCTTGTTGGAACATGGAGCTGTGATGCCCCAGCAGCTGTGGCGGGGCTCGGACGCCCGCTGAGCCACAGGACTCTGGTCATTCCCTGTGCAGTTGGACCTCCCTAGGTTACTGCCACTGGATCGAGCTCCCACTCAAATTCCGCTGAGGCGTAAGTAATGTGACCTGGAATGAGAATTGGCCCTGATGCTGAAGAGACCTGCAGGCTTAGAGATGGGAGAGTGGAGGGAGGAGAAAGGGGGGAAGTTCTCTGAGAATTCTGCTGCTGGGTTCCAAAAAGGCACATCCCATGCTCACGCTTTTAGACGTAAGTTTTTTTTGTTTGTTTGTTTTGTTTTGGCACTGGGGATTGAACTCAGAGGCACTTGACCACTGAGCCACATCCCAGCCCTATTTTATGTTCTATTTAGAGACAGGGTCTCACTGAGTTGCTTAGCACCTCGCTAAGTTGGCTAGGCTGGCTTTGAACTCACAGTCCTCCTGTCTCAGCCTCTGGAGCCGCTGGGATCCCAGGAGTGCGCCGCCACACCCAACAAGGTAACAGAAAGTAACAGGAGAAAACTGTATTTAATAGCACTTTCTGTGCCCTGCTCCTTCGACAGCCAAAGACATATTTTTTAAAAAAAAAATATTTATGTTTTAGTTGTAGTTGGACACCATACCTTTATTTTATTTATTTATTTTTATGTGGTGCTGAGGATCGAACCCAGGGCCCCGAACCTGCTAGGCGAGTGCTCCACTGCTGAGCCACAACCCCCGCCCAAGGGTGTATGTTTTTAAAAATTAAAAAATAAAAAATAAAACGCCATTAGGAATTCCAAAATCTCGTATCGAGCACAAGATTGCAAAAGCCAGGATTGAGGAGATGATGAGAGAAAGCTGTTCACACATAGCGAGACTCAGAAATTTAAGATCAAGACAAAGGAGGATGAGACTCGGCGCAAACACTGTGCAAAGAAAGAGTGGACAGGTGGCAGGTAAGAGGGGGAGAGGCTCTGGCTGTTGCTGGGAGGACTGATGGGGCGAAGCCAGCAACTGTCCAGCCAGGTCCCCACTAACAGTTCTCTAAATACACTGCCCCAGGACAAAAGTTACTTACTACTTTTAATTAACTTTCTTTTAAAAACTCAAGTAGCTATTTTAGCTTCAACTTTGAAAAACCTTCTGGGAAACCACAAGTTTGATATGCTAGTTATATATTTTTGTAACACAAAATATAAATGCACAAGTAGTAAAAAAAAAAAGAGAGAGAGAGAGAGATTATCTATCTATCGATCGATTTATGAAGCACCTAAAATAACCTCAGGTGCTGAGCAGTGGAATGTACACCATTCTCTGAAAAATCCATCCTCTCTCCACCCCATTGCCCACACCTTGGCTATCATCATCTCTTTTTGGAATTGTTTGAACAGCCTTCCATGGATCTCCCAGCCTACAACATTGGCCCAACTCCAAACCTAAACTATACACTAATGCCATAGTGATGAATTCTGAAATGAAATTAGATTGTAAATAAAGAAGGTCAATGAAACCCATGTATTTTGCATTGCTGTCTCCTAGTACCCTTACACCATTAAAGAAAGGAAGAAGAATTTTCTCTAGGTTTAGGCCCACAAGAACAAAGAGAACAGGAGAAGCAGGAACATGTTTCTGGAGTTAGAAAGCAGATGGACACATGTTCCAGAAGAGTGTGAGCCATCAAAAGTAGGACATAAACTAAGGAAGGAAGACACAGCAATTAAGAAACAAGAACCCAACACAGGAGAGAGCGGGAGAGGAAGGAGGGATCCCAAGAGGACAGCTACACAGCAGCCCCAGCAGGACCAGACCAGCAGGTCCAGGGAGATTTCTCCAAAAGAGGAAACTGAGCGAATTCCCAAGGTGTCTGAACAGCTAGAGGACAGTTACATTTGTGATAGATACACAGAAAGTTAAAGAATCAACAAAATACATGTCATTAACTCCACACAAAAATGTACAGGGATAAAAAAGAGCTTATAATGCACACATGACTCGTCCTATGGAACGTGGGAACTAACTAGCTATGGAGACCACAGTGGAAGGAGCAGGGGACAGAAAGTGCTGTTAAGTACAGTTTTCTTCTGTTACCTGCATTGTCTCTACTTCCTACAAGTCTTACGGTTTCTTTACTTTGCATTTTTTTAAAATATGTTTTTAGTTGTAGATGGACACTACCTTTACTTTATTTACTTACCTTCATGTGGTGCCGAGGATCAGACCCAGTGCCTCACACATGCCAGACGAGTGCGCTACCACCCAGCCACAACCCCAGCCCTTTGCAATTTTTCCCTCTCTTTCATGCTAGGGCTTTCTCCCAAACGTCTTTGGTTATCTGTTCATATTAAGATTCAGTAAAAATGATTATCAGAAATGTACATGGACAGGGCTTGTACCCAATTCTTCTGTTTTTAGCTGTACTTCTTGTTTCTGAGGTTCTTGGTACCTTTTCTTCCTGAGCTCTCCTGGGGCTCTGCTGCCCAAATCATCCTGCGGTGACATCGTCTGCAGTCACTTGCTATCAGCTTTCTTTGTTCTGCCAGTTATCATTTATTCATTTATTTTTCCATCTTCTAAACATAAGTTGTCATCTTTGGTGCTATCTCCTCACCTAATCTCTTTGCCCCTGTTGATTTTTTATCTTTCTTCTTCCTTTTAATATAATTGTAGTGTTTTTCTAGTGAGAAGAAAGTGGAGCTAATAGTTTGGGTTCACTTCACCAGAAATTATTGTCTACCATTTTCCATAATAATCATGTTTTATTTTAAAAGAAAATCAAGGTATTTTAAACTTTGTAAAGACAGAGTACTGTAACATTGCTGTGTTGCCTACCAATAGTCTGTAAGTGGAATTAAAAAGGAAGTGAGGAGGGGCTGGCGCTGTGGCTCAGCGGTAGAGCCCTTGCCTAGCACGTGTGAGGCGCTGGGTTTGATCTTCAGCACCACATGAAATAAAGGTATTATATTCATGTGTAACTAAAAATATGTTTTAAAAAAAGGAAGTGAGGATGGGTACTATGATTTGTTCTTAATACATTTTTACGGATGCCATACTGTTCATTTAATTACGTTCACAACAAGCAAACCCATTTATCCAGGTGATTCTGCTCATTGTCGATATTCCACATCAGCTGGTTATTAGCAGAACCCACGCTACTTTTCTTCGTACAAGGTCAACCCAGTTTCCATTGCTTTTTTTTTTTTTTTTTTTTTTTTTTTTTGAGTTGAAAAGAGCTCAGACAGGGCCCAACTCTTGGCCCTAGGGAGAGGGTGGCTTTTATTTCCTCTCTTAGGGAAGTGGAGGGGAGCTTTCCCAGGCACCCCAACCTAAGGAAAGGGTGGGTGTGTCCCAGACGATGGGGCTGGAAGTGCCAGATGATCTTTCATAAGGGCTCCTCTGTGACCCCTTTCTGGCACTTGGGTGGGTAAGAGAGTCATTCCCTTTAGGGTAGCAGCTCCTGTATCAATGGAGGCACGAGGAGGTATGTGCTGGTGTTCACAAAGAGGAAAGGGGAGCAGGTGCCCTGAGTGAGGGAACAGGGTGGCAGACCCCAAGCCCAGACGACTGCCCAGTACAAAAACTTTCATAAGGCCTGGCTGGTGTGACTCTTCTCCCGAGAAGGGCCTGAGGGGCCCAGAAGCATTGCTCCATCTCAAGGCTGGTTCCTTAAATGTCCATCTCAAACTGTGACTCTTCACCGCCTGCCTGCTTATCTTCTGGACTGTTGCGCAGATGGCTCTGGCTGGCTTCCATGGAGGGCTCATCACTGGCTGGGCTGGTGACTCCAGGAATGGTGGGCAGGTCCCTTGGGGGTGTTTTGGCCACAGGTGAGTTTCTACATTCCATCAAGAATTTCCGGTCATAGTTGATCCTGGTACCTCCCGGGGTGGTGCTGAAGAGCGTGCCGCCGGGAGTGGTGCTGTAGTCCCCGGGCGGTAGCTGCACGCCATCGCCGAGGACCACCCTGCGAGTGCCAGGGATGGCCCGGCTTGGAGTCTGGCTGCAGCTGCTGCCCCCTGACATGGTCTCCAGTTCGCTGCACAGCAAAGCTCGCGCAGCCCTCCCCGTTTCCATTGCTTTTTAATGTCTCGTGGATTTTTAAATTTATTGATGGTTGCTTTAGGATCTTTCCCCCCCCCCCAAAATTGTCCTAACACCTTAGAAAGAAATTTGTCTAGACATGGAGGTTTTTATTTATTAAAATAATTGTGATAAATTACTTTGCTTATTTCAGGCTTTCATCTTCTTTTTTGCAATGTTTGTCCTGAACCTACTTACAACCGTAGTAGACTTTATCTGGGAGGAGTAGCGTGAGACTGCCTAGCATCTAAACACCCTTCCCATCCAGAGGAATTCAAAAATACATGGAATCAGCTCAGCACCAAGTGAGATATCTTCTTGCTTGTTCACTAGCAGGTGTGAGCACGTGATCGAGGCTGTGGATCAGATGCTACTGTACAGGGTTTTGAGTATTGAGGAAGTGATGCAAAGACACAGAAGATGGGAGTTTTTCTGAGGCAGTATTAGAGGAACCAAGAGTCCAGACGTGTGAAAGTGGGCATCCTCTGTTAGTGAGATGGAGAGTGAAGGCAGCAAGGGGTCGGTGGTAGCAGTGGCAGTGAGGGTGGCCTTGTTCTGGTGGCATGATCTTGATGGTTTTTGGATGCCCAACAATTCTTGGTTCCTAGCTGGTGTTTGATTTTGGTGCTTCCCACCGACTCTGTGGGATACCCTACATCAATCCAGAAGATTGTTTTTTCTGCTCAAATTAGCTGGAGTTGGTTTATGTAACCTGGACCAAGAATCTTGACTGGCAGAGAAATGGGCATAGAGAGGCAGTTGCAGACAATATAACCTTGGAGCAATAGATGGGAAGAAGGAATTTGGGATTGTCTGGCTGGTTACTTAGGACCAAGAACAGTAAAGAATCTGTTAGTATATGGGGATAATAAACCCATGACATACAATGGTAAAAAATGAAAAGACAAATATTACCCTGGATGACTGCTTATTAAAAGCAACTTATCTGCTCTTGTAAACTTTAGGAAAATAAAAGAAAACCGAAGACAATCTTTTATTGGCTCTAATCTGCTTACACAAATATGAATGACAAGTTCAGGACCTCAGATTCTCAGATCACAACACAGATTGACACACAAGCTCCTTCTAAGATTATAATAAAAAGAATCTCATTTCTTACAGACATAAGACAGATCTGAAAGCCAAATCCCATGAGTTGCCAAATGACAAAGTCAATGGAATTCACAGCCTCACCCGGTCTGTTGTGTGAAAAGTTAGGGCCTCCATGGAGAAAAATTGTGGTGTGTCAAGAGCTGAGATGGGAATATATGCAAATATCTGAAGAACTCAGGGAATTCTGTACCCCAAAATGTCACTAGGCCTCTGTTGCTAACCAAAACAGAACCTCCTCCTATATCTAATGAGGCTATTATTGCTTTACATGAAGATGCACCTAAGGGAACTAGTCTTGTTACCTTGCAAAAGGAAGCCAATTATCCTCCTGCTCTCTCCCTTCACTCCTCATTATCTCCAAAAAAGTAATTAGGATTAGGGACCAGCATGCCCAGAAGGGTCAATTATCAAGTATAACCCAAGAGGTAAAGGTTAGCACACAGTGTGGACAAGAGGTACACAAACACACACACACACACTCATCCAGATTTGCTAATTTACATTAATGTGGGAGAACACACATGGGAATGGATTTTTCTAAGGAGGAAAACAACAAAATTTTAGATTCAGACCGGATTTGTGTACATGAATGTATTTTCTAGAAATTTGGATTTAACATGCTGAATGGAATAGTTGGAAGTGTTCCTCAGTATTTTCTTGGTTGGTTGCCTAAAACCTAGTCTGAAGAGATGATCATATAAATGAAGAGGATATACAACATGGAGGAAGGAATTAAAGATGTTGGAAGGTAAGAATATTATCAGGCGTTCATTTGTCTTCTTTTTATGCTCCCAAGGTAGCCCAGAAAATGCTGGTAAAGGAAATTTCCAGAATCTTTGAGGATGCTTAGTGACTAAGTAGGCTGGGAGTGCTCATGGGAGATGCTACAGATGAAATGCTCCCCCTTCTTTCAAAGGCAACAGCTAGATCCCAGCAGAGGCCAAATGAGAGCTCTGAACCGCCACCAATGTAAGGAGTGAATCCAGCGTCATCATCAAAAACTTCCAGCCTTCAAGTTTGGTCATGGGAACCTAGTGCTGAAACAAATGACTAACCACTCAGATCCTGTTTAATTTTAAAGTATACTTTAAGAAACAAGTGACTAAGAAATTAAAACAACAACAACAACAACTAATTTTAGGTCTGAAAAAGACCTGTCTCAAGTAATTCTAATATTGTCACAGCCCCACATCTGATTACTAGACCCAGACTTCCTGAAGAACAGGAAGGCCTGGGGGCTTGCTAGAGGTAGTGAAAGTCTGAAGGCAGGACATCCTCAGGGAGAAGTCAGGGGTGGACAGCGGTGGACAGACCCTTGGGGATGTACCATGCTCAGCAGATTTGCAAGGAATGGATGCTTCCAGAGTGCCCATGGATAGTTGGAAATGTGAGCACACAGAGTGTGCTCAGGTTGGCTGGTCAGCCAAACACACAGGGATGCCAACACAGTCAGGAGATGGTGGTGAGGGAGAAGGAACAAGGGACAATCAGGAGATTTATCTAAAGGCCTTAAACTACGAAGGTCTGATGCAGCCATTGCCTTTACGTGAACACATCTGCCAACAAGACTGAAATTGCTGGGTCTACTGGTTACAGTAAGCTCTCCATGCTTATCCTAGGCGGCCGCCTCCTTGCCTGCTCTCGTGGACTCCCAGGTGGGCCCTTCCACCTGCAGAGTTCAGCCTTCCCCTTCACAGGTCTGAGTGGGGCTCAGGCATCGGGGTTTTGGCCAACATCCCAGCAAGGGGGATACTGACAAGAGCTGAAGGGGAAATGTTCTGAGAAAGCCCTGCAGTTCCCAGTCAGTTCTTAAAAGAGCCACATGGTCATCCTCTCCTCCTACCTCATCTGTGGCCACGTCACAGACCTGCAGCTTAACTGCAATCTGCTGAGAATCAGAAGAAACAGAACAGGGCTCAGAAGAAGGCAGACCTGGACTGGAATCCTACTTCTTCCATTTACTGTGTGACTCTGAAGACGTCTCTTTGAAAGAATAAATCTCCTGCTGGGCTTGGGGTGAATGGTTCATGGCTGTTGTCCCAGCTATTCAGGAGGATCACTTGGGACCAGGAGTTTGAGGCCAGCCTGGGCAACACAGTGAGGCCCCATCTCTTAAAAAAAAAAAAATAGAATAAGATAAAAAATAAATGAAGCCAAGCGCAGTGGCGCACGCCTGTAATCCCAGCAGCTCGGGAGGCTGAGACAGGAGGATCGTGAATTCAAAGCCAGCCTCAGCAGAACTGAGGTGCTAAGCAACTCAGTGAGACCCTGTCTCTAAATAAAATATAAAATAGGGCTGGGGATGTTAAGCACCCCTGGGTTTAATTCCCGGTACAAAAAAAAAATTAGTCTTCTAATTTCAGTCTAGTTCATAGGGCTGTTTTGAGATTTAGAGATGGAGTAAGAGGCTTTATTCAGTGAGCATGACTTGAGCACCTACTATGTGCTAGACACTGGGTAGTATACTAGGTGTGTTCCTAACACCTAGTGGGAACTCAAAAAATACTGTTTCTTTCTCTTGCCCTCTCCCTCCCATAGCCCTTAAATTGGAAGGTCACCATTTGAGGGCTCCCCTCTCTTGGCTAGCCTTGCACCTCGTCCAGCTGCCTCCTATCACTCTGAGATTCTTGAGAGAGGACACAGGACACATGGCAGATGAATTCTTCCTCCCGATCCCTGATTAAGGTTTCTGCTTCCAATCTCTGGGTAAGAAAGCTCAGTGTTCCAAGCTGGGCCATGTAGAAACCAGAGCAGGCCCTTTCCCCTTGCCCATGAAACTGGGAACCAGAGGCAGCCCTAAGTAGGTAGTCTGTCATTTCTTGTCTCCTGGGTCCTACTGAGACCTCTAAAATCAAAGGAGCCTCCCAGGAGAAGGTATGTCTGGCCCATTCCTTGCCATGCTAAGGGCCACTTCCTAAGCAGAGGGGAAAGAGAATGCATAGGGATGCAGAGGGTTTTATAATCCCTTCTTATTTTTTTTTCTGAAAAGGTTAGGAGGGGGAAAGATATTGTTTTGCACAGCCCTGTTGTGGGTCTTAAATGCTCTTGATCCAAGGAGTTATCTTTATGAAAGAGTTAGGTAGGAAAGTGTGTGGTCATCAGTGACCTAGTTCCATATCCATTGGCCCTTCCAGGTTCTCTCTCTTTTCCTATTTGCAGCAGATGACACTATCAATGCCCCCATTCAACATATAGCTGCCAGAAGAATTCTCACTGAATAAAGACCACACTTGGGCCTGGGTTGTGGTTCAGTAGTAGGGTGCTTGCCTTGTATGAGAGAGACACTGGGTTTGATTCTCAGCAATATATATAATCATCAATAGCTAAAAAAAAAAAAAAAAAAGAAAGAAAAGAAAAAAAAAAGACCACACTCTTTGTATGGCCTTCAAGTTCCTCTGTGACTGAGTGGCAGGACTGTTCTTTTATCTCTTTCCTTACTATGTCTAACAAAGTGTTTTGCATGGACACATTGCAAATGACTCCCAATAAGGGCATGTTCCATAATTTAGACCTCTAAATTATGGAGTCGTACCCTACCAGACATCAGCTACTAATGGTTTAGAATTTCAAATTGACTCTCTTTGTTGTATGAGATGCCTGAGCTTCTCCAGTAATTTTGCTTGAAAATTTCCAAGCATTCCTTCCTTGGGCCATATTATGAGACTGAATTGAGTGATCATCCATAATCCAGAAAAATAAGGCTAGAGATTTAGGAACTGAAAATTGGGAATGAATATTAAAGAAGAGTTCTGTGGCCAAGCAGAGTCCAGGAGAGGAGTGGCCATGGCCAGGTTGTCTGACTGCACAACTGCCAGAGACTGAGCTGACAAGTATCAAAGTTAGCATCCTCTGGAGGACGAGAAGTGATTTCTGGATCTAAGACTAACATGAATTGGTGAACAGAGAAGGCCCGGGAAGCAGGGTTTGGCTCAGGTGAACCAGGGTAACTTCCTTGCAGGGTTTGTATCTGGCCCCTTTGAAGTCCTATGACACCTTCTCCACTACCTCCAGAGTTCTGGTTTTTGGGTTCAACGTCTCACATGTACTCTCCACATTTTCCTTGGAGCTAGATTTATAATTTCCAGGGAGCATTTGTCTCCCTCTCCTTCAATTTCATTTGAACCACCCTTGGATTAGTTGGAGAGTCTTTGGACCAGGCCACCCCTCTGCCGGTGGTGAGATGCAGGCCTCCTCAGCCATGGCCTGAGATCACCTATCTGAGAAGCTACTCACTTCTCAATGGCTCCTTTTCTCTTCCAAGCCATGTCTATCAGAGATGAGCTGGAAATGACACTGTGCACCTTTTAGTCCTTCTGAGTGTGGGTAGGCTTGGATCTCGCAGTGGGAGCAGTTACCACACAGGCTGGAGAGAGGGGAACAGGTGCTTCTGATGGCTGGCAGCAAGAGGAGACGAGAAGATGGCATTGGCCAGGTCTAGCCTGAGGCTGGGCAGTGGGCCTGGCCATGCCTACACTTTTTATCAGAAGCAGGTAGGTGTGGATCTGAGTTTCGTGGGGGAAAGGAGCCTCCAGGGACCACAGTTGGAGAAAGTGACCTGGCGTTGCCCCAGAAGTGGAACACAGGGAGCGCAAGGCAGCAATGGTGGCCGGCAGAGCTTTCTTGGAGTTTTTAAACCTCGGTGTGTCAGCAGTCAATAATATCTCAAGCTCCTCTCAAACCAGTCAACTCTGATTGTAAAATCTGGCCTGCAGCAGCCTTCCCTGATCCGGACACTCGCCTGCTGTCCTGGCAGCAGGCAGCTCTGCCTACTGTGTCCCTCCTGCAGCCTAAGTCCCTAAAGCCACTGGCTGGGTGACAAGAGCATACGCCACAGACCTGGCAGCCAAGCTGAGACTAGGCTCAGCTCACGGAGACCCTCCCACTTTAGATACCTGTGCATTGTTTTCACAGGCTGTTCTTTCCCTGTGGCCTTGAGAAGTAGGTCAAGGTAATGAACCTGCTTTAAGGGAGAAGTGCCAGAGTTCAAGGCAGCCAGCCTCCTATTTCTGACTTAGCAGCTAACAGCTGCTTGACCATCCTTTACAGGCTCTCTCTCCTCTCTGGTCTCCCTGGGCCCTTTACTAGGTCCTGTGATTTTCTTCCTGAAGCTGCGTCCCCTGGGGCTGTCTCTTCTCTCTCTCCACAAGGTGCTGTAAAGAGTTTGACTGTTCAAAGCAGGTGCCTTGAGCAAGAGCCGCTGCAGTGGCTGCAGCTGATGAGGAGATGAGAGGCTTTCAGGTGGTCACAGTGAGTGACAGTGCTATGTGACACTGGGCGCCAGGAAGCCACCCCTGGCCTGGTGATATGATGTGAATATTGACGCCCAGAGGCAAGTTAGGGTTCCTGGGCTTTAGTGATGGTTGTCACTTGCCCCCTACATCTAAGCCTTTCTTCTCTGGAACACAGAAACCTCTGGTCCGTATAGAAACTTTGGACCTTCCCACAGTGCTTGCCTGTGGCACAGGGGATCATCTGCAGTGTCACTGCCAAGGTCATCTTTCAGGCTGAACACATTGATCAGGGTTCACTTTGGCCGGAGAATAATAACCCTTTCTAAGGGTGAGTTCCTCTGGCCTGGTCAAACAAGCCCCAGGAGGACCCTGGGCTCTAGCCAATGCCACAGGGGCCACCACTGATGAGACCTGGGAAGGGGGTTCAAATTAGAGGACCTGGTTTAGTCTAGAGAGCTTAAGTTCCTCCCCACTCCCTTCCCTCCAAACCCACGTGTTGGGG
Source organism: Urocitellus parryii (assembly GCF_045843805.1). NCBI lineage: Eukaryota > Metazoa > Chordata > Mammalia > Rodentia > Sciuridae > Urocitellus > Urocitellus parryii. The sequence continues at coordinate 50,043,766 of NC_135542.1, forward strand.
ATGGGAGTGGACACAGAGGAACAAACACAGGCACTGGTGAGGGCAGGCAAGGACAGGGTAAGTCAAAAATGCCTTTAATGTCCCTAACCCATATCATAACTTAGCCACATGGCACGCCGTAGATGACCACTGTTTTTCCTGGAGACCACATGGTTGACTGGGAAGCTACCGCCCCCTGCCACTGCCCAGCATTGAGAGAGGACATTACCACGTGTTGCCAGGCAGAGAAAAGATCACAAAACTCCAAATTCCAAGTACGGCTGATACTGACAGTGTCTCACCTGATGCCATCATAAGCTTGAGCAAGACACAAACAATGTGGACGGAGACTCCCAGGAAGTGCCCGGCACAGAGCCACGGGGGTCTTTCATAGATGCGATTTCCTTTTCGCTTTCTTTCTTGTCTCGCCTTATTTTGGATTTCTGCAGAGAAAGTAAGAACTTATTTAAGACAGGAATCCTGGTTCTGACTCCCCTCCTTTCCATACTTCACCTAGACTGCAAATTCCTGCTTCATCTATCTTCATGGACGGGCACATTCCTCTGGAAGCTGAGCTCTCAAAATTCTGCTCTTTGGTTGTACACCGCGAGCAGGCGACTGTTCCCTCCAGGTCTGTTTCTGCGTATGTGACATCACGACCATAGTCTTTTGCAGTGCCATTCCCTGTGCACATTTTATATGAACATCTTAGGAAGCTCATGCCTGTGGGATTTATTTGGGAATACAGATGGAGACAATGGCTGACTTCAGGCCTGGTTGAGGACTGGGGCTTCCAAGAACACCTCTAAAGCATGGCACTAAATAAAGTTGCCAGACAAAACAGGTTAAATTTCAGCTGCAGAAAACAACAAAAATTTTAGCATAAGTATGTCCCAAATATGGTATACAGCATACATTACAAATTATTTCTTATTTATTTGAAATTCAAATTTCCTTGGACATCTTGTATTTTTATTTGCTCAACTGGCATCTCTAGCGTTGACACAAAGGCCTCCAGGTCAGGCACTTGAGGTCCTCCCAACAGGCCCCAGACTCCCTTTCAGGCCTCACTGTCTACTTCTGTTCCCTTCTTCAACTCTGTGTCAGCCAGTCGGGGCTGCGTGCCACACTTCACATATGCTCTACCAGCTATCACTGACCTTTACAAATATCAGTCCCCCTGGCTGGTATTATTTACATTATCTCCACATTTAGAAATACTGACTGTTCTTCAGAGCCCATCTGGAGTGGTTTTCCTCCAGGCGACTCTCCTTTATTCCTTATGTGTGCCTCCACAGTCATAAGATTTTATTATAATTTTTGTGTGTCTCGAATCTCCTAAGCACCTTCCACATAATGATCAATATATACTTGATAGAAAACAACGAATTAACCTATTGTCTCTCTGAATATCTAAACAGAGGTCTGTGCCTCTCACCAGAATCAACCATATTCTCCCTTGTCATGTAAAATTTCCATCAGTATGCCTCTGGTGTCCCCACTTTTTGATACTTAACCCCTTGAAGACAGACCCTGCACCTCCTTCTATGCTGTGGACACCAGTGCTTCCTGAGTACACTCTGTGTTGAACAGAAGAAGAGAGGGAGGAGGATGTCCCGGGGTCCAAGTAGAGCTAGACCTAGGCTATCCCTCCTGCCCTGGTTCAAGTCGACTCTCAGCAGACCTCAAAGCCACCTAGCTTGGTCCTAGAGCTGGAGAGCAGAGACAGGGCTTCTCTGTGAGTCACTGGAGGATCTAGGCTAACTGTGAGCTCCAGGAACCCTCCTGGGACTTCTAGGGGGTTCTCTGGGGTTTGTATGCTGCTAAGAGACATAAAGGTAAGGAAAAGGGAGTAAAACTTGAAAACAGGAAAGGAATGTGTATGGGGAGGCACTGGAGGATGAGGTCAGAGAGAAATAGGAAACTTGGGTTTGGGAAACAAGGGAGAGAGCACTGTTTCAAGGACTGGCAACATGGGGGATCTCTGATTCTGTCCCTGCCTTGGGACAGGAAGGAATAAAAGAAAATAAATACGTGAGTGCCCACTGTGTACTTTCATGTAGGGTTCAATCAAATTTTCCCGTAGTCCTGCAGGAAACTAAGATTTAGAGAGAGTAAATGACATTGCCAGATACATAGTCAGGTGCATCTGGGAATCAGAATGCAAATTAATCTCTCAAGGTTAAATAAAATATCTTTAAGGTCCTTCCCTTTCTAACTTCTACTAGTAGGATATTTCTATTAATAGGGGGAAAATAACATAAAACCTCAATCATGGGGCAAGATATGGAAAGGTCAGGGAAACATGATGCACGCCTGTAGAGGATCACAAGTTCGATGCCAACCTTAGAAATTTGCAAGGACCTGTTTCAAAATAAAAATAAAATAATAAAAAACCGGCTGGAAATGTTGGGGATATAGTTCAGTGGTTAAGCAACCCTGGGTTCAATCCCTAGTACCTAGCAAAAAATAAAAATAAATAAATAAATAAATAATACGTAAAATGGAAAGTTCGACCTAGACTAGGAGAGCTCTCCAAGATGCCAGGCACTAGCCTGAGACTTCTGCCTCTGTCTGTTTCTCACAGGGTCAAATCAGGTAGAGGGATGAGATTCAAGTGGGCCCTGGGTCACAGGATCCTGCAGACAAAGCTTGCAAATTACACGTATAAATCTGGGTGAGGAAAAGCGAGCAGACTTCCGCAGCACTTGGGGACTGGAGTGGGACGCGTTGCCTGCGTACCTGGCGCAGGAAGGACGCTCTTTGGTAGCAAACAGCAATCAGAGTGTGTCCGGCAGGGCCGCCGTTGAGGGTTTCCTTAGAGGATGGGTTTAGCTACGGGAGCCAAAGCAGGGCGGAGGGTCGTTTCCCAAGTCGCCCACTTCGCTGTCCCTGGCTCGGTCTACGCAGCCGGGACAAAGCTGGGGGCGGGGTACACCTACAGCTGGAAGCGCCCGGCTGCCCTCGGGCCTTGGGAATCTGCAGTAGGCAGACAGACGCTGGGAGCTGGAGCGGGTGACGCCCCACGCAGCGCTGCGGCCTGGTGAAACGCCACCCAGGGCCGGGAGCGACCGCCGGGGAAAAGGCGCACCTCGGGCTTCGGGTTTCTCGGAGGAGCGAGGCGGGGCGGGGCGGGGCGGGGCGGCTGGCCAGTGGCTGAGCCCGGAGGGGGGCGTGGCAAGTGGCACAGCCTCCGCCCCCGGCGCTCCGCCTCGCCCAGAGACCCGAGCGGGAGGCGGCTGCGGCCAGCCGCGGTACTGAATGGGCTGGTGGCGCCCGGCTCCGTCCCGCCCGCCGCCGGCCCCTGCGCCCGATCCCGCCCCGCCGGGGCCTCGGCCGGCCGCCGCCAGCCCCCGCACGGGCTGTGAATGAAAGGCAGGCGCCACCAGGGGCTGGCTGCAAGCGACGCGGCGACGCCGGCCTCCGGGGAGGCGCGCGCCCCGCGGAGATGTACGGTAAGGAGGGCTCCGCGCCTGGGCTCGGGGCCGCGGGGGTCGACTCCGCAAACTTCCAGGACGCGAACCTTTGTCCCCGTGCGTGGCCCAGACCTAAGGCGACAACGCCGACTCGGTGCCTGGCTGGGCTGCATCGGCTGTTCTGTGCGCGGGTGTCTGTGCGGAGAGGACAAAGATGCTTTGGGTCAGGAGACTCTGGGGTCCTGGGAAGTCCTTTGGGCCCGGCGTGTGCAGGCGCCGGGGCGGTGGGAGGTGATCCATGGGGGCAGGGGAAGCCGGTGGTCTCTAGCGGTGGGGATCTGGGGAAAGCGAGTCTCTTCTGGAGCCGCGCAGACAGGGTGGGTTGGTGGAGGTGGTCGTGTGACAGCATTGGCAGAATTAACAAAAGCGGTTTGTGCTTGGGAGTTTTATGCGGGAATTTGGTCCAGAATGGAAGGAGATCCTTGCTGCCGGCTTTCTGCCCGCTTCGAGGATGTGGGAGGCGGCGCCCGAAGCTCAGGGGCCAGGGAGTGAGCCAGAGCTGGGAGCCTCAGCTCTCGGCCCTGGATGGACTTGGCCTTTGCCTGCCTCTGGGATCCAGTCTCCCTAACTTCCAGATTGGCCCTCCGTAAGGATGAAGGGAGTAGAAGCTGATGAGAGGGAGCAGCTCATCCCTGACCTCTCATCCCCTTCCACAGTTATCGCCTCCACTGATGTGCAACAGTTCCGCAGACCCTCGCTGTGCATTGCTCTGCTTGATAATTTGCCAGGAATTCCTCTGGTTTTGCAGGCAGTGTAGGTGAAGAAAGAGAGTGCTTTGGGTCCCACATTGCAGCTCTGGTGAGTGGAGCGTTGAAGATCAGGACCAGTCTAGGATTGGGCTGCATTACAAAGCCTCCAAGAGTGGGGTGTGTGTGTGTGTGTGTGTGTGTGTGTTGATCCCCACGGATATAGTTCATCAAAACCCAGGTATCTGGTGGTTATTCTAAAGCCAGCAAAACAATTGGAGCTGTGATCACCTCCCACTCCCACTGCAGGGTAGGGGCTCAGTCTGCACCTGAGGGGTGAGTGTTCCAGAAGAGCACGTTCCCAATTTAACCTATCATCATGAAGGCTGCTCAGCTGCCTCTCTCTCTCTCTGTGAACAGACCATGAGTCACAAAGTTTGTTAGAGGCAGAGGAAGCTGAGCGTCTGCTGAAGACTCAGCAATTGGTGTGCCTCCCTATTTAGAAGACAAAGACTCAACTTTTTGAATCAGTCTCTGTCTCTGTCTAGTTTGTAATCCATTTGCATTTCTGATTCAGGTCCAGACCCTAGCAGGTCCCCTTGGCCAGCATTATTTCTCCTGGGTGGACAGAGTAGGGGAAGGGGGGGAGCTGACCTCAGAGGCTGTGCTGGGGAAGATGACCTAGCACTAGTATTTTATAAGCTGGGAGGTTGTGAGGTTCCCAGGAGAGAGTTGTACTTTTTCATTATTTTATTTTATTTTTTTTTTAAACTCTGTTTTCCCCCTATTCTTCTCTGCAGAGGGAGCAGCCTGAAGCTGCAGATCATTTGACAAAAGCATGTGACTGCAGGGGCACCTGCAGTAGGGAAGTAGTTAGGTCTGGCCCATCAGAATGGTTCAGAACTGGGAACCCTGATCCTTCAGACCACCCCACTGCATCTGTAGATAATTTGGTAACTTATCCAGGATGTCTGAGAGTTGGCAGTCCTACTCTGCCTCTTTTGGATGCAGCAAGTCAAGGAAGAGCTGGATAGAACAGAAGGGTGAACTGGGAAGTCAACATATCTGGATGCTATTTTCAGATGCACCACAGATTTTCATTTCTCTTTAATAACATGTTTCTATTTCCCCTGATGCAGAGTAGAGACTTACTCTGAATGATTCATAGAAAGATTGTGATGAAGGAATCCTCTGGGCAGTTGCCTGCAGCAAAGTCACATTAGGGCTGGTATGAGATGGTTACAGTGTTGCTCTTTGGCTCTTTGCAAAGCCTAGTCTAGGGAGGTGTGAAAGGGAGCCCTCTCTCCAAGGGGCAGGCTCATCTGCCTGGATTTAGTGTATTTCTGACTTTGAGAAATGAGAGTCCACGTGATACCTGTAATCTTTCTTTCCTGAGAAGTCAATTGGGTGACTAAAAAAAAAAAAAAAAAAAATAGGAGCAGAGAGGTTGGGAGGACACAGAGCATCCTAGACTTCCTATGATTGGTCTTGTTTTCCCTCATTTTCCAAGTGAATTGTCCAAGGTAACACAGTTAGAGGGACTAAAATAAAGTGAAAACTAGGGACCCCTGGATTCATCTCCTTCTGAACCTACTCAGATGAAGACTCCTTAGGGGAATGCCACCAGGGGTTCATGGGCTGTGAGGTAAAGGTGACTCTTAAGCACCCACCTTGGGGACTTGATCCAGTATAAATTCCTATTCTCTAAATCTGTCCTCCCATCTTGCCAGCTTTAGACAGGTCTTCATTTCCCCTCTCTCCCCTCCTCACCTTTCCTCTTTGCTCCACAACTCAGTCTTCCTGGGTCCTTCGTCTCTTCTGCTTATGAGAGATGAAGTGCCCCTTGTCTTTGCTAGAGGGCACAGAGCTATTTGGGACAAAAGGGTCAGGCCCTCTCAATCCAAGTGCCAGTTCCTAGTTGTCTGACCTTAGGCAAATGGAGTCATGTCTCAAAATTTTATCTCTGTATACAATGGTGAAATGCCCATCTATCTCCCAGGTCTGTTGGAAGCCTCACAGCTGGGTAGTGATGTCACTGTGCCTTCTAAAAAGGTTCTGTACTTGCAAGACAAGTTATGTAAGAGCTTGTCCCTTTCAAGTCCTCTTGGGAAATTCCCCTTACCACTCACTCATGCCTAAACCCCAATCACTTTCTGAAAATGGCTCTCCGAAGGGACACAAGTGACTTCCCACAGTCTTGCGGATAACTATGAACATAGATTGACAAGAGACTTGGCAAACTCAGAGCACTTTGTACCGGGTTGGGAAGATCATGGACACATTCTCTGTTAGTCTCTTTGTTTTTCTTTTTGTTGGCATTACATAACTAGGACTTTTCCCCCACTCACCTGGGCCTGACCCCTGGCTGTCTTGCCTGGGAGTACCCCACTTATCCTTTGAGGTGAACAGCTCTCTTGAGAAATGCTGTCTCCAGACTGAAGGCAGCCAGTCACAAGGAGCAACTGGAGAGGGTTTCCCAACTGATGCCACCAAAAGCTACTTTAATTCACCCACATCTCCAAGTGCTGTCTCCAGGACCCCCATTCCTTTATTCCTCTCAGAGGGAACCCAGTAGGTAGAGTCTGTTTTCCCTCTTGATGCTCACAGTTCAGCGATTCAGGCAGTTGCTGTTTTCTTCTTGCATATAAATAAAAATAAGAAGTTAGTGTCACAGAAATCTGGAAAAGAGAGGATGGTTAAAAAAAAAATCATCCCCCAAATTCTGCTCATTAGGGTTGAGGATATAGCTCAGTCCTGGGTTCAATCCCCAGACCCCAGAAAACAAAACAAACAAAAAGTTTTTTCTATTATGAAATCAGTTACCACTATGATTTTGCTGTTTACCTCCATTTGCCTTTTTCTTTCTCTTTCTTTTCCAAACCTGTTTGTTACCCCTGATTGGCAGGCATGATGCTGAAGGGGAGAACCCACTGGCCTGGGTCCCGACCCTGGTTCTTCCCCTTGGATGACCTTGGACTTGACCTTTTCCCCTGGCTCTAAAAAGCTAATAAAGCCTACCTCACCACAGAGATGGTTAGAATAACAGAGTGCCCCCACTTTTCTCTCTCTCTCTTTCTCTCTTTCTTCTCTGCTTATTAATTTTTAAAGAGTCGAACATCAAATGAACAAACCAAAACTTATGCCCCAGAGCTTAAGACAGTGTTTGTGATACTGTTCTTTGCATTAAACAAAGGAAAACCTAATTTTTAAAAAAATGTCCATTTTTTTTTTCTGGCTAACAAGCCAATCCTTCTGGAACCCACTAAAATACAGCAAGTTATAAACAAATCTGGTTTTGATATCTTTCCTTCTATGCGTTTGTTTACATGGTTGGGATTATTTGTTTTGCACAATTTCAAATTCTATTTTTTCCCACATAGCATTAGGATATAATCTTCCACCCCACCCCTATCGCACTGGCTGCCATTTAAAACACATATTTATATGGAGCTAGAATGACAGCCCAGTGGTAGAGCATGTGCTTGGCACATGGGAGGCCCTGAGTTTGATCCTGTGTTGGTCAGCTTTCTGTTGCTGTAACAAATATTGGAGAGAAATCAACTTAAAATAGGAAAGGTGTGGGGGATTCAGTCCATGGTCAGTTAGTCCTATTGCTTCTGGGCCCCGGGTAGGGCAGCACACAGCTGCGGAACCTAGAGGAGGAGGAACTGCCCAGATCCTAGCAACCAGGCAGCAAAAAAAGAGACAGGAAGGGGCCATTATGCCCCCTCCCATTATGCCCCTTAAAGACACACACCCCCAATGGCATAGGGGCTGTGACCTTCAACCAGCCAGGTTCTTTTTTTTTTTTTTTCTTGTGGTGCTGGGGATTGAACCCAAGGCCTTGTGCATGCAAGGCAAGCACTGTGCCAGCTGAGCTATGTCCCCAGCCCCTAACCAGGTTCTTAAAGGTTCCACCAACTTTCCAATAGCACCAAACTGAGGGCTAAACCTTTATCTCATGGATCTTTATTTTGGGGGGGCATGGTACCAGGGATTGAGCTCAGGGGCATTCAACCACTGGGCCACATCCCCAGCCCTTTTTTGTATTTTATTTAGAGACAGGGTCTCACTGAGTTGTTAGTGCCTTACCATTGCTGAGGCTGGCTTCGAACTTGCAATCCTCCTGTCTCAGCCTCCTGAGCTGCAGGGATTATAGGCGTGCTCCACCATGCCCTCCTGCCTCATGGATCTTTGGGGAACACACACATGCACACACACACACACACACACACACACAATTGTACATATTTATGGGGTACCATGTGACATTTCAACACATGTATACATAGTATAATGTTCAAATCAGGGTAAGTATATCTGTTTCCTCAAATATTCATCATTTGCTTATGGTGAGAACATTCAAAATCTAGTTTTTTAAAAATAAGCAGTACAGGGCTGGCTGTAGCTCAGTGGTGGAGCGCTTGCCTCGCATATGTGAGGCACTGGATTCAATCCTCAGTACCACATACAAATAAACAAATAAAATAAAGCATGCTGTCCTTCTATAACTAATTTTTAAAAAATATTTTTAGTTGTAGATGAACACAATCTCTTTATTTTATTTATTTTAATGTGGTGCTGAGGATCGTACCCAGTGCCTCATGTGTGTGAGGCAAGCGCTCCACCATTGAGTTACAGCCCCAACCCCTAGATTTTTTTTTTTAAATAAGCAGAACATCGCTATGACCTGTACTCACCCTACTATGCCATGGAAAGCCAGCTCACTGCCATTTTTAATAGCTATGTAATCGTACAATGAGTGGAGAAGCAGATGGTACTCCAAGCTTTCTCTGAACTTTGGAATTTTTCCCTGCCCTATAGCTCTCCAAGTAGATTGGTCAAGGTCTGTAGGTATAAAAATATTTTAAAGACTTGTTATATATTATCAACTTGTTTTCAATTTGTATCAGTTACACTCCCACCAGCAGTTATGGGAGTACCTATCTCCCTGTACTCTCAGAAGCATTAAGTACTGAAAATTACCCCCCCAGTCTTCGTTAACTTGATAGTTTATATTATTTTTACTTGTATTTTTCATCACTAGTGAAGTTTAATATTTGCTGTTTTCTTAGCCATTTCAGTGAATTGTCATGTGGGTGTGAGTGCTTTACTGATTGAAGACACTGTTTGCCTGTCATTATTTGTTTTATATTGTGTTGAAGGGAAACAAACATGAACCATGGAGTATTTGTGGAGTATCAGCTATGTATGATATGACACAGGGCATCAGAGGGGATATAAATGTGTGTAAAAGTTCTTTCCAGTACAGAAGCTTATACTTTCAAGTGGACAAACAAGTTGTAAATGTGCAAAGAATTAAATGATACAAAGCCACATTCAGTAAAATCACACAGGCTTGATAAGTTGGAAGAGTGTTACCCATCCAGTGGTCAGACAAGACTGAGCACATTTTGTGTTGATTTCATTTTCTCCAAGCTCTATGAAATAAGGATTATCATTTCCATTTTAGAAATGAGAAAACTGAGAAACAGAACTTGCCACAGCCATACCCAGTCATATGATAAGGCCCCTCTATGGCATTGTGCCTAGAACTTGCTAAAACTTCCAGAGAATTCAGGTCTTTCCTGAGCTCACTGTACTGCCCCTGCCCCCCATCCCCCCCCCCCCCCCCGACAGACTTGGGTGCATTAAATTGAGCCGCTGAGAGGGACATGCCTTTTCCCTGGTCCCAGACCAGTCCACAGTAAAGCTGGGAGCTCTCACTTCCTGATGGAGCCCCCTGGCTCTTGGCACCTTTCCCATCAACCTTATTGTTTTGCTTTGTCAAAGTCAGAAAGGGCTCTAGGAAGAGTCTTGGGTGTCTAAAGGAGAATGGGTAAGTTAAGAAGAGCCAGTAGAGTAGGTTGATAAGGGTGGGTGGCAGAATACAAAATCCAATGGTGGCGTGAGACAGGAGGACGTCTAGGCATGCACTTCAGAGACTGGAGGCAGGAGGTAGATCGACAAAGCAGAGCCGGGCTGACCCACCAAGACTGGGGTTGCACACATGCCTATATTGGCATAGAATTAAATGATACAAAGGCACATTCAGTAAAATCACACAGGTTTAGTAAGTTGGAAGAGTGTTAAAGAGGTGTTCCCTGGTCAAGGCTCTGCTTGGAGATAAGCAGACATCAGGGGACCTTCTGTAATAGGAGGAGCTTCTGTTTTTCTGATAGTTTGGCTGTGAAATAAAATTTCCTTAGTCAAGTGTGGTATGGTGGCATATACCCTGTAACCCCAGCTACTCCAAAGGCTGAGGTAGAAGGATTGCAAGTTCAAGGCCAGTCTCAACAATTTAGTGATATGCTGTCTCAAAAGAAAAAAAAAAAAAGACTGGAATGTAACTCAGTGGTAAAGTGCCCCTGGATTCAATCCTGGGTACTGGGGGCAGGGTGGGGGACAACTTTCCCATGACCTCAGGTCTTCAGGTCCAGGCAGTCTGGATGCAACGAGTGCTATCTCTGGGATGTGGGGCTGGGACTGTGCTGTGAGGTGCAGACCCCATCCTGAGTGGATCTCATACTTTAAAGGCAAAGTGTATGGTACTGACTAGAATTAAGAGAGAGACAATGGCCCAAGTCTCATATGTCCACTATTGAGCCATAGGACCACAGGCAATTCATCTTCCTCTCAGTCCATTCCCTCCCTTGGAAAATGGGGATCATTAGTTTGTGGGTGAAGTCAGGGGATCAAATAAAGTAATGCCTATATACAATATATCCTCCACTACAGATCTCTTTGCCCATAAAAGGCTAATTATCACCATCCAAGCAATTCTCACAGATCCTTCTGGGACGCTGCTATACCCTTCCTAGAAACTGACAATCCCTGCATACGAGGATGAGCGTGTTGCAGTTAGGCTGGTTTGTTAAAATCCCTACACAAAGGTCTGATAGGAGGAATGAAGAAACAGCTCCCACATTGCTGGTGAGTCTGCTTCAGCAATGTCTGCCCACAGATTGGGGCCCTGCAGGGCAATAGCCCTGACTGTTTCTTTGTCTCCTAGAGAACACCCACCCACTGCAGGTCAGTGGTCCGTGACTGTGTTCCTCTCATCTCTGCACCAGAAAGGAAAAAAAAAAAAAACAAAACTCAGACCACAGAAAGGACAGGTGACATCTTTCTGTAAATCTTTAAATCTTTATACAATCCTAAATTCATGTGCATCACCAAAGTTTAGCACTGTTTCTTCCATGTCAATGTATTCATTATCTCAATTCAGAACAACCCTCTGGGAGTGGATGTCATTTTTCTGTGGTTGACCAAGGATGCTGAAATTCAGAAGTCCAATGAACTCAACAAGGTCCTATAGCTAGTTCAAATCCACTGACTCCATTGCTTCCTAAGCAAGCACAGAACTTCATGTGAGATTAAAACACTGCTTTTATACCTGACAGCAAACAGCAAATTTCAGTATAAGAGAATTCCAGACTAAATATTTTAATAGATTCTACCTCATTAGCTGTGTCTAGGACTTTAGTTATAGGAAGCACTCATCAGGCATTTAGGACTTTTCAGCTCAGGATTCCAAAGTGTGTCCTCTTGCCTGAAAATAGTCTGTCTATAAATCTGAGAATTAGGATTCCTGGATTCAAAAGACAACTTTCTTGTTATCATACAGAAGAGCCCAGATAAATTCAAACTTCCAAGAACCAGGAGTCAGATTCTGAGCTTGATCAAGCTCCTGCCTATATCTTAACTATTCAGAAATCTTCTTTTTAGGTCCCAGTTTTCTTTGTGGTGGGTCATACTTGGAATAATATTTATAAATTGTGTGAAGAATCACTCCTAAGTTAAAAGAACAGTTGCAGAGATCTTGTCTGAATATCTTATAGAAAGGAGTCTCTGGTCACTGGCATGAAATAATGCACTCCAGGCATCTTGCAGCCTTAGCCTGTGCAGAGGGAAACTTCTAGAACAGAAACACAGGAGGGGTGCTGGGAAAATCCAGAGCTCCACCACCAAGCCATCTTCATACCTACGATGTGCTTTATACTTTGTAGTTATTTTTGTCATTTGTTATGCTGAGTGTCATTTCTTTGTGTGTGTACGTGCGCGCACTACTGAGGACCTCATGCATGCTAACTTAGTACTCTACTATTGATTGATGCCCCCATCCTTTCTTAACTTTCTTTTGAGAGAAGATCTCACAAAGTTGCACAGGCTGGCCTCGAACATGCAATCCTCCTGCCTCAGTCTCCCATATTTTTTGGAATTACAGGTGTGTACCCTATACTTGGATGTCAGTTATTTATTTACATAATAGGTCTGTGACCCTCTTGAGGATGCAATCACTTATCTTAATCAGCCTTGCTTTCCTAGTACCTTGCAGAAGTTAGGTAGTAAGCGCTCAAAGGTTTGAATTAAACTATAAAATAATCACATGTAAGCTGGACATGGAGTCTGAGGCAGGAGGATAGTAAGTTCAAGGTCAGCCTGTGCAGCTTAGTGAGACTCTCAGCAATTTACTGAGACCCTGCCTCAAAATTAAAAAAAAAAAAAGGAGGGGGATGTAGTTCAGTAGTAAAGTGCTCCTTGTTTCAATCCCCACAAATTAATTAATTAATTAAATAGTTACAAGTATCCTTCTTACCTCCCTGTATGCATAGCATAGCAGCCCATGCTTCCAGGGAATTAATGTCAATTAAGCTAGAGTTTTTACCGGGGATTGAACCCAGGACCTTGTGCATGTGAGGCAGGCACTCTACTGACTGAACTATATCCCCAGACCAAGTTGGAGATTTTCTAAAATCAGAGAGAATCCTACAGTGACAGCAACAGTAAGTTGTTGTATTAACTGTGCCTTTCCACACTGACCATAAGTCTTAAAAAAAAAAAAAAGACCAGAGTATAACCATTGGCTTTTCCTCTCACTTTAAAATATTAGTCATAAGAAATGGCCATTGGTCTACTTGCTGAGGTGGTTAAGGCAGTTAGACATTGTCATGTATTTCCTCCTTGGTTTGTAGAGTTCAAGTTAACTGTCACAATATTTTCAAAAAAGAAAGTCATTTAGAGGTATAATTGTGGACAAGCCTTTATTTTGACTTCTAGTCATATTGTTTGTGTATTATCATCATCATCATCATCATCATCATCATCATCATCATCAAAGCCAGAGGCATTTAACCACTGAGCCACATCCCCAGCCCTTTTTAAAATTTTTATTTTGAGACAGGGTCTTGCCAACTTGCTTAGAGCCTGGCTAAGTTGCTGAAGCTGGCTTTGAACTTGTGATCCTCCTGCCAGTGGGATTACAAGCATGTGCTACCACTCCTGCTTGTGCATCATTCTTTTACAAAACAAATATGAAAAGGCCCTTTGAGTTAAAGGCAGCAAATGTGTTTCTGGTTGCCTGGGAGCCTGGCCAGAATGTTCCTGATAAAGCACATCCTGGCCCTGTGCACCTTCAGGCGCCAGGTCAGAGTGTGCGTGCAGCAGGTGGAGCTGGGGGGGTGGGTGTGGATAAGGCAGCAGAGTCTTCTCTTGTCATCAAACTCCTAAAGTGTGTGGTCCCACTAGCAGGGCTGAGCCCAGTGGCTGGTAAATACAGGAACACACTTGACTATCCGGTCGCTACTCTCCAGGATTGCTAGAAATGTTCTCTTCTCCCTGAGACAGTACTCCCAGGACTGAGTGTTCTGGAAGGTGTAGGCGGTGCTGGGCATCACCAACACTGTCCTGTTTTATCAAGGATGTTTCTGGAGTGTGCGTGTGTTGGGAGGGGGGATTAGCCAATAGGGCTGATTCAGGCTCCGTTGCTGTGTGAATTTGGCCAAAATTCTCATCCTCCCTCAGTGTTAACGTCACCATCTGTATATTGGAAGAACCGGACTAGACAGGCTCCAAGGGTTGTGGAGCTCTTGCATTCTGTGAACAGATCTCTCCCCTGGCTAAGGCACCTAGGGCCGTGCTGCACCCAGAGCAGTTCACAGGAGATCTTGGTGGGAATGGCAGCACTGGCACTGTGGCTCAGACTCTTTGCGGAACCTGGCTGTGCATCAACTTTCTCATTGGTAAGAAAAGGATAAGGATCTCTTTGTTAGCTCAGTGCCTGCTCTGGGGTGCTGTCCAGTGGGAAGATCCATGCTGCCAAGAATGCTGGGGCAGGGCTGTTGTAGTGGCTCAGTGGTAGAGCGCCTGCCTCACATGTTTGAGGCGTTGGGTTCAACCCTCAGCACCACTTAAAAAAGAAGCAAATAAAATAAAGGTATTGTGTCCATCTATAACAACTACCACAACAAAGAATGCTGAGGCAGAGTGGGAGGAGTCTTGCACCTTCCAAGGGCCCTGTGTACCATTCTTGCTTTGTGTGCATTCAAGTTTCTGAAAAATGCTGCCTGGCAGCTGTTCCTTTCTCCATTTGCTCTCCCCAGTTTCAAGGATAATAAGGTTCAGAGAAGTTAAACTCTTTGTCCAAGGTCACCTGGCTCATTTCGTGGCATAGCTAAGAAAAGAACCAGGTCTGTTTATTCCACCTCTGTTCTCTTCTGTTCCACATGGACTCTTCTTGAAAGCACTATTATCAATTGGGCAACATCAAAATTCAGAACTTTTGTGTATCAAAGGATGCTATCAACAAAGTGAAAAGGCAGCTCATACTGTAGAATTGGAGAAAATGTTTGTAGATAATATATTGAATAAGGGGTTAATACCCAAAATCTTAAAAAAAAATTTTTATTTGTTCTTTTTAGTTATATATGATAGTAGAATGTATTTTGACATATACATACATGGCATATAACTTCCCATTCTTGTGGTATTTACATATGGGCATAGGAAAGTTATATCCAATTCATTCTACTATCTTTCCTATTCCCATTCCCCATCCCTTCCCTTCATTCCCCTTTGTCTAATCCAATGGACTCCTATTCTTCCCTCTCCCCCTTTATTGTGTGTTACATCCACATATCAAAGAGAACATTCAGCCTATGATTCTTTGGGATTGGGTTATTTTGCATTATAGTCTCCAGTTCCATCCATTTACTAGCAAATATCATGATTCCATTCTTTTTCGTTTTCTTTATCCATTCATCTGTTGAAGGGCACCTTGATTGGTTCCATAGTTTAGCTTTTGTGAAGTGAGCTACTGTAAATATTGGTGTGGCCACGTCACTGTAGTATGCTGATTTTAAGTCCTTTGGGTATATGCTGAGAAGTGGGATAACTGGGTCAAATGATGGTTCCACTCCAAGTTTTCTGAAGAATCTCCATACTGCTTTCCAGAGTGGTTGCACCAATTTGCAGTCTCACTAGCAATACATGAGTGTACCTTTTCCCCCACATCCTCGCCAACATTTGTTGTTACTTATATTCTCAATAATAGCCATTCTGACTGGAGTGAGATGAAATCTCAGTATGGTTTTAATTTGAATTTCTTTAATTGCCAGAGATGTTGAACATATTTGTTGACTGATCAATACCCAGAATTTTTAAGGAATGCTTGTAGCACACCAATACAAACAACTCAATTCAAAAATGGGCCAAGGGGCTGGGGATGTGGCTCAAGCGGTAGCGCGCTCGCCTGGCATGCGTGCGGCCCGGGTTTGATCCTCCAGCACCACATACAAACAAAGATGTTGTGTCTGCCAATAACAAATAAATAAATAAATATTTTAAAAAAAAATGGGCCAAGGACTTGACTAGATATTTCCTCTAAGAAAATATGCAAATGACCAAAAATCTCATGAGAAGATGCCTAACATCACTAATGAGGAAACTACAACTCAAAACCATGGTGATATATCATTCCACAGCCATTAGGATGGCTATTGTCTAGAAAGCAGAAAATAACAGTGTTGACAAGATGTGGAGAAATCGGAACCCTTGGGTACTATGGTGAGAATGTAAAGTGGTACAGCTGCTGTGGAGACATTGTGGCAACTCTTCAAAGAATTAAGAATAGCATTACTCTATGATCCAGCAGTTCCACCTCTGAGTACATACCCAAGAGCTGAAAGACGGGACTTGAAGAGAGGTCAGTACGGCCATGCTCACGGCAGCATGATTCACACTAGCCCAAAGGCAGGAGACTTTTGATGACATTTGACATATAAAGCTCTGAGATGGATGGTGGTGATTGTTGCCCAGCAATGCAAATGTCCTTGACTCCACTGTCTATCCCCAGATGAGTGGGTAAACAGAGTGTCTCATCTCCCTACGGTGGAATATTCCTCAGTCTTAAAAAGGAAGGCGATCCCGACGGGCTCCCGCATGGAGATCCCTGAGGACACTGTGCTAAGCCAGTCACAATGGGACAAATTCTGTCTGTCCCACTAGTCTGATGTCCCTAGAAAAGTCCAGGTCATACAGACAGAAAGTGGAATAGAGGTTACCAGGGACCAGGGGAGGGAGGAGGGGGAGCTGTAGTTTAAAGGGCAGACTTGCAGTTCGGCCCATGAAGAGCACCCTGGAGCTGCGTGGTGGGGCTGCTGGCATCGGCGTGGAGGTAGCTCAGGCCATGAACGCCGCAGAGGTGGGCTCTTCAAAATGATTAGAATGGTAAACTTTATGTTATGTAAATTATACCAAAAAGCGTTTTAAAATTTTCCTCTCTGTCTCTCTCTCTGTCTCTGTCTCTCTCTCTCTCTCTCTCTCTCTCACACACACACACACACACACACATGCACCAATACAGAGCTAATCATACCCTTTTCCAATCACATAGATCACAAAGATGACAGCATTAGTCACTTATTGCTTAATAAATGGAGACTCAAACTGATATCATCACTTTCTTTCTGGAAAACTCCTCCAACTCAAATTGAGAATGTCATTAAAGCTTTTTTTTTTTTTTTTTTTAACTAGGAATTGAACCCAGGGATGCTTAGCCACTGAGCCACATCCTCAGACATTTATTATTATTATTATTATTATTATTATTATTATTATTATTACTATTGAGACAGGTTCTCACTGATTTGCTGAGGGTCTCACTAATTTGCTGATATTGACCTCAAACTTACAAACCACCTGCCTCAGCCTCCCAAGTGGCTGTGATTACAGGCATGTGCCACTACACCTGGCTAATGCCATTTTTTAAAAGAAAGTTTACATAATTAAGATTAAGGGCATGTCTGGTACTATGTTTTGTGAAAGTGGTTGAAGGGACAATTGTTGGGTCTGTAGTATGTATTAGGAATCCGCTGAGTTACAGCAAAGGCACTATCAATTGGGGAGGAAATCCCAAAGAGCTAGCCATTGTCCTTCTGAGCAGAGAAGCAGATGCCATGTGACTATCAATGGAGAACCAGATGGGTTCCACAGAAGAAAATAAATGTTGCTGGGCTTAGTGATACATGCATGTAATTCCAACAACTCAGGAGGCTGAGGCAGGGGGATTGCAAGTTTGAGGTCAGCTAAGTCTTAGGGGGGGAAAAAGGAGAAGAAGAAAATAAATGTGAATTCAGATCTCAGCTCCAACTGAGTCACAAGCATGCGGTTCCTGAATTACAGGCTGATTCTTGATTGAGCTGCCTTGCATGAGCATCTCTAGTTGGCCTACTCTAAAGTGAGCAGCAAGCTTTACTTATTTAAAAAAGGAAAAATTTGATGTCAACATAACTTATATATAATCAGAGATATGATAAATTATGATATAATGGTATATTAAGAATTGTAATGCAAAAACAAACTAATTAATTAATTTTTTAAAAAAATAAAGAAAGAAAAAGCTAATGCCACACCCCTGCGCCAGCCTGCAGTCAGTGGAGTTTCCCAGCCCTGGGAGAAACTCTAGGACTGGAACAGTGATATTTCTGGATAAGAGGATCACAGATGATTTTTAATTTTCTTTTCCAGAAATATTTTGTGTTTTCCATAGTTTGTATAATGAGCACTTTAATAGTGGAACATAAATATAACTAAAAGTATTTTTCATCACTAACGACTTTGTGGGTAGTTATCTGGAATCTTCTAATTGTGTTTTAGAAATGGTTATGCAAGGAGACATGCAAAAACAAATTTAATTGATAGGAATTGATGGTTGGGTGGGGGGATTGCCTGGAAAGGGGAACTTTTTGAGGGAACTGGAAACATTCTAGCTCTTGTTTGGTGGTTACACAAATCTAAGAGTAGTTGTCAAAACTCAAGGTGCTGAACTCTTAAATCTGTGTGTCTTAGGGAATGTTAATTAGATCACAATAAAACAGTAGGAAGCCCAGGAGAAAAAGAAAATATGCAGGCAAACAATCACAGGGCTGTTTGCAGCTCTGGCAGTGGGTGTGCTAGGAGACGGCCAAGGGCCTGTGCCAGCCTGCACCAGGGCTCCTACCACAGCCCAAGACGGTCCCCAGCACCCAGCTGAAAGGGCTCATTGAGAGCTGCTGGGCAGAACCTGGTGCTGCAAGACAACTTTCGTGCTGAGCAGCAAGCAGAAGAAGCAGACCAGAGAAGGCCAGCCTGCTGGCAGCTGGGAGGCCCATGGTGCCCGCAAGGCACTGGGCAGAGAGCCGGTAAACAGAGCCATCTGGGTGTAAGACCTGCCTTTTGAGCACTGCCATTGACATCACTGACTCCCTGGGGACCGGAAATGAGAAAACAAAGCCCAGCTCTACCAGGCCTCCCACCCTGGTGCAGCACCAACGCAAGCTGTGCAGAGGATTGATTTTCCCATTTCCTCCTCGGGACTTCCGTGGCTTCACAGTAAGGGCATTCTCCTAAGAATGCATAGCAGTTAGTGGCCTAATCAGTCACCGGCTTCTCAGTAACTTGCTGGCTGGTGACATCTCTGCACAAAGACCTACATCTCCCTGGCTCAAAAAATGATTCTTTTCTCTAATGACACGTTGAAATGAATGTGTCTCAGTGTCTCTTTCGCAGGCCAAGGATGATAAGTGAGACCCTGGAGTCAGGCAGGCTGGGGTTTGAATCCAGCTACCCTATACACCAGTTATGTGACTTTGGAAGCATTACTTAACTGGCTTACGCCTTATTTTCCTCATGGGGACAACAGACTCCACCTTAATGTCATGTGGAGGATTAAATTTTTTAAAAGGCACTCAAGCCTCCCGATAGTTCCTGACACATCGTGAGCTGTGATGAGAGGTAGCTTATGGCCCTGGTGATAGGAGAGGCTGTATTACATGCTTTGCCACCAACCAGTCCTTTCTGATGACAACATGGCAGTAACAGAGCCCCCTCCCCCGAGGCCAGAAGAACTGTGTTGGAGGAAGGACCTGCCTCTCCTCATTTAGAGCTTTCTGGGGAGCTGCTTTCCCCGCTCCGCCTTTCTCTGCCTTTCCCTGCTTGCGCAGCTGTGGAAGGACTTTCTTCCTCATTCAGGTATACCAGAATGCCCATGCGCACTAGAGCTGCTTCATTAAAAATGGGTCTTGGCTCCGCTTGGACTGCTGCTTACTTGGCATTTTTAGTAGGGCTCAACCTAGTACTTGTTTTGCATTTTTGCAGAATTCTGGTGCTTGCTCCTGATTCTGTTTTGCATTTCAAAAGCATCCTTTCTGAAATTTCCCATTGGCATGCTGTGACCACCCTGCCCTGGCTTTAGATTTTAGTGGCCCCGAGCACAGAGCCTGTTTTGTGTTCTGGCACCCCACGTGTGCTGCAGCACTCTCCGATGATATCTTTGGGCATCTGAATGATTGATCTTGGGTTCTTAGCCTTTAAGAGTCTGCTTCTTAAATTCTGTTAGTCGGTCTGTGTATTTAAAGCACTCGCACTTGCTCTCAATCAATTTGGCACGGTAACAATGAAGCTTCCTCTGGTTTCTATATTTGATACTGTGTGTTCATTTGGGAAGCTGGAGGTGAGTAACCCTTCTTTTTATAGGCTGGCTGGTGACCACAAGAGGAAACTGGGTATATTTGGGGAAAGAGGAAAGCATACATGTGTTGTACATCCCAAATCCTGATTCTTAGCTCCAAACTTAAGCCAAATTACCAGTGAATTTTTTTTTAATGCTGTATTTCTTTTGCTTTCATGTGATAGGCTGTCTGTGCTGCAAGCCCTTTGAGAGTGGGACCTATTGGTTGGGATCCTTTTTATCCCCCATAGTTCACATATACTAGGAGGGAAAAAAAGCTTGCTGCAAGGTGCCAAGAAGTAGATACTCAATGAATGGATCCCCACAAGGAGCTCAGATCACCTTACACACACGCAAGGGTAACTTCCTTCCCCCCTTTAGCCTCATTTATAGGCATTCCAGGGGTTTAAAAGATCCACAAAGCACTTCCTTCCCTAAGTGTAACCAATATACTGATTTATACTGATAAACAATGCTATAAAGTGAGAACACTGTACCAATCAAATACCCACCATGCTCTGACAGTGATCTCACCATTAAAGCTACAAAACATACTTAGGGTCCTAAAGCCATAATTTGAATCAGGGGGTGTCGGGACCACCTCAGCAGTTCACCCCTGACCCAGTGCAGACAGGCCCTCAAAGGGCCTGTGCTGTTGGCAGCATCGGTAGCCTCCTCAGGCACAGCTGACAAGGGAGGAAGGCCTGAGCCACACATCTGTCCCCGGCTGTGCGGGGTGGTCATCGGGATGTGCCTTCGCCTCCTTCCCCATTCTCACTGTTTCTTCCTCTCTCGGCCATTTTTCCTTCTTGAAACTCACTTCCCCTCCGGCTGCCCGAATGTGGTGCCCCTCTGTGACCATGTTCCTCTGCTCCTTGGCTGGCCCAGCCATGTCACACACTAACCCAGTGTGACCAGGCCGAGGTCATGAGGCTCCATCTGCAGCCCTCTGCCATTCTCTGCCTCTAAATGTCTCCCCTAAAGCCCCTCCATTCTTGCTCATCTGCCAACTCTCTTAAGTGGCCCTGTGGGTACTCCCCCCTGTGTGTAGCCCTTCTTATCCTCGGTCCTCTACGCCCATCACCTGGCTGGGGGACAAGCGGACACCTGTCAGACACCTCTGCTTCCTCTCCGTCTTTTTTACCTAGTGCTTCACTGGAGAGACTCACTGTGTCCCTGGCACCCGTGCCACACTCTAACCCAGTGTGACTTGTGACTCATTTGTCAAACCTCCTACTGGACACTGCTAGTTCAGGGCCTTGTCTTGCTCCTTTTCTAGCACAGTCACGTTCGTAGTGGCCTCTTGGGAGAGCCCAGCATTCAGCATCCACTGAGCTGCTGGAAGTGGCTCCTTTTACACTCTGAGAGCGCAGTACAAGGTGATGGGGGCTGCTATTGAGTAATAAGAACAGTTCTTGCCTCTCTGCCTCGCATTTATTTATTTATTTATTTATTTATTTATTGTAGATGGACACTGTACATTTATTTATTTCTATGTGGTGCCGAGGATTGAACCCAGCACCTCACACGTGCCAGTGGAGTGCTCTACCACTGAGCCACAACCCCAGCCCTCAGCCTGTACTTGAGGGCCTTTCACGTGAGATCCCTTCCCTAATGCATCCAGCATCCCTAACGCTGCTCCTAATGCTGACTTCTCTCAGGAAGCAAAGGCTCCTAGTGCCTTTGCTGATACTGTCCCCATGGCCTGGAATGCCTGCCTTTCCCATCTCGGCCCCCAGGCTGTTGACACCCGTCCCCACAGGGAACATCTAAACTTCAACATCGCCACCCCCTGAAGTCTCGGCGTGCTGGCTTGTATGACTCAGGTGACCCTTGTCCTTCTTTTTGTTATGGCTGCTTGTGCTTGTGCCCTCACTCCAAGGGGATGGGACTTGTGCATTCTGTTTCTTTCACCTTCCACAGTATATAATGTCCTCCATGCCTTTGTGCTGCACGTGTGCACGAAGGAACAGACAAAATGACTTCTGGTCTGAATCAGCTCCTTTGCATCAAAATCTCAGCAAAAAACAGAGCTGAGCAAATACAGAAAAGAGCTGAGCAAATACAGAAAACTCTGTGTGTGTGTGTGTGTGTGTGTGTGAGAGTGTGTGCGCGCGCGCGCGCGCGCGCGCGCGTGTGTGTATATGCATGCATATGTGTATGTGTAACTCTAGGATTCCAAATCTGGAACAGAAAATTATTAGATTTTGTGAGTTTAATCAAGAAAAAATTGGGGGGGACATTAAAAATTATATTTATTTTTAATTAAATGAATAATATGTAAAGCATTTCTGTTGAAGAAGAAAATTTAATTAAAAATGAAAGCCCTGGGCTGGGGATATGGCTCAAGCGGTAGCGTGCTCACCTGGCACCCGGGTTGGATCCTCAGCACCACATACAAAAAACAAAGATATTGTGTCCGCCGAAAACTAAAAAATAAATATTAAAAATTCTCAAAAAAAAAAATGAAAGCCCCAAGTCAGAACTTTCTGCAGTAAAGCTTATGTTATCTTTGCTGTTTGTTTTTTATTCTTATTTTTTGAAGTTCAGAACTTTAATATTAAATTTATTTTTAACTGATACATTAAAAACAAAAATTGCAGCCAGGTGTGGTGGTGCATGCCTGTAATCCCAGCGGCTCGGGAGGCTGAGGCAGGAGTATCGCGAGTTCAAAGCCAGTCTCAGCAAAATCGAGGCGCTAAGCAACTCAGTGAGACCCCGTCTCTAAATAAAATACAAAATAGGGCTGTGGATGTGGCTCAGTGGTTGAGTGCCCCTGAGTTCAATCCCTGGTACCAAAAAAAAAAAAAAATTGCATCTTCTCATAGGGTACCCTGTGATGTTTTGATACATGTATAGTATGTAACGTTTAGATCAGGTTAAACATGTCACATATCTATCTCCTCACGCATTTATCATTTCTTTATGGAGTAAACATTCAAGATCCTTTCTCCTAGCTTTTTGACATATACAGTACATGGTTGTTACCTACAGTCACCCTACCAGGCTATACCACACCAGAACTTCTATAACTTAGTGCCCAGTCACCAGCTTTTCCCATGTTTTGCTATTGAACACATAAAATGCAACCTGTGTGTGGAGCAGCTGGATTTTAAATTTTATTATAGTCACAGGCAACTTCAGCTACCGTTTTGGATGGTGCAACCCAGGACCGTCATCACCTCCTCCCGCTCCTCCCAGGTCCCCCAGCTCCAGCCAGTAACCAGCATTAACACTGTGCTAGGGATCCTGGCTGGTCAGTCTTTGTGCATTCGCATCGTATGTTACACACATATTTCCACACCCACCAAGCTTGTCGCACACATGCTGTCCCACCACACACACTCTACATCTTCCTTTTTCATTACCACTGTGCATGGAGAGCTGTCTGGGGTGGCGCTCATAGCTCTGCATCATTCCTTTTAGCTGCCGCATAGTGTCCACAGCATGGATGTCCCCGGGGTTTATTCAGCCAGGCCTCCAGTGAAGCGCATTAGGCTATTTCTAAACAAAGCCACCAGAGCCATCTCTGACCTGCTTCCCTGTGCATAAGAGCAGGTGCAGACACTGAAACATGGAATTTTTGAACTAAGGGGAAGAAACGTTTCCATATTTTGCCTGTGTTTTCCCCACCTGATTCTCCTGACCTGGCTGTGCAGGGTCAGGGCCGAGGTGTGGGGCTGGCCCTGTATCTGAGACTCTGCTGTGAGCCGTTATTTGTTTTTTATAGGAAGCTGTCAGCCATGCCCTACTCTGATCTCTGTTTTCACTCCCCATGCTGAGAGGCTGAAACCTAGATTTTATCAAACAGGCTGTGATGAACTTTGAAAATCCTGAGACATTCATAACAATTTGAAGATGACAGACACGGACAGTGTTCATCTCTTGACCGAGTTCAGTGCAGACTTGAGGAAACTCAGAATGCTCGGGGCCTTGTTTCTGAGTCAGATTGCTCAAGCCCCCCTCGTCGCACTCATCTTGGGGAGAAAGTATAAGATCGCTGGGGTTAAAGGCCCATGGATTCGCTTCTATTTGGATACTCGGGGTTGGCAGTGAATAAAACAAAGATCCACCGTATGTTTTGTGGAGTCACTTTCTACATGTAGCAGAGAGGGTGCAGGTCTTGACCGGAAATCCAGTGCAAATTAAACCCAACCAAGAAGCCACTGCCGACTTCTGGTGACCATGGTATAGCTCACCCAAAGTATTCTTCCTCCTAATTTCAAAACATGCTGAAATAAAGATTATTAAAAGGATTCTCTGCTTTACAGAGTCCACGTGACTCCTCTTGCATGTTGGGTCCATTATTAAATAAGGGTTACTTGAACACAAGTAACAGTCCATCTGATAGCCAAGATGTCTGTTGAGGGCTCATAATGACTTCAAAATCCAATACTGGAGGAGTCGGTGATGCCTGAGTTGAATATAAATAAATAAATAAATGGAGGAGGAAAGTAATGAAGAGCAGCTGGCGTCCTTTCAATTAGAAATGTCCCTCCAGCAGCCAGGAGTGGACCATTCCACGGGAACAGGCTGTTGTCCAACAGAACTGAGGGAAGGAGTGCCAGTGTGAACAGGTGAGGGGAGAGAGGGCTCTCAGGAGTGGACCCTGCTAATCAGGCGTATAAACAGGCCAGGAAGGGGCACACACAGAATTGGGGTGGAATTGCAAATCTCTACACAGCATTAATGAAAATGAAAACAAAGGAGAAACTTCACTGTGGCTTGCTACTCCAGCAAATCAGGCTGCTTTCTTTTCTGAGCATCCTCTGTCCTCATTTAATCTAATTTTCACAGTGTTGGTCCCACTGTGGGTATAGTTTAGTGTACAATAATCAATTCCTTTCACCTTATATGAAGGGTATGCATTCTAAGACCACCAGTGGATGCCCGAAATCACACAGCATACTGAATCCTATGTAGGCTGTTTTTTTCCTATAAGTGCTACTCATGATAAAATTTATGAATTAGGCACAGCAAGAGATTAATGACAATAATAATGAAATAGAGCAATATATAAATTATAATAATAATAAATAACACAATAGAATGACCCACATCACTCCTCTTGCACTATGGGTCCATTATTAAATAAGGGTTACTTGAGGGCTGGGGATGTGGCTCAAGCGGTAGCGCGCTTGCCTGGCATGCGTGCGTCCCGGGTTTGATCCTCAGCATCACATACCAACAAAGATGTTATGTCCGCCGAAAACTAAAAAAAAAAAAAAAAAAAAAAAAAGGTTACTTGAACACAAGAAAAAGTCCATCTGATACTCAAGATGTCTACCTAATAACATCTTAGCAGGGAACATATATAACATAGTTATGTCAGACAAAGGGGTGAGTCACAACCCAGGCAGGATGGAACAGGACCTCATGTGATTTCATCACACTACTCAGAATAGCATGAAATCTGAAATTTATGAGTTTTTTTTTTTAATTTCTGGAATTTTCCATCCAATAATTTTGGACCAAAATTGACATCAGGTAACTGAAACCATAGAAAACAAAACTGTGGATAAGGGGATGCTATACCTTTCCCATTAAACATTCCACCCTGGGAATTTTTCCATGTTGTGTAGCTTTCACAATAATGCCAGTGATGTTTGTACCTAAAATGGTGTATTCACATACATTTCAGTTAGTTGGGGAAGTTTCACCCAGAGTGCCTTTGCTTACAGACTTCACGGTGAAAGTGTGTCCTGTGATTGGTGAATACCTACAAAACAGGGTGCCACTCCTGGGAGCCTCCTCTTCATTGTTTTCCCTTCAGATTTTGAATCAGCTTTTCAGCACATTGGTCTGGGCAGTCTCCACACTCTGGCCCACCCACCTTGTTTCTCGGGACTCTTCTCATGTCACTCTGGTGAGAGTATTGCTAGTGTCACTTCTCAGTGGCGGAATGAGTTCTAATCCTGAAGCACCCTTGGGAATGGGGGAGGGATTCCCATTTGGTCACCAGTTCCAAGCTTTGGACGCCTCCTGCCCTGTGCTGTTGGCTGTGACCAGAGGAGGTTCTTCTTCAGTTTTGGGTCCATCTGGCCTTTTCTTTCTTGCTATCTTTGCCTCCCCCCCGGCTCTGGCCCTTGTTTTCTTATTCTCTGGCTTCTGATCCTTCGCATGATGGTCTCCCTTCTGTTCTCTCTAAACTCAAATTCAACTAGCCAGATTACTCTTCTGAATATGATGCTCTCATCCTCTTACAGCTCAAAAAATCCTTCCAGTAGGTCTAGGGATGTAGCTCAGTGATAAAGAGCAGTTATCTAACATGTGCAAGACCCTGAGTTCAATCCCCAGAACAGCAACAAATACATAAATAAAATTTAAAATCCTCAGGACCTCCCCTCACCTTTAGAATAAATGCTGAGTTCCTTACCTGGACTGTCAGGGCTCTTGGAGCCTAAGATGCACAAGACTGCTGCCTGAAGCCTTCTCTCCAGCCACACTCAGTCCTGTCCTGTCCCTGAAGAGAGAATTCAAATGCTTGAGTCTTGTGAACATTCATACCTTTTGACTCAATTTCTGGAAATCCCTTAGGATTAAGGGACTAATTCAGAAAATGAAAAAAAAATCTATAATGCACACACATTTTTTCTATCATTAAGTTTAATAGCATGAAAGTATAAACAAGATAAATGTCAAATAATATGGGAAAGGTATTGAAAAGTTTCAGTAATTATTGTGGATCCTCTCATTGCTTTTTCTTTCTTTCTTTCTTTCTTTTTCTACCACTGAGTTATATTCCCTATCCTTTTAAAATATTCTTTATTTTGAGACAGGCTCTATATTGTCTTCAACTTGTGACCTCCTGCCTCAGCCTCCCAAGTAGCTGGGTGTGCACCACTGCTATTTAAAGCACACATTCAAAATTATAATTATGATGACAGTTTGACAACAGGAAAATGCATATGAAGTAGGATGAAGGGGGCCAGAGAGCCCATATTTATAGCACCTACTCTATACCAGCTCATGAGGACTTTGTGAGATTTCATCATGCTACTCAACACACACTCTGAAATTTATGAATTTTTTACTTCCAAAATTTTCCATCTAATAATTTTGGACCAAATTACAAGAAGTACTTTGCTTACCTCTTGCAGACAAGTAATCCAACTGAGGGCTCAGATGACCTGCCCAAGGTCACATAGCTCATAGTCCCAGTTTTGTAGACTCCTAGCACCTTTTTGCTGTGCTATAAAATGCAAAGCTGTATCTACATTATGGTATAATTTCTATTTGGAGTGTCATTATTGAGGATCATTCTTTAGAAATTGTCTTTGGTGGGTATTATTTAAGCTGTTCAACCATTTTATTGAATGCCCACCCCACATTGAGACCTAGGGTCCAGGAACCTCCAAGAACTCCCAGGCAAACTTAGATTCCAAAGCCACTGCCTTGTGCACCCCTGGCACAGAGGTATGTAGGCCTACATACTTCAAGGCTTTGTGTCCAGTCCATCTCCCCTGCAGGGTCTGCCTTGACAACCCAGCCTGAGGAGCATGCATGCTAACACACAAGACTTTCCGTGAGAAGTCTGGATCACCCAGGCCACCTAATTTTATTTAGCTGGCTGTGCCTTTTCTCTCCAGCTTGACTATTAAGAGTCCCCCAAACCTGACCTGGGTCTTATAAACTTTCATTTCCCCAGGTAGCCCTTAGCACCATGGGTACCCACAATGTGCTCAATATATGCATTGACCAATCTTCCTCTCTCCAGTTATGGCCACTCTAGTGCAGGTTGGTTGGCCACTCACAGGCAGTGGGGAGGCCCTGGCATGACAAGTTTTACCCTTGATCCCCTGAGCAGATCAGGCTGAGTCTAGGCCCTCTGCCAGCTCTCAATTCTACTCAAAGGAAGCATAGTTGCCTGCATTATAAGCAACTTTTAAATTTTTTTTATTTTGAAATATGGATTTCTACATTGTTGCAAAGAAATGCACAGGGAGGTTCAAGTACCCTTCACCCAGCCTCCCCAATGCTAACATCTCACTTAGCTGTGATTCACTGTCTGTACAAGGAACTTGACATTGGGAGGATCCATAGAACTGGCTCAAATTTCACCATAGATGACTTTAGAAACAAAAAACGTAATCCATCCTGGAAGTCCATCCAGGAAGCATATTTTCTTCACACTCCTGTCTGATATTTACTCTCACTTCAGATCTGTGCAGGTACCAGTGCTCTGAGGTCAGAGGGCCTTCCTGGCTGTGTTCTTTGATCCCTGCATGACGTTGGCTGGGCCAATTAATTAACCTCTCTGAGCTTTGGTTTTCTCATCTGAATAGTAACAACACTAATCTTGTGGGATTTATGTAAAGTGTTCCAGTTAGGCCCATACAATAATATGCATTCAGGAAATGCTTTTTTTCTTCTCCCCTCTCCATGGAAATCCTCTATGGAAAGCCACCTTTTCCTTACAATACAATGGAATCCTTCTATTTTAATAATGTTCAAAATCAGTCTCCTCTGACACTTTCTCATCCCATCTCTAGTTTCCTCAGCAACCCTGCTCTGTGCGTGTGTAACATTTAATTTATAGGATCCTGATGGTATGTTCTACATTCCTGTTGAATAGATTTTCTTTTCCATTTTTATCTAACAACAAAATGAGGAATTTGCAAGCAGAGACCTCGGTTCTGTAACTTCTGCAAGTCCACATAATGGAGAAGAGCCTAGGTTTGGTGCCGTCTGTAAAAGAAGGATAATTTGATCAACCTCAGAGACTTTCTCTAAAGATGAACAAAAGAATGCACAGTGCCTGGCACAGACAGGCTGGGGTCTGCTGCTGCTGCTGGTCACAGTGACACCCTTTCCCCACTCTTTGTCCTTGCCCCTCTAAGAGGCAATGGTGTGGCTATTTGGATTTGGACTTGCATTTCTTAACACACTTCAAGCATAGAAGAAAGACTGCAGGGGCCCTTGTTGGTCTGTTATTCCATTTCATTCTACCCTGCCTTGTTTCTCCTGGATTGGGAAAGAAATCTTACTAATAACTAATTACCCTGGTGGTGGTGGTGGGGGTAGTGGTGGTGGTGTTGGTGATGATGGTGATGATGATGATGAAGCAAGCTAGCAGTCATTGAGTACTTGTCGTGTCCAGGGACAGTTCTAAGAACTTTGTGTTACATTTCCCAGTCTCTGCCACCACCCCCTGAGGTCATTCTCCTTCTCCCATTTTGCAGATAGGGAGGCCAAGGCACATGACTTGCCTCGGTTTGCTCAGCGTGGACAGTGGGGGCTGGGTTTGAAGCCAGGCAGCCTGGCACTTGAACATGGTCGAGATAAATGTTTCCTACTGTTCGTGGTCCCAAGGGACAGTGAATGGGAAAAGATTCTGTTTATTTTTATCCATTATTCACTTGAAAAGTGATCCCAAAGCCTAAGGAAGCCTACTGTTAGTAAAGAATTGAAGGCCTGGCACTAAATCAATCGGACACGTTTCTTTCTTTTTAAATTCCCATCCTCAATTAAGGTGGTAATCAGATTAACTGAGATTGGCCGGAAAGCGGTGAGCGTCTTGGAAGCTGCGGAGTGCCGAAAGGTCAGGCTCCTGCCAGCTGCTGGTTTGTCTGCCTCCCCAGGGAGAATTCAGCTGCTTTTTCATTCCACTTCCAGTAAGATCTGTCTGCAACCCCAGTCCCTGCCTCCTCCCCCAATTTCATTTTCACCAGTACTTCCTCTTGATCTCTTCAATCCAGAACCTTCCCTGGGCAAGACACAGGTCCTGGTCTCTGCAGATGCTCCCCTCTGTTGCACTCCAGTCTTGCAGACAGGCAGCGCCATAGATTTCCTCATCACCAATACAACAAAACCAGGCTCTGGAGGGATTCTGGGCTTTAATTACCAAGGGCAAATGATTTCCTCTGAATAATGACAAATTGGAAACAACAAAGAATAATTCAATAAATTGGGGTCAGCTCAAAAGATGAAATAACCATTAAGACAAGGTTTTGAAGAGGGCTGGGAGAGTGGCCCAGCACTTGGATTTGCTAACACTTGCCCAGCATGTACTAAGGTCCTGGGTTCAAATCCTAGCTCCACAAAAGGAAAAAAAAAAAAGAATTTTGAAATATATCTAGTGAGAAGGTAAATATTTTTTAGAAATATGCATGAACACAGAAACAAAATCCATAGAACACATTATAATGTTAATAGTTATCTCTGAATACTGGGATTATAAGTGATGTTTATGTCCATTTTTTACCCCTAGTTTATAAACTTGTCCCCATGAGCACGAATTCCTTTTAAAAATGGAAGCGAAGAAAAGGAGAGAAACAGCAGAGGTCTTGGGTTCTCTTACACATTCCTGCATTGACAGGCTGCGCTTTCATTCCATGGACGCCCCAGACCTACCTCCACCCCTAAGGATCCAGGCAGGTCTCGCCTCTTCCAGGAAGCCTTTCTAGACTCCTCCGACTCAGGGATTTCTTCAGTTTTATGGACTCCTTGGGCTCATTGTGACCCATCATCAAGTTTAAATTGGGAGTCCCATGTCCCCAACTTGAGAGGAAGTTCCTTGGTGGCAGAATCTTCATGTTTAGCTTCCTCCTCCCCCCATCCCCCCACCACTCAGCAACTTCAGTGCAAACTGCTGGAGTTTAATTAACGTCAGTTGTGCACAAGGCCTGGCCCCCCTGGGAAGCACTGGATGGCGGGGACACACCTTTCTCTCTGAACTTTGTTTAATTTCCTCCAATTCATTTGAAAGGGGTGCCTGTGCCATTAGCCCTGGGTTCAATGTTATGGCAAATTGTTTGGAAGAATTCCCTTTGCTTTGTAGACACCGAGTGCAGCCCTCGTCTTCACACGGAGACTGTAAAGATAAGAAAATAAATATGAACTATTTTGAGCAAAAAGGCATTTCTCTTGGTGAATGGGGATAATGGAGTTGATGTTTATAAAGAGGAAGCCGAGGGCCGGGGAGGGGTGACTTCCCCGGGTCTCACGCTGATCAAAGGCAGGTGGAATGGCCATCCTCCTGCTTTCCTCAGGTCCTCTGGGCTCAGGATACGGTGCCGGGTCGGTGCCGGGTCGGAAGAACACAGACCTGAGCACGGTTTACCTGGGGGAGGGGGAGAAAAAAGGCGTCACTCACATATCTCAGCCTGCACAGCAGCAGTAGAGGATCGAACGAGGTGGTGTGGCCGAGGACGTGGGGTGTGAGCTGGTGGAGGGACACAGTGGCCCTGGGGGAGCCTGCTGTGGATGGGGTTCCCAGGGAGTCGCAGCAGGTGTCAGGACCCAGCCAGACCTGGGCTCTCACCATGCTCCAGTGTGTGCCAGCCCCTGTCCCCGAGCACCCTCGTCCACACCATGGGGCTCCCACGCTGCACTCCCCCCACCAGGCTGCCTCTTGGACCTCCCAGCCTCTCTCCCTCTGGTCTCCACGGTGGCCCCTGCCTACTGGACATCACTGTCCAGGAGGCAGAGCATGGGCAAGAGGAGAAAGAGCTTCAGGGTGGAGTGATTCCGACCCTTAGTGGGCCTCCCTTGTTAAAGACTAAGTGGCAGTGTTGACACTTTAAACGTAGGAGGGAGCCACACTAACTGCTTGACTGTGAAGCAACGAATCAAAAATTTGCCTCAAAGCTGCATAGAGAATGAATTGAAGCAAGATGGCCAGGTTTAGGACTAGTATCAGATGCCAAGGAGGTGTCCAACAGTGACGGTGGCAAAGGAAAGCACAGACTGAACTTGAGAAGTTGTGGGGATGTCCCGGGTGGGGCAGAGTAATGGGAGAATTAAGGGACCCTCATGGCAGAGAGGTACATGCAGTGTGACCTTGGACAGGGCCCTTAACCTCTCTGATCCTGCCTCTTTATCTGGGAAATGAGAATATAGAACTTACCTTCTGGGGTTGTGACAAGTATTATATGAAATATTGGTCAAGTGCTTAGCCTAGTGCTTAGCACAGCGCAGGTGGTAAACCCTGGGACTTTTTAAAGATATTACAGATCCGCCCCAGGGGAGATGCAAGGCAGTGATGAAGGAGAGGAAGGAGTCCAGAGGGACCCACCTCTACCTCAGTGGGCCTGGCAGAGGACACCCGGCTGGTGGTGGGAGGGGGGGGGTAAGTTTTGACAAGTTCAGTGTGTCTAGTGTTTGTGTCTTTGTTTCCAACCTCCATTCACCCTGGGGCTGGGGGCAGTGGGCAGGTCTGACCTCAGGGACAGATGAGTCAAGGACTCAGGATCAGGCGAGCAGTTCCAAGAAGAGACAGGGCCGCGGTGCACGGGGTCCGGCCATCGATCGCAGAGGCAGGACAGGTGCGAGGCAGCGTCCGACGTGCAGGGCAGCTTCCCGCCCTGACTCTGTGTCAGAGTCACAGCAGGGCATTTCAACCTCTGCCCCTCCTCAGGCCGAAAGGGCAGCTCCAAAGAGCATCCGAGCATCCGGGATCTGGGCAGCAGGACCCGCGCCCTGGCTGCCCACAGGCAACACGTGGGCCTCAGAGCCCTGACCCTGGGGAGAGATGAGCCCCACGTCCAGGAGCTCTCCCCACAGCCTCTGGAGCACCGTCCAGCGCACACCCCAAGAATGGCCACCGCCTCTCCACGCTTTCCCCTCCTGGACGTGCACGATGCTCTTCGGCTTCATCACGGTTGATCCTTCCTTGGGCGAAAACCCGCACAAGCAGTTTCTACCTCCTCCACCCAGGGGTTAGACTCTGCTGCAGCCCAGACACAGGAGCGTCCCTCCAAGGGGGACACGGTGTGGATGCAGATGGGAGTAGGATGGTGAAAAGGAATAAATTGGGCCCAGAGAATCACAGGGGGATTGTAGCCAGGGTGGCTTTGCACAGCGGGGTGGCATGTGGGCAGAGACCCTCAGGAGATGAGAGGGGAGCCCTGAAGACACTGGGAAGGACATTCTGGAAGGGGGATGTTTGGTGCATGGGCCTGAGGCAGGGGCAGAATGAGCCCCAGGACAGGAGCAGGAGGGCAGGGGACTGGGACAGGTCATAGGGTTTTAAAGTTGGATGAAGCCCCTGAAATCTTGTCTTTGAACATGCTGTTAGTAACTCGGCTTTTCAGTAACCACTGCAGCTTCACACTAGTGAAGTTGCCTGTATCACTGTTTCTTAAGATTATGTAAAGCCAGGTGCAGCGGTATGGCCTGTAGTCCCAGCTACTCGGGAGGTTGAGACTCGGGAGGCTGAGACTGGAGGATCCCCTGAGCCCAGGAGTTGGAGGCCAGTCTGGGCAACATAGCAGGACCCTGAATCAAAAACAAACAAACAATTTATGTACTACAGATCCAAGAGGATCCTTGTCAATTAGGCTTTGGTTGGATCTGCCAGATATCGTCCTCAGGGAGTGAGAGAGGACCCTGGTAGAGAGTGTATCTCTCTTCCAAATAAAATGGCTCAGAATTAAATGGTTCCCTAGGGGATGTGGCTGTGAGATAAACTCTACCTTCTACTATGTACTAACACTAAGAATAACTGCCCTCAGAAGCAAGATTAGAGAAATATATAAAAGCATATTACTTAAACACTCATTACAATGAACTGCTTTCAATTTTGTTTTAGTGTGTTCTATTCTTGTTTGTTCCCCTAGCCAGAGAGTGGCGACTTTGGATTTCCTTCTTAGAGCTGGGAGCCTTCTAGGGCCCCCGTGGGTTCCCAGCACCTCCTGCTTGGCTCCCAGAGGTGGGGCACTTTTGCACCTGACCAAAGCCCTCCCCAGCTCGTGCCCTATCTGAGAGAGAACTTTATCTCCCTCATTGTGGGCTCTGGATACCTACCCAGGAGGTGCCGGCTGTGTGGCACAGGGCTTTCTGCCCTCTGGCTGAGATTCCAAAAAATGTCTTTATCTCTGTGATTTCTCTCTTCCTAAAGTGGAGCAGATGGGATGGTAGAGTATCAGCCCTAGGTTCGTTTTCCCCAGTGAGTCTTTCTTGCGTTTCTTTCCTCCAGTTGGGAATTTGCTGTCTGCCTTTATAGTCACCCACAACAGCCACTTTCAAATTCATCCAATGGGGAACGACTTCAAGCCAACAAAACTGTTACTTTTTCTATACTTTTTCCTCCTAAGCCAGGCTATTAATTTTGCCTCCCTACCTTATTTTTTTTTTCCTCAAAACTGTGTTTATAAAGGATCGAAAACAACAAGCAAACAAGCAAAACTCCAGAGCCCAACAGAGCGGGCTGGTTTGCCAGCCCTTGTATACAGGTTTCCTCGTGTAGACACCCCGGGCGACACCCAGATTTCTTGAAGGTTCTATTGTTAGAGATTATTTTCTTTGGCCGGACTCCAGATATCTCATCTTAGAGAAGCTTAAAGAAGAAGAGAAACGAGGGAAAGAAATATGGAATGTTTTACAGAAAGTGACACAGTTCCTGCCTCCCCGCGCCCCTCTGCAGTTGGCTCCTCTCCCCCAGCACAGTGGTCGCAGCCAGAGCTTGACCTTCAGGCCTTCAGCCCTGGTCTTTCTCAGGAGCCCTTGCTCTCCTCACCGACTGCCAGCGGGATGGTCCCATCCAGATGTTTGCCGCCCCCACCCCCAGCCACCCCTGTTTCCTGCTCCTCCCTGGGCGTCCCATGGAAAACCCAGGCGGCTGACCTGCCTTCCTCCTCTCCCTCCTCTTGGGACCCCTCAGTCTGGCTGCTTCCGCCCTCCTGCCCTCCCTCCCGTGCCCTGCTGTCATCTCTGGGCTCAAACATCCCACCCCCAGCCTCAGCCTCCAGCCGCTCACTCACACGTCTCCCTGGCACCCACCTGTCTCATCTTCCCTGCCACCTCTGGATGAATCCTCACTGTCACCCGCTTCTCAGGAGGCTCTCAGAGCACCCTATTCAAGTGAAGCCAAGCCCCCCACCATTATGTAGGATTATAACGCACCAATCAAATCTATGGGGGAAATTAGGCCAAACCTAAATTCTTAAGTCTGCTCAAGCTGTCTTTAGTCTGACCCCGGGGCCTGGTCCTCCATGTCTGTTTTTTGTTTTTGTTTGTTTTTTTTTTTTTTTTCCCAAGGGAGTTGGGAGTAAAGAGGAAGCAATGGGGTGCATTAGCTCAAGTAACCCCTGGGCAGAAACCTATGTGTGTGTGTGTGTGTGTGTATAGAGAGAGAGCTGTTGAATGAGAATGGCCTTTCAACAAGACCTCTAGTGGCTCCGGTAGGTCTGAGGTGCATTGCCCTGAGGTCGTCTCTTTGCTATGTGCCTGGAGTTTTCCTGGCTCTGAGAAAACATAGCCCATCCATCCCAGGTACAGTGGTGAGTGACACAGCCTCTGAAGCTTGACTTTAAGGTTTCAGATCCTGGGCTGCCATTTGTTGGAGTTGTGTGGCCCTCGTCAGGTAACTTAACCTTTAAATACCTCAGTCTCCTCATCTGTGAAGTGGGGATAAAAACGGTATCACCCCATGATGTTGTCAGGATGAAACAGGTTAGGAGAGTCCTACCTGGGCATCGGGATAAAGCATCCTGAGAGCCTGATTGAGCAGAGGACAGGCACAGCCACCACAGCCCAAGAGGTGGAATAGGAGCTGTCCTGTCATGGGAAATGACCCTGGGTGCCAACCAGCCATAGCCCTAACACCTTCTCCCAGACAGGGGCAGGATGGTATAGACAGATGCCAGGTAAACTCAGGGAGGTCAGCTAGACCGACCTGCGATGGAGGCTGAGAGCCACACAGCTTCCCCTGTGGGCAGGGGGCCGGGGATCACAAATCAGTTACCCAATGCCAAGAGGTCGGTCACCTGATGCCCCACCTCTGGGTGCCTCTGGGCTTCTCCAAGGACACCCCCATTCCCTCATACCCAGATCAACCCTAGAACCCAAATCCTGGCTCTTTCCTCCTCCTGGCAGGCAGTGCGGGCCCCATCCCTCCCCACCAGAACTGGGAAGCCTTCTGCCTGTGTAGGGCTCTTTGTGTGGCTGGAGTCATTCCCACTGAAGGAATTCATTCTTTTCTCAATGACCCACAGTCTGATCTTCCCAGGGCACATTTGCATGTCAAGTAGAACACTTGTACAGGCGGAATTCATCTTTAATTGGTGGAATGAAAGGGTGCTGATTTTTCCTGGGGGGGGGGGGGTGCAGGACTTTCCCAGGCCTTCGGGCCCCTCCCTGGCAGCCCCCTCCCCTCTGCTTCCTGCAGGGTGGTGGAGCTGGGCTGGTGCGGAAGAGGCTCCTGCCTGGGGAAGAGGGTTGGAGGAGAGCGATGATTCCCAGATGTTCTGATTTCCTCTTTAACTAAACGTGCCGTGGGACCCGGAGTAACTTTGCCAAAGTTCATTTTATCCTGGATTTCCTAACGCCGTGGCTTCCCGGTGCCAAACATCGAGAAGGAAGTCATCTGGGTCTTCTCAATGGAATAAATTTAGCTTCACAAAAGCATGCCACGTTGTTCTTAGTGTTTCTTTTGGCCACTGATGGATGAAAGCCTCCCGGGGACTGGCATTTGAGGACCACGTGCTGGGTGGCCCCTAGGACCCAGCCTAAGTCTTGAATGCTGTAGTTCCCAAATGCCACAGCCACACTGCATCAAAGATGCATTTTCAAACGTTAATAATTAATGGCCGTGTTGATCCATCATAGTTTCACGTGGCCTTCCGCAGAGGAAATGGCGGCAGGGGAGAGGATGGTGGGAGATGGAGGCAAAGAGACAGCTGGGAGCGCTGCAGGGCTCAGGGAGGGGCCGCGGGGCCTGCATGCTGTGTCCATCTTCCCTGGTTAGGCCTCTGAGGCTGCAGGGGGCAGTTGTATAGTTTCTGACCCTAGAAATACACGAGCCTGTGTGTGTGTGTGTGTGTGTGTGTGTGTGTGTGTGTGTGGTTGACATGGGGGGCTCCTGACCTTTAGAGGTCCTCTCAACCCTCTCCAGGCCTCACCCCTCCAAGTGCTCCTCTGTGGCCTGGCTTCACCCCTGCATGTTCCACCCTGCCTGACCCCAAGGAAAGACGTGGCACAGAGTGGCCAGCGACCTGGCCTGTGGGGATGGGGAAGTAGACGGACAAGGCCTCCTGCTTCCAGGCAGGATTCGGCTCCTTACAAGACTTGTGGGGCCTGGCCTGGTGCCCACTCCTCAGCCTGACCAGGAGGCTTCGCTCATGGCTTTCTCCTTCCCGTCCAGGTGTGTGCGGCTGCTGTGGCGCCCTTCGCCCCAGGTACAAAAGGCTGGTTGACAACATCTTCCCTGAGGATCCCGAGGTGGGTCACATCTCTAGCAGGCACCGCAGCTCTCCCCAGCCAGGCAGGCTCAGGAGGACTGGTGCCCCCCCACCCGGGACACTGGACCTCCCCACTCAACCTGAGCACCCTGAAGGGAATGGTGGAGGCTCCAAAGTCAGGACATGCAGAAGAAGGCAGTTGAAGTTTGTTTGGTGCGGAGACACTTCTCACTACTGTCTAAGTGATTGTCCCTGGAGGCGCTAGCCCTCCTGGGAGAATTATCTCCTCTCAGATTAGCAGGATCACCCCCCCACCATCTTGTACTTTGGAGAGCCCATGTCTCTGCCCCACTCCCTCTGGTATCTGCCAGGGGTCAGTGTGCACCCACGGGAAACCCTGCTTCTTGGCTTCTAAGCTGCCCCCATGCATCAGGCTGTAGTCTAAGAAATGTCAGGATTTGAGGTTCTTGAGTTGCTTTGGGAATCAATGGCTTTTCTGTATGGGTGGTTGGAGGATCACATTTCTAGCATCCTCTGGAGAATTCTGTGAGAATAAAGAGCTCCCTCCTTTATGTCTTGGTGGTAGAGGCCTAGCACATCTTAATCCTGAGTCCCATTTGATGAGACCTTGTCATTCATTTTCACACTCACCCATGCACACGTGTGTACATTCATGTGCATATGTGCATATACATATGTACACACATGCACACACATTTATATTTTTGTTATTCACTATTCTTGTTTGTTTGTAGCTGGTACATGTAGCTGGGGCTAGTTTTTGAATACCTGGAAGGCAGGAACTGTGTCCCCAATGCCTGGCCTGTTGTCTGGCAGACACACAATAGACACTGGGAATGTTGATTCAGTTGAATGACATCTACCTCCAGACCTGAACCCTTCTGCCCTAGCCCTGCCACGATGATCTTGAACCCTCTTTTCCAGGATGGCCTGGTGAAGACCAACATGGAGAAGCTGACCTTCTATGCCCTCTCGGCTCCAGAAAAGCTAGATCGGATCGGCGCCTACCTCTCCGAGAGGCTCATCCGTGATGTGGGTCGTCATCGATACGGGTAAGTACAGTGGCATGGAGGGAGTTGTCCAGAAACGGTTATATCACCGGGGGAAAACAACAGATACCATCTTAAGAAAATCCAGTAGGCTGGATTATTGGACAGACTGAGAGAATGGAACAGGAACTGAGGATGGGTTCCACGTTCCATGATTTGGGAAGAAGTGGTGTTGGCTCCCTCCAAGCACCTCTTTTGGCATCCTTTAGTCCTGAGTCTCTACACTGAAGCCCTCCCACACATCTGGGGCACTGAGGAATTACTCAGCCCAGGACACACTATTGCTTTCATCAAACTGATCCCTCCTCACTCAACTTACTGTCTTCAAGTCAGGAGGAGCTGTCCATGGTCTAGTGAGAAGACAAGGCTGGGGCGATTTGTCTTTTAGAAATGCACTAAATGAGCCAGGAATTGTGGCCCACACCTGTAATCCCAGAGGCTTGGAGGCTGAGGCATGAGAATTGCAAGTTCAAGGCCAGCCTCAGCAACTTAGTGAGCCCCTGTCTCAAAATAAAAAAATAAAAGGGCCGAGGATGTACCTCAGTGGTAAAGTGCCCTGGGTTCAACCCCCAGGACCAAGAAAAAATAAGAAAATACACTGAAATGAAATACTTATCAATCTTCTGAGAGGGAATTAGAGGAGAGAAGATGTATTAAAGAAAATGACTAATGAATAGATGTAACTATTTAAAAATTTAAATGTTTTGATGTCAAAAGAGAAACAATCAAAATTTTAAAGGCAAACACCAAAAATAAATATCATTTAAAAAGTAAGACATGGGACTGGGGTGTAGCTCAGTGGTAGAGTTCTTGCTTCACATGTGTGAGGCCCTGGATTAGATTCTCAGCACCTCATATAAATAAATAAATAAATAAAATAACAGTCCACCAACAACTAAAAAATAAGTTTAAAAGTAAGACAAAGGATTCAAACTCATACACAAGTAGTGTGCATAATAAATAATTTGGGGTGGACTGGAAAGGTTGAGACACTAACAGATTTGAGGCAAAGGCCATAAATAATCAGCTTGCAGAAGGGAAGCTAGAACTTGTTACAAACATGGAATAATATTCAACAAATTTTTAATCAAAGATGAAGGATAAATACTAAGATACTGTTTTATCAAATTAGCAAAAAAAAAGTAAATACTTTCAGTACTACTCGGCAAATGGCACGATTCCTAGAAAGAGTTAAAACTGATTGAAATTTTCTAGAAAGTAATTCTGAAATATGTATCAAGGGCTTCAAAATATGTGCCCTTTGATCTAATAGTTCCATTTCTATTCACTATTCCCAAGGAATTGATCTTATATAAAACCTACTTTTACCTCCAGAGATGTAAATTATGTTTTTTTTTTAAATAATAATGAAAAATAGAAATAACTTAATTATCCATCGGAGAAGAGTTCAAGCTGGCGTGGTGGTGTACTCCTGCAATCCCAGCAGCTCGGGAAGCTGAGGCAGGAGGATCACGAGTTCAAAGCCAGCCTCAGCAACGACAAGGCACTAAGCAACTCAGTGAGACCCTGTCTCTAAATAAAATACAAAATAGGGCTGGGGATGTGGCTCAATGGTTGAGTGCCCCTGAGTTCAATCCCTGGTACCCCACCCCACCCCGTAAATTATGGTGTATGTTGTTTGATAAAATATTATCTAGTCAATAAAAATGGTGTTTATAGTGATGCTTACCTTTTATAGTATGAAAAATGTCTTAAGTTAATGAAAAATCAGCTGCATAATTATATTCAAAGATTATAATAATAATAATAATAAAATTAAAAAATAAAGATCAACAACAAATCTCAGTGCCTAGAAAATATAATACAAATATACCAATATGTTAAGAGTACTCATTTTGTGAGTGGTGCATTTGGGCTCTTCACATACAGACCTGAAACTATACCTTCCTGGTTCCTTTAGAATAAAATCCATGTTCCTCAGCTTGACTTCTGGCTTCTCCCACTATTTGCCCCTAACCCAGCCGTGCCCACCACTCCTGCTATAAAACTCCAGACAGACTGGCTGATGACACCCTGGCTCTCTGGGCCTTTGTGGTGTTCTCTTACCTGGGCCTCCCTGGTCCCCTCCCCCACACTGTCCATCAGCTCTCCAAGGCCCTTCTTCCTGGTGAGGAAATTGGAAAGGCCCTTGAACTAGAGTGAGAAGGTTTGCACGGGGCTAACAGGGTGCTGAGGAACAGATTCCCCAGGTACCACCAGCAAACCTTTGTGTATGTGGAGGGTCGGGGGTTGTTTATACGGAACACACACTCTACCACTGAGCTCTACCCTCAGCCCTAGAAAATCTGAAATCAGGCTACCCCTGATGTAAAAGGAGAATGTAAACTAATATGTCTGTATAATAATTTTATGTAATAAAATTAGGTTATATACCCAATAAAAGGAGCATGAATGCACTGTGCATGCTGATTATATAAAGGGCCTTGACATTACTGTAGAGTGTACTCAAGCGAGTGAAAATGGCTTTATGCTAGATTGACCCTGAAACCATGTGCCAGTGGACACATTAAACATTTAATACTGATTTTGCCTGCCCTCTCTGCAGTGATTTTTTTTCCCCAAAAAAAATGTCTGGTAGCCAACAGAGCCACTTAGAATCCTTCCACTGCCCTTAGAATTTCGATTCAAAATTGGCATCGTCCTGTTAAAAATAGCCATTACAGCATCTAGGTATTTAAAGCCTGAAGGCTTCATCGTGGGCTTTAATCATAAACAATTGGAGAAGAAAAATCTGTCAGTGCTCCTCTCTCGTTCTCTCTCCTCCCCTTTTCTGTCTTTCCCTATGGGACCCCACATCCATCTTTATCTCCCTCATCACTGGCAGCGCCTTTGAAAGAGCAAAATATTCAGGTGCAAACAGCAGGAGGCGCGGTGCGTCTCCCTGGCAGGACACGGGGGGGGGGGGGGGGGGGGGCTCCATGGTTTGACACAATGGATGTGAACCTTGGGTGTTGGTCCCCATGGTAGAGCCCCCTTCTTCTGGCCACTTCCTCCCTGCATCGTCACCCATTTCCAGCTGTGTGGGTGTTCCTGGTTCACGGGTGTCTGGCATCAGGAAAGCCAGGTGTTGGCAGAGAGGGTAAGAGTCAATTTCCAGATGTCGGTCATCGGCAGGGAAGAGGATAGGCAGCGACCGCAGAGCAGCAAAAAATGACCCTTCTATTCCTCTCCTTCCTCTTTGTGCATTTCCTTTCCAGCCCAACCCAACTGCTAGAACGCCCCCTAGAAACAGGGGAGCAGGGGCGGTAATAGCAGTGCTGAGTGAGACTTGGGCTGATCCACAGTGACCACCGAGCATTGACCATGGCATGCAGGGTGCCATGTTAGACATTGTCAGACTCCCGAATGCCCGGAACTGTCAACCAGCCCAGGGCTGATTCCTGGGGACAGAGACACTGAGGCCAAGGAAGGTTAGGCTACTCCAACCTGAGGACCTTGGCTCAGAGCTGACCTGGGGTCACTGTCCAGAAGGACACTGAGGTTGGTAGGAGGATGGCTAACCCTCTAGACAAGCATACTGCAGACCCTCTGGACGAGAAAGGCCAGCCTTCCCTTCCGTTTCTTTCCCTCTGGACTTAAAACCCAGAGTGGGCCGTCCTTAGCAGGCTGACCAAATACATTCACACTGCCCTGAATAAGAGATTCTTTGTCAAGGCCACTGTCCTTTGAGTGATTCCTGGGCAATGACTGGCCCTAGTAAATATGCCCCCTCTTCCTGCCTGCTGATCCCAGTCCCCGACCCTGGATCTACCTTTCCTCTCCAACTAAGTTTGGTTCCCAGATTATGGACCCCACTCTTCCTTCCCTGGGGGCTCCACGCCTCCTCCTGGTTTTAGGAGCCATTCCTGATTGAGGACAAGGGTCCAAGTGGAACCAGTTACCTCTCCTAGGACTCGGGATAAGGGACTTGCCTCTCTCCTAAGCACCAGGCCCCTTATGTATCTGCCTTGGTGACTATAGCTCACCTTTGGCTTGGTCCCCAACCGTGACTTCCTCCTACTGTAGACTGTCAAATGTTCCCTGGTCCCTTCTGCTGCCCATGAACCCCACCCAGTCCATCCCAGACACCTTGGGCTCTACTGGCCTCACCTACTGGGAAGCCCTTCTGGGGGGGTTAGTTGTCATCAACTGCTGTGGTCTGTAGTCCACTCTGGCCTTCCTAACCCACTGTAAGCCAGTTCAGATTCCCAGGCCTGTGGCTGCTTTGGACCCCCTTCCAGGACACAGCACCAGGTCAGATCTCTGCTGATGGTAACCTTCGGACCATGGTCCTGCTGAGTAGACACAGCCCTAGGACCCCAAGCTCTGATCTTTCTGAGAGCTTCTGCTTAATAGACCAGACATGCTTGGGAAGGTTATGATAAAGTCCAACAAACATGGAGAACGTTGGGCTGGGGGGCTTCAATTTTCTAAAATACGTGGAAAACTTCACGTGACAGTCATGCCATCCTTGTACTGGAATCAGAGATCGAGAACACAGGGCAGTCTGTTCAAAGAACTAGGCCTTATACTTCTTTACTACTCTGTGTTTCAATTTTACTTCTACCGTGATTTATACTTTCCATCAAAATTTCTGGTCCTGGTCAGTAGCTTTTTTTTCCTAACCAAGGATGATTTTTGCTTATCAAGATCTTCTGGAATTTTTATTTTTCTCTCCCCGCCCCCCCACCAGGAAAAGGAAAAGGAGTAATCCAAGCCTTGTGATTTCTTCTCTTGCCTAACCCCACCCGCCCCACCCTTCCTTTATTTACCTCATTTCAACTCTAAAATAATGGCAAGATGCCAGCAGATGGCTTCATACAGAGAGATGTGGATGTGATCCCCGAGAGTCTTCCCTCGATCCTCCCCACCAGGGTGGGCTGTCTTAACCTGTCAGCTTCTCCCCAGCCTCGCAGCACTCAGGGTCTGCCGCTCTGGCCCCCACAGCGCCCTGCAATATGCCAGGACCAGGTCTGCAAGGCACAGAAGGTTTCCTGGGCTGTGACTGTGACCTCTCTGAAGGGCAAAGCTAGGGAGAGCCAGGGATGAGGAAAGAAAAAAGTAAAGAGGCTTTTTTTTTTTTTTTCCCTAATGGTTGCTTGGTATAGAAGTCAGTGCAAGGTACCTAAGAACTGGTATCTGACATCTTTAAAAAAAGTTTTAGAAGACACCATGACTACCGTAACTTTATATGTTTGCATTTGCCAAG
Source organism: Urocitellus parryii (assembly GCF_045843805.1). Taxonomy (NCBI): domain Eukaryota; kingdom Metazoa; phylum Chordata; class Mammalia; order Rodentia; family Sciuridae; genus Urocitellus; species Urocitellus parryii. The sequence goes on from NC_135542.1 coordinate 50,087,072, forward strand.
CTGCTGGCTCACATCTGAGGCGGTTTGACCACAGTGTCTGACACTGGGCAGCTGCCACCAGAAATATTGTGGGGCCAGAAATTGTCCTATAGTCCTACTTCCAGTACTTTCTTTTTATTTACCCAAACTTTGTTAACATACACACACACACAGAGTAGCTAATCAAGAATTTCAAAATACCTGCCTGGTACTCAGAGTCAAAGACCGATATGATTTGGATCAAGACATAAAGATGAAGAAATGTTTGAACTCCTCCTTTATTATAGATGCAGCATATGAACCTGACTTCAGACTTCAGGCAGCCATTTTAAAGCCCCCGTGCAGCCCTAATTCATCCTGATTCTGTTCTGGGCAGGTGCTGGGTGGACTGGCTGCCCAGACACTGGCAGGCTGAGGTGGAGTCTCCTGGATGCAGCCCAGGGGGTCACTGAATCCACGACAGGCTCTCCCCAGCCAGGCAGTAGGGGTGGGAGGGGCAGGCACCCGGTGAAGGTCACGGTGCCCCTCTCCCCAGGTACGTGTGCATCGCCATGGAGGCGCTGGACCAGCTGCTCATGGCCTGCCACTGTCAGAGCATCAACCTCTTCGTGGAGAGTTTCCTCAAGATGGTGGCCAAGCTGCTGGAGTCAGAGAAGCCCAATCTGCAGATCCTTGGCACCAACTCGGTAAGGAACAGCCAGGGGCCCTGGGGTCTCCCAGCCTGGATGTGGGGGTGGGGGTGGGGGTGGGAGACCTCGGGGTTAGCACTGCTCTGTTCTGTTCCTCCTTGGTTTCTGACCCTAAGCACAATCCACGGCTTGTCTTTCTAATTTAAATAAATCTCACGTAATTTAGCAGGCACAGTGGTACACACCTGTAACCCCAGCATCTCATCCTGAAGCGGGAGGATTGCAAGTTGGAGGCCAGTCTCAGCAACTTCACCATCACGAAATAAAATAAAATAAATAGATAAATATTGTATAATTTATATATTATCATCTCCATGAACATATAACAAAATAGTTTTTAAAAATAAAATTTACCATTTTAATGCACACACTTCAGCAGCTTTAGTATATCAACAAGTTGCACAACCATCAACAATATCAAAGGAACTTATCTTTAGACTGATCTTTAAATTTTTTTTTTCTAATAGATGGCTCTCTTAAATAAATTTAACTGGGCCCCCCAGAGATAAAAACGTAGATCAAAAGGAAACCCAGGGTTCTCATAACCCAGGGTTCTCATAACCCAGGATCCCAAAGGGCATCTTGTGAAAGCTGGTCCAGGATACATAGGGTCAACTGATACCCACAGGTTGAAGACACTAGAGAAGTGGCAAAGCCCTGGGCTCCTGACTGCCTTCTGCCCTTTCTCAGCTGTGCGGCCCTGACAGGTTGCTTTCGTGGGCCTCCGTCTTTCCGTCCACACCACCAGCAGGTTGTACTTGGCCTCTGCAGGCCCTGCCGGGGCTGGTCTCAGTACAAGTGCTGCTCTTGTGGGAGGTTATGATCTGTGAGAGAACAGCTATCAGAGGACTCTGGGTCATCTGTGTGTCGATACATTCTTGAAGGTTCTGGACGCTTTCTTTAATTACTGGCCTTCTGGCCTCATCCCTCCCTCTAGGGCATGCTTTGAGCTCTGAGTCTTCAAGCAGCTTAGATATGACTGTCTTCCAGGTCTGGGTGGGGCCTTATCTACCTACGGAGAGCAGAGAGAAAGGTGGAAAGCTTCTCCTGCTCGTTCCCAGCCCGACACTGGTGATTCTTGTTGTGCAGATCAGGACTTTTTCCCGTTCCACAGAAGTTGGTTTAACAAAAAGTATCTTCTAACATCTTCTCCCAGGACCAGGAGTGACAGCCTATTCCCTTCCCTCCCTCTCCCTGTGCACCAGCTGCCTTGGACAGATGACGTCTACAGTAGCTGAGGGCCAAGTCCTTTGTCAGGTTGCCCTGGCAACAGCTTCAGATACTGTTTTAGTTGTCTTGTTCAAGATAACTACAAGTCTTCCAGGGAACATCTAAATGGAAAATAAACTAGCCATGGTGCATCCACAGGGGCGCGGAACAGGTGGCTGCCAGCTCTCATTTTTCCCACAGCAGATCCTAGCCCAGGGTAGGGGTTTGATTCATTTGATTCACTAGAGCATTGAAAATTCAGAGTCCTGTGAAGGGAGGTCGAGGATGGAGGGGGGCTATTCTAAGTCAACTAGGGAAACATGGCCATAGATTCACACCCCGATCTGGGGACAGCCTTTCCTCCCAGCGTCCTTGTCTCTAACCAGGGACCTCCCGGAGCCTTCCTGAGAAGAGCATTCTTTGACTCTTCTTCGTTTTAGACTTGCCAGCATGCCAATCTTTAACATAAGCTCAGAAAGTTTAGCCTACGAGGATCACCAAGGTCTTCCGGGATTTGCAGAAGGAACAGAAGTGGAGGGAAGAGAAATAGAAGGCTCTGGGCCCTCTCCTCCTCCTTCACCAGGCCCTAAATGCCTTTAAACTATTTTTTTTTTAATTTAGATAAGTGGTTTTGCTACTAAGAAAAGAAAGAGAAGAGAGAGAAAGAAAAAAAAAATGAACCCATTTAACCCTTCATTTTGCTGGGTTTCTCTGCCTGGAAAGGGAGGTCCAGAGAGGTCAAGTAACTTTTTGTGCTTACACAGCTAGCTCAGCTGGTGAGTTGTTCAGCCCCTGTATCCTCCGCAGAATTGGAGACTCTGCAAGGCCAGAGGCCTATTGCCACGTCCCACCCGGTGTGGGGTTCTCTCCCCACAGCCCAAGCCTTGGCACCCAGCCCCTGGGCGGATGTTCCCTGGGACCAGTCTCCGTCCGCCACGAGGAGGCCCGTGGTCTTGAGGGTGAGAAGTTGAGGATAAGCCTCCCCCTGCACCAACTCTACCTCCCTGTAGCTTCTTCCTCAGACCTGGTCTAGCTGCCTCAATCAGCTCAAAACAAACCTTCCGCCTTGGGCTGGGGCTGGGGCTCAGCAGTAGCGCACTTGCCCAGTATGTGTGAGGCCCTGGGTTTGACCCTACCCATTTCAAGGTCCCCGAACCTGACCAATGACAATCTCCTGGAGAGTGTGGGAAACCTACAGACTCCCACTTCTCTACCATACTTCTTGGGGGTGCTGGGTGCTGCACCAAGGCTGGTGACAAGAGGCACAAGCTGTGGTGTCCCCCTTTTGGGTGATTGGGGTTAGGGTGGGAGCAGCCTTCCTCTCCACTGGGAAAGAACATTCTGCCCTTGCAGCTAGAAATCTATAGGAACCTTGCAAATCGCGCACCTTCCTCCTGATGCCTTTCTCCTTCGGGTCTCTTCTCCTTTGCACCCTTCTTCACACGCCTCTGACTTCCATGGCCATCATCCTGACTCTGCCACGTGGCTTGTCCTTCTTAGGAGGCTGGGTGAACTTCCCACCATGATGTCTATATCCTAATTCCTGGACAACCTTAGTGACAAAAGGGACCTTGCAGATGTGGTCCAGCTAAGGAGCTTGAGATGGGGAGAATGTCTTGGACTGACCAGGCAGGCCTGATGTCATCACAGGTCATTATGGGAGGGACACAGGAGGATTGGTCAGACAGGGGGGATGTGCTGACAGAAGCAGAGTGACAGAGGGAGATTGAAGCTGCTGCGCTGTGGCCTTGAACATGGAGAAGGGTTGAGGCACGGGAAGGGTGTGAGTGACGCCCCTGAGGTGCCCGTGGTCTCCGAGGCTCTGCACCTCACCACCTTTTCACCCTGGATGCTCCCCTTGGAAAAGTCCTCAACTCTGTGGTTTTAATTGTCATCTGTGGACTAGAAACGGTCCCGTCTCCAATGCCCATCAGACTTTCTGGAGACCAACCTCCTGAAGGCAGGTTCCAGGGGATCTGGTGGCTCAGAACTGCAAGACCAGGAATGCTTAAGTCAGAGGGGTCAGCAACAGAACAGGGGTGCAGAGGCAGCTGGTGCATCCCCAGGTCTCAACTTCCTGAGTGCAGGCCTTGTGGGGCCACTCAGGGACAGAGGGGCTGGCTTCTGACAGGCAGCAAGGACAAGAGAGTGTCCCCAGAGTTCTTGGAACCGTGGCTGGTTTTGCAAAGATTCTTGAAGGAGGGATGGCGTAACGTGGGTAGTCAGGAGAGCATGTCCTTGGGGGTAGGGAATTTCCATGCCTTGGCTGGCGATCAGGACGTTGGCAGGACGCGGTCAAGTTGCTAGGGACTATTCTCTGGCTGTAGTGAAAGCTGCTTAGGGAGTTGCTCTAAAGGAGGACAGTGAGGAGAAAGGGGCAGGCGGCATGCAAGTCCAACCATGTGGTTTGCAAGATTTGCTTTCCAGCTAGGATTTGTCTTCCGAAACCAAGAGGGAGGTCCCATTTCCCCTCCGGTAAGAAAACAGACCAAAAGAGCCTGCCGTGTCCTCTCCCTCTCTTTCCTAGCTGTTGTTGACAGCTGGAGGTCGTTTGGCTCCGACGGCCCATCTCTAGGAGAGCGAAAGGCCAACTCTGCTTAGAGACACTTGGTTGGTGCCAAAGCGAAGCCACACAGCTCCGCTTCCCTTTTTCAGGCCAGGGGAGAGCTGTGTGTGCAGTGTCAATATTTGGAGTCTGCTTTCTCTTTTTTAACGAGGCCCTTAGTAACTCTCAGCTTTCACACAACTGTGGCTCCTGTGGCCAGTACCGGAGGGTGGGTGATCCATCGGCTCCAGCAAGCTTGGCACCCTTTGTTGTATATCAAGAGCTGAAACTTTGATCTTGAAAGAGTGACCCTAGCGGTGCCCATGGCCTTTGAAAAGTCACATGTTCAGTATCTTCAGTTTGTTGCTATGGAGATCTTCCTCATCATTGCTCTATCTTAAAAAAAAATAAAACAAAAACCCAACTTTATTCTCCCATGATTTCATGCATTAGGCAACTAGCATTTAAATAAAAGTCATTGGTAAAGTGTGAATGAGCAATGGTAGAGGTGAAGCAGATAGGAAGTCCCTGCTGTCTCATGCATTTAGAAAAATAGTGACCAGTCAGTCACACAGGTGGAGCCCAGTGACAACTCAGGATAGCCAGTCAAAGATGCACCAGGGGAGGCAACCGTGAGCATGGTAGGCAGGGCTGAGAGAGCTCTGTCAAGTCAGGCAGAAAAAGTGGGTGCTTATGTGACCCTTGTTTTTTTTTTTTTATTGTTGGTAGTTCAAAACATTACATCTAATTTGATATATTTCACAGTTTGATTCAAAAGGGTTATGAACTCCCATTTTTACCCCGTATACAGATTGCTGAATCACATCAGTTACATCAATTACATTTCCATTGATTTACATATTGCCATTCTAGTGTCTGATGAATTCTGCTCTCTATCCTGTTCTCTACTATCCCCCCTCCCCTCCCCTCCCCTCCCCTCTTCTCTCTCAACCCCCTTTACTGTAAAACACTTCTTCCACTTGTATTATTCTTTCCTTACCCCTCACTTCCTCTTGTATGTAATTTTGTATAACCCTGAGGATCACCATCCCTTTCCATGCAATTTCCCTTCTCTCTCCCTTTCCCTCCCCCCTCTCATCCCTATTAATGTTAATCTTCTTCTCCTGCTCTTCATCCCTACTCTGTCCTTAGTTACTTCCCTTATTATGTGACCCTTGTTTTACAGATGGGGACATTGAGGCTCAGGGAGCTTTATTACTTGCCCCAGATAATCCTACTGATAAACAGTTGGGTTTCAAACATGTAGTCTGATTCCAAGACCCACCTCACACTGCGTCATGGAAGAGGGATGAAGGCCTTACTTACTGGAAAGCCCAAGAGTCCCAACAATGTCTGAGCCAGGTTGGGGCCCCTTTCCCAGGTAGAATCCCACAGTGCACATAGCCCCTTGAAGTGCCCCTGTCAGAACCTCTAAATCATGTTCACCAAAATATCCCACTTGGCCCCTGTGTCAACCCCTGGAAGACTCAGGAGCAGCGTGGGGTGGGCTGTTTGGAGCTGCCCCACAGTGACACAGGCCAGTGCTCCCTGCAGGTAGTCCACCTGGGTTGATGTGTCTGGCTTCGTGTTTACAGGCTCACGGGGAAGCTCCTCCCATCAAGCATCAAGCCGAGGGGTCCCCAGGGTGCTCACAGAGCCTGGTGCCAACAAGGCCAGCCCTGTTTCCACCCTTAATGCTGTAAGTGGGGGATTGAACTCAGTGGTACTCAATCACGGAGCCACATCCCCAGCCCTGTTTTGTATTTTATTTAGAGACAGGATCTCATGGAGTTGCTTAGCACCTTGCTTTTGCTGAGGCTGGCTTTGAACTTGCTCAGCCTCCCAGGCTGCTGGGATTACAGGCTTGCACCCAGCCACACACTCTCTTTATAGGAGGTTCAGGACTGGTGGTAAGTGCAGTTGCACCAGACCCTGTAACACAGCGGGAGCTCTGGCAGAACAAGGGACTGGAATGGTCAACAGCCTGAGCCCCAAGGCTGCAGTCCCCCAGGCAATACTGGGCCCTGGAGTGGAGGACACTGTCATCCAGAGAAGGAGCTGTAGTGCAGTCTCCCAGACAATCTAGTTTCAACCCTGGTTCTCTCCTTCTAAGGAGATGGCCATACAGCCTTCACTGACCTTCACTGCCAACGACACACTTCCCCAGGTTTTCCCCATGTGCTGCTCGTCCCAGCCAGCCTGGGGACGTGTCTATAGCTATAGGTCCAGCTCACGCCAGGGCTGTAGAACCCCTGCCTCATAATCTCCAGGGTAAGAGGTAGGGGAGGCTTAAGAAGGCAGATACCTAAGCCCTATCCTCATAGAGTCTTGTTCAACAGATTAGTGTTGCTCTATCTTAATAAATAAAACAAATTGTCATTCTTCATAGCTCCAAACCAAGAGCCCAGATGGGCAGCATGGATTGTCATGGGCAACCCACCTCTAATGTGACACTGCGGGACGTAGAGAGAGGAAACAGGTGACAGCCACCCCTCACTGACCTGTACTGGAAGGTGGGCACAATCGTAGGGATGATTTTAAAATGTCTCAGAAATCTGCATTTTAAAGAAACTCCCCAGTTAGTTTTAATGTACATTAAAATTCAAAAGGCAAAGAGCATGGAACCCAGTGTCAGAATTCCTGAATCTGAGTCCCAGAGCCATGCAGTGTGAGTGGCTGAGCTGGAGCAATAATACCTTCGCTCTCTTCAAGCCTCGATTTCCTATTTCTAAACAGGAGCAATGTAGGTCCTGCTTACTCACTGAAAATGGAGCCCTGTAGGAAGCTTCGCCCTCATCCTTGGAACCTCTTACCTTGTATTTAAGCGGGGGCTTTGCAGATAGGATTGAATTAAGGATCTTGGCATTGGGAGGCTATGCGGAATTATCTCAGAGATCTAAATGCAGTCCCAAGCATGTTTTTAAGAGAAGCAGAGGGACATCTGACACTCAGAAGAGAGGACCACGTGAAGACATAGGTAGACGCGATGCAGCTAGAAGGAACTGACATAGGTGTAAACAGCAAGTCCATGGAAGCATTTGCTGTATGGTTCTTAGAGCATGTAGGTCAACTGCATGTGCATGTGGCTGACGTCACCCCTGGCATTAAGTATGCAGCACAGAAGCAGGGTGCAGTGGTGCACACCTATAATCCCAGCTGCTTAGGAAGCTGAGGGAGGAGGGAAAGGAGTTCAAGGCCAGCCTCAGCAATTTAGTGAGATCCCAGTTCAAAAAGAAAGAAGAAAAGATAGAGTGCTGAGCCTGGTGTGGTTGTTCCTGACAGAAACACCTGTCTATGAATAGTTTCTTCAAGAACTTGTGCTCTTGGTGCCTTGTGAGTATTTGAAGGCTTCCAGCAGAAAAAGGCCTGGGTTAAACTAAAGCAAACCTTACTACAATATATTTGAAATTTAGCTTTCCAGGCAAGTGGGGTGGGACGATGAGTGCTCCTGGGCCTGTTCAGAATGGAATGCTGTTGATCTGTAAGTGGCGTCTAGAGTGTGTTTGCACCTCGCCCAGCAAACACGGCTATTCAGTGATTGTGCGGTGCTGGCTCCTGCAGGGGCCCTACAAACCTTAGCCCTAAGAAGAAGAACCTTGTTAATAATATGCATTGAATTCGCACCGTTTCTGCTGTTCGGTGCTCAGGGAGCTTTTCTGAATCTTCTTATTTTATTTACATGTTAAAGCCTGGTCTTGCTGGAGCCCCCTCCTGCCCCCCAGGGCCGGGCTCTGCTCTACCCTTTTGCACCAGGTGGTTTCCAGTCCCAACATGGTGTGTCAGGGGGCTTGGCCTCCATCACACTACTCCCCCTGCCCATCGTCCCTACGATTGTGCCCACCTTCCAGTACAGGTTAGTGAGGGGTGGCTGTCACCTGTTTCCTCTCTCTACATCCCACAGTGTCACATTAGAGGTGGGTTGCCCACGACAGTCCATGCTGCCCATCTGGGCTACTGGTTTGGAGCCATGAAGAATGACAAGATTCAAATCACATCGGAGCCCAGCCCAGAGCTGATGGAGCTGGCCATAGGTGACCATTGCTCCAGGACTATTTCCTAAGCATCCCTTGGTCGCTCTGCATATGCCCCCTTCTTCCTAGCCAGCCTATGACATAGGTCCCAGGTCCCCACGGTACAGGTGAGGAGCAGAACTCAGAAGTTACAGCCTCTGTCCAGTCACACAGGTGACTAGAGGTGGAGTGGGAGATGGGTGTCGGAGCCTGTGTGGGTGGAGTCCTGTCTACTTGCATGGAACCAGCAGCAGGCCAAAGTGAACACTGAAAAAGATGCAAAACGAAGTTTCAGGAGGAAGAGCAAGAAGAGCCCAACTCCAAGGACAAATAGAGTCCCAGGGGGAAAGAAAGCAGGGCCTTTCCCGTGCAGTTAGCCGCGTGGCTGGTCAGGTTGGGAGTCACTAGGGAAGGCCATCTGGGCTTTTAGAAAAGGAAATCCTGTGCATGCGTCCTGCCCTGCATTAGCCCAGGGTTGTCGCAGAATTTACAATTTTTTTTTTAAAAAGTGGATTTTAATTTTTAAAAAAATCTAAAACTCATAGCCAGAGAGTAATTGTTAAGTTGAAATACTTGGAGCCTGGACGGCAGGACAGACAGGGTGCTCACAGCACCTTGAAGAAGAGAAGAGTCAAAGCTGAGTGTGGAGGGGACTTGATGTCACAATTCCACCAAATGGGGAGCACCTCTAGGAGGAGTGAGGAGGAGAGGAGGTCAGGCTGCCCATCAGTGACCGGTGCCTGTGGGGCTCTCCATATGGGCTGTGGACTGTCCCAGGGAGACCCCAGACCGACTCCGTGTGACTAGAGTTGGGGGCAGAATCCCCAAGGCTAGCCAGTCCCTGCTGATTTCTATACCTGCCGGGTTTGAAAATGTCCTCAACCCTCCAGCCCCATCCTGCCTGTGCCCCACCTCTTAGTCAGCCCAAAGGACTCTGGGAGGATGAGGTCATTTCCTCATGCTCCTTTTGCTCCTCCCTAAGAATACTGCACCCCCCCCCCCCAAATCAACTCTCCTGGGCCCTTTGGGCCTGAAGGGCTACTGGAAGCAGAGGGCAGGGATGAAAAACAGGAGAGGTTCGTGCCCTTGGTGCCCTTTGGTCAGCCCCTCCCCAGGTCCCCTCTCTCATCCCTGGCAACCACTCTGCTTCCTGAGGTTGACTATTTCAGATTCCACATAGAAGTGAGATTGTGCCGTATTTGTGCCTGTCTGGCTTGTGTCACTTAGTACAATATCTTCCAGGTTTATCCATGCTGTCAAAAATGGCAGGATCGCCTTCCTTTTTTTATTTTATTTTTTCTTAGATCTTTATTTTATTTATAATGGTGCTGAGAATTGAACCCAGAGCCTTACGTATGCCAGGCAAGTGTGCTACCGCCGAGCCCCAGCCCCAGCCCAGGATCTCCTTCTCTCTCTCTTTCTCTCTCTCTCTCTCACTCTCTGGTGTGCACATATACTACATTTTCTTTATTCATTCATCTGTCTTTAGATATTTAGGTTATTTCTTAAATATTTTCACAGAAAGAAAATAGGAAGGAAGGGAGGGAGGCCTTGAGGGAAAGAGAAAAGGAAGGGGGCAGAAGGGAAGGAGAAGGAGAGAGAGTGGTCACTAGGGTAAGTGGTGCATGAATCAGCTTGACTGTGGTGATTATGTCAATGTGTGTATACATTAAAACATCAGGCATGCCTTGGGGCTGGGGATGCAGCTCAGCCCTGTAAAACAAAACATTAAATATACCTTTAAAAAAGGGTGTTCCTGCCGGAGAGGCCGAGGTTGGACAGCTGCGTGGTGAGACCTCAGGCCTGGGGCTGCTTTTATGGGTCTGTCTCTTTGTGAAAAGAAAAGAATAATCTCTCTCTAGCTTAGAGAGTTGTTTTGAGAAATAAAATAAAAGAGATGATGTAGGTGAAATGCTTAGGGCAGCTCCTGACAGTCTATAAGTTTTAAACTCCCAAACCAGTGAACAAGAAATTTGGTCACGCATTCTCCTGGTGTATTCTTGAGACTACATCGTCACCACACAGTGGGGACCAAGTCTTAATTTGACTCTTTTTTCTCCCTTTATTATTGTCCTCTTTTTAGATTTTTTTTCCCTAAAGTGTGTGTGCCTTCCACATACAGGAAGTCTGATTTTTAAGCTGCCTCTTCTTATTTGAAGTAGACAGACCATAAAAGCCTTAAAATAAAGAACACGAGTGAAGCCTGGGCTGCCTGTTTTACAGATGGGAAAACAAAAATATGAAAAGAAGTTAAATGTCCCAAAGTTCCCACTTCCAGTTAAGAGATAGACAGACCTGCAGTTAGAACCCTGGAGAGCGGCATGTCCCCTTGGTGTGAACGGTCACCCTAACTGGGCCAGCCTTTGGCTGTGAGTGGGGTCGCCTGGGATCATCCTGTCAGTGGTTTAGATGCACTCAAACTTGCCTTCAGCCAAGCCCAACTCAGCCTTGGTATTTGCCAGGTCTGTGGCCTAACCTAGGGGATCAGGAGGCCGTGCAGTCTAGGGGACCTTCTTTCTGGAGCTCTGGAAGCTCCATAGGACCACCGGTGCTGTGATCACATGGATTATCAGGTGGTTCTTCTGCATCCCCACATCAATAATGCAGCCTTGTCATTTGTATTTATTGCTAATATCGGAACACTCATTCTCAGGTATGCATTTTAGATGTAGCTTGGAAGGAGGGGATCCCCTTATCTATATGTTGAAAGTCAGCAGGAAATAACTGAACACATTTACCACTGCAAGAACAAACATTATAACAGTTGAGTGATGTTCATGGAAGTTGCTCCTTTTCATTCAGAAAAAGGTAACAACTTTTTTTTCTTATGGCAGCAGGGGATATTGCTAAGCAAGCACTCTACTACTTGCAATATCCCTTCCCTTTATTTAAAATTTTACATTGAGACAGGATCTCACTAAGTTGTCCAGGCTGGCCTCCAACTTACAATCCTCCTGCCCCAGCTTCCAAGTATCTGGGATTACAGGTGTGTGCCATTGCACCCAGGTTAACAACTTTGAAGTAGTTAAATAAGTATACAGACTGACAATAAACAGTTAATATTGTGTAAGTGCATTAAGTAGATACTTTTAGGAAAAACAGTACATTATTTATTGACCAAAAAAATTGGAAAAAAATTAATAATAATACATAGCAAAATAATGGAGAATATAATTTATTGTTAATTTAGTCTTTTTTAAATTTATTTTTTAGTTGCAGATGACACAATATCTTTATTTATTTTTATGTGGTGCTGAGGATGGAACCCAGTGCCTCGCATGTATTAGACAAGCACTCTACCCCTGAGCTATAGCCCCAGCCCCTGTAAAGCTAATCTTTTTAGAGATGTTTGGGACACTAAATTTCTAGCATTAAACAAGATAACTTGTAAGAATTATATTAAATTTTTCATAATTTACCTCCATTTAGTCCATGATACTTGCTTCTCTGCAGGGCTCAGTTGAAATTAAGTTCCTGTTTAGAATTGTAAATGTGCAGCACAGGAGAATCCAGCCAATCAAGATTTACTAAACTGAGAATGGAAAACTTTAAACATTTACTCAGATTTTCAAAAATAAAATGTAACTGCATTTTTACATCAGATTTCCAATTTTGCTTTTGCCCCCCCCCCGCCCCCGTCACTGGTGCTGTGTGCCTTAACCCCAGCTTGGGCTCAGTGTCAGGATCATGCCTGACAGCCTGACAGCCCCTGTGGGAGAGCACGTGTCCTCTCGTCCCCCCTGGGGAAGACCCAAGCAGTGTCACTGTTTCCAGCCTGCTGTAGACAGGAACGCTGAGCAGGATTGCAGCAGATCCCCAAGTGTGCTCCGCGGTGCTCCAGAGGAGACAGGAGCTGGTCCCCAAGGCGGGGTCCATGGCTTACCATACAGCAGGGTCTGGGGATACCCCGCAGTGAGGGGCGGGGCTGTCACCTCTCACACGCGTTCTCTCCCTCTGTCCCGCTAGTTTGTGAAGTTTGCCAACATCGAGGAGGACACCCCATCCTACCACCGGAGTTATGACTTCTTTGTGTCCCGATTCAGTGAAATGTGCCACTCCAGCCACGATGACTTGGAAATCAAGACCAAGTGAGTGCGGAGGGCCAGGGGCTGCTGGGCCCGGGCAGAAGCATCCAGGGTGCTGGAGAGCTTCCGGGGGGTCTGCTTGGCAGCTTTCTTTGCCTTTCCTTGTGCTCTGGTGTCGCTGGGAGGAAAGAGCACCTGGCTGGACCGTAGGTGGGCAGGTGGGCAGCACCGAGCTTCTACCACTTGGTTCTGAAGGAAAAACCTACTGGGCCAGCAAACAGGGCTGAATAGAAGATAACGTCCCTTGAGCCCCATTTGAGAGAACAGAACATCCCTTCCATCGCTCCTTTGTTCAGAGCACATGCTTTTATATACTCTCGAAGCAGCCTGCCCATTGTCCAGCCGCATCTATGCCCACAACAGAGGCCCAAGCCCACTCCACTGCCTGGATACCCCATGCCCTCACTTCCCTCCAGAGACACCCTGCCCCAGGGCTTTCCCTCCCCTGTGCTGTGCCCAGGCAAGAAGACTTCCTCCCGGCTCTGCAGGGCTCGCCACTTCTGCTCTGTCCAGCCTTTGCTTGCTGTGCTCTGTGACAAAGCCTGTCCCCAGCCTGCCACACGCCTGCTCACCTCCCCACACCCTGCTCTGGTCCCCTCCCCCAGTGCTCATGCCCTTTTGACATGTTAATTTCTTTACTGTGTGTTTTATTTGTTGTCTCTCCCCACTCCCTTAAGCTCTCAAGGACAGGAGTCCTTTGGTTCACTGATGCCATCCAAGTGCTATACGGTGCCCCAGAGCAGCAGACATTGCATATGTATTTGTTGAGTGGATGGCTGAGTGCGTGGATGCGGTCAGATAGACATTTTTTTTTTTTTGGTAGTGGCGATTGAACTCAGGGTCACTCTACCACTGACCTACATCTGCAGCCCTTTTTATTTTTTGTCTTGAGACAAGGGCTCATTGAGTTGTTGAGGCTGGCCTCAAACTCATGATCCTCCTGCCTCAGCCTCTGGAGTTGCTGGGATTACAGGCATGTGCCACCCCAGCTCAAATTACAAAATACACATGTATGTCCATGTACCCAAATTTATAGTGTCACAGAAATATATTCATTGACACAGAAGTGAAACATCGCAAATAAAATCACTATAAATGATGCTGACATGGGTATTTAAAGAGTAGCCTTGGGGCTGGGGTTGTGGCTCAGTGGCAGAGCGCTTGCCTGGCATGTGTGAGGCACTGGGTTGGATTCTCAGCACCACATAAAAATGAATAAAATAAAAGTATTATGTCCATCTACCACTAAAAACATAAATGAAGTGTGACCTACAGTCAGGCTGATGAATCAGTACATGTGTGGCAGAGCAATGAATGGGTATTTTGTGGCAAGTATAGTCCTTGGAACTGTAAGTGCAGAAGAATGATAGGTTGCTATCCACAGAGCATGTTATCAGCTCCTGAAGACTGTGTGACACTGGAGGGGACAGGAGAAGGGGGGAGGGGAAGGCCAGGGCCCATAGCAACCAGAGCTGTGGAGGGCTGGGGGCGTCCGTGGCTGGGGCTGAAGGAGTCACATGGCCAGTGTGCCAGGAGGAGGCTGATTCTCAAGTTAGGTGGTTCCTTTGACATGGTAGCACCTTAGAGGGATCCCAAGTGTCACTTAACTGAGTATGCCCCCTTATGACAGCTAATGGTCTGGGTTGGAAGGGCAGGAACCCAGCCCCTCCAGCTGTTGGAGACAATGTGAAGAGTCCCAGGCAGGCCCCAGAATGACCACAGCGCAGCTTCTGGACCTTCTCGGTCCCGGAGTCTTCTCTTGAACCAACCAGGCACGGACTCCCTGGGCTGTGCTGCCCAGTGCCTCTGAGGCAAGCAGGGGTACAGGAGGGGGAACCCCACTTCCTGAGTAGCCCCCGACTCCCGACAGCTATGAAAAGGTAAAAGAGGCTGGAGCAGCTGGAGTGTGTCCTGAAGCAGGTATCATTGGGCTGGGAATGTAACTTGGGGTAAGGACACTTGCCTGGCACCTGTGACGCTGTAGGTTTGTCCCCAATACTGCAAAAGCAAAGCAAGGCCACAGAGCAGGTGATGGGAAGGCGGAAGACAGGAAGTTTGACTGTCACTGCACCCACAGACTAGAGCCTGTCACCAGACAGGTGCTGACCACTGGAGCAGGCCAAGCTATGGGGTGTGGGAGGAAGTTCAGGGACACTGCTCAGGCTGCTGCACACGCGCAGGCAGGGTCAGCACTGAGCTCCACCACACGGGGAGCCTCCTGAGCATCAGAGGAAGGCCACTGGGGTTTTCCACTGGATGCTGGACAGTGCTGTTAGCACCCACAGACGGGAGCCTGTCACCCATGACAAGAAGGCCACTGGATAAGAATGGGGGGGGGGGTCCTCTGGCTTCATCTCTTTCCTGGGTCCTCCCTGTGTCCCTTTTCCTCCTCATTCTCAGTCCTGGGTGGCAGTGGCAAGGTCTCCTTGGGTGGGACAAATGAGTCCTGCACATTTTTAAGTATTGTACAAATTTTAATTTCTAAACAAGTATCAGCCTCCATAACCCACTGAACCCAAAAGCGTCTGTAGCCCTTTCTTATTATGAAAGTGGAAAAGGTTTTGGAAGCCCAAGAGGGAGTGGACCACGGGGGTTATCCCCAGTCACGAATGAGCCATTTCTTACTCTGACCTCACAAGGAGCCATTGAGGGCATCTCAAACACTGGAGTACAGTAGAGGCTGGCTGCAGCAGGGTTTTTGTCCCTCAGTGCAGGAAGCATTTGGTGGCCACCTGTCAGACTCTTAGATAGTTAGCGCGTTTAGTGGTTGGGGGGTTTTTGTCCCTCAGTGCAGGAAGCATTTGGTGGCCACCTCTCAGACTCTAAGATAGTTAGTGCGTTTAGTGGTTGGTGGTTGTGGTCTTTGGATGTTGGTTTTTTGATTTGGGGTTTTTATTTTGCTTGGTTCTGGGTTTTGTTATTTTTTTTTTTCAGCTAGCATCCTTAGCTGAGGATATGCAGTAAGAGTAGTCAGAGTAATGTAGCTGTAGGCACCCGCTCCCGCAAGGAGACCACCTACACGGACCATTGTGGGGTCCTGAGGATCACCTGGCAGGGTGGTTTCGCCCCGACTGAATTAGCCTGCTGTCTCCTCCCCGGGACAGAGGTGGTGGTAAAAGTCCTGTGGAGCGGAACATCCCCGTCCTATCTGAACTGGATACGATGATGGCCACGGAACACCAAAATGTGATCCAGCTCTTTCAGGGCATTGAGACCATTGAAAATATCTACATCGTCATGGAGTATGCAGGTGGGGGACAGCGACAGCACCCCATCCCAGAGCCCGGTGGCATGCAGAAAGAAAGAGGAGGCCTGGAGACTTTGGGGGCAGATTGTGTCATGTGCTAAGGCCACAAGAAGGGAATCACGAACCTACACCTGAAGGCAGGGTCATCCTGGTAGATGCCAGAGGCAACATCAAACTCATCAACTTTGGCCTGAGCACCAGGTTCGCGGTGGGGCAGAAGCTGAACGAGATCTGGGGCGCTCTCCTGTACGTTGCCCCCAAAGTCATCCACTGGAATGAATATGAGGGCAGCCACCCCCACCCATGGGCATCTGGAGCTCGGATGTCATTCTATATTTTATGGTCACAGGGGGACGCCCATCTGTGGCGGCCACTGCTAAGCAGCTAAAGAAGCAGATGGTGCAGTCCAGATACTACCTTCCCCCACACATTTCCGAGACACACAGAACCTCGTCAATCCAACACTAATGGTGGACTCCACACAGAGGCCCGCAGTAGAGCAGATGACGGGGCACCTGGGTGAGGAGTATTCACCCAGTCATTCTAGAGAGCCACTCCCCAGCCACTCAGACCCCGTAATTATGAAATCATGCTTGACATGGGTTTCAATTATGACCTGAGTTTCCCTGGCAAATACAAAATAGGAAAAGGTGATAGCTATGTATCGGATACTCCAGCGCCAGATAACCCGGGGAGCCGGCGGCAAGTTCCGGATGAAGTGAGTCGGGGGGTCAGGCCAGGCCCAGTGGACCTTCCCAATGTCTGCCCAAAGAAGAGTACCAGTGAACCAGGCCTCCCCACCTCCCCTTGCCCTGTGAGCACAGCTACTGAGGAAGCCCAGGGCAGAAGGGCGGTGGAAGTGCCAGCTTGCCTACCATTCATCTCTGCTTCCTGTGTGCGAGGACCCCTCCTCCCTGCAGGACCCTGTGTCCCCCGGGACCATCCTCAGTCGGTGAGTCACAGCAGAAGGCGGCACAGTCTCCCAAGGCACCTCCACAGGGCAATCCCATGACAACAGCAAGGACTGGAAAGGAGTCTCTAGGAGGACTGCCACATCCATTCAACAACTGTGGTGTCGCGTGCCATGCTTTTTGCAGGCCGGCATTCAGAAAAAGAAGTGGTTCCATTGAAAACACAGGGCTGAGGCCGACAACACCAGTGGGCATCCAGAAGACCGTGAGCTCTGTGGATCCTGACATCATGGCACGGGTATCGCTCGGGCAGGGCCTCACACAGCTGCAGGAGCCAGGTCGTGCCCACGGGCTCGGGCTTCTCGGCACAGATTCTAGCCGGAGTGCATTTGGATCCACCAGGAGTCTCCTCCGCCCCCTCCTGCAAGAGACATCAGACACTCCTTTCCCTGGGACACTTCCCCTGTCCTGCTCTCCTCTGTCCTTTCTCCCTTGCTTCTGGGAGAGCAGAAATGGTTCTTAATACATTTCTGTTTCTCACAAATTATATAATAAAATTGATGTTACAGCGTCTGGAGTTGTGCCTCAGCGGTAGAGCGCTTGCCTAGCATGCATGAGGCACTGGGTTCCCTCCCTGGCACCACTAAAAAAATAAAAACAAATAAAATAAAGGTACTGTGTTCATCTACAACTAAAATAAATAACTAAATAAAGAGAAGGGGAGACCTCAGGGCAAGAGCAGGAGCCCAGCTGCCATCTTTCCTCCCCAAGGCCTGGACCACTGTGCCTCCCTCTCCTGTTCATGGTAGACACTCACCTTTAGCCAGTGTAGACAGGGACTCATTTTCCTTGAGCCATTGTAGAAGGAGACTCACTCCCCCTGGCCTAGTGTAGATGGAGATGCTCCCTTTGGGCCAGTGTAGACTTGATTGATTGAGCTGGTCGCTTTGGCTAGGAGTCCCTTTCCTGGTCTTCAGGCCCCTTCCTGAGTTGTGTGGACAGGGGGAGTGGCAGCTGCTAGAGAAGACACGTCTGGCAAGGCACTGAAGACCCCAAGTGTTCTGTGGCATCCTGAGTCTGCACGTTTGGGATGGGCTTCAGCCGAGCATTCAGGAGAGCTTTTAACCTGGGGCCAAAAATAGTAAGTAGAACAGGATTTAGTTGGCTCCTTCTCAGGTTTGGACAGCCCCGGCACAGGGTCTTAAATGGGGGAGGGGGACAGAGCGGCCAAGCGTTTCCCCAGGGAATCCTTGCCTGTGGCCAGCAGCCCTAACAGGTCCTGGGCCCAGGGATCCTGGTGCTATTAGGCTCCTGCCATCCCACAATGACTGTCACCAGTAAGTGCCAGGGTTCCACCCTGGTAACTCCACTTAAAACTGAAGTTGAAAATACAACTGGCAACTAATCTTCTGGAGAAATGGCTCAACTCTAATAATCACCAGGTAGATGTGAATCTAGTCCCAGCCACAATCCCTTTTTTTTAAAATATTTTTTAATTGTAGATGGACACAATATCTTTATTTATGTGGTGCTGAGGATTGAACCCAGTGCCTCACTGGGTCGAGGCGGGCACTGTACCACCGAGCCACGGCCCCAGCTCCCAGCCACAGTTTCTTAGTACCCTGACAGCCTGCAGCTCACGGTGGAGCTGCTTGGTTGAGTGCCTGCCGGTGGAGCTGCTTGGTTGAGTGCCTGCCGGGGCTGCAGTTCACTACTACCCGCCAAACTAAAGGGTAAGAACTATAAAAGAGCTACAGGATGTGAGGATTTTTCAGAGCCAAATGAGATCCCCCGTGCTGCCAGAGGGACAGCGAGAGGCTGCCGCTTGTGATGGGGGCAGTACTGGGAGCCTTTCGTTTCTTGTGATTCAGAGAGCAATCAAATATTTTATATGACAATGTCCATCATAGCATGATAATAGCAAAAGAAATCGGAAATAACTAAATGCCATATGGGAGCCTACTTTTGAAAGTTCTTATGATAGTCTAACCATTCAACCTATTTATGAAGAATTAATGATATAGGAAAGTGCTTATAACCAAATGGTATATGGAAAAAAAGCCAAATACTGATTAACTATGTCGTCAGTTCTTAATTACGTTATAAACTATGCATGGAAGAAAGAAAAGATGCCCAAATGCTAACAATGGTTGTTAGGGGTAAATTTTTCTTTTTTATAATTAGTATAATTACAATTATTACTTTATAATCAGAAAAAAATATTATTTAAAAAAAAGGAACTTCAGGGTGAGGTAAGTGGGCAGTGAAAAGCACTCCTCTCCACAGGGCCATTACAGAAGGGTCTGGGGATGTGCCAAAGGGCACCCCGTACGCCCCCCTTTGTGCTTTACTGGATTTCCTGTCTGGTTTCTTGGTCAGCCTAGTCCCAGCCACAGTTTCTTGGTGCCCAGACAGCCTGCAGTTCAGTGCCTCTCCCTACAGATCCACCTCCCTGCCCTAAGTTGTTCCAGTCCTGGATTCTGCCTCATGAGTTCTCCCAAGCACTTTGAGCTCTCTATCTGGAGCAAACCCACCAGAGTACTACCCAGAGGGGTCTGGGATGAAGCCCTGATGGCCGCAGGGCAAGGGCAGTCTGGGAGTCTCCAAGACAAAGCCAGAAGGCGTGGCTTCCTGCACCAGAAACCCACCTGCAGGTCAGGTCACGTGAGGATCAGCAAGTGGTCTCCCTCTGCCTTTGAAAGATGGAGTGTCCCCTTAACCTTTGAACTGTGCTTCTCAGGGGAGGGGGACTTCAAGGTCCCATTCTACCTTTCCTTGCAGAATCCGGATGTCAGGCATCAAAGGTCTGCAAGGGGTGGTGAGGAAGACAGTGAATGATGAATTGCAGGCCAATATCTGGGACCCGCAGCACATGGACAAGATTGTCCCGTCACTGCTTTTCAATCTGCAGCATGTGGAGGAGGCAGAGAGGTAAGCTGGCCAGCCCCCCAGAGCTGCCTCCCGGGTGACTGGGAAACCCACGGTTTTGTGACTTCTTCTACACTGAGTCCCAACCCAGCTCCCCAGGAGCCTTGGGTCTGGCATTCTGCCAGGTGCTGTACCCCTTCACCTCTGCAATAATGAAGGAGACACAGCAATGGCGCTGGGCTCCCTAGGGGTAAGGACCAAGAGTCACAAAGGACCAAGAGTCAGGTTACTCTTTTGTCTCTGGAAGCAGCAGGCCAAGGAGGATTAAAATGCCTTTCATGGCTCCAATTACTGAGGACTTTCCCTTTGGACCTTCCTTCCTCTCTCACTTCCTGATGCTATTTAGGGCCTTTAAATCATGCTGCTTACAGGTGGGGAGGGAGGGGGACGGGCTAGGGAGTGATGCCAGCCAAATTATATTGTTATATTGTGTGCGTGTACGAATATGGAACAACAAATCCCATAATTATGTACACCTAGACTGCACCACTTTTTTAAAAATGCTGCCTGATCAGCCATAGCCACTCAAAAAAAAAAAGTTGCAGATAATTGGATTTTAAACTTGGAGCCCATAATATGGAATTCATTCCTTTCCCTGCCCCTCATCCCCCCAACCCTGCACCCCTGATATGGAATGGGATGGAGGGAAGGTTTGTGTTGCTGTCCAACACGGCTGTGTGCATGATCCTGGGGAAAGATGTGCACTTGGCTTCTCACTTTCTTGGTGGAGCCTTGGATGCTAGAGGGGCGGGAGAAGTAAGTGTTCCCTCTGGTGGTCATTTCTGGAATAGCCCCTCCCTGACAGGCTAAGGGTGGGTAGTCCTGGGGCTCTTTGATCTATCCAGATCTGAGCCTACTCCCTGAGACTTAGGTACCACTGCGTCGGAAGCCAGCTCATGCCCTTCCCTCTCTTCTTTTCCTCTTTCACTTTTCTCTCTCCCTGCCTTCCCTCTCTTCTTATCTCCTCTTTTTTTCCTATTGAAGCCTTAAGTGCATGAGACCCTCATGGTCCACACCTCACTCAGCCCATGATGCTTAGAACACCCTCCCACAGCCACCTCAACTTATCCTTAAGGGTTTCCAAAAGAGAACTCTATCCCATCTCCCCCAGTTTCCTTACCCCGTTTAATTTCTGACGGCTATGACATCTCCCTGTTGCCTGGTGCAGCCTGTCAAATGAATTCCTGCTCATTCTGCTCTCACCATTTGCACAAAGCCTGGCTCCCGGTTTAGTATCCCATCCATTACCCCTGTGGCTCTTGTTTCCACAGCCGGTCTCCCTCTCCCCTCCAAGCACCAGAGAAGGAAAAGGAGAACCCAGCAGAACTGGCTGAGCGGTGCCTGCGGGAGCTGCTGGGCCGGGCTGCCTTTGGCAATATCAAAAATGCCATCAAGCCTGTTCTCATGTGAGTTGAGTGTTCCGCCCACCCCAACCTGCAGCCTTGGAATGTTCCAGGACCCAGCATCTCCCCACTGACACAGGGAGGAGGGAAGAAGAGAGCACAGTTGTGGTGCCATGGCCATGTCAGTTCCTTTTTTTTTTTTTTTTTTTTGCCTGTGATCCCTGTATTATAACAACAGGTGCAGTTTGGGGTGAGGTGTTGGTAGGAGGGCACCCCAAACTGAATGAAGGTGCCCAGCTTCATTCCATGTGTCCAGTTGCAGAGCCCTGTCCTGGACTTCCCTCTAGCTCTGCCCCAAGGTCCTCCATGATCCCTGCTCTCAGGGCCTGCGGGGCCAAACCGTGCACACCGTGGACAAATTCCATTTTCCTGTAAGCCCAGCCTCACTTACCTGGGAACTGCAAGGTGCTCTCAGGAGGTGTCACTGTCCCTCCAAGCTTGCCTCTCCTTCCTAACATCACTTTGAGTTTCCCAGTCATTCCCCCATGCTTTCTCCCTCACAGCCATCTGGATAACCATTCTCTTTGGGAACCCAAGGTGTTCGCCATCCGTTGCTTTAAAATCATCATGTACTCAATTCAGGTACGGTGGCTCCCCAGGTCCAGCTTGTCCCCCTGGCCCAGGGCAGCTCTGGGAGCAGAACAGTGGAAAGCCAGATGCCTTCTGACTTCTCCTAAGGCCATACTTGTCTAAGTCAGTGCTGCTTCAGCTAGCTGTGGAGAAGGGCCAGTTGAATTTTTATAAAACACAAAAGAAAAAGCTGAATCATTCTTGTAATCTCAGTGACTCGGGAGGCTGAGGCAGGAAGATCCCAAATTCAAGGCCAGCCTGGGGAACTTAGCAACCTGTCTCAAAATAAAAAGTAAAAAGGGCTGGGGATGTAGCTCAGTGGTAGAGCGCCCTGGATCCAATCCTAGTGCTGCAAAAAAAGAAAAAAAGAAAAGAAAAATTCCTAGAAAAAAATGAAAAATCTCACCCCAAATGGGAGCCCACAGACCACACTGTTGGCCGCTGTGACCACTCCACTTCCTGTCCATTTCTGTACTTAGCTCGTACATGCTATTAAACAGATCTTGAGTTGGCACTGGTCCGTGGTCCACACTTCGAGCAGCACTGTGCCCTCTCGTGGCCCTAATAAGACCTGGGGACAGGTTAGAATGAAAACGAAGACAGTATTTTAAAATGGACTTTCGGCCCGTTTTAAGTAGGAAAAACGGGGGAAAGCTGGTCTTCCCTAGGATTTGGCTCTGTCTTGCTGGCCCAGGATGGGAGGGCTACAAGAAAGGGACCGTAATATCGTCGCCACCTGCGGTGTCCACCCACCGGCCTTGGGACGTCACTCTAGCTTCACTTTAGTCTACCCCAGCCTCCGGGGCACAGGAGAGGGCTGCCCGGGTCACCCAGGGCTGCTGTCTGGGGACCAGCACGTCTTCCTCCCCCCAGCCGCAGCACTCGCACCTGGTTATCCAGCAGCTCCTGAGCCACCTGGACGCCAACAGCCGCAGCGCGGCGACCGTGCGCGCGGGCATCGTGGAGGTCCTGTCGGAAGCTGCGGTTATCGCAGCCACCGGCTCAGTCGGTAAGGAGCCCTGAGAGACGGAGCGAGGGCGGGGCCCCTGGGGACAAGATCTGCCCTTGTGGGAAACGGCCAGGGGCCGGAGGGAGGTGTCGGTCGGTTCTCGGTAGAAGTCGGCAGGAAGGTGGTGGGCGGCGCAGGGCGAGGGCGCCAGTGGCGATTTCGGGTGTCCCTCCCCTCCGCACTCAGGGCCCACGGTGCTGGAGATGTTCAACACTCTGCTGCGGCAGCTGCGGCTCAGCATCGACTACGCGCTGACCGGGAGCTACGACGGGGCCCTGAGCCTGGGCACCAAGATCATCAAGGAACACGAGGAGCGCATGTTCCAAGAAGCGGTTATTAAGACCATCGGTGCGGAGGGGGCGGGGCCGCGAGCTGGCCGCTAGCGGGCGGGGCGGGGCGGGAGCGGCGGGCGCGCGAGGGTGTCGGTTGTAGGACTGTCAAACATCCGTGTCTTGCTATTCAGGGACAGTAGGGGAAATGGAACCAGTCCCTGGTGTGCACGGTCCAGCCCGCGCAGGCCCTGAAAACACAAATCAGTCCCCTGGGTTTCCCACCCTGGACTCCACCCTAGACCTGCCTGATGCTTCCAGTTGGGGGCGACCCGAGGGGAGGGGAGGGGAGAAAAGAAGTAGGGAGGTGGAGGTTGCCATGGAGAAAATGTCTGTGCATCTGGCTGTGGAGAATGGGAAAGCCACCCCTGAGTGTGTGAGGCCCATCGACCTGAAGCCTTCCTGTCCTAGCACCATTTGAGTTTTCCATCAGCTTTGAGGAGGAAACAGGGCAGGGGTCAAGGAGCCCTGGCTGTGGGTGGAGGCATGACTTGCCCCAGGGTGCCCAGCAGGAAAACCTAGGGCTCCTGCCCTGGTCCCTGCCTCTAATTTCTAGGGTTCTCTAATCCCTAGAAAAGAAGCCAAGACCTTAACCTCAATCCCAGTAATAAGTGAAGGAACCAGAACCCAGAAGAGCCCTCTGGAGTCCTCTAAGTGCCTCCTCTTCCAGGAGAGGCAGCATCATCCCAGGCCATCCTGAGCAGTTTCTCTCTCTGGGTCTGAATTGTCCCTGGAGCGCAGCGGTCAGTCTCCACAGTGGCTCCTTCAGCACAAAGGCTGAAGCAAGAGTGGCCCAGCAGCTGTTGGCCTCCCCTGGGCCAACCACTCTCCACCATTTCCCCCCACAGGCTCCTTTGCCAGCACGTTGCCCACTTACCAGCGCTCCGAGGTGATCCTCTTCATCATGAGCAAGGTCCCTCTGCCTTCCCTGCATCATGCCATAGAGACAGGGAGGACCGGGTGAGTCCTCCACCCTCTCCCAACCTAGACTCCGCCCAGTTTTCCCTCCCCTGTTTTCTGGCTGTCTACTCCATCCATTTTCGCTTTGCCCACTCTGCCCTCTCTTTTTTTTCATTCCCAAATCCCTCAGCAGCCTTTAGTGAGGCCCTTGAACACCACAGCAGTTCTCAGGCTGACCCACATCCCCACCCCTCACCGTATGGGGAGCCATTCATTCCCTGGTCTGCTTCTTGGGGCTGTCGGGTGGTGATCCTGGGTAACCCAACAAGATAAGCCACATGGAGAAACTCAGCAGAGGGAGAACTGAGCAGGCAAGTTGGGGGTCTCCACCCGAATCACCATCCTCCTGTGTGTCTCTGGTCTTCAGGGAGAACAGGAATAGGCTGACCCAGATTATGCTGCTGAAGTCCCTCCTGCAGGTAAGTTTCTCCCATCCCTGTTCCTGCCCTGCCTGTACAGGGCACAACTCCTTCCAGGACCAAAAGTAAGGCCAGTGCATACAGTCATGCGGTTGCATACTGCACAAATGTGCCCAGCCAAAAGGGTGAGTGAGGGGCTGAAATTCAGCATGTTTTCCATTCACTAGCCAAGCTGGACCCAGAGATCCAGGTCTTCCCGAGCAGGGCAGACTCTTTGTTTATAACTTTTACAAAGGTTCCTTATTAGTCACTAGTAGCCTTGTCACTCAACATTGTATGTGTCTGGAGATGGAATCTATTGGTTCCTGCCCTTTTTCCCTCCTGGGTCCCCTCCCCAGGTCCTATCCTGGTTTCCCCCTTGTTACTTGAGCCCATCTCATCTCACAGACACCATCTTTCCCTCCTTGGTATTTCACACACCTCTTCTTTGCATCTCTGTGGCCGTCGCTGGAGTCAGACCACCATTTGTAGGTTCCCTAGAGGAGGTGACAGTGATGAGGTCCTGAACTCTGTGACAGGCTCCCCAGGTGCTCTGGTGCCTGGCTCCGTCCGGCCTCAACTCTGGACGTCTCACAACTACATTATTCTCCCAGTTGCTCTCGCCTCCATCTCTTTTCCACTATCATAAACACAGTCACAAGAAGAACTTTATAGGGACTGGGGCTGTGGCTCAGTGGTAGAGTGTTTGCCTCACATGTGTGAAGCGCTGGGTTCGAGTCTCAGCACCACATATAAATAAATGAATAAAATAAAGGCCCAACAACAACTAAAAAATTAAAAGAAGAAGAAGAACTTTATGGAAATGCTGTTCCCCGTGCACTACCCTAGATTTCAGAATAGGTCTCAGTTTCTGAGGCATGAACACCCAGATTTCAGACTTCTCCGGTGGAGGTTGGAAGGTCCCCAGTGCCCTATTCCTCCCCGACTCTCCATCTCACCCTCTCTCTGTTCCTGGAACATGACAGTCTGGACAGATTCACCCTCACTCCCACCCAAGCCTCCCCTTCCCTCTTTTCCATCCCTCACCCTTCTAATCACTGCATTTATCATCATCATCATCATCACTCTATTTTGCTCTGACACTGCCCATGTCTGATCATTAGTTATCTCCTTGGTCTTCATATTCCCACCCTATCTTTGCTGAGTTTACCCTCATTAATTTGTACCCAGCATTTGTTAAGGTGACAGGTTGGGGCACACTCACATACATCCTCTTCAGTGGGCATTGATGTTCACTAAAGATACTATCAAGTTGGGCTGGATTCTTGGAGGCTTTCTGAATTATCAAAGGCCTTGCTTTGCAATATGGGCTTAACAGTAAATGTGCTTTGGTGCTGTTGAATGCTTTGACATCATCTATGATGTGTCTGTTTATGCCAAGTGACTCTGATCAGAAGGCCCTCCTTATCATCCCGCTACAAGAAATATAACCAGATAAGTTCTGTGAGTGCTCTGTGGTTGTTGCTGTGTATGAGTTCTGATTCTTTGACCCAGCTACAAGTTCTTCCACTGTCTAGTTCCTGAGACTGTCCAGACTCTTTTTTTTCCCCCCTGCAGTACTGGAAATTGAACCCAGGGTTCTTACCACTGAGCTACATCCCCAGCCCTTTTTATTTTTTATATTTGAGTCTTACTAATTTGCTGAGGCTGGCCGCAAACTTGAGATCCTCCTGCCTTAGCCTCCCGAGTTGCTGGGATTGCAGGTATGTGCCACCATACTAGACTCTGTACTCTTAATGAAGCATTGTGTTCACGGTGGGTGCTGCTCAGATGTGCCCTGATTGGCTGAAATATTATGTTCAGAGATTTCCTGCTCTTGCTTCTTTCTGGTGCTCATCCTTTACTTGCTTTTAACACCTAATCTTACTCAACCTGTCTACATCCACCCGCACATCTGCTGAGCTGGGCCAAGTAGGTTATCTAGGTGGATGTTGGAGTATTCAAAAAAGTTGCCTGTGGCTTCCAACCACAGTGGAGCACAAGTATAATCTCAGCTAGTCGGGAAAATGGGGCCGGAGGTCCACAAGTTCAGCCAGCCTGAGGAAGTTAGATCCTATCTCGAAATAAAAAATAATGGGGATGTGGTTAAGTGGTAGATCATCCCTGGGTTCAGTCCCCAGTACTGGAAAAAAAGTTTTCCTGTGGTGCCCAAGGATTGGGAGGGAAGGAGGGAAGGGAAGCTGGCTTGGGGAATGTCTTGAGAGGATGACAAGTTAGGCCAACATCTCCTGGCTGCTCATTCATCTCCTCACTGCACCTGAGAGGGACAGGGTTCCTGAGCACACCTATCCTGGGCTGCCTTGCAGGTGTCCACAGGTTTCCAGTGCAGCAACATGATGTCAGCTCTGCCCAGCAACTTCCTCGACCGCCTTCTCTCCACCGCCCTCATGGAGGATGCAGAAATTCGTCTCTTCGTTCTAGAGATTCTCATCAGTTTCATTGATCGTCATGGCAACCGCCACAAGTTCTCTACCATCAGGTGAAGTTGGGAGTCTCTCCTGAGTTGACGTGTGTTGGGCTCTGTCTTCTTGGCCAGCAGCCTCACCTGCTGGTGGGACCCACCAGGGAGCAGATCGCGAATGTTGACCCTTGGGTCCTTGAGGGGAGAAAAGACCAAAAGATACTTGCGCCTGGGAGTAGTGGGAGAGGGGAGTGGGAGATAAAGAGAAGGTACTAAAGAGAGTTTTAGGTGGAGGGAAGAGGATGTGGGTCATCAGTAGAAACTGGAAGAATTTGGGGGGAATAGGGGAAGAAGAGATAATCAGGATCAAAGAATTAAGAGAAAAGAACAGGAACTTGAGACCTTGGAAGAAAATTGAGATCGGGGTAAAAGTCAGGGCCAGAGGAGCATCGGAAATCTCCACAGCTCTGGGATAAAGCCCAGAGACACTGTGTGAGCTCTAGCGAGCCTCACACGAGGGCTAAGGGGCCCCTTCTGTCCCCTCCCAGTACCCTCAGTGACATCTCAGTCCTGAAGCTGAAAGTGGACAAGTGCTCCCGACAGGACACTGTCTTCATGAAGAAGGTAAACGAGTGGACCTGTGGAGCCAACCTTCCAGCCCCTGAGTCACGCTGACCACTGCTCCCGCCAGCTTGCCTCCCTCTGCACATCTGCTTGGTCACGTCACCCAGCTGCCTCCCCTGGGAGGCCAAGCCCGCAGTGTCACCCCCTGCCAAGGCCAGGGCCATCCCCCCACTGAGCCAGTCCAGGGCCATTGCCATGTTGTGCTCCTGAAACTGGGTGTGCAGCTTCGGTTGCCAGTGTCCGTCATCCCCCAAACATGTTCTCTCCCGTGTGTTCACCTCACAGGCCTCTGAGGTCTGCTTTAAAAGACTCCCTCCCTGAGGGTGGACGTGGGGCACATGCAGCCATCTCGCTCCCTTCACATTGGTCTTCATTCCCATTCTCCTTGTCTCTCCTGTCCCCACCCCATGCACTGTGGCTGTCCTCCGCCCACACTCCTGTCCCCAGCATTCCCAGCAGCTCTATAGGCACATCTACCTGAGCTGTAAGGAGGAGACGAACATCCAGAGGCACTACGAGGCCCTCTACGGCCTGCTGGCGCTCATCAGCATCGAGCTGGCCAACGAGGAAGTGGTGGTGGACCTCATCCGCTTGGTGCTGGCTGTTCAGGTGGGGCTTGGTGTGGGCAGGACCTACCGGTTAGGAATTGTAGGGAGGGGCCCTGATCTGGCCAAGGACTGATAAGAAAACTGAGAAGCAGTTGCTTAACAATCGTTTGGAAGCCTGAGAATTTTGTACTCTTGGTTGGCCATTCTTCCACGAAGACCCCAAACCATGGTCTTGTCTGGAGCACCCTCGAGATTGCATAATTTATGACATTGGTTCATCCTCAAGTTAAGGGAGACCTAAGGAACAGGGTCATTGAAAAACACCCTTTATCCCTGAGTATTTCAAGTCCCTCTCAGAGTCTGAGTGAGAATTCAAGGATTTCCAAGAGGATATTCATAAGCCCTGAGTGATCCTGAAACAAATTTGTTTAAGCAAACTTAATTGTCTAAAGATCCTCTGGTTCTCAAACTTAGATATTCTTCCAAATTGCCTTGAGTGCTTGTTAAAAATACATATTCCCTGAACTGGTAAATCCGTTTCCCGAGCCTGAAGACCTGTATAGTTAACAAACTTCCTTTGCAATTTATAGCCATTGTGGTCCTGGGCAGGATCTGAGACTTTCGGGGTCTCTCTGGGTGGAAGTATGCTCCTGAGGGCGTCAGAGTGGACCCTTCAGACCTCAAAGGCTGGAGTCTACAGGTCCTGAAGCCAGATGGGCATCAGCAAGTGTCACAGCAAGTCTGGGAGTTGAGTGATGGGGAGCCTTAGGTTACCACTTGGCCGTGCTAAATCCTGCAGGGATAACCTGCAAGTGGGAAATGCTAAACATTTCTTAATTCTTTTTTATGCTCAAGAAACAGAATTAGAATTCCTTTGTACCCCAACCCCTTGGTGACTCCCACAGCTTTCTCAATTTAACATGTGAACCCAGTTTAGCAAGCCAGTTTCTTTCTCTAAGAATCAATTGTAGTGAAGGAGATGGCATCCGTACGGTGGAATTGATGACGAGGGTTTGGACAGTAAAAGTCACTACAGCTTCACCACAGAGTGGGGAGTTGAGGTCATTGCCACCATACTCAGTATTTAAGAACCTCCAGTTCATGAATTGTTCTAGAAACCATCCCCTTCCACTTTAATGAGGGTGACTCTTGTCTACCTGGAAAGTTATGGAGAAAACGCTGAGAAAGACTCAGTCTAGCAAAAGGAGCCATCTCTAAAGACTGGGGAGAGGTTGGGTGGAGGGTGCAGACTGCAGAATAGTTTCTCAGATAAAAACTCCAGAGGCCCATCTGTGTTACCCCAGGATGTGGCCCAGGTCAATGAAGAGAACTTGCCTGTGTACAACCGCTGTGCGCTCTACGCTCTGGGTGCAGCCTACCTGAACCTCATCAGCCAGCTGACGACGGTACCTGCCTTCTGCCAGCACATCCACGAGGTCAGTGTCCTCATGATGCTGAGAGCTCAGGAGGCCCTCAGCTTGGGGCTTCCCAGGAACAGCTTTTTCTTAATTGTATCAGTACTGTTCTTGGCCTTAGGAAGAAAGAGTTGAAGGAAGAATTAATGACAGTGAGAAGTGACATGAGGTGGCATTTCCTCCTGCCTGATGATACAGCAGATGGGGTCCAGCACAGGGATTGCCCTATACCTGCTTCCTGCTCTCTGTCCTCTCCCAGCTCACGGAAGTACCCACTCCTGAGATCATATGGACGAAGGCTACTTTTTTTTTCCTACCATGAAAATTCTCAAATACCAAAAGCAGGGTGAGAACAGTCAACATCCATTAGATATCATGCAGAGTAAATGCTTCAGAAGACTTTCCCACTTTTACTTCAGCTGTTTCCTTTTCTTTACCTTTTCTGAAATGTTTTAAAACAAATCCCAGCTCTCTGTCCTTGCAATTTACGTACATCAGTCTGCATGGCTTAAAAAAAAAAAATACAATATGGGCATCTCCCCTGGGACTGTCATGCTAGGCACATATCTAATTAAGTTTTCAAAAACAAAAGAATCCATTGAGATTATCTAATATACAGACTACAGTCAAATGTTCTCTGTTGTTACATAAAGATCTTTTAAAATATGCTAGAATATTTATGGGTAGAATGATTTGATGTCCAAATTAACTTTAAAAGGCACTAGCAAAAGGAAAGTAAGCAGCATTCCAGGTCTCAGCTGTCCTGGGAACATGGAGAAGGGTGCCATGGCACTGTATCAAAGACCACCCCAAAGGAGTTGGACCCTCCCAGCCTCTGGGCTGATAAGAGAGTGCAAGAAGGGCAACACCCAGGCATCTCTCCATTGGTTCATGGGATCATTGCCAGCTCACCTTCACACACCTGCATACCCTCCCTCCCCCAGCTACTCATCATCTTAGTCATTTTTACCTTTCTTCCAAAAATTGCAAAAGATGCTGAGGAAAACTCAAGCTATCACTGTCCATCAGGATGTGTTTGCAATCTCCAGCTTTGGGACATGGTGCAACCTGTATCCCCCTGTTATGTGTCTTAGTAGCTAGCACAGGAACAGGACCCAGGAGCAAGACACTGCAGTTCCTCAGCAGTGCCCTGCACTTGATGTCCATGTGTTGTTGATGGCGATAGTTTTGTAGCAGGCGCCTTGTGCTTCGTAGGCTGCTCTGAGAGTCGCTGGGGATCCTGGTTTCCCTTGAGAAGCCCCTCTGTAGTGTACCCTGCAAGGAGGTGGTGGGGAGAAGTCAAAGCTGACACTGAGGTGGCCGCTCCTTCTGTTGCCTGTTCTGAGCTCCTCTGCCCTCCTGGACCCAGTTCTCATCATCTGATTCCTCTCAAATTCCAGGTGATAGAGACCAGGAAGAAGGAAGCTCCATACATGCTCCCTGAGGATGTGTTTGTGGAGAGGCCCAGGTGAGGAGCACCCCTGGGACATGGTCGAGGATCCCCTGGGCAGCTGAGTAGGGAGGTGGGCAGGCTGAGGTCAAAAGAGGCTGCACACCAGGAGGCTTGGGCTTCTGTGGAATCCAGGGCAGAAAGTGGAACCTGCCCGTGACCCAGAAATCCTGGGCGGATGGACACTATCATGGTACAGTGGTCCATACCCCAAGCAGGCGATGATGGCAGGCTGCTGTGTTGTGCGGTAAAGGACATGATGTGACCTCTGGGAACTTTGGCCAAACCTACAGGAAATATGTCCTGTAGGAGTCATGCCTGACAGCACACTGCTGTCCATCCAAGTGACATTCAGAGGCCACGTTCAGACTGTGCTGTGGGTCAGCATGGTTTCAGCATCAGACAAATTCAAGGGAAAGATCTTAGAAAAAAAAAAAAAGTGTCCAGCAAGAGAGCATAGCTTTACAAACTACAGCCCATCCATGCAATGAACATCTGGCAAATAATACCAATGATGTTTTTGAAGAATATTTCATGTGAAAAATTCACTACATAATAGGTGAATAAAACATTTTCAGAGCTAGTGTTGTGGCTCCGTGGTAGAGCACTTGACTCACACATGTGAGGCACTGGGTTTGGCACTCAGCACCACATAATATAGATAAAATAAGTGTATCGTGTCCATCTATATCTAAAAAAAAAAGTGAAAAAAAATTTCAGAACAATGTGTTGGAGAAGGAGACGTTCATGTGTGGGCATAAATCTATGTAATTGAAGGATCCTACACAAATATAAATAGTAGTTCTCTCTGGAAATGGGACTGTGGGTGATTTTCTCTTTTGCTTCTCTATCATTTTGCATAACAAATCATTACTTTCAATATAAGGAATTCGTTGGGGAGAAACCTTAGTTATACCTTGTCTCACCCCTCCTTCATCATCCAGGCTGTCTCAAAATCTTGATGGCGTGGTCATCGAGTTCCTCTTCCGCCAGAGCAAGATCAGTGAAGTCCTGGGGGGCAGTGGCTACAATTCAGACAGGCTCTGCCTACCCTACATCCCTCAGCTAACAGGTACGAGCTCCATGCCATGACTCTCAAGCTTGCCTCTGCTTTTTCTTGGCTATATAAAGGACCAGAAAGGGACTTGTGGGCTCTTACCTTCTGTGACATCTTAAATGTTGCACAAGAGTCCAAAGACACAACAGAATTTATGGTGACATCTTGATTTCCCTGCCTCTCCTCCTCAGTACTCACATCCACAGGCCCGTGTATTAGCCTGGCCTGTGGATGTGAGTCAGGGGGCCCATTGTCCTGGAAAGAGCACACATGGACTATGGAACCAGAGATCTATTTGAGATTTCCATGCAACTTACTGCCTGAAAAATCTTAGACAAGTCTCTAAACATCGCTGAGTTTCAGTTTCCCTGTGAAATACCTCATAGATGATCAGCAGGAGAGATCTAGGAGATGGTGATGGCAGATGCACTTAGTAAACCGTACAGATGACGGCTGCAGGTGCTTTTAGCAGCTGGTGCTTATGCAAGCTGGATGTGCCTTCCAGTCAAAGAGGCTTCTTTGTTTTCATCAGTGCTTACAAAACCTTAACCCAGGGCAGCAAACAGACCACCCCAAGATAGGTGGGGAGGCTCTCAGCAATAGGAAGCCTCTGTAAGCTCCACATGTAGCTTAAGTGTGAGCTGCAGAGGCTGAGGGAGAGGGGACCAGTGTCTCAAACCTGGGACTCCAAGGGCTGGCAACTCCA
Source organism: Urocitellus parryii (assembly GCF_045843805.1). NCBI lineage: Eukaryota > Metazoa > Chordata > Mammalia > Rodentia > Sciuridae > Urocitellus > Urocitellus parryii. Next base: position 50,119,566 of record NC_135542.1, read on the forward strand.
GCTTTGCGGCTTCTCTTTTGCAGATGAAGATCGCTTATCCAAGAGAAAGAGCATTGGAGAGACCATTTCCCTGCAGGTGGAAGTAGAATCAAGGAACAGTCCAGAGAAGGAGGAGGTGAGTGTCCTTGTCACTGTCCTGGTGAAGCTTCTGGACACCAGATACACCAGCCCCCTACACAGCCCGACGCACTGAAGCTTAAGTAGAAATTAGTTTCTCGGTAAAGCCATTTTCTTACCAACTCTGACTGTATAAAATTGATATTTCCATCTGAAAAGCTTATCAGTGTTCCCTCCCAACACACACTCCCATGGGATTGTTTCTAAAAGCACTCTGGTTCCATTCCCAACTCACACTAGGGGCATTATTGCTCTGGGTTTCAAGTCAGAGGCTCAGCAGAAAAGATGAGGGTGAAAATAGCTTTCATAGTGTGTCTTCCAGACATATTGGCATATTTTTTACTAAGACTTATTTTTAAAGCAGTTTTAAGTTAAAAGCAAATGTGAAAAGAGGATCCAGAGATATCCCATATACTTATAGCTTTCTGGGCTAAAACATTTATTCTTTCTAAGATTATTAAAAAGGCTCCCAACACTACCATAGTACTTTGATGATTTTTTTCTCAAGAGGGACTCTCTAGATCAAATTATAATTTCAAATTGTAATTACAAATTATAATTTCAATTATAATTTCATCTAGAAACAAGTTTTAGCCCAATTCCACAGGAAAGCAATTTTCAAAACTCAACTCTTTACGAAAATTTTAAGCTTTCTACAAATACATAACCTTCCAACATCCACACCAGAGTGACACCTGCCTGACAGTTGATTACCCTACACTGCCACATTGTCACCAGCCACGGTTCATGGTTTACATTAGGGTTCCCGCTAGGTGGTGTCCGTTCTGTGGGTTTGCCATGTCCCTACTGTTACAGTACCCTACAGGCACTGATATCCTATTCGTACTGCAGGTTCTAATCCCCAAAGGTCAGTCTCCCTCTAAACATGCCCTCAACTATCAAGCAGAGCTCCAGTTTGGGGCTTTCAAAACTTGTCAGGAACCTTCCCAGGGAAGGCTGGAAGCTCTGAATTGGGCTAATTGGACCACAAAAGTGAGGATGTGGAACAGGGGTCGGGGGTGGGATGGGTTCTCTGAGCCCTTCCTGCTGTAAAAGACTGGGAACCTCCAGAGTGTCAGGCCTCAGGGTTTGGTTGGCTGCTGTCTCCCACTGTGGAAATGATTCTCCCTTTCCAAGAGTCCCTCAGGAATTGATGAGTTAAGTGGAGCAGGAGGAGGAGCAATGGTTACCTGGCTACATAGCCACCTACTATCAGTTGCCTCTGGAAGGGGTGGCTGATGAATCTCTGCTGGCTGGTTTGGTCCAATTCCAATATTGGTGCTTGGCATTCCGAGACAATCTGGGCTGGCACTACCATATCATGTTACCCCACCCACTTATCCCCAGCATACCTGCACCATCCCAGCCTGGTAGGACTGCCCTCAGCCTCCCCCATGCTGCCTCTGTGGGTTTGCTAGTGTTGGAGTCCATGTGAGACTCACCCTTCTTCTCCACGTGTGTGTACCTTCATGCCTGTGAACTACCTGTTCTTCAATGCCCACTCTAGTTCCATTTCTTCCATTCACTTCTCTCTACCTGCTCTTGTCCAGTGAGTTTCTTTTTCTCTGTCATCACCACAGTTCCCTAGCACCTTGCATGTGAGTATCTGACATTGGATAGTTGCACACCATGCATAGATGGATATGCAGAGGATGGATCCTCAGATGAATTACAGCTCAGCATAGCACTCTCGTGTATGTAATTCCAATGCTGGAAATTTTTCCGATTTCTATTGAATGACCCACTTAGAACCCTGCATGTAATTAGTACTCATTTAACATTTGTTGAGCCAGGTGTGGTGGCGCACACCTATAATCCCAGCAGCTCGGGAGGCTGAGACAGGAGGATTACGAATTCAAAGCCAGTCTCAGCAAAAGCGAGGCACTAACAACTCAGTGAGACCCTGTCTCTAAATAAAATACAAAATAGGTGAGATGAGATGTGGCTCAGTGGTTGAGTGCCCCTGAGTTCAATCCCTGGTACCCCCCAAAAAAGCTGTTGAATGACTTTGTCCCTTATCCACACTTCTGTTCTTTCCACTCCATCATTTACTGGATGCCAAGTAAATTTTTTAAATATATGCAGCTCAAAGAAAAATGCACCCATGTCATCATATCCAGATCAGGGAATAGAACAGTTATCGCCCAGGGGCCCTGCCCCCTCTCTTGGCCACCCCTCTCCCCAAAGGGAGCCACTAGCCTGACTTGATCACTCCTTGAACTTCGTGTCAATGATATCATTTTCTTCTGTGTCTGCTCCTTTCAAATACTTGTGTTTAAGTGATGGAACATGAGTAAGTCCCAGGTCTTGCCCCAAGGAGCTCATAGTCTGGTGGGGATTTCTGGAACTTCGTCCAAGCTCCTTCACTGTTTTCTGCATCCTTGGTGTTCCCTTCTTTGGGTTTTATTTTTTCACACCTCCTTTCATAGACTCTACAGAGTGCTCAGGTCCTGTGACCCATGTCCTTGGACCAACCTCTGCAGTGAAGGGCCCACCAATATTAAAACTCTGCTCACCTTGGTAGATAATTTAATATCATTAAATCTTCAAAAATGTCATTCATGGGCTGGGGATGTGGCTCAAGCAGTAGCACGCTCGCCTGGCATGCGTGCGGCCCGGGTTCGATCCTCAGCACCACATACCAACAAAGATGTTGTGTCCGCCGAGAACTAAAAAATAAATATTAAAAAAATAAAAAATAAAAAAAAAATGTCATTCAGTATTTAAAATTGACATTCAAGATTATACTTGCCAACTGCCCCTTCTTTCTTCCAGTAATTTCTGTTATTATCTCAAGATTGATTTTTTTTTTAATTACATGGTATTTTCCTCCTCCAGGACAGGCTGGAGTGAGAGGGACAGGCTGGAGTGAGAAGCAGGGGACAGGGGGTTTTTAGACTTGGGGCTCACCTGTAAGTTTGAATCTGGTGAGGAATTCCTTTCTTCACCCCCACCTCTCTCGCTGTCCTCCGTGCCTGCTCCGACCTTCAGAGACCCTGGAGGATGGGGGGGATCCCTTTGGACATTCTTCTAAGAAGCAAAGGGGTGCCAGATAGCTGAGAGGCCAGGGCTGCCTTTTGCTATCCACCTCTCTGAGCATCTCTGTCCCCTCTCCTTCAGCGAGTGCCAGCCGAGGAGATCACCTATGAGACGCTGAAGAAGGCCATTGGTAAGTTAGGGGCCCCAGTGACGGGTTCGAGGGGAGGGCAGGGCTGCCCTCTCCGCTCTGACTCAGCCCTGCCCTGGCGGCCAAGGCTGCAGGCCCACTCGCCAGCAGTCATGGCCTGCGCCTCTGCCCCAAGTCCACACCCTGTCCATCTCCCCAAGCCCTTCCGCTTCCTCATCAGTGAGGAGGACCTGGGCACTAACCCTGCTGTCGTTGCAGTGGACAGTGTAGCCGTGGAGGAACAGGAGCGCGAGCGGCGACGACAAGTGGTGGAGAAATTCCAGAAGGCACCCTTCGAGGAGATTGCAGCCCACTGCGGGGCCCGGGTAAGCGGGGCGCCCCAGGGGTGATGCCTCTTGAGCTAGGAGTCAAGGCCCAGGTTTTGGACAAATGTGAGTCGAGAAAGGAGCTGACGCCCACTGCGAGTCTCCTGGCCCCATGCCCAGCAGTCCCTGCCCCCCCCCCCATTCAGGGACAATGACCTTGAACTCAAGAACTGCCTGCTCAAAGCCTCCCTGCTACTCCTGGACATCTGTCCTGCCCCTAGCCAGCCTTTGACAGTAGCTCTTCCCAGTCTGAATCTACAGTCAGGGCCCCACAGGCATCCCACACCCGAGTGTCCTCCTTGGGCTGCGAGTCCCAGCATCTCCAGGACATCCTCTAGATGGGTGGGCTGTGAGTCAACTGGTAGGGGCCCGGGAGCCCCCAGCTCACTCCGCTCTGTTTGTGTCTAGGCATCGCTGCTGCAGAGCAAGCTCAACCAGATCTTTGAAATCACCATTCGGTAAGTGGCAGTCCTGGGCAGGGGACCCCTACCTGTGCCCTCAGCATCAAGGCTCTCATCCTGCATCTGCACACTTGCCTTCAGTCCTTCCACGAACCACAACTCTGTTCCCAGGGCTGGAGTCAGTCACCAACTCTCCCTAGACAAGGAGACTGAGATCAGAGAGGGGAGAGAGGCTGGCTGGTCGAGGCCTAGTGTCCCAGGCTGGTATGTAATTTAAAGCAGCCGTATCACTGTAGACTCTTCCAAGGACCTGCCTAAGCTCTAGATTCTGGAACAACTTAGAAACCTGGGACCCCAGGGAGTGACAAGCTCTCTGGTCCCTGTGCAAAAGGAAACCCAAATCAGTTGCTGTGTTTTCTTGCCCAGGAGTGGGACTGCAGAATTCTCACCTCATGGCTCTCTCCTCTCTGTGTCCCCTCAGGCCCCCTCCGAGCCCATCAGGAACCATCACCGCAGCCTACGGCCAGCCACAGAACCATTCCATCCCCGTCTATGAGATGAAGTTTCCCGATCTGTGCGTATACTGAATTCCAAGACATGGAGCCCCTCCGAGGAACAGGGTCTGGGGGAGGGGCTCACCTTCACACCCACCCCTGCCTTGTGGAAATGTAGCTGGGATCTCTGAAAAACAGTCACCTTGGAGGGCGACCAGCTAAGCAAAGGTGGTGCCTCTGGGCCTTCCCTGGCCCTTCATGGCCCTCCTGCCTCTGCCTTGTCTTCCCTGAGGGAGATCCAGCCACCTGCCCCTCTGGGGCCAATAAGCATATCACCTGCACCTTTTGTCTTCTCTTTTGTGTCGGCCAGGGACAGAGAATCATGGGGGCATCTGCAGGGAGACGCTGAGAGGTCTGGGAAGGTCCCGCTTGGTGTGTGGGGTGAAAGGCTTCTATTGGGGCTGTGTCTGTGGGAGCACGTCTCATCTCCTGAGGAGAGAAGTAGAAGGGGACTTGGTTGGTCCAAGGAAGCCATCCATAATCGGCACTTGGAGGAACCAAGGAATGCTCCCCTTGTAGAGAAGTGACCATGTCAGAGGTGGGAGATGGTAGCAGTCACCCCAAGCAGCCTTCTTCCTCCTGTACTCAAGTCTTGAGCGTCTTCCGGGGTCCTGTCCACCCTTCAGCTGTCTGTTTCTTTCTACTATTAATGAATTCCAAGTCCTTCTAGGGTGGAGATACCCTGGGGGACAGCAAAGGCAGAGGGAAGGGCAGGCAGGCTGGTGATAGAAGGGCTGGTTCTCCCAGACCGGGCAGCAGGCTGCTGCAAGGACAAGCAGGGCAAGTCCTCTCCTTGTGTAGCATGGTCTCACCTCCTCCTTTTCTTCAGAGGGGGCTTCTGGTGTCCCTCCATGGTTCTGTCTTCTGGATGTTTCTCTGAATTAGTCATGTTCTCTCTTTGATGTCTTTTTCCAAGGAACTCAAGACATTTCCAAGCCTCTGGGTTGAGGGAAGGTAGAACAAGATAATCTGATTCTTGATGACCCAAAAAAAAGGGAAGGAAGCCCAGAGGCCTGCCCCGGCCACCTTCCATGGAAGAGGCTTCCAGCCTGGGCCAGGGGAGAAGAGAGGGGGAATGGGACAAGTGGTGCTTTGGGGCTCAAGGATGTCTGAAATTAACCTTAGGGATGTTCCATTTGAGCAAAGAGGGATCTATCACCTAATATTGGAATGATTTCTTCACTCTTTGGACAAAGTCTGGGACATCAGTGCCAACAGACCTTGCTTGTATGCTAGGGAAAAATGGTAGAGACCCCATTAGGTTCTGGGATTCATTTTCCCCAAGTCTTGCCTGCCTGACCCTGTGTGACTTGCATGTTCAGAGCCAGGCAGGGCATAAAGGAGGCCACTTGCTGCCTCCTCTCTGCCTGTGCTTCCCCATCCCACCTCCAGGTACCTTTATTCCTCCTGGGGTGTCCCTGACAGATTCCCACCTGGGTCTTCTCTACTGGAAGCACCCATGGTCGAAGGAGCCCTTTCCTTTCTTTAGAGCCAAACTTCCCACAATTCTTCTGTGCTGATGTAACACACAGGAAGGTGTGAACGGTCAAACGTTCCCTCCCTGGAGAATTTGCTTTTTAAAGAAAGGGAGGGAGAATCGATTTATTGACCTAAAGGAATCACTTTTTAGGGTATACTTTTAGACAGTGTGGCATGGGGTCAAAAGGGGGCTACTTCTGCTAAGGGGAGGGCAGGATGCCCTCAGATCTCACCCCTGCGCAGGGCCCTGTGTAGATACACAGTGAGAGCCTCGTCATTAGGGCAGATAGGCACCTGTTCCAAAATTGGGAAAAACTTAGCACATGCAGTTTCTCATTGTGTGTGCAGTAAATATTGTCATGGGGCTGTTGGACCTTTATCCCTGTAGTTTCCACACTATGGATGCAGCTCTTCTCCATGGCCACCACCCCATGCTGTGGGCACGTGTCTTTTGCATGGCCTGCATGATCTCAGGCCCAGGGGATGAGGCTTCTGTTCCCCCATGGGTTTTTAACTCTGTTCTGTGGCTTTTGGCTTGTGATCAACCCAACTTTGCAAGCATGAACTTAGATTTCTCTTTAATATCTCTATATTAAGAAATCATGTTTAAAATAACTTTAAACAAACTTAAAAGTTTAACTTTAAAGTTTTTTTTTAAAAAGTAACCTTTGGAAGAAACATTAAAGAAAACCTAAACATTGAACCACAAACATGCCTTTCCTCACCACACCAGATCTCCCCATCATTCAGACCCTCTGTTTCTTTCTTGTTCCCATGCAGCTTTAGGGTCCACCCTCATGGCAATTGCTCCTGGTTCTGAGCCTTGGGAGTCATTTCCCTGGAGTTTCTTTCTAGAGCCAGTTTCGGAACCAGAGACCTGTAGGTCTACTCAGATGTCTGTCCCTCACCAGCCTCCTGAGAATAGAAAAAAAAAAAAAAAAAGGCACAGGGTTTCCTTTCTAAAGAGACACCTCTGCTCTTTCATCTTCATTGATCCAAGGCAGATTTTTCTTTACACCATGCTGCTTTTGGAGACCTGGCTGTTTCTTGTGTGTTTCAGTTTCAGTTTACACTCAGTGGAGTATTAGTTTGCCTGCTGGTGTGGGGTAGAATCAGGATCTTAGCCAAGTATGCCTTAGAATCAGAGAGTTTAAGGTAAATGCTAACTTGGACAAAAATTTAGTGAATGCAGAAGTGTCCACCACTGCATGACAAGGCCTGGGAAGGAGGCAGAGCAGAAGTTGGGTGGGGTCAAGAGGGAGGAACCTGGTGCCTTGACTTATCATCCCGGCACCTGCCTTTCATGCCCTCTGGCATGGCAGCACTCTCTCATGCCTCTTTTTGCTGTCCTCTCTCACATGAGCTTGAATCAAGAGAAGGCAGCAAGCTCATTCAATCCAGCTGCCCCAAATGCTTCTGAGAACTCTAGCTTTGTGACCAAGGTAGCATGGTTGTCATCGGCTGGTAGAACTTAATAGGCATGAATGTATTTGAGATTTGCAGGTTCTGTTAATTTGGTTGAGTCATAAAAGCACAAGGAGCAGATGAATGGAAATCACTTGTGTATTCCTAGGGCATCTTCTATTTTCCTTGCCCTGGGACCTCCAATGCCTGGGCCTGTTCCCATTTTCTCTGAAGACTAGAAATAAGTGGTCTCTTGACTCCTAAATGGCCTCCTCAACAGTAGGTCAGGAGAAGAACCAGAAAAGTCCTCAGATACTCCCTTCTGTTTAAAGCCCCACCCATCCACAAATGCAAATGGATGAGCGGGGAAAGTGGGGCCTGGGACCAACGAATGTACTCAAAGGAACCCAATGTCATACATGCGCTTCTCTTTGTCTTGGATGCTCTGGGTCCAAGACACTAAACTGGAGTGGGAGTCAGAACAGTCTTAGGTTTCCTTTAAATGGCAGACCTCTGGGCTTGAGGGCTCCTGGTTCACCAGACCTTCCAGTTGCCATTCTGCTGTCCCCAGGCCTTCTAACCTGGCTATGCAAAGTGCTATTGAAAAGTGAGACTACTTTTCCCAATTCCTCCTTATGACCAGAAAATGGCAGCTGGCCAGTTTAGTGCCATGTTTTAAGGTGTGCAGGGAGGTTGTCTCATCAGGGCAGGCCACACCTGCTTCCTGTGTCCCTGAGCCCTGGGAGGCCGATCATTCAAAACAAGACATCACTTATATCTGGGGAGAAGGCTCAGGGCCTCTTCATCCCATTGGCCCTAGAAATTTTCTAGTTACTGTAACCCTTAACCCCAAGCTCAGTGTAGATCTGAAGACTGCAGAAGGAGATTCATGGCAGGCCCTTCCTGAGGCCTGGCTGGCTGCAGCAATGGTGAGAAGGAGCCACTGGGCAGTGGGAAGGGCTTTGTGGCCAGAAGGAAATTTTCTGTGCTCTCTTTGGACATCAACCTGATAGTTCAGGGCTTCTCTCCTCCAGCGGACCACAGGGCTACCCAAGCCCCGTCACCTTGCCCTTTTGCGCTACTCCTCCATGACTGTGGAGTCAGGCATATGGAGTGCAGAGTTGTAAATCTACAAATGCTGCAGCCCGTACATTAACATCTGTGTCCATTTAGACCTTCAACACCTGGCTGAGTGTGTGTGCCCATGTGTGCATGTATGTAATGTAGTTCATAGTTGATAATATATGTATATAACAGCTGACATATTTATATGTGAGTGCAGAATTAGTGCCTGTGGCAGTTTTCTGTATTTTAAATTTGTTGAATCAAATTAGTTTTATTTTAGGGAAGGGAGGAAAGGGGAATGGGGGGAAGCGTAGGAAGGATTCTTAGCAAAATCATTCTTTAGGATTATTAGTTGCCATCTCCCAATGAGCCTTCATGATGCCCTTTTCAAATAAATGTTAATGTTGTCATTACATGGCTGTCTGTTTGATTTCTTTAAAGTAAATTGTTTGGGGGGATAAAAACAGAATTTGAAAATACCAACTGTGTACCACTGACATTTAGGCACCCCACACATACACACACATACATACTGACCCTATTTTACTTGTCCCAGAACCAAGGAGGTAAGGGAAAGGATGCTACCAACATGGAAACTTGAGGCCAGGATTCCCAACATAGGCGCATCCTCAGTTACCGGGCTCAGGCCATTCTTCATTCTAGTTCTTTTCTTATAACCCTTATTGAGGGAGACCCTATATTAATATGATTTTCTAACTCTCCTCATATCAGGACTTCCCAGGTGGAATCCCCATTTTCTTTCATTGCGAACTCCCAGAGCATCAACCACAGGGGTATTTGTGTAAATGCTATATACAAATGTTTCCCAGCTGGCTTTGATATATTCTGTCCACTGGTGTGCCAAATGAAAGTGACAGGTATGCCTGCAGCCCTGTAGGTATCTGTGAATCTCTTGTGTATTGTAAATGTGTGGCTGCAAACCTGTGGCCCCAGCATTGTGAGAATGCCACAGGGAGATTGAAATGAAACATAACACACAACACCTGCCTTCTGCCCTACAGAGCTGAAGTTTCCCTGAGAGAACAAGACATGCAGACAGCAAGTAATTTGCCATTCTAGCCACAGAGCATTCTCTCCATGCTGAAGGGGACTGGCTGCAGAAACACTGGGGATGAGGAGTAGCTGGAAGACATCATATTGCCCAGCAGAGCTGGACTTGAGCCTGGGCTTGTGTTGAAAAACGACATCATTTAAAATGGGGGTGGGAGGGTCTAGAGAGTGAAGAAGGATGGCAGAGGAACAATGAGAAAACTAGTAGGCATGAGGCAGAGCCTTCATTCAAGGAAACAGTCTTGGAAGGGAAGTGAACCTGGTTGACAAGGACCCTGCCAATAGTTTGGAATTAACAGAAAATCGGGAGGTAGAAGTACTGTTTTGGCTCACAAGTCAGAGAATATGGAGAAGTATTTTTATATGTTAATATGAGTAATTTGTGTATGATGGTTGGAGAAGAGAGCACCTGGAGACAAGTTGGTTAGAACGAAGGCCTGAGTGGGGAGGACTGAGAATGAAGGGCTGCATTCAGGCAACATGGGGATGAGGAGCTGGGCCAGAGCCAGTGGGGAAACAGGGATCTCCAGGTTTGAGCCTAAGAACTGTGAGAAGCATCTGCATATTGTGTTGTATTTAAACAGATGTTTCTCCATGAGCATGTGTGGAAGGCAGTGAGACCATGTGTCTGGGAATATACCAACTCTCAGCCTTTATGCTAAGAAGGGAGAAGTAAATGACTCAACTTGAAATTGCCTAAGGTCACACAAGTAGCAAAGGGCACAGTCGGCGAAAAGCATGACCACAGCTTCCCACTTGACAGTCCAGAGTCCTCCCATTGATGAGTAGGCCTCGCGAGGTGCCTGCCTGGCTCCCTGAGTCCCCATGGTCACTCTTGTAGGAATTGTGACTTTTGGCACATCTTCACTCAGTGCAGGAGGGTGAGAAATGTAGCCATCCTAGGAACACTGGACTGAAAGCCACCCTGAGTCATTCAAACTAGTTGGTCCCCTGAAGATCCATGGCTGGGGGAAGGAAGGTCGTCTTTCCATTTTATCCCCATCTAATGAAACACAGTGGTCACATGGAAACCACTATGTTTCTCTTCCAGTAAATGCTGATCTTTGTATTTTAGTTTTATTCACACAAAGTCAGAGACGGCAGTGAAATTTAAAAGGCTTTATTTCCTAACTACAGACAGCTTTAAGGGTTGAATGTCTGTCGCTACCACCAGCCCCAGCGAGAAGCTGGCCAGGCAGAAGGGCAGGCGAGCCAGGGGGCTTTAGGATGGACTTCCCGGAGGAGAGAAGCCCCTGCGCCCCGCTGCACCCTCACTGGCCCTTCTTGTGCGCGTTCTTGATGATGGCGTTCTTGAACAGCGTCACCAGGGGCGTCTGGCTCTTCTCAGAGGTCATGAAGCCGCCATAGCGCTTGTCCTTGGGCGGGCTGCCCCAGCGGAAGTGCTCCATGCGATAGGGCCCGTTGTCCTTCTTCTCGGCCGCCGCCGCCTGGGCATCGGGTACCAGGCCGTACTCCAGGTCGGCGAGGGCCGCCGCGCCGTCGGGGCCGGGCACAGCCTCCCTCTTGAACTCGAGCGGGAAGGATTCGGCCGACTCGTCCTCCGCACCGTTGGGGTACACCTTCACCGGGCGCCGCTTCTTGCCCACCGGCTTGCCCCAGCGGAAGTGCTCCATGGAGTAGGAGCGCTTGCCCTCGCGCGGGCCCGGCTCGGCGCCATCGTCGCGGAACTCGGGGCCGCCGGCGGGCAGCGGGACGTGGCCTTCGCCTGCCGCGACCTCCTCCTCGCGTTTCTGCCCCGCGCCGCCGCCGCTGCTGCTGCCGTTCCGGCGGCCGAACCGGTCCCAGCGGAAGTGGCCCATGACGTACTTCCGGGGGTTCTCGGTCAGCGGCTGCTCATCGCCATTGCCGGGGAACACCGGCGTCTCAGCGGAGAGGTCGGGCTTGCAGGCCCGGATGCACGCCTGAGGGACAGCGAGCGCGTGAGGGAGGCGCGGGCCCTGCTGACGCCGCCCTCCCGAGATGGGGCAGGACAGCGCGCCATGTTGCCCCTCGAGGCCGCCTGCCCAGCGCGTGGGCCGCGCAGCCCTCTCTACACTCATGGTCATCTTCCCAGACTCACCCTGCACGTGGCCCTTTTGTCCTCTTGCGTAGACCGTCCGGGAACTATAGCAAACACCCTGGTTCACCCCATCCTACTGCGGCAATGAGGAACCCACCCTCCGGGCTCCGTGTTGGACCACTATACACCTGATATATAGGAAGTGCTGCAAAAAGGGCAGGTGGTGGTAGCAGTTGCCACTTCATGAGTTTTGAGTAAATAGCTATAGTTCCATTCAAGTCCAAGTGGGGCATGGGGCTGAAATTCGGACCTCTCCAGGTGATAGAATGTCTTACTCTTACCCTGTGATCTGCAAATCTACTTTATATCCCACCCCAGACCTATTCCTGCCTTATGTCTCAAATTTTTTCTACGTCCCACTTGGCTCTTCGCTTTGATTCCTTTGAGTCTTATTAGCTCATCTCACCATACCCTCTTCCCCCAGCCTATAGTCTTTGGAACATAATGGCTCATTTCCCTATCACCTCATTCTGACTCCGGGGAGGGATAGAAAGTCAGGGTTATTTCCTTGTACATGTCAAAAGCTGGTGTCTCTTGGGCTGGGGATGTGGCTCAAGCGGTAGCGCGCTCGCCTGGCATGCGTGCGGCCCGGGTTCGATCCTCAGCACCACATACCAACAAAGATGTTGTGTCCGCCAAAAACTAAAAAGTAAATATTGAAAAATTCTCTCTCTCTCTCTCTCTCTCTCTCTCTCTCTCTCTCTCTTAAGGAAAAAAAAAAAAAAAAGCTGGTGTCTCTGCTCCCTATCCTTAGAGGACTCAATTATGGTACATATTTGCTGAGGAAAATGACCCATAGGCTGCATCCTCGAGTTTTTCGGCTACTTGGAAACTATAAAGGAGGAAACAGGAGGATTCCAACCACTCTGTGAAGCTGGGAATTTTCTACTCCAGGGATTTAGAATTATAACCCTACAGAATGTGAAGAGTGAACAATAAAAACTACCTAATTTAAACACCCCTCCCCTGAACAGATAATAAAACAGGAAGCTCAGAGAGATGGAAGATACTGGTCAACCCCCCACACACACACACACACACTCATTGGTGACAGAAATGGAACTAGAGCCCATGGACTCTGACTTTCCAATGCTCCTACTCTGGTGAGCTCTCAACAGGAGAGGCTGTGTAGTGGATGTCTCTTGGGTCTCTCTGAACTAGAAATCACAGAACACCCCAAGCTCTTGTTTCTAACTTACACATGAAAGCTCTGTGTATGAGGAAATCGCTTTCTTCATCCTAGCTCAGCTTCTCCACCAACAAGAAACATAGGATACAGTAATGGAAATTCCACCCCCACTTGGCAGGTGCTGGGTGTGTGTGCATGAGCTTGCGTGTGTGCACACACACACACACATACACACAGACACCACTGTGGTGACCTGGAGGAAACCCTATTCTGGCACAACATCCTTTACATTTCTGGAAAGACTGCAGAGAACTTGGAAGCATCAGACATTCAGCACCAGTTACTAAAATAAAGGTACTTTGGTCTTTCCTTCTCCCTCTACAGATGTTTTGTAGAAATACCTAGCTGGCTTCATAACTGGTAATAGATAAAAGGGAAAGAAATATGGAGTAAGAATGGTGATATGAGGATATTTTAAAAGGAATAATTTGAGGATCAAAAAATTGAAGGGGAAGGGTCAACTGAAAAAAGCAATTATTATGGCTCTGTTTCTAAATAGGTTAAATGGTCTGGGGTCTCCCTAGAAAACAGGGCAAGGAGTAAGGTTAATCAAACAGAAACTGTGGCTCTGACCCATATCCTTGAGGCTGCTTCCTCCTCTCTCTCATTGGCTCAATCTTGACTTCATAGCAAAGTTCTGCTCCTGCCCTGGGTTGAATCACCCCAATCAATGGAAGTAAAATCTCCTCTTCCCCATGTCCCTTTCTTTTGAGCTGTCCCAGCCCCAGTCCCATCTGATGCCCAGAGGTGGCACCCAAGGCCCACATACCAGCAGGTTGCTTTCCGTGGTGAGGTCCTGACACTGGCTGCTCTCTAGGCACCAACCACGCACTTCCACGGAGGCCTGAAGCATCAAGGCCAGCAGCAGGACCCCTGAGCGGCTATAACACGATCTCGGCATCTCCCAGGTGGCAGGCTGAGCTCTGCAGAGGCAAACAAGATTGGAGGGACCCCTGCAAGGAGCAGAACAATGCTGGCCACTCACCAGGAAGGACTGCGAGCCAAAATTAACAACACTCACTTGTGGAGTCCAAGGCTTTTTGAGGACAGGAGCTGTGCTGAGAAGAAGAGAGATGTGCAAGGTGGAGTTGTGATAGGGAGGAGGGGAGTAGGACCTGGAAAACTATGGGCAATTTTATTTCCTCTTAAAACCTGACCCCTAAAGAGATTAGGGCTGCAAGGTATTTTGGAAATCATCTGGTCCGGCCCCTCACTTGACAGATGGAAAAAATAAAGCTCAAGAATATAAGATAAAGCTAAGTACCCCTGATTCCAGCACAGAGCTTTCTTATTTCACTGCCTGCATAAAGCTAGATTTCTAACACCCTGCATACGTGGATGAGAATAACATGAGAAAGACAAAGGACTCTAAAATTCCTGCCCAGGATGGTCATTTCCTCTCCTCCTCCACCAGGATCCTGTCATTCCTCTGAAATTCTGCTATCCATGACTATTAGTTTGCAAATAAAACTCCTGGGCCATTTGGTCAAGACCTTAGGCAACCCAACTGATGTCCTTCACACAAGTCACTTGGGTGATCACCATTTCCCAGACCCTAGTAATTCAGAGAGATTTAGTTTACAAACCAAGTCTCTTAAAAGTGGCTCATCTTTTGAACATGTTACACATCAAGCCTCTTGTTCTCTGGGTCTCTCAGATGTGGTCTGAAGTAGCTGGACTTAAAGAGGATGTAGATGGCCAGGAGAAGAAGGACAGATGGATTGGAAGGGAGTTACCTCCAGTTTGAATAGCCACGAAAGGCACTTTTCGAGAATCCAGGGAGTACCTTTGGCTGATACTGGGGGCAAGAGATCATAATGCAGCACTGAGGGGAGCACCTACAGTGCCTTTGGTCCCTGTGCCAAGCCCTTTCCCAGTCTGCCACATTCCTCCTTACCTAGGTAGGCCCCTAAAGCCATCCCTAAGTCTGTAATCAGCTCATCACCCACTCTACAATCATTAGGGTTTCAGAAGATCTTCCCCACCAGCTGTTAGGAAGAAATCTAATTAGATGAGAAAAGTAATTCACATTAAGGTGTGGATGACTAAGTGTCTTCTCACTTCTAGTGAATATTTGCATTTTAAAATAAGTTTATCTAAAAGAAATCTCTCATTTGGGAAGTCATGGGCCAAATCTTTTTCAGAAATGAGGCTTTGGAAGTGCAAGTCCCCCAGGCCTTCATTGTCCACTTCAGGAAGGCGCTTCCTTCTCTCTGCCCCACCCTTGCCCCATTCCCCAAGAGCTAGGCTAACTCACCCTAAAGGAGCTGGCTGTAGAATTGTTGCCACACTCAGGCGGAGCATTTTCAGAGCCACCATTAGATGGCGCTGGCAGCCAGAGAGTTGGGCCAGCAGCGCCTCTGCCATAGAGGGCAACTGGGAAACATTGGTCAAATTAGCGGTCCTCTCCTGACGCTCCAGTTCAAGCAGGCAGCCTGAACTTGGTGGACAAGACAATTAGACCAAAGTGCTGAGGTCACACAACACGTTTGGGTCAGAGGTATAACCAGATGTTACAGGAGAACCAGAAAAATGATAGTATAAAATAACATATTAGTAGAAAAAATGAAATCACTCAGGTCTGACAGTCCCCTCAACTGCACTCCAGTTTTCTTCAAAGCTGGCCATTCTGGCATGGCTTCCATTTTCTAATGGCCAACCTCATGATTTCAGACTTTTCTGAAAATTCCCCAAAGAGCAGTGCCTCTCCTACCGCCCCACTGACTATGCTGCATAGCATGGTGGTACTCTCACTCCCACCCTCTCAGAGCTCCTATTTGTAAAAAGTTAGATGGTTTCCTGAAAGCAATTTGTTTTGCTTTGGTTATGTTTATTTCCATCTTTATACCGTGAAAAAATGTCATCATATTCCTACCATTTTTTAAAGCAACAGAGTGGTGGAGAGATATCAAAAGTTTTACTTTTTGAAGTAGAGGAATATATAATCCAATAATTGAAAGCCCTGGAAAAATAGACACTTACAATTTGTTATCTTGAAATTACCTTTATAATATAAAGAGTGGTGGGAGTCTCTGAACTAAACAAAACGTTATGTTTGTTGCTCTAAAACTGTACACTGCCATGCCCTTCAATTAAGGTGAGAGGAGCAGAGGGAGAGTTTAGTCCTTGCATCGTAATGCACACATGACAGGTCCTATAACAAGTGTCAAATAAATTAAATTAGCTGTAATCTGTACATATGTTATAAAGTGACAAAACCCACTTTTCTTGGCTCCTTCCAGTCATTCTGTGAAAACTACCCCAGTTGCGTTTATACATGAAGAATTTGGGGGATCCAGATGCTCAGCGGACTGTCCCTCCTTCATTGGAAACGACCCTTGCCTGAGCCTCAGTCAGTTCTGCTGGTTGTCCAGTGCAGAAATGTGGATGAACTGTTCACTCTGCGATCCTGTTGCGGAGGTTCGCTGCCAGACGGGGTGTTTCAGGACCTCGGACAGTTCCCACCCCGCCACCTGTTTTTAACCCCATCTGGGTCCTGGAGACGGAGGGACTCTTAACTGCCTAGTCTTGTAATTGATCCCAGAAGCATGTAGTTATCACAACGCAACCACCTAGGCATCAAGGTGGGCAGGGAAATGAGGATTCAGGAGTTTTGAGTGCAAAAAAAATCTAAAATGCAAATTCTTCTCTTGCCCCATTTCTAACATTAATTTGCGCTTGAGTGTATGGCATTTTACCCTAAAGAAGTGACACATCCAGAAAACTGGGAAGAGGATGAACGCAAGGCGGGAGTCGAGGGAGCTCTCCCTAGCTTTCCCTAGGGAGTGGTCAGAGTCTTAAGGGGTCCTAGAAGTCCGCTGCCCCCCCGCCTTTCCCATTCAGGAACTCTGGACAGCAGCGATCCCGGGGGACCCGAGGCCACCGGCTCCCTGGAGGCACTGCCGGCGGCGTCGCAGCCCTTCACCCACCATCGTGACGCTGGCCTTGCTCTTCCGCAGCCGGTGGCTTCTTACTCCTCAGTCAGCTCAGAAAGTTTGCAATGAGCTCGGGACCCCTGCACTCGGTCCTCCTTCGGGGCCAGCACAGGACATCCCAAGGCCGGGGGCAGGGGATCCCGGTGAGAGTGCGGGTTGACGCCGCTGCACCCTTACCTGTCGCGGGGAGGCTGCTCTCTGGGGTGCGAGGATGCTCCGTGGCCTCTCTCAGTCACTTCTTTCCCCCTCTTTCTCCTCCGGCACCGCTGCTTTGTCCCTGTCGCTGTCCTCGGTCCTTATATACTTGCAGGGCTCGCCCGGTGGGCGCTGGACGGGAGCCTCCGCGCTCTGCAGCGACGAGCAACTCCCGGCCCTGCGAAGGGGGGCCGGGGCGGAGGGGGCTTCCAGGCAGGGGCTGAGCGCCAGGGCAGACGTGCCCGGAAAGCCCGGAGGCTGGCATTAGCACCATCCCGCTAAGGGCACACCTGGCGGCCTGTGGTCAGGAAGAACTTAATTAAGGATGGTGTTGGGTCTCAGCCTAGGACAGGCAAAGGCTTAGCGCCCCGGTGTGAGGCAGGCCTAGCTCGAGAATTATCTATGTGCGTGCTAAAGCCGGAATCTGCCTCATTGGCGACTGCAGGTAAATATCACCACCAAGAAGTGCGTCTGTTATGCCTCAGATTTCCCCAGTGTATGGAAAGTGTAGTGGGGAATCACAATTTCTCTATTCCATTTAGGGGCAGAGGGAAGGAGCAGAGAAGGTGAGGCTCTGGCCAAGGAGCGGTTGCCTCTTGAGGATGTGGAAGTGAATTGTACTGCCCTCCAAGGTTTAGCCAGGGCAGCCTTCCTGCACCCCAGCTCCAAGGAAAGGGGACTGAAGATCTTCGGCCCCTAATGGGAAGAAGGTGACACACTGTGAAGAGCAGCTGAAGTACTTTCCCTATGGCTTCTGAGCCCTCCCTGAGGCCATGAGCTCGAAGAGTGGTCTGGGGACTTTCAGACAGCCTTTGACATCTGGCCTATCTTGAATTTAGGCTCATAAGTCAGACCAGGGAGAAAACAGCACTCACCCCTGTAGTGGAAGAGAACCTACCTGAACCTGGATAAAGAAACAAAACCAGGCGTTGTGGAGTATGCCTGTCATCCCAGCTCCCTCAGGCAGGAGGATTGCAAAGTGGAGGCCAGCCGCAGCAACTAAGCAAGACCCATCTCAAAATCAAAAGTAAAAAGGGATGGAGATGTAGCTCAGTAGTAGAGCACCCTTTTTGGTTCAAACAAAAAAACAAAACAAAAAATAGAAATAAAAAGGAAAAAGGAGGAGGAGGAGGAGGAGGAGGAGGAGGAGGAGGAGGAGGAGGAGAATCAGACTTCCAGGAGCTGTGTGTGTGGCAGGGAAAATTGGATGACTGAACCCACTTCAAATCCAGCTGCTTATTTGATCTGGCAGGAGCATCCTCTATTCCCAGTTAGATGCTTTAGGGACCACAAGATTCCCTTGATAATTCACCTTTTCTGGTTTGTGACATTGACTTTATGTTCAGCAATCTTTTCCTTTTGGACCACAAGAGAAAACCAAGCTCCTTATTAATAAGTGAACTGTTTTAGTACCGGGTCTGGCTTCTTTCCAGGGTAACCTTCCCACTCCACCCCTACCCTCCATCTTGCATAGGGGCGTCTCAGGCATCCCAGCCATCCCCAATATTAACACTTCCATGAGCACTCCTTTCTCAGGCTTCCAACTAGGACACCCTTCCTCCCTCCCACCTGGGAAACTTGGACTCCCTTAGTTACCTGTTTCTCTCTCTCTCTCTCTCTCTCTCTCTCTCTCTCTCTCTCTCTCTCTCTAATTTTTTAATTATTTTTTATTCTAATTTGTTATATAGGGCAACAGAATATTTTACAATTTATATTATACATATAGAGCACAATTTTTCATATCTCTGTTGTACAAAAAGTAGAGTTACACCATTTGTGTCTTCATACATGTACTTAGGGTGATGATATCCATCTCATTCCACCATCTTTTCTACCCCCATTCCCCTTCCCTTCCCTTTGCTCTATCTAGAGTTCATCTAATCCTCCCATGCTCCCCCCTCCAACCCCATTATGAATCATCATCCTTATATCAGAGAAAACATTCAGCATTTGGTTTTGGGGGATTAGCTAACTTCACTTAGCATTATATTCTCCAACTCCATCCATTTACCTTTAAATGCCATGATTTTATTCTCTTTTAATACTGAATAGTATTCCACTGTGTATATATACCACATAATCTTTATCCATTCATCAACTGAAGGTCATCCACAGTTTAGCTATTATGAATTGTGCTGCTATAAACATTAATGTGGCTCTCTTTAATTTTTTTAAGGAGACCTGGCCTTCTCTTCTCCATAAAACCTATTCTGCTCACATCTCTACACACAGCTTGCACTGCTCAGGCTACTTCACCTCTGTTTTCCATTTTCTGTCTTCTATCCGCCCCTCCCATTACCATCATAGGCTTGTGAGCTCTTTCAATCAGGTAATGACTACGTCTTCTTTTTCTTTGTATTGTTTTTACAATTTTAAGAGGTACATAGCTGGTAGTAGCATAATAGTCAGACCAGGAAAGATTCAAACTGGCCTAGTTTCAGTCCTGCTCTGTCAACGGGGTTCCTAATTACATATAGAAGAACTCATTTTGGCCCCAGTGAACTGAAAGGTCATTGAATCATGTTAGGAATCACTGGGCAGGTTGGGGAACCAAGATCCAAAGTTGGGCAGGGACGAAGGATGGCTGGAACCATGACCAAAATCAGGCTGCTGGACTGTGTGGAGAAAGAAAACTAGGCCAGTACCAGGAACAAAACCCAAGCAGCAAGGTCAACACCACAGGCATTGAATATAGATGTCACTTGTCACTTCTATCCCCACGGTGGGAACTTGCTGCACTTTACCTGATACCACAGGGAAGAGGTCACCATTGCCCTTCCACTCTCACTAGTGAGCTCCTCGTTGAAAGCCTGAAACAGGTGCCCCTGATTGTCAGAAATAATAGTACAATTCCCCCCCTTTATTCTAGTAATGTGGTGCATCCTTGTATTGTTGATATTTCTGTGTTAAGCCTACTGTGCACTCTGAAGTTAAGCCCAATTTGATTATAATGTGTTAGTTTTTGTAGCACTGGATTCAATTTGCCAATATTTTATTTAAGACTTTTGCATCTACATTCATGAGATTGGCCTGTAATTTTCCTTTCTTGTGGAATTCCTGTCAGATTTTAGCATCAAAATTATACTGTCCTTGGGGCTGGGGATATAGTTCAGTTGACAGAGTGCTTGCCTCGCATGCACAAGGCCCTGGATTCAATTCCCAGCACCACAAAAAAAAAAAAAAAAAAGAAAAAGAAAAGAAAAGAAAAGAAAGAAAGAAAAGAGAAGAAAAAATTATGCTGTCCTTTGCGAAATATGGTGGCTTTGGCCTGTAATTGCAGTTTCTGGGAGTGGGGGTGGCTGAGGAGGATCACAAGTTCCAGGCCAGCCTCAGCAACATAGTGAGACTCTGTCTCAAAATTAAAAAGGCCTGAGGCTGTATCTCAGTGGTAGAGCACCCTTGAGTTCAGTTTTCAGTATCCCTCGAGAAAATAATGCTGTCCTCATAAAACAAGTTAAAAATCCCTCCCCATTCCTTTTTATAATTAAGCAGAAGAATTTGTGTGCAGTGGTGTGGGATCATTCATCATTGATGCCATCTACATCTTTAAGGTTGTTTGTTTGTGGCAGTTTTTAATTATAGATTTAGCTGCATAAATAGCACTATTCCCATTGTTTATTTCTTTTTTTAAATATTTTATTAGTCATTGATGGGCCTTTATTTATTTATATGTGGTGCTGAGAATCAAACCCAGTGCCTCACACATGCTAGGCAAGCGCTCTACCACTGAGCTATAACCCCAGTCCCCCCATTGTTTATTTCTGTTTGTGTTCTTTTTTTTTTTAAATTTTTTTAGTTGTAGATGGACACAATATCTTTATTTTGGTTGTTTATTTTTATATGGTGCTGAGGATTGAACCCAGTGCCTCACACGTGCAAGGCAAGCGCTCTACTGCTGAGCCACAACCCCAGCCCCCGTGTGTTCATTTTGTTTGTTTGTTTGTTTTTAGTTATAGATAGACACAATATTTTTATTTTATTTATTTTTATGTGGTGCTGAGGATTGAACCCAGTGCCTCACATGTGTGAGGCAAGTGTTCCACCACTGAGCCACAACCCCAGCCTTGTGTCAGTTTTAATAAGATGTATATTCTGGGGGTTTTTGGTTTGTTTTTTGCTTAGTTTTGATTTTGTTTTTTGTGGTTTTTTTTTTTTTTTTTTTTTTTTTTTTTTTTGGACAGGATCTTAATAAGTTGCCCAGGCAGACCTCACACTAGCAATTCTCCTACCTCAGCTTCCCAAATGGCTGGGAATACACACCTTACAGCCACAGTCCCTGGCTATAAGGTGTGTATTTTCAGGAATTTGTCCATTTCATCTAAATTCTTTAATTTATGGGCTTAACATTGTGTCTATTTCTTCTTCTCAGCATCTGTGGACACTGTATTTATGATTCCTTTTCATCTCTTTGTATCCCCTTTTTTCCTTCATTGGCTTTCTTAACAATTTAATTGGTCTTTTATAAGATTTAACTTTGATTTTGTTAACTTTTTCTATTGTGTGTATATATATATACACACAATATATATTTTCCTTCTATTTTTGAAATTTTTACTCTTATTACTTCTTGCTTTCTATAGTCTATGGGTTCAATTGGCTATTTTTTATCCTCTTAAATGAATATTAAATAACTACTTTTACTTAGATCATCAATATTCAACTTTCTTTTTTTATATATATAGAGAGAGAGCAAAGGGAGAGAGAGAGAATTTTTTAATATTTGTTTTTCAGTTTTCGGTGGACACAACATCTTTATTTTATTTTTATGTGGTGCTGAGGATCGAACCCAGCACCCCGCGCATGCCAGGCGAGTGCGTTACTGCTTGAGCCACATCCTCAGCCCAACCTTCTTTTTTTTTTGACATATGTAGATGTGGCCACAAATTTCTAAGTATGGCTTTTGTTGCATTCTATAAATTTTCATACATTGTATATTTATTACAGTTTGTTTCAAAATATCTTCTTCTTTCCATCACAATATCTTCTTCGACCTATGGTTTATTGAAATGTGTTCTGCTTAACTTCCAAACTTTGGATATTTTCTAATGTTTTGAAACCAAATTTTACCTTTATTCCCCTGTAGCCAGAGAACATGCTCTGTTTGATTCAGTCCTTAGAATTTTTCAAGACTTGTTTAATAGATGAGCATATGGTCCATTTTGACCCATGTTTCACATACATTTCAAAAGAATGTGTGTCTGTATGAACCAGGAAGCAGGACACACACTGAGGCAGTCTTTCTAGAATTCTAATGGTGAATGGGGGTTTTGTGGAGGGTAGCCTAGGATCAAGGATAAAGACAGCCAGTATGTCCCAGCGCACTCCTGCATGCTGAGGGGAAGAGCCCAGGGACAGGGAGAAGGCGGTGCTGTGGGTGAGAGCCAGAGAGGCTGGACACTCCAAGTAGAACAGGGAGAATCCAGAGGAAGGACTGATGCCTCAGACAGTGTGTGTGTGTGTGTGTGTGTATGGGGCGGGGGGGGGGGTCCTCCTGTTCCATAACAGGATGAAGGAGAAGGAGGTGAAGAAACAGGTAGACTGGCAGGATAAGCCACAGGGGGATGAGGGGCTCCATCTACACTGAGACCTTACCTTCTGACCCAGAAATTCTTAGGAATTATCCCAAGGAAACAGTCCTGTAGTTACACTAAATGTTGCTCAAGATTCCCCATACAGGGTTGGGGTTGTGGCTCAGTGGTAGAGCATGTGCCCAGCACGTATGAGGCACTGGGTTCGATTCTCAGCACTATCTATAAATAAATGAATAAAATAAAGGTCCATCAACATCTAAAAAAATTCATAGAAAAAGATTCCTCATACAATATCATTTATAGTAACTATAAAATACAATTAAATTAAACACTTACAGTAGGATATAAGAATTATGATAAAGCCATACATGAGTTTCAGTCAATTCAAAATAATGTGGATATTTTATTTCTAGGCATAGAAAATAACTACTACATATTGTTAAGTGGGGGGAGTAGAAGATAGAAATGTAAATGTGGATAAAGATGTGGATATGGATAGAAACAGATAAATATTAAAAGATGTTAAAGTATTAATAATGATGGTTGATCCGGTTACCTAAGTCACAAACTAATATATCCTGTTGAACCGAATATATACTGGTTAAAACAACATTTATTCTGCTCAGGAACTGTAGCATGAGCAGGGCTCAGCAAGGCCTGCAGTCCCTGGTGACTTGGGAACATCCAAATAGCTCAGAGGTGGGATCTATAGTTACTGGAAGGTGATCATTCACAAGTCTGGCTCCTGGGCTAGACAGGACCCTGGAAGAGCTGGGCCTCCAGGATGCCCCTCTCTGTCTCTCTGGAGTCTTGCCATGTCGTCTCTCCAGCATGGCAGCGGAAGTGTGGCTGGACTTCTCACACGTAGGCTCAGGCCTCACAAGCCTGTGTCTGAGAGAGGGCAAGTCAGGCCGAAGCTGTGTTGCCCTTTATGACAGCCTTGGAAGTCCCAGAGCAGCATCTCTGCCATGTTGGTTGAGGCAGTCTCAAAGTTCCACTGGGGTTCAAGGGAGAGGGATATAGATCCCCATGGCATTGTAAAAAGAGCATGTGGGTCAGGGTAGAGCTGAAGCCCAGCCTGTAGCCACAACCGTTCAAATCCCTTCTCAATGCAAAATAACCAACTCTCAGCACATTGTGACATCAGCTTGAAATCCCTTAGCTCCTCATCTAAAGATTGCAGATATGCCTTGAGAACACTTCTTCTGAATTTAAAGACCCATAACGTGAAGAGGCAGGTTCCACCCACACCCCACACACAATGGTGGCACAGGCGGTAGGGTAGTATTTCAGGGGATCAAAGGTCAACCACTGCCTGTCACATGGGTTTAATGAGATACTGCATATCAGGCTCTCAGAGCAAGGCCTGGCCCCTGGTTAGCCAGAGACAAGTGCCAGCCCTTATCCTTGATGTCATGGGCATTCTGGTGGAGGAAAGAAGGGGGGAAGGAAGGAAGGAAGGAAGGAAGGAAGGGGGGACAGCCAAGCAGCTGCAGGGTCCTTCGGATGAGTTGGTTTGCAGACCTTGATCGTGGGGGCTCCTGGGGTAGGCTGCCCCCGCCCCTGGCTCCAGTCACGCCAGGTGGCAGCAGGTGTGGAGCTGGGGCCGCTCTCGTCATCCCAGATTTTCACCTCTGAGGATTTAATTGGAAAAGAGATGTCACCATGGTGTGATTGCGTTACAAAGGCAGGTGCAGAGGTGGCCTCTTCAGGGAGACAAAGGACTGGTAGGAGAGCAAAAAGGGCAGGGTGACAAAGGGCTCAATGCCAGCCTGGGGGGCACAAGGAAGGTGGCTTGGTACACTAGGGGACATTCATTTCACTGGGAGAAGAGAAGCTTTAGGGACAAGGCTGCTGTCCACCTGTCTCTGAGGGACTGGGCTGGAACAAGCACGGACTCAAGCCCTAGGTGGGGGTGAGTTAGCCCGGCTCCGTGCTGCCCACCCTCCTGGCTCACCCTCCGTGGTCTCTGAGGACAGCTTGGTGGCTGCCAGCCCTGCCTTGCATCAGGACCACTGTACCGTCTCAGGGCCTCCGGGTGGCTGGGCTGATGGCCCTTGTCTTCAGGGACACAGGTCCAAAAGCCAGCGTGTGGGAATTCCTGGCAAAGGCCCTGAGATGAGTGGAGGGGCGGGTGGGACCCAGCCAGGAGGAAGGGGCCAGGAGCCCTTCCCAGTTTGCCGAAGTCCATGCTTCTCTGACTCCTCTCCACAGCCCTCTGGTGGGGAGAAGAGCCTTACACCAGGAGGGGCCCCTGCCTGCGTGGCGTCTGAACAGAACAGGGCCAGCGCCTGCCCCTTTGTTGAGTGTGACAATTACACAGGCAGCGGGTGGGGGCTCACGCTGGACACAGGTTGCGAAAATGGGATGTGGGATGTGTGCTGTCCCTGTCCAGTTGCTGCTTTCCCAGAGCCCTCCCTAGTGGCAGCAACCCTGGGACCAGGGACAGCTCTGGGGTCACTCCTGTCCCCATGGTCCCAGCCTAAACCACCACAGGCTTCTTGCTTTTCAGGCCCCTCCCCCTTTCCCAGGTAAGAAGAGGTGGATACTGAGGTGCGGTCTGATGGCCGGAGGCACCACCTACCCCTGTACCACGGTGTCAGGACAGTGGCTTCCTGATGAGAGAGCAGGGCAGGGCAGAGGCGCAGGCTCACAGGCACAGGTCAGGGAGGCCAGCCCTTCCCTGGAGAGAGAGGGAGGGTGGGACGCTGGCAGAGAGGTGGACAGGGTGGCTAATGCTTCTGCAGAAGCCCTGTGCCTTGGGGGTAGAGGACGAAAAGGAGGGTAATAAGAGAGAGAAGAGGAGGAGGGGATAAGTCTAGGGTCCCTGCAGAAGAAGGGTCAGAAAAGGGCGCTAGCCGGACAGTGCTGGGGATGAAGGAAGAAAGCAGGTGAGCAGCGTTCACAGGTGTTACCGCTGTTGCCCGGCGACGAGTCCTTGCTTCCCCGATGTTGAAGAAGAACACCAGAGAAGCACGCGGAGGCAAGGTCAGAGTGGAAATTAGAAGTCTATTAAAGGACAGCAGAAAAGACTTCTCCTGGAGGAAGAAGGGGACCCAAGAGGTGGAATCCATTGAAGGTCGAATGTGTTTCCCCTTTTAGTTCCTGCAGTGATGGAATGTAGGTGGGAAGGCCCGAGGGGTGGGACACAGGTGGGCCAAAGAAGTAATCTGGGCAGGAAGGACTTCTGAGTCAGCATCTTCAAGTTTGCTGGGGGCTGTTCCCTTAACACTTCTTTGGGTTGGGCTCTGGCCTAGGGCTTTTCCGGGACTTCATTAACATTCCAAGAGTTGTTCAACTTTTCCCGGAATTCATTCTCAACATGGCCTCCCTTTTGGATCTTAGACCCGATTTACCTAACTACACTGACGGCCTAACTTTAAATCTGGCTTCACAGGTGGGGATAAGGAGGACCTGGGAGGGCTGGGGGGGGGGCACTGGGGGGATGAATAGCCTACACTTGTTCACCTTGACGCTACTACTATTCCGATCCTTTCTCAGGGCCAGGCATCCAGTGGGTGCTCACACTGTGCTCATGAACAGCACAGGTGTTGGGGGGAAAGTGCTGTTCTGGAGGGCCTGGATTTGGTTCTATCATTCACTTGCAAATATTGACTGACCCCTATGTGAGACCTGCTCCCTAGAGGCCCTCTGCTCCATCAGGGAGACCTGTAATAACAGTCAACAAAGAAAATTACAAATGGTGATAAATACAACAAAGAAAACAGGGGGAGATAGGGAAGGGTAGGATAAAAGCTTCTTGGAAGAAATAGAGGTTCAACGGGGGTCCTGGAGCATAAAAATGTCAGAGGGTTCTGTTAGGTCGGTGGTGGCGACTTAGTGGTGACTTAGAACAAAGCAGCCCGCGACGGAAAAGAACACCAATCAGATGCCGCAGAAATGCCTGTCAATCAGCAGGACCCCCTGGCCAATCCCGGAGTTCAGCCAACTCCCCTGATCAACTCCAAGGGGGCAAGAGACTCTAGAAACACCTTTTCCTGTCCCAAGCCCGTCCCTTCCTACTGTAAGCCCCATAAAAGTCCAGTCCCGTCGAGCTTCCACACGGTTTCTCCTCAGATCCTTCTCCTGTCCCCTCTGTGGGTCGGATCGAGTTCCGCCAGGGAGTGATATCTCAATAAAGCCTGTTCAGCGGCCCTTTTAAATCTGCCTCCTTTGGTCGCTGCCTGCCCCGCATGATCTGACAGGTTCCAGGAACTGCTGGAGTATGGAAGGGAGGGGGAGAAGCAGTCCTGGGAAAGGAGGGCAAAAGGGCTGATCTTCAGAGGCCATAAGGTTGCTAGGTGACAGATTTTATGTTGTAGAAACAGAATATGACACCCCAAAATATGAAAGATGATTGAGTTAAAGACCATTAAGAAAAAGCAGGTACAGGAAAGCTCTCTGGCCTCCCTCTACTTGCCTAAAAAGAAAACAAGAGATTTACAAAGTCAGAGGTATCCTGCCCACTTCTAGAGGGAGGACGGCGACTGGTTATCAGCCTTTCTCCAAGCTGTCTGTCCTGACTCAAAGTGCTTTTCCTTTTTCATGGTGCTTGTCTGAAAATTTACTGTCTTTGTTGAAGGTGAATCCAAAGCCACCTCTTTGAGAACAATTCATTCCCTGGGTATAAAATACACGTATTAAGTCTGACTGTCTTTCTCTCTTTTCATTGCTAGGGGTTGAACCCAGAGCCTCATGTGTGCTAGGCAAGTGCTCTGCCACTGAGCTACTCCCCCCGGCCATATTTCTCTCTTATTTTTTTATTTTTTAATATTTTTAAAAATATTGTTTAGTTGTCAATGGATCTTTATTTATTTATATGTGGTGCTGAGAATCAAACCCAGTGCCTCTCACAGGCTAGGCAGGTGCTCTACCACTGAGCTACAATCCCAGCCCCTATTTCTCTCCTCTTAATCTACTGGGATCATTCCAATTAAATACCTTAGGTGTTGGGGAAAAGTGTTCAAGATGCCAAGAGAGGAAGGACTATTGCTGGTTTCAAACCAGGCAGGGACCCGATTCAGTAGGACTCTTTTGTACTGATGCCTCTGGACATCTCTGGAGAGCCATTCAGAAGAATTGACAGGACCTCTCTCCACCTGGAATTTGAAGCAAAGAGAGGGCTTAAAGATGGTTCTGGGGCTGGGGATGTGGCTCAAGCGGTAGTGCGCTCGCCTGGCATGTGTGTGGCCCGGGTTCGATCCTCAGTACCACATACAAACAAAGATGTTGTGTCCGCCAAAAACTAAAAATAAATATTAAAAAATTCTCTCTCTCTCTTTAAAAAAAAAAATAAGCTGAAAACATCCTTGCCTTTGGCAAGGAGTGTTTCCTGACTTTAAAAAAAAAAAAAAAAAGATGGTTCTGGATTTTCTTGTTTGAACTTCTGGGTACCTATTGGTGCCATTCAAGGATGTAAGGAAGACAGAGGGGCAAATAGCTTTGGAAAAGGAAACCATGATCTCTGTGACCTTGAGCAAGTTACTTAGCCTGAGTTTCTCTGGGCAAATTCAAAGACCTGCTTAACAGGGACTGAGAGGGTTCATGCAAGTTGAGGAAACCCAACTACTATCAAGTTGGTCAGTGCAAACGCTAATTAAGCCTTCCAGTGAAGGGAGCCTGGTGGAGTTTTAAGGAGAGGCACAGAACTGTCCTTCCAGAAAAGGGCCCTGAAGCTGGCCTATGGCATAGGAGAGGGTCCCTGGTGCTCCAGATGGCCCAGGGAATGAGGAGACTCCACAGCCCCCTCCTCCCTGCCACTCACAAGCGGCTCTCATTCAGTGCACAGCTGGGCCCCTTTGCTGGCCTTCAGTTTGACCCCAAGGGCAAAGAGGAATCAATTTGTTCAGAGAGCCAGAATAAAAGAGATTTCAATTGACCTTTGAATGGGGTTTTAATTTGCTTTATTACAGCCGAAGGGGCCTCATGAAGACACCCTTGAGACTGCTCTTATCCGCTAATGCACACATTAGCGCAGCAGCCAGCACTGTCTGGATGCCGGCAGAGCAGCAGGGGGCAGGCTGGGGGTCCAGGCCAGAGGTCAGGCCCCTCCCTGGAAAAGGCAGCCTCGGAGCGGAGGGAGAGGTAGGGGGAGGGGCGAGGCGACCTGAGTTCCAGCCCTGGTTCTGTTGCTCGCCAGCTTTGGCACCTGGGCCAGACACCTCCCCATCTGCACACTAGTGGGGGCCCTATGGCCATTCTGTGGATTTAAGTTCAGCTCTGGAGTGACAGAAACAGTCATTAAGCCAGGCGAGGTGGCCCACACCTGTCATCCCAGAGGCTTGGGAGGTTGAGTCAGGAGGATAACAAGTTCAAGGCCAGCCTCAGCAACAAAGCTGAGACCCTGTCTCAAAATAAAAAAATAAAAAGGGCTGGGATGCTGAGAATATGGCCCCTAATGGGTCCGGCAGAGCCCTGTGTCTGTGCCCAGCCCTGTCCTCGGTCTCACAGGCCTTCCTTATGCTATTTCTCTCTGAATATCTGCTCCTCCGGTGGGTGACCCCTTCTCTGTTCTGTCCACTCCAAATCCCAGAGGAAGTCAGTGGGGTCACTGGTCTAATTACCACGGCTCCAGGGCTCCTCAAGCAGGCAGCCACCTCCAGGAGCCAGGTGGCTGGTGGACAGCCGCCGCAGGTTGAAGAGACTCTGCTGTGCTTTGAGCTGACTGATCTTGGCACGATGCACCACTGCAAAGGCAGTGCCGCCCGAGAAACGTGGAGCTCTCAGGGCCGGGGTCTAGCTCAGTCGTACAGCCCCTGGGTTCCATCCCCAGGACCAAGGGAGAAAAAGAAAGTAATGTTCAGCTCTTTTGTTCCCTGGGTAGCTCTGTGCATGGATTTGTCACCTTGTAAAGACACCGGTGTTCCTTCAGAAGCACTGCCTTATCCCTCAGTTTTTTCAAACTGAGGGTTTGTTCTTGGGCAATCACAATGGGCTTCCTGGAGGTGGGATCTTTGTTGAAGATGTCATGGACATTATAGACACATCAGGCTCTCTTAAGTGATGTCCCTGCAGCCACTCGTTCCAGACAGAGCCCAGGTGCCAGCAGCCGTCATTCTGACTCAGCCGTGACCACAATGGTCCTTTTGTAGGGGCAATGCCTTTGTTGGGCCTCAGGCATGACTTCTGCTTTTCCAGGAGAATGCAGAGTTCTCCAGCTAGGGGTGGGGGTAGGAGAGTGACGTGGTGGCCAGGAAGGACACTGGTAATGCACATCCATTAGTACATCACAGGAGAGGCATTCAGAAGCCTCGGAACTGTCCTCCTCCCTCCAGGCCCAACAATGGGGCCTGAAGTGCACTTGGCTCAGCCCTGCCCCTGCGCTCCGCCCGCTGGGGGCCAGCTTCTATTTTCATGTCCCTGCTCAAAGGGAAGGAGCAGCCAGGACCGCAGATCCACACAGCCACTGAGCCTGCGGCACCCTCACTGTGCCCTCAGTGCAGGGAGTGACACCAGGCTGCAGGCAGAGGTGGTGCAGGGTGACCTGCTCTTTAGAGGCCCATTACTCTCTGACGTGTGCATGTGTGTGTGAGAGCGAGCGAGCGAGCAATGTGAACAGGGCAAAGATGTCTGAAAGGTAGTTTGATTTGTTTTCTTCAATCTCACCAAAACCTTCCCGTGCAATGGAGAGCAGATCCCTTCAAAGCATCCCCAGAGACAGCTGTCCTTGGTGCCAGGGGTGGGGTGGGTCTGAGCCTTCGGCCGCCCCCCCCCGCCCCCCCCCTCGGGGGAGAAACTCCCAGATTGGGTCCAATTCACCTGAGAAGGCCAGTTGAATTTCCTGGTCACATTTTTTTAAAATGGATCAATTGTGTTTCTTTTATGTCCCCTTTATATTACAAGTCAGTCTTTTTATTGATTTTTCTCCTACTCATTATGGGCAGAAGAAGCTTATATTGCCAGGTGAGATGGTGCACACCTGGAATCCCAGCCACTCTGGAGGCTGAGGCAGGAGGATCACAAGTTCGGGACCAACTTCAGCAACTTAGTGAGACCCTGTCTCAAAAATAAAAAATACAAAGACCTGGGTATGTGGCTCAGTGGCAAATCATCCTGGGTTCAATTCACAGTACCAAAAAAAATTATACTTTTTATCTTGATCATTTCAAGGTAGTAAGAAATATCTTACTATTTAACTTATTTGCTCTTAAGAGGAAATTTTTGCTGCTGAAGGGAATGTCAAATGAGCCCACTTTGGCAAACAGTTTGGCAATTACTCAAAAAGTTAAACATAGCGGGGCACGGTGGCACATGTCTATAATCCCAGAGACTCTGGAGGCTGAGGCAAGAGGATTGCAAGTTCTAGGCCAGCTTGGGCAACTGGGAGAGCTCCTGTCTCAAAATAAAAAAAAATAAAAAATGGCTAGGGATGTAACTCAGTGGTAAAGCACCCCTGGGTTCAACCCCTAGTGACACACACACACACACACACACACACACACACACACATACACACACACACACACAAATCAAGCTGTGACCTAGCAATTCCACTCCTAATTTATGCACAAAATTTTTTATATACAAATTTTATGAGTTTATTCTCATTGATTATTATTATTTGTAGCAGCATTATTTATGAATAATAACCAAAACATGAAAATAACCTGATGTCCATTCATGATGAAAAAATAAGTAAAATGTGGTACATCTATACAGTGGAATATTAAGCAATAATAAAAAGAAATCAGGTTCAGACACAAGTTACGACATAGATGAATATTAAAAGCAAGACTGGAAGAAGCTAGACAAAATTTTCAAACACACAAACTTAGGAGGGAATCATACAGATAACCCTGGTGTGCCAGCAACCATCTCTTGACCTTTTGCTATCTATATATATTTTTTTGAGTTATGGGTGGACACAATACCTTTATTTTATTTATTTTTATGTGGTACCAGGGGTGGGGTGGGTCTGAGCCTTGTCTGGGCCAGACTGAGGAGTCATCTGACCCATAAATGACATTGTGTCTCTGTAAGTGGAAGGTGCACTAAGATTCCCCCAAAACATTCATTTATTCATTCAAAAAATATTTACAAATCTCTGTGCAGGTGCTGGGCAGAGGAGGGCAATCTCCCCTTGGCTGAGAGCTTGAGGACAGATTAAAGGGGGACTCATGGAGGAGATGTCCAGGCAGCAGACAATACAACGGCAACACAGACCAGCCTAGAGGTAGAGTGGTCAGGGGAAGGAGTCAGAGCTGGGTGTCCTGTGAAAGTAGGGCCAGCAGGGTTGGCCCATGGATGGATGAGTGTGAAGGAAGGGAAGAGTCCAAGACCCATCCAAGTTTTTATCCTGAGTTCCCGAATGGAAGATGAGGAAGCCTACGATAGGAGTGTGAGTTTGGGAGTCATCCATGCATAGGTGATATGGGAGGCTAGGGATGGAATTCAGTGAAGCCTTAAGAAAACTCCTCAAAGGTTTTCTTTAAATGACAAGCTGATTCTAAGGGGCATCCAGAAGGATAAATAACATTAAAAAATTTAAAAAAAGAGAATATTTTGAAAAAGAGAAGTGTTATCTCACTACCATCAGATTCCCTCTTGAGGGCTCCGGCTGGGTGTAGCCCTGGCCCAGCAGCCATGGTGAGAACAGGAGCCCACTGCTCCAGGTTCCACAGACACCCTCCCTCTGGGAAGGCCGGTTCCCAGCTCACATGCCTACACAGCTTCCTGCTGTCACTTTGGTCTCGTCCTTCTCCAAGTCCATATGTTCTTGTCAGCTTGGCAATGTGTTTTTATTAAATGTTTATGATATAATTTATAAGGCTTTTTCAGACATGTTCATTGGAAAGGGTCTTCAGTGGCCTCGTTTGCCACAAGAATGGACATAGAAGTTTCACACTGAGTCCTCTGGCCAGAATTCACATTCCTTTTTTCAAATATATTCATTGGGTTTTGTTTGTGTGTATGTTTGTTTTGGTCGTGGGCATTAAACTCAGAAGCACCCTACTGAGCTACATCCCAGCCCATTTTTTTTTTTTTCCGTTTTGATACAGGGTCTTGCAAAGTTGCTGTCCTCAAAGTTATGATCCTCCTGCCTTAGCCTCCCAAGTCACTGCAATTGCAGGGTGCACTGCTGCACCTTGCTTATTTATTGTTTTTTTTTTTTTATTTTTCAGATGTTATATCTGAACTCCTATTTTTTAGTCTCTGATACCTCTGAACTGTGTTTTAAAACTATTAAATCACAACATATTTGGAGAACTCGCTGATTCCAACAACACAGGCAAGGGCAGGTCCTTGTAAACACAAAGATATCTATTCTCAAGGAATCCTTCTGATTCACCTGAGCCCATTCACCAGAGTGGCTCCTCTGACACGTTCCATCACTGCTGTGTCCATCCAAGGTGGTGTCTGAGGGGGCTTCTGTGCAGAGAAGGAAGTACTTATTGGGGTGTTGGTCAGTATTTAGAGAATTAGAAACTAGGTTGCTTTGTTTTGTTTTGTTTTTTTAAAACAAAAACTTTAGACATAACCTAAAAATCTTAAATTCACTTGTAAATCAAATAATCATTCGTTTTTACTTAATCTTGAATGGAGACTCAATTAGCTTGTGAATGTGGTAAATTAAATCTCCTAAACTTTGAGCTCCATCTGTGCTGATTCAATTCCCTCAGATACTTCAAACCATGTTTACAAATGGAATATATCTGATTATGCTAAACACTTCAAACTTCAAACCTTAACAAATATAGCAAGCCAAATTCTAGTAAGCTCTATAGCAACTCTAAAAAGCTAGTGAATCAATCTCTTGTATTTATTTATATATTTGCTAATTCTGAGGATAGAACCAGGGGTCTTGCACATGGCAGGCAAGTGCTCTACCACCGAGCTATTCCTCAGTCCTCATGATTTTTTTTTTTTTTTTTTAATATTTATTTCTTAGTTCTCGGCGGACACAACATCTTTGTTGGTATGTGGTGCTGAGGATCGAACCCGGGCCGCACGCATGCCAGGCGAGCGCGCTACCGCTGAGCCACATCCCCAGCCCCAATGATTTTTTAAAAATATATTTAGTTGTAAATGGACACAATGCTTTTGTTTATTTATTTTTAAGTGGTGCTGAGGATCGAACCCAGTGCCTCCCATGTGCTAGGCAAGCACTCTCCCATTGAGCTACAGTCCCAGCCCTCATAATGTATTAAATTAGTTCTCCTTAAGGGTTTGAATGATCTTTTTTTGACATCACAGTATACAAAAAGCAACACACATAGCTAATTTGGTAGAGTGCTTGCCTAGCATGCACAAGGCCTTGGGTTCAATTCCCAGCTCCGCCACCAAAAAAAAAAGAAAAGAAAAAGAAAAAGAAAACCAACATAATAATGAAAAATGTGTTAAGACACCTGTATAAATAAAACGTTCAAAATGTATCAATACCATATGTTCCAGTTTTCTATGGCTGCACAACAACAAACCACCCATATGTAGTGACTTAAAACAGTCACCAACAAGTATGCTCCTGAATTTCTAGAGATCAGAAATTTAGACAGAACACACCGGGGATGGTCTATCTTCATTTCACAATATCAAGGGCCTCAGCTACGAGTACTGTACTGCAATGACTATGATATGAGGACTGGAATAATCCCCAAACTGTTTCACTCACGTCTGGTGCCCGGGCTGGGTGGTCTGAGGACCAGGTCCAGCTGGGTCTGTTGGTTAAGCCCCCACCCAGGGCTGTCAGATGCCTTCAACCCTTATAGCATGGCAGCCTCAGGGAACCTGACTTATGACCCAGGAGCTCCTGGCTCCAAGAGCACACGCTCCAGCTAGCTAGGTAGAAACCGCTTGGCTCTTTAACGACCTGCCCTTGAAGCCACATTGCCTCTGCCACACTTAATTGGTCAAGCAGTCATGAGCCCTCCGAGATCCAGAGGGAACACAGAATCCTAAATAAGAAGAGCATCAAAATTCACAGCCATGTTTTAAACCCATCCTGTCCTCAGTCCAAATCATTTCTTCACTTTGAAGAAATATTACCTGCACATTCATCTACCTGATCAGATCTCAGATCCATTTCAGGAACTGAGGCTATGGATTATTCATCAGGATCCAGGAAGAGTCTGCCCAAGGCATGAAATCTCTTTGATAAGGTGACAGAACTTTCCAGAAACATGCTTTTTGTTATGATTCAAGGCTTCATGTTTTCCTCATGCATCCTTCAAGATTCTCCCCTGCCCACTTTCCTCCCTCACTATTCCTGTAATGTGTGACATATTCAATAGATTTTTTTTTTCCGATGCTGGGGATGGAACCCGGGGCCTCCCATAGGCTTGGCAAGTGCTCTGCCACTAAGCCACATCCCCAGCCCCTCAACTTTTACTATGAAATTTCACCCAACTCTTTTATCAGTTGATGTGTCCAAATGGGACTTAGCACACCACATCCTGTTTGCAGTCTGTCTCATTCATTCTTTTCCTCAATGAGGTTCTGCCCTCTTCGTGGTTCTCTTCCTGTGTTCATCTTTGGCCACTCTGTTCTCTCTAGAGTTGGGCCTTTTCATAGACGTCATACAGTTGGCCTGCAGCGTAGCCTTCACAGACGGGCTTCCTTAGCAATATGAGTTTCAAGTTTCCTTCATATCTATTCATGGCTTGATAGCTCCTTTATTTTTATCATTGTGTAGCACTCCATTTTCTGGATGTGCTTAGCCAGATTACCTATTCGCCTACTGAAGTACTTCTTCACTGTGTCCATGTTTGGGCGACAGTGAATAAAGCTGCTATTTCGGTTCATTCCAGTACAGTCATGCACCCCATAATGACAGGGACACGCTCTGAGAGATGCATCCTTGGCTGAGTTCATCATTGCGCAAACATCAGGTACTCACATAAATTAAGGCAGCTCTGACATCACTAGGCCTATAATCTTAGGGGGCCACTGTCGTAGACGCCACCGAAGCAACATGCGGCAGCCCTTGACTATAAATAACCTAGGATAGTGAATGCCGGATCTGTACTGGTGTTTTTAAAAAGAATGGATTCTTCTGGGCACAGTGGCATTCACCTGTAATCCCAGTGGCTGAGGGTAGGGTGGGGGGCTGAAATAGAAGAATCATGAGTTCAAAGTCAGACTCAGCAATGGCGAGGGGTTTAGCAACCCAGTGAGACCCTGTCTCTAAATAAAATACAAAATATGGCTGGGGATGTGGCTCAGTGGTCAAGTGCCCCTGAGTTCAATCCCTGGTAGCCCCCCTACACACAAAAAAAGAAAAGATCTGAGGATGTAGCTCAGTGTTAGAGCACCCCTGGGTTTCATAATTAGTTCCAAAAATATTAGTTTGCTTAATTTGACTAATTAGAATAATTAAAAAAAACATTTTTTTAAAGTTTGCTTAATTTATTTGAACATCTTTCCTCTGAAAGCTCTTTATCTGACACTGACCTTGAGGTCGAATCTGCTGCTGGTCTGCCCTCTCCCCAGAAGCTTTCTCCAAATTAGGTGCAGAGGGAAGGTCCTGGCCTGTTCATGGTCAGAGAACAGGGGTGTGGATGGTCCCCTAGTGAGGGGAGAGGTGATGTGATAATATCTGCACCTGGAGAAAAGTGCAGAGGAGCTGCGGAAAAAGCTGACTAGAACAGCCAGCCCGTACGACTATGGCACATTGCGTGTTACTATTATGTACAGTTATAATGCACCGATAAAATTAATTTCTTGAATTTTTTTTTTTAAGTAAAGTGGAGAGAGCCAGAAAACATGATCCCTGGAGGCTTCTCCCACAATCCCGCAGGGCAGCCCAGGAAGCAGCCTGGCCTGGTCATGTCCTTTAGTCACTTGATTAACTTCACCAGAACCCTGAGGGCCATGCCAAGTGCAGCTGACAGCTTTAGAGAAGCCTGAACCCGGTTTCAGGGGGCCACATTCATGGAGTCTGCTCTCACCAGCTGCCCCGAGGGTGGCCTGAAGGCAGAGAGAGTGCAAAGGGTGGGAGAAATATTTGTAAATCATGTATCTGGTAAGAGTCTAGTTTAATCTGGAGAATATACAACTCAAGGATAAAAAGACAAACACCCTGGACGGGCACAGTGGCACACACCTATAATCCCAGAAGCTCAGAAGGCTGAGGCAGAAGGATCTCAAGTTCAAAGCCAGTCTCAGCAACTTAGTGAGGCCCTAAGCAATTCAGCAAGAACTTTCTCTAATAAAATAAAAAATGGATTAGAGAGCCTACTAATTGGGAACAAATTCTTACCACATACATGTCAGAGCACTAATCTCTAGAATATATAAAGAACTCAAAAATTTTAACACCAAAAAATCAAATAAGCCAGAAGAAGATATACAATCTATCAACAAACATATGAAAAAATGTTCAACATCTCTAGCAATTAGAGAAATGCAAATCAAAACTACTGTAAGATTTCATCTCATTTCAACAATAAGTGTTGATGAGGATGTGGGGAAAAGGTACACTCATACATTGCTGGTGGGATTGCAAATTGGTGCAGCCAATATGGAAAGCAGTATGGAAATTCCTTGGAAAACTGGGAATGGAACCTCCTTTTGACCCAGCTATCCCACTCCTCAGTCTATACCCAAAAGACTTAAAAACAGCATACTACAGGGACACAGCCACATCCATGTTTATAGCAGCACGATTCACAATAGCTAAATTGTGGAACCAACCTAGATGCCTTTCAGTAGATTAATGGATAAAGAAAATGTGGTATATATACACAGTGGAATATTACTCAGCATTAAAAGAGAATAAAATCATGGAATTGCAGGTAAATGGATGGAGTTGGAGAATATAATGCTAAGTGAAGTTAGCCAATCCCAAATAACCAAATGCTGAGTGATTTCTCTGATTTAAGGATGCTGATTCATAATATGCTGTGGGAGATGGGGATGGGAGGATTAAGTGAACTCTAGATAGGGCAAAGGGGGAAAGAGGAGGGAGGGGAAGGGAGGGGAGATAAGGGTTGAAAAGACAGTGGAATGCAGTGGTCATCATTACCCTAAGTACATGTATAAAGACAGGATGTGACTCTACTTTGTGTACAACCAGAGATACGAAAAATTGTGCTCTATGTGTGTAATATAAATTGTAATGCATTCTGTTATCATATATAACAAATTAAAATTTAAAAATTTTTTTAAAAACCAAATAGCCTGATTAAAACATAGGCAAAGGCTCTGCACAGACATTTCTCCAAAGAAGATGGAAAACTGATCAACAGGCACAAGAGATGTTCCACATCATTAGTCACTAGGCGAATGCAAATCAGAACCACCATGAGATCCCACTTCACCCCCACTGGATGAGGAGATTTAAATAATAACAAACAACAAAAAAACAGAAGACATCAAGAGCTGGTAAGGATGTGGGAAAATTGAAAGCCTCAAATCCTGCTGGTGGAAATGTTAAATGGCACTGTGGAAAACGGTTCGGCAGTCCTTAAACATTTAAACATACTCTTATCACATGACGTGGTCATTCTATTCCTAGGCATTTATCCAAGAGAAATCAAAGCCCTATGTCCACAAAAGCCTTTTACAGGACTTTTTCATAGAGATTTATTCTTAATAGTCATGAACCGGAAACACAGTCAGTGTCCATCAAACCTGGCGTGATGGTGCATGCCTGTAATCCCAGTGGCTCAGGAGGCTAAGGCAGGAAGATGACAAGTTCGAGGCCAGCCTCAGCAATTTAGCAAGGCCCCAACTTAGTGAGATCTGTCTCAAAATAAAAAATAAAAAGGGGGGCTGGGGCTGGGCACGGTGGTGCATGCCTATAATCCCAGAGGCTCTGGAAACTAAGGCGGGAGAATCACATGTTCAAAGCCAGCCTCAGCAATGGAGAGGCGCTAAGCAAGTCAGAGAGAACTTGTCTCTAAATAACATACAAAATAGGGCCAGGGATGTGGCTCAGAGGTTAAGTACCCCTGAATTCAATCCCTGGTACCAAAAAAAGGGGGTGCTAGGGTTGTAGCTCAGTGGTAGAGCGCTTGCCTTGCATGTCTGAGGCCCTGGGGTTCGATCCTCAGCACCACATAAAAATAAATAAGTAAAATAAAGGTATTGTGCCTGTCTACAACTAAAAAAATTAAAAAATGAAAAAAAAAAAAAAGGGCTGCAGATATGGCTCAGTGGTTAAGTGCCCTGGGTTCAATCCCAAGCACCAAAACACTCTACTGATACATGCAACAGCATGGATGAACCCCCAAACCATGGTAAAGGTTAGAGCACTTGCCTGGCATGTGTAAGGCCCTGGGTCAATGCCCAGCACTTAAAAACAAACGAGCAGCACTATACTGAGTGCAGGGGTCAGAAGGGACCAGGCTGTAGGTTCATTTACAGAAGCCCTAGGAGAGGCGAATTCCACCACAGCCAGGGCCATGGGGTGGGCAGCTGTCCCCGGGAATGGAGAGGGGACTGGCTGGGAAGGGCCTGGCTCCTGCCAGGCTGCCCTCCAGAGCCCCCGGCTCCTCCTGGGAGAGCAGCTTTGCCCACCGTCTGGCCCCCAGCCCCACCCAGACTCCAGTCTGTGGTGACCAGGCCCTGGAAGGTGGTGGTCTGGCCTCTGTCCCCCAGACGGTCATGGAGAGGAAGCCGGTCGCCAGGGGCTCTGCCTTTTCAGCTGAAGCCCAGGGAGAGGCTGGGAGCCGGGCCCCCTGTTGCCCTGGCAAAGAGCAGGGAGGCCGGCACGGAGCCACACAAAGGGCAGTCACTTCTCCATCTCGCTCTGCTTTTAAAAGGCTTGAGGGTCTGAGAGGGGACGTGGGTGGCGGTCCCGGGCTGATGGAGCTGTGGGCCCGGCTCGGGAGGGGCCAGGCTTTCAGGGCAGCACCAGGCAGCCGGGCAGGAGGACCATTTGCCATTGTGCTGTGGCCTTCAGCCCGCTGCACTCTGGTGAAGTGGATGCAAACAAAGGCCCCGGAGCCCAGAGACCGAGGCCCTGCGGATGTTTTAGCTGCTGAGGACGAGCAGCCAGGTAATGGGATGGAGGGGGCATGGGGGTGGAGAAGCCAGGAGGGAGCTGGGCCACCTTCCAAGAGTTCTCGGGGGACCTGGGGTCTCTCCTCCACAACTGACCCTCCTCCTTGCCCACTCAGCATACCTGGACTCCCCCCACCATCTGAAATGACAGAGTCCAGGTGCCAAGGCTCACCGTGGTGGGCAAGGCGTGCCCTCCATATCCAGAGAAGGGCAAGGACACACGTGGCCCCTGAATCCTGAGACAAGCCTGAGTATGAAGCAGGGATTCTCTTACCCAGCCCTCCCAGAATGATGGATGAGGAGGTGCTGCCAACATGGGCACCCAAAGCCCTCCCTAGACTGAATTAGGTCCCTCTGCTGGGAGGCAAAGGGCAATGCTGTGTGCCAAAAGCCAGCTTGAAAGCAGTCTCTGTTCCCTAACAAGTCAGATGGCTGCGTGCTAGGGAGGCCAGAGTACCAGCCACGCAAGACGCAAAGGAAGCCAGGCGCAGTGGCCCACGCCTGTAATCCCAGCTCCTGGGGAGGCTGAGGCAGGAAGACACAAGTTCCAGGCCATATAGGGAGATCTTGTCTCAAAATAAAATTTAGAAAGTGCTGGAGTGTAGCTCGGTGGTAGAGGACCTGCTGAGCACGCACAGAAGCCTGGGTTCAGTCCCCAGCACCAGAAAGAAAGAAACCAACAAGACACAACAGGAAATAAGTCGACACCGAGATGATCATTTTCCACCGTTCACATCCCAGAGTGGGGAGTATGCCAGGGCCCAGGACCAGGGGAGAGGCCAATGGACGATGGTCTCGTCTGTAGCTCGGGGAATTTAAATGGAAGCGGCTTGGCTGGGAGCCATCTGGATTTATACATCCACACCTTCAAGGTATGCACCCATCACTCCAGGTGGCCCTTTCTAACACTTGGTATTAAGAAAGCACTGGAAAAGGTGCTTCGGGACGAATTTAGAAGGCTGTTTGTATTTGTGATGGGAAAAATAGAAACATAAATATCCACCACCAGGAGGAGACTGGTGTAACCAATCCCAGTGCTCCCTTCTGTGACTGGGAGCCCCATGATCACAGAGTGTGTCTGGTCACTCATACAAAGAGTGAGTGGCAGCTGGTAGGCATTTCTTCAAAGAAGGAAGGAAGGACAAGTGGACAGAGGGGAAAGCACTGTTAAGCAGCACTGTAAGAGAAGGTGCAGAGCCAGGCAAGCGGGGCACACCTGTAATCCCAGGGGCTCAGGAGGCTGAGGCAGGAGGATCGAGAGTTCAAAGCCAGCCTCAGCAAAAGCAAGGCACTAAGCAACTCCGCAAGATCCTGTCTCTAAATAACAAATAAAAAGGGCTTGGGTTCAGTGGTTAAGCACCCCTGGGATCATTCCTGGTACAGAGAAGGTGCGGGGGAGAGAGGGAGAGAACAGTACTGAGCTCTTGTACTAATGAACGGCTTTGCCTGCCACAGTGTGGTGTTCAGTAGAAAATATGAGTCACGACATGGAATTGTCTAAGCATTGGTGTGAGCCTGGAAGAGTTTACCTGAAAATCAAACTCACAGGGTTTGGAAAGCACACACTGAGATAAGCACTGACCAGTGCTTCCTGCTAGAATGAGTGAGATTGTGGAGTCTCTTCTATTCATTCTTTTTGCCGATATTTTCTGACTTTTCTATGACAAGCATATTTTGATCTTGTATAAAAAACAAAGTAATTTTTTAAAGAACAATGAAATGTGAAGGTAAATTCCTGGAATCCTTGAACATAATGCAATCAATATGAAGCCACTAAGTTTGGGGGCATTGGCAGCAACAGTAACCAAAACAATGATGATCCAGAAGCATCCAGCCTTGGTTCTCGCAGTTTCTAAATGCTGAGTACTGGTCAATTACAGAGATATTTACAGATTGTCCAACTGACCAGTTACTAGTGGTCATATATGTTTTTTGTTCTTCATTTATTCCAGAAACAAGTGTTGAGGACCCACCAGGTACCAGGAATGGAGCAGGTGCCAGGTGCCAGGTGCCAGGGATGCTCTGAGAAACGGCAGGCTTTGTCTAGAAGTTCTGGTTCCAGTGAAGGAAAGAGATATTTAAGAAAGTAAACATCCAAACAAATACATAATTACAAATTGCAATAAGTATCATGGTGGGGGGAGATCCTAAGAATCTCTAATATGGTGCAACATTGGAAAATTATCCAAATTATGATAATAATAATAATAACCATGGCAGAGAATGAAATAAGCAATTAGAAGCTCTAGGAAGAGAAAATGGCTGAGAAGGGAAGGAAATATAGAGGACAAGTACATGTTTGCACTGAACAATATTTACACAGCCCTGAGGATTTAACTGAATGTAAAATACCAGCCTGGGAATGACAGAGAGATGGTAGAAGGAGCAGAGAAAGTCAGTCGATGTCTAAAATGGATAAATCAAAACTGGCGGCCTTGGCACGTTATTTAGTAACCCTGAGTTCAACAAAAAGAGGAAAGGATGAGATCAGTCACCTCCCAGGAAGAGGACTGAGGAGGGGAAAGAGACCATCAGCAGAACTGGTGCTTTTCATCCATTCCACCTGTATTTCCTGAGCTGTTCTGTTGCCAGGCTCTATCCTAGGCACTAGGGACAGAGAAGTAAAAGAGCCAAAAAGTGGAGTTTATATTCTAGAAGGGGAGGAAATAAATAAGTAAAATCCACACTATGTTACAGGGTGGTAAGTCAATGGGAAAACAAATTAAAGAGAGAGAGAGAGAGAGAGAGAGAGAGAGAGAGAAGGATAGTGTCATTTTAGATAGCTGGACCAGAGATGGCATCACTGAGCAAGTGACATTTGAGTAAAGACATGAAAAAGGAGAGAGTCGTGTATGTATCTGGGACAAGAGCATTCCAAGCAGAGGAAACAGGAAGTGCAAAGGCCCTAAGGTAGGGGTGACCCCAGTGGATGGAGGAACAGCGAGATTTGTGTGGCTGTCAAGGGAGAGAGGTAGGAGATGAAGCTGGGGAAGCTTGGATAAGAGATCCATAATATTGTCTTGATTTATATTTAAGAAATAAGTCTGTTTCCAGGCACCATGGCTCATGCCTATAATCTCAGCAACTCAGAAGGATGAGGCAGGAGGATCACAGGTTCAAAGCCAGCCTCAGCAACTTAGAAAGACCCTAAGCAACTTAGGAAGACTCTGTCTCAAAATAAAAAATAAAAAGAGCTGGAGATGTGGCTCAGGGACAAGGCATCCCTGGGTTCACTTCAAAAAAAGTTATATTATTCATCTTGATCATTTCAAGATAGTAAACAATATCTTACTACTTAATTTATGTGCTCTTAAAAGGAAATATTGCTACTGACTGGAATGTAAAATGATATCATTTTGGCAAACAGTTTGGCAATTCTTCAAAAAGTTAAACGGCCTATGTCTATCATCCAGAGACTCGGGAGGCTGAGGCAAGAGAACTGTAAGTTTGAGGCCAGCCTGGGTGACTTAGATTCTGTCTCAAAATAAAAAATAAAAAGGGCTGGGGCTGTAGCTCAGTGGTCAAGTACCCCTGGGTTCAATCCCTAGTACTAAAAAAAGAAAGAAAAGAGATAACTCCACTGTGGAGCAGATGGGAAGAAGTCAGCTCAGGAGTGAGCACCCGACAGGAGGCTAAGCTAGACCCAGGGAGTCTTTTTGACAATGGAGAAAAGCTACCATAGATCCCAGGTTCACTTAGGAAGCAGAAGACAGAGCACCTGCTGCTAGGTGCAGAGAGGTCGGGAGTGTAGGTTTGAGGAATGGCCCCAGGTGTCGAGCTTGAACCTTCATGTGCTGTTTCCCCAGGTGGAAAAGTGTTCAGCTCTTGACCCGCGTGAGTCTTCTGGAACCTCTTGAGAAGCTGGAACTTCATGCACGACTGAAGAGCATGCAGAATGCTGGGGCTGCTGGCGTGAACAGCTTGGCAATTCCTCAAAAAGGGAGTTACCATAGGAGCCATCAGTTGTCCTCCCAAGGAGCAACCAAGAGGACTGAGAAAACGTTCACAGGAAAACGTGTACTTGGATGTTCACAGCAATGCTATTCATCGTAGCCAAAGAGCAGGAACAACTTGAATGAATGCAAAAAATACGGTATGCAATTAAATTTTATTCAGATACAAAAAGAATGAAATACTGATACATCCTACCACATAAATGAACTACAAGTCTATTCCCTAAATGAAAGAACAGACCCAGGCCAGGCGTGGTGGCACATACCTGTAATTCCAGCCACTTGGGAAGCTGAGATAAGAAGATTGCGAGTTCAAATCCAGCCTCAGCAACTTAGCGAGGCACTTGCAACTCAGTGAGAATCTGTCTCTGAATAAAAAAAAATTTAAAAAAAAAGGGCTGGGGATGTGGCTCAGTGGTTAAGCACCCCTGAGTTCAATCCGCAGTACCAAAAAACTAAAACAAAACAAACAAACAAAAAAAACAGACTCAAAGGCTACATAGTGTATGATTTCATTTATAGGAAATGACGGGAATCAGCAAATCCTAAAACAAAAAGCAGACTAGTGCTGGGCATGGTGGCTCATGTCTGTAATCCCAGCAGCTCAGGAGGCTGAGGCAGGAGGATCACACGTTCAAAGCCTGCCTCAGCAACTTAGTGAGGCCCTAAGCAACTCAGCGAGACACTGTCTCTAAATATTAAAAAGGGCTGGGGATGTGGCTCAGTGCTTAGGCAGCCCCAAGTTCAATCCCCAGTACCAAATAAAAAAATAAATAAATAAAGCAGACTAGTGCCATGGGCTAGGGACAAGGGAAATGAATGACCACTTTTTTTGTGTGTTCTGGGGTCATATAACGGTAATGTCTGCACAACCACGTGAATGAACTAAAAACCACTGAAATATACACTTCAAAATCTTGACAGGCAAAGTTTTTGATCGATGAATTCTATCTCAATAAATTTTAAAAAAAGGTGGTTGGCCATTTGAAACTGGAGGCACTGGGGACTTGACCATGGAGAGTCAGCATAGAGATGGCACTGACAACCCTGAGAAGGGAGAGTCCCACGCAGACAGCCCGCACAGCGAGAAAATCAGCAGAATCCCAAAGACTCTCAGGTTTAGAGCCTGGTGGCAGAAGAGGGTCACCTGTGGAGGTGGCAGAGGAGAGATCAGGAAGAACCGGAATTTGGAAGGGTGTCACCACGGGCCCCAGGAGTCCCTACCGACAGTGCTATTTCCAACATGAATCCCCCTGCACGGCTAGGGGATGTGTCCTCGAGGTGGAACTTCTGGGTC
Organism: Urocitellus parryii; assembly: GCF_045843805.1. Taxonomy (NCBI): domain Eukaryota; kingdom Metazoa; phylum Chordata; class Mammalia; order Rodentia; family Sciuridae; genus Urocitellus; species Urocitellus parryii. The sequence goes on from NC_135542.1 coordinate 50,164,270, forward strand.
AGAGGGCAGGGGACTGTAATTCTGATAGATGCTGCATGTCCCCCCCCACCCCCGCTCACACCGCGTGAAAGTTCATCACAGACAAGATCCACCTCTGCCCTGGGTTGTAAGTGGGAGGACCCGGAAATTGCCACGTGGAGGAAAACCAGAGCTGGGCTCAGGGTCCTGGGCCAACGGGGCAGGGTGCCGGTTACTGGGCGTGACCTGGCTGAGCTGATGGACACAGCACATTCTTCCAGAGCAGAACCCCGGCGGGAGGCCATCCATGTCGTCGGAGCAGGCAGGTCCACGAGAGACCCTGGACGACAGCAGGAGAGAAGCAGTGGCGAGCAGAGGAAGGAAGAGCTCTCCTTCTAGAACCCAGGTGGCCACGAAGCGGCTGTGTGACCTTGGGTGAGTCCCTTCACCTGCCTGGTTCAGGCATCTCCTGAACTCAGGGTCTGGCCAGGCATTTCTCTCCTGCCCCCTCTGCTTTATAGCCCTGTGGTCCCCGGATAAGGAATCAAGTCTTTTTTAAATCGCAGCCACCGAAATCGAGACCCCTTTCCTGTGGGGGTTTCTCCATTCCCTGGAAGGAGCCGGGAGGTTGGGATTCCGAGACAGCTTTGACCAAAGCAGATCAGTTCAATTCAGTACGCATTTTCTGAGTGTCCTGGGTGCTAAGCCACCACCATCCTCTCTCCCTACCACCACCTTGTACCTCTGTGGTCTCTGTCAACACAGTCGCTCATCTCAAGCAAAAAGGAGCAGAAGGCAAAGTCTCAATGGGCCACAGGGATCTGTGGGTCTCACACACCTAAAAGGGTCCGCGCTACAACCCCACATAAGCACTCTGCTGCCACCAGGCCTTTGCACATCCTGTCCCCTCTACCTTATCCCCTCACTTCATTGAGGTCTCATCAGAGACAATTTCCCTGACTTGGGCTGGGGATGTAGCTCAGGTGGTAGAGTGCTTGCCTCGCATGCACAAGGCCCTGGGTTCAATGCCCAGCACCACCAAAAAATTCCCGGACTACTTTATAGAAGCAGCCCTCCCTGCCTATCACGAATCCTGCTTGGTTCTCGCGACCTTGGTCACCACCTCCACATTACCATCCTGCCACCACACCCTAACTAACTGAGGTTCACGATGACAGGGTGTCTTGCTGCCCCAGGTTAGCCAGCCTGGGACAAGCTCCCTGAGGGTAGGAACCCTGTCCTGGTCACTGAGGGTCCCAGGGAGAGCACTGGGAAGGGCCAAAGCACTCACAGAATGGTGGCTTCAGAGAGGTTGTGTTCTTCACACAGAGCCAGAAAGAGATTCTTTGGCCCATCATGAAGGTCCCCAGGGAGGTGGCTCTCTGCCCTCTAAGGAAACCTCTGCATTACTTGAAACCTCATTTACAGGGCTGGGGTGTGGCTCAAGCAGTAGCGCGCTCGCCTGGCATGCGTGCGGCCCGGGTTCGATCCTCAGCACCACATACCAACAAAGATGTTGTGTCCGCCGAGAACTAAAAAATAAATATTAAAAAAATTCATTCTCTCTCTCTCTCTCTCTCTCTCTCTCTCTCTCTCTCTCTCTCTCTCTCTCTCTCTCTCCTCTCTCACTCTCTCTTAAAAAAAAAAAAAAAGAAACCTCATTTACAACGTGGTCTGGTGGCTACCCTCTCTGACAGTAGGGCTGCCCTGCCCTCTGGTGGCCATTCTGCAAAGTGCATCACAGGAATGCTTGAAAAAAACTTGGGGGAAATTTTTTGATTTCTTTCTATAAGTTACTAAAACCCTTAAAGACACCTTGGAAAATATAACACACAGGGCTGGGGATGTGGCTCAGTGGTTAAATTCCCCTAGGTTCAATACCTGGTACCCCCCAAAAAAAGATATAACATACAGAAATAAAAAATAATATAATATTGATGCTACTTGAGTTTCCAATGTTTCATCCCCAGTTCATTCACTCAATGAAGTATTTACAGAGCACCAATGTGTCCCAAGCATCAGCCAGAATAAAAATAAAAATCATGGTGCTCCCATAGCTTATCTTCTGGCTGTAACCATTCTGCACTTTTCTTTTTTTAATATTTATATTTTAGTTATAGTTGGACATGATACCTTTATCTTACTTATTTATTTTTATGTGGTGCTGAGGATCGAACCCAGGGCCTCACATATGCTAGCTGAGTGCTCTACCACTGAGCCACAACCCCAGCCCCCATTCTGCACTTTTCTACCCCAAATCTTCACTCCATGTCATAGCCTATGTTGCCACACAACCTTCAGAAAATCAGTGCTGATGGCTACGCGACAGCTCATTGAATGAACGTCTTCAGGTTTTTGTCTAATGCTGCCTCTTACATGTGGCTTCTTCTGATCTGTAGAAGATTTTAGTCTCTTTGGAAAAGCAAGTTGAAGCTGGCTGAGTGGCCTCAATACACCACCATAGGACTTTTTAACTGTCTCCATGTCCTCGGTCCCTGAGGCCTGGAAGCTCCAGCCTGAAAGTCCGGACACCAACATGCCCTGGGTGTACTCAGCAACCACCACCTGCCGGGGTACCATTTAGGGGCTGGGGGTAGAGCAGTGAAAAAGACAGGCAGAGCCCTGCGCCTTCCTGGGATAACGTCAGTGTGAAATACAGTCACAAAAATAATTCTCATGACATGCTCATGTATGAGCTGAGCCTGGTGGCACATGCCTGGAGTCCCAGTCACTGGGGGGGCTGAGGCAGGAGAATCACCTGGGCCCAAGTGTTCAAGGCTAGTCTGGTCAATACCGTGAAACCCCACCTCAAAAACAAAAACACAATCATGCATCGAAGTATGGAACAGGAGCCCCAACTGAAGCCAAGGGACCACCTCCCTGAGGGAGGCTGGCTCTTCTTTTGCAGGGGGCAGTACTGGGGATTGATCCCAGGGCTGCACTACCATGAGCTACATTCTAGCCCCATTTATTTTTTATTTTGAGACAGGGTCATGCTAAACTGCTGAAGCTGGCTGGAACTTGTGATCCTCCTGCCTCAGTCTCCCAGGCAGCTGGGATTACAGGTGTGCACCCCTACACCCAGCCCTGGGATGTCTCCTTTAAGCTAAGAACTAGAGGATGCATCCTCAGGCCTGGTGGTGAGAGTGTGGGCACCTGGAGCACCAACAGTGCAGGAAGAGGGAGGAGGACACAGATCACACAAGTCCCTGGGAAGTGCGGGGCGTTCCCCAGTGCAACAGGAAACCACTGCAGGGCTTGGGGTATTTGAGCAGAACTTGTCTTTTAGAAAGATCCCCGTAACAAACATAACCAGTTAGAGAACACGATGGAAGAAAAGAGTCCATTCATAAGAGTCACACAAAGAACAACTGTTTAGAAGTACATTTATCAAGACACGTATGTCTCAGGGCGGGGGATGTGGCTCAGTGGTACAACAATTCAGAAGTCATCTTCTCAAAAGCCCCTCTCCCACTGCTAGGACTCTCCTCCCGTAGCTCGTAGCTCGGATGATAATGTGATGAAATTCTTTTGAAAGGTGTGTGACAGGCTGCCTTCCCCCTCACCTGTTAACACTAAAAGGGATTGGGAAATAGCTAAATGAAAATAGCCAGGAAATCTCTAAAAAGTAATCTTACCGGGTAGTATTTTTTTTGGAGGGGGGGTACTGGGGATTGAACTCAGGGGCACTCAGCCACTGAGCCACATCCCCAGCCCTATTTTGTATTTGATTTAGAGACAGGGTCTCACTGGGTTGCTAAGCCCCTCACCACTGCTGAGGCTGGCTTTGAACTCACGATCCTCCTGCCTCAACCTCCTGAGCCGCTGGGATTACACGCGCTGCGCCACCACGCCTGGCTGAAAGCATCAGATTGTTTGTGGAAAGAGAAATGCGTAAAGCCATTTTGGCAAACTGGTAATTTGGCAAAAGCTCTCAGTATTCTAACCGCAGCAAGTCTACCTTTTGTGTGTGGACAGGGGTCTGAACCCAGGGGCACTTCACCACCAAGCCATGTCCACAGCCCTTTTATTTTTATTTTGTGACAGGATCTTGATAAGTTGCTGAGGATCTTGCTCCATTGCTGAGACTGGTCTCGAACTTGGGCTCCTCCTGCCTCCCCTCCCGAGTCACTGGGATTACAGGCGTGCAGTGTAGCTGTGGTTGGTGCTTTTGCAAGGGCTAGTGCATACATACATACACAGTTACACGTGCACGTGCAATTACATTATCCACACTTACACATAGGAGCATTTATATGCTTTGAAAAAACTGGGAAGGCATTTAGAAGAAAATGGGTGCTGCTGGACAGTCGGCCTGCAGCCTGAGGGCCAGGGGAAGGGGGAGAGGCCTCTACCTTTGGTTCTCACCTAATATCCTCCCCGCTCTCTGAACTCCCACTGTGAGAACATCCGACTCCTTGTCACCGGACCAAAGTGTGTTGTCTTACTGCCACTGCTGGCATTTTAAGATCACTCAGGCTGCAGTGGCATCAACTCACCCCAGGGACCTCTTGGTGAGGAGATACGGATGGCCATTCAGATAGGACAGGGCACAGCTGGAATGGGGACCATGAGGGCTGAAAAGAAAGGAACGGATTGCAGATTTACTTAAAGGGTAAACAATCGGAAAGGACTCAAAAGCATCACCATTCTCGGCTCCCGTGGCCACTCTTCCATCCCCCTCTCTGCCCCATGATAAGTGTCATCCCATGAGCTCAGAGCTACAGAGTGGAGACCGCTGCGAGGAAGGTACTGTGGGGCTTGAGCTGGCTCGGTTGGCCCCATGCACCCCTCACAGGTGCAGGCCGCAGCCCCAGGTTGGAGCCTCCTTGGCACTTGCAAGATGCCAAGCACCAGCAGGTGCAGCACCCACCTGCACACACCTCAGCTCTCCCTGCCCAGCACTGACAGGCTCTCCTGACCGCATGCACGAGGTTCAAGAGGCAGCTCACGCCCCCTGCCTCCTTGACCCCAGCCCACACTCCCTGCCTGGCCCAGTCCCACAAGTTTTCCTTCTCGCGCCCTGGGCACCTCCAGTCTCCAGCAAGTGGGCCTTCTCTGGCCTTCATCACAGCCTTTCCCACCGGGCCTTCCTTAAGCCCTGCCTCCCTCTAATCCTTAGTACCTGTAGACCCCAAATCAATGACTAGGAGTCACAGATCTGTCCCAGAACCACCTGAGAAAGTCACAAGGGCTTCTCAGAGGAGGCAACATCTGAGCTGGGCCTTGAAGCAAGAAGAGGAATGAGTTTCTTCCAGATAAAAACAAGAAAAAAGGGCATGCCCTGAGGGCCTGGTGAGGCTGGGTTAGAGGCGGCCAGGCTGCGCGGTGCTCCTGGGAAACTCCACCCCCACCCCTCCCGCCACAACCACTGCTCACACAGGTTGTGTGGCCACCTCCACGGGAGGCCCAGCTTCTCTACCAGGCTCTGAGTTCCTCAAGGATGGGCTGCGGCCCTGCACCCAGCGTGCCTGGCTCACACCAGGGCATCGGGTATATAGCAGACGCTCAACAAATGTTTCTTGACCTAAAAAAAAAAAAAAAAAAGCCCAGATATTTGCAATTGTGGTGGTCACACATCTGTAAACACAGATCAACATTCATTGAGTTATATACTTAAAATTGGTTCCTTTGTGAATATGCCCCAGTGAAGCTGACCAGGCAGAGAATATGTGTATAGTCAAGCATCTGGGCTTCGAGATTCAGCAGGTCCTCTCACATTACTCATCTCATGTAACCCAGACACCGACCCCATTCCACATATAGAGAAACTGAGGCCAGAGACTTGTCCAGATCCCACCGAGGCAGAGTTGAGTCTTTCCTCAGAGTTTGGTACTCATGGGATTAGGACCCAGGAGGCATTTCAGAGGCTGTGAGCCAGCTGCGGTTGAGAGAATCCAAGAGGCAGAGGCCACAGCCTGTAATGGCTGCTACTATCTTGTCCTCAGGAAGCTCAGCCCCTGTAGGAGAAGGTTCTGAAGGCCAGCTGTGTTCAGCGGAGCTCCTCAGGCCAGTGTGGCAATACTAGGAGACACCTCCTGCCACCTTTCCTGCATACCCCCCCTTCTGTTCCATAAGGACCACGATCTTTCCCTAGGGCAGGTATTAGGGTTCTGCACCAGATTCCCTCCAAGCCAGGCCCTCCATCACAAATGGGGCTGCCAGGGTTAGCAAGTAAAAATGTAGGACCTGGGGACTGGAGTAGGGGGCTCAGGGGCAGAGCACTTGCCTGGCATGTGGGAGGCCCTGAGTTCGATCCCTAGCACCACATATAAATAAAATAAAAGATCCATTGACAACTAATATGTGTGTGTGTGTGTGTGTGTGTGTGTATATATATTTTTTTTTTTTTTTTTTTTTTTTAAGTGCAGGACCTGCCAGTTACAGTGGCTGCACAACCACTGTGTTCAAGCTTCGGCCCTCTGCTCCCCGAGGAGGCCTGAGGAAGCAAAGAAGGTCCCTCGCCGGCCCTTGCTGCTTTCGCCTTGCTGGGGAGAAAATCTCAGGTGCCACCTTCAGGAATTGTGTCCCGGAGGACCCCAGGACGCCTGCCAGGGCCCCGGGGGAGGGTGACGCAGGTGACAGCTCCTCCAGCTGTCCTTGGCTGCCCCTGTCACTGCCACTCACAGCCTAAGCGTGACACTGTGTAGGTAGAAGGGGTGGGGGGTGTCCTTGTATTTTCTCCACAAATCTGAATTCGAAAAGGCGCTGCGGAGAATTTTGCTCACTTAGAAAAAGCAGTAATAAAGGTGGCATGGTATGAAGTCAATAATGCAAAATAAAGGAACACTTAGGTAAAGGTCCAAACCTTACGCCAATAACCCCGCTGCCTGCGAGTTTATCCTAAACAAATAGTTGAAAAGAATAAAAATGCTATATGCATAATCATGTTCATATGGCATGATTGGCATAGCTAAAACTAGAAACAACCTAACAACTGAGGGAAGGAAACTGGCTAAGTAAACCATTTCACACCCTCAAGATGGAATGCCAAGCCACCACTACGCCATATCTAAGGGGTGCCGAAACTTGTTTGTAATATAATCTTCCTGGAAAATTGTTTAATATGAAATGACACATTTGGGGATCACAACTCCTTCAGAAACGGTTTTCCTTTCAGTTGAAAACAAATTAGATCAGTGTAGATTCACATGCATTTATAAGGAATAACATAAACCAGGCTCAGCATCCCACACACCCAGAATCCCAGCAACTCAAGAGCCTGAGGGAGGAGGATCACAAGTTCAAGACCAGCCTGGGCTCAAGACCCTGTCTCAAAAAATAAAAAAATAAAAAGGACTGGGGATGCAGCTCGGTAGCAGTGCTCCCAGGTTCCAGTACTGCACAAGAAGAGAAAGGAAGACAGGGAGGGAGGGAGGAAGGAAGGATTAACCTGGTGGGATTTGAGAGATTTTCTTTATAATGTTTCTATGTTGTCAATGGAGGGAAGGTTGAGCAATCCAAGGCAGCTAGAAGAGAGGAGGGGTCCCTAGTGCACTGTGGGGAAGGCCCAGGTGCCCTCCCAGCCACTCCAGGCCTGCCTGTGTGATTTGGGCACATCAGGGCACACCCCCTGGGCTGCAGTGTCCCCCAGTCGAGTGGCTCTACCTAACGGGGTTACTGGGAAGTCTTATTGGCCAAGCTCAGGCAGCGGCCATCATCTCGGCCCACAGCACAGTTAACTCACTAACTTGGACCAACTCATTTAAACTAACTTCCACCAACCAGAAGAAGGACACTAGAGGGGGCCCTTTGGCATCTCCCATCTTTCCCGGCCTTCTGGGCCTCACAGCCAAACCAGCAGGCTCACAAAGCAGGCGGGAAGGACTAAGCCCAAGCATGCCCTTGGAGTATCTTCTCCACCCCAGAAGGCCACCGGCCTCCTGCAGGGCTTCCTTACTTCTGCCCAAAGGAAGCATCTGAGTGACTCCTGGAAAGAAAGAACCCCTTGGTAAAGAGGCAGGGAGCTGGGGCTGGGTTCCAGCCCTCTCACTGGACACCTGAGATATTAAACACCTGATAAAGAGATTTTATGTTTTTGTTTGTTTGTTGAAGGATTGGGGATTGAACCCAAGGCCTCATATATACTAGGCAAATGCTCTGTCTCTGAGCCACATCCGCCTCCCTTTTTATTTTATTTTAAGACTGGTTGTAAATTGTCCAGGCTGGCCTTGAACTTACTATCTTCCTGCCTCATCCTCCAGAGCAGCTTTGATTACAGGTGTGCAATATTGTGTCTGGCTCTAATATACAGATCTTGAGCCTCACAACCACCCTGGGGTTGTGCACATTTGGTTGTGCACATTTCATAGATGAAAAAACTGAGTCTTGAAAAAGGTTGATTGTCACAGGCAAGAGCTAGGATTTGAACTCGGGTCTGTTTTTTTCTGCTTGGCTACACTATATTCCTATCCCTGATTAAGATCCATACTCCTAGGTTTGATTCCTCTAGCTGCTGCAGTCTTGGAAATGTGAGCTTATCAGTTGTAGAGTTGGGACGTCAATGTTCGTGTTCTAATTTTTCCAAAAGCTGAGAAGTCTCAAAAAGGTCTGAAGCTAGCCAGCCAGTAATTAGTACTTTTGTTCACAAATCTGAGTCCCCAACTAGCCTGTGTGCTCTTTAATGCAGGCCCTCTGCCTGCATTAAAGAGCACAGGCAAGCCAGGGGCAGGACCCGCAGCCAAAATCTCTGACTGTCTTCCAGGGGCGGTTTACTGCTGTGGGTCCTGAGCCCTTGGACCTGCAATGACACCTCAGACGTTTATGCTACAATGCTCAGGTAGGGGCACCAAGTAGTAGCTCCTTTAGGTGCCGCCCACCAGGAGACCTCAGCTGCACAGGGCTGAAAGGCCACGTCGGTGTGCAGGGCCCGCCCAGGTGGGGAGGGACCTTTCTGAGCCTGCGGACAGCCCAGTTGGCTGAGAGGAGGAACCGGCGCTGCTGACCCCGAGGCTCCATTCCGGCGGAGGCTGGCGCGCGTGCGTGCGAGGGGGCCAGAGGAGTCCCGTGGACTGCGCAGGCGACCTGTCCCTTAGTCGTGTGACATCGAGGGTCCCAGCACCACCCTTTGCCGCTTTTCTTCCAACTATGCTGGGAGGTTTCTTTTTTTTTTTTTTTCTTCGTTTTGTTTTTTACAAAAATATATGTAAGTGAATGTAGATCAGTGAAGGAACATGCTAGAATGCCCACTCCAACAGCTAATGGCGCCTTCCAAGGAATAGACAAAAAAACCTAAATGTCTTAAATTGTAGTCCTTCTAAGGAATAGAGTAGTATGCAGCCATTAAAATGTTTTCATTGCATCCCCTAAAAAATCTTTTAACAACACCATAAACTTTTTTTTAGAGATTTAATGCAGGGGGGAAAGTTCATAATAAAATACACATGAAAATAATATCTGGCATGCGAGTAATCATTGCAAAGCAAAATATTAATCAACAAAAATCAATCAACAATATGATTTTATTTAATTAATTATTTTCATGGAGGTATAAGAGTGGTCCACTTTATGCTTTGAATATAACCCTTGCTGCTCTGCCATTGCAACTTATTTTTCAGGTGGACATGTCTCTTTCCCTTCCTCTCTTCCTGCTCCTCCCTAACCTCTCTCCCTCACTAATCTCGGGAAACCAGGTTATCTTTCTTCCCCCTCCTAGGCAGTCTCTGTCCTTGAGTACACACCCACTATAGGAACAAGTAACCCAGACTTTGTGGATGGTACCAGAAGATCTCAGAAATGACTATCTTCCAAATTAACAAGCGAATTATAACTTCAGAAAGACCCCTTCCAGCTGATGGACAGAATCACAGCTCCTGGGGCAGGAGTCCCCTGTGTTGCTCCTTTGCTAGCAAAGCAATAAACCTTCTTTTTCCTTTTTCTCCAAACCGTGTCCTCATTATTGGATGGGCATCAGGGACATGGACAGAGTTTTCTATTACAACAGTGGTGCCAAGGACTGAACCCAGGGCCTGGGTCGAATACTAAGCAAGTGCTCTACCACTGAGCTACACCCTCGGCCCTAATATGATTTTATTTTATTTTAATATTTATTTTTTAGTTTTAAGTGGACACAACATCTTTATTTTACATTTATGTAGTGCTGAGGATCGAACTCAGTGCCTCAAGCATGCTAGGCAAGCACTCCACCACTGAGCCACACCCCAGCCCCTAATATGATTTTATTTATTTTTTAGTTCTTTTTTTTAGGTGGACACAATATCTTTATTTTTTATTTTTATGTGGTGTTGAGGATTGAACCCAGCACCCCACAAATGCCAGGCGAGTGCACTACCGCTTGAGCCACATCCCCAGCCCCCCTAATATGATTTTAAATGAGTAAAGTTGTATATGTATCTAAATGAAGAAATTCCAACTGAGTATCTCCAGGAGTTGGGACTTTGACTCTTACTGCCCTCTGTTTTGGGGTAGTTTTTAAATTACTATAATCATTAAACACTCCCCCCTCCGAGTTTGAGGCCAGTGAGCTAAGACCCCAACTCTTTTTTTTAATGTTTATTTTTTAGTTGTAATTGGGCACAATACGTTTATTTTATTTATTTTTATGTGATGCTGAGGATTGAACCCAGGGCCTCACACGTGCTAGGCAAGCGCTCTACCGCTGAGCCACAACCCCAGCCCTAGACCCCCAACTCTTAAAAGAAAGGCAAGGTTGATTTTTAATTCAAGTTCAGGGACAAAAGTTCATGGTATATTGATTGTTTTTTAAGCCTATGGCTCACTCTCATAATAGATGTTGCCTTGAACGCACAAGTCACCCTCCCTGTGGGCAGAAGCCGGGTGGGTGGAAACAGCCTGGTGGACTGGTAAGTCCTGCCCTCTGGCCAGCTTCTACCTGGCGGGTTACAAAGACTGTATGGTCCTCAATTGTTTCATCTACAGAATGGACCTAATTGCCTAGGCACTGGCCTTCTCCTGAGAATTAAATGGGATAATTCCTGTAAAGGACTTGGCACAAGTCTGGACGTGGGAAGTGGAGCTGCTGCTGGCAGCTGCAGGGGGGCTGGCATGTACTCCGTGGGTGCGCAGTGACGGAAGGCTATTGCTTCCTTTCTCCTGGCCTTTGTGTGCTGAGGACATAACTAGGCATTTCTGCAGCTAAGTGGGAACGAATGCAGAGGTCCTGGACGTTAAGCAAATCTGAGCACAGTAGCCCCAAATTGTGAGAGGGAGAGTCAGGTGGGTGATTTGCAGTGCCCAGACAAGTTCTGAAATCCAAGCATTTTCCCTGTGCACCCTGTGATCATAGCAGGGCTCAGATCAATCTGCAAAATGGGATAAGTGTTTCTAATGCAGAAGGTGGAGATGATTAAGTTGATAGGAATTTGGAGGTACAGAAAAGGAAAGATAGCCTGAAGCTTAAAACGGGCTAGGGTGGTGGCTCAGTGGTAGAGCGCTTGCCTGGTACGTGTGAGGCACTGGGTTCAATCCCCAGCACCACATTAAAAAAAAAAAAATAAAGGAAGAAAGAAAACAAAGGTACTGTGTCCATTTACTACTAAAAAAAAGTTTTTTTTAAAGAGGAGGAGTTAGGATTCAGAAAATGCCCATGCACCTTTGAAATGCAAAACAAGCATTCCTGAGTAACCTAGCCCAAGTCCTTCACCTTCCCCCTTGACCTGCATCCTTGACTTTGATGCACAAGCCTAGAGAACTGGCACCAAGTTGGTGCAACTCTCCCTGGCTCCACCTCTAGTCTAGCCCTGAGCAACCCTCCCTCTATAAATATTACTGCTCCACACCAAAGGGTTGCGTTGCTACCTGTAGAGAGCCCCCACATTGTCCCTTGAATGCAACTCTGCTTCCTTAGGTAGTACATCTGTCTGTCTCTGATTGGCATGTGCTGAAATTCTTTCCCAACACATATTTCAAGGACTCCACTTGTCTTGAGTCCCCCTGTCTGGGAACTCCTTCAGACCTCCAGTGACAAATGAGTTGATACAGAATGGCTTCTGTGCACACGGAGCACCTGATGACTGCATGACAGTCATACCTGACCCAGCCAGCCCTGGGCACACTGTGGAAACATGGAGAAGGCAGACTGTAAACAGTAAGCATAATAATCAGTAGGAATTTCTGAGGTTGGCAGTTATGAAAATAATAAATAGACTAGAGAGCAGTGGCCATAGAGTATGTGGAGCAGCCAAGGAGTACCCTTCATGCTGGGCGCAGTGGCGCTCACCTGTAATCCCAGCAACTTCGAGGCTGAGACAGGAGGATCACAAGTTCCAAATCAGCCTCAGGCACTTAGACCCTGTTTCAAAATAAAAAAGACCTAAATGCGATGGTACACACCTGTAATCCCAGAGACTTGGGGGGCTGAGGCAGGAGGATTGCAAGGCCAGCTTCAGCAACTTAGTGAGGTCTTAAGCAACTTGGCAAGACTGTCTCAAAATAAAAGGGGCTGGGGAGATGGCTCAGTGGTACACCACCCCTGAGCTCAATCCCCAGGATCCCGCCTCAAATTAAAAAAAGAAAGAGGGGTTGGGAATGTAGCTCAGTGATAGAGCCAGTGGGTTCAATCCCCCTATAACTCACACTCACACACACACACACAGTGCACCTCTCTGAGCTGAGACTAGATGATAGGAGGCAAGCCAGGGAGAGCTGGGCGATGAGCAAGGCCTCCAGGCAGAGAGCCCAGCATGTGCACTAAAGCCCTGCAATGGCAGAATTTGATCTGCTTACAGGAAAGAAGGCCCACGGGGCTGGAATGTTGTGGAGGTCAGTGGGCTTCATGGGACAAGGTGGGAGGGCTTCCGCTTGTTGCCATAGCACACAACTAAAGGCTTTTTCAAAAAAGGTTTGATTCAGGCTGAGTGTGTACTTGCCCTGCATGTGCAAGGCCCTGGGTTCTAGCCTCAACTCAGCTAAAACAAAGAAACAAACAGAGGGTTTTGGGGTTTTTGTTTTGTTTTGTTTTTTGTTTTTTAATTTTTATTAATATTTTTTAGCTGTCAATGGACCTTTATTTCATTTATTTTTATGTGGTGCTGAGAATCGAACCCAGTGACTCACACATGCCAGGCAAGCGCTCTACCACTGAGCCACAGGCCCAGCCCCTAGGGTTTGGTTTTTTTTTTTCTTTTTTTTTTTAAAGAGAGAGTGATAGAGGAGAGAGAGAGAGAGAGAATTTTTAATATTTATTTTTTAGTTCTCGGCGGACACAACATCTTTGTTGGTATGTGGTGGTGAGAATCGAACCCAGTGACTCACACATGCCAGGCGAGCGCTCTACCACTGAGCCACAGGCCCAGCCCTAGGGTTTGGTTTTAATGAAATGACTGTGCGTGTTGAACAGGTTGGAAAGGATGGGAAAAGAAGGAAGGAGACCTGTTGTGGGAGGAGGGGACTTGTGTCAAAGTGGCATCAGTGAAGACAGTGAAAAGTGGCTGAATTGGGACTTTATTTCAGTATTGGGGGGTAGAACCCAGAGGTGCTTTACCACTGAGCTATATTTACAGTCCTTTTTTTTTTGGAGGAGGGGTACCGGGGATTGAACTCAGGGGCACTCAGCCACTGAGCCACATCCCCAGCCCTAATTTTTTTAAACATTTATTTTTTAGTTGTAGGTGGACACAATACCTTTATTTTCTTTTTATGTGGTGCTGAGGATCGAACCCAGGGCCTTGCTCGTGCTAGGCAAGTGCTCTACCGCTGAGCCACAGCCCTCCCCGCCCCCACTGCCAGCTCTATTTTGTATTTATTTAGAGACAGGGTCCCACTGAGTTGCTTAGGGCCTCACTTTTTCTGAGGCTGGCTTTGAACTCATGATCCTCCTGCCTCAGCCTCCTGAGCTCTGGGATGACAGGCGTGTGCCACCACACCTGGCTGAGGATATATTTACAGGTGAGTACTGCTGGTAGACGAGAAGTAGGTTGTGATATTAAGAGGGGATCAAGGATGAGACCCAAGGTCCTGATGCCAGTTAAGTACAAGCTGCTAAAAGAACTGAAGGCTGGGAGCAAGTTGGGAAGGAACCCAACGTTTCCGTTTTGACAGTTCACTTTTGAGATGCCCACCCAACACGGGAGCAGAGAGGCCACCCAGGCCTTGGGTTCCGTGAGCCGGGGCCTCCAGAGGAGGGCAGGGGAAGACAGGCCTGAAAGCCCTCCCACATTAGAGAACAGAAGAACCATGGGGTAGGAAGCCCAGGGAAGCAGGGGTTTCAGGGAGGTGAAAGTCGCTCAGGGCCCAGCGCCTGAGCGCAGTCAGGTGAGAGCGGAGGGGAGGCCCAGGGCCTGGGGAAGGCACCCAGAGGGGAGGACCTCAGCGCCATCAACAGAGTGCTGTCAGGTTTTGCTGAAAAGCAGAACAGAGAACTAGGCAGCGCCTGGAGAGGGCAGTTGGGAGGCCGCGTGCGTGAGCATGTGCACGTGCATGAAGGCAGGCTGGTGTGCTCCCGGGAGAGAAATGATGGCATTAGACAGAGGGAGCCGCCGCCTGAGAAGCAGCCAGGGAGGGAGAGCTGAGCTGAGCTGAGCAGAGAGCTGGGGAGACAGCAGGCGGGTGGGCTTGGAGGGGGAGGCACAGGGAGATAAGGACCTGGGGGACCAGAGCTGGCCTGTTGCTGTGCCAGGCAAGTGGCCTTTCTGGGTATTTCCATCTGCCACCCCTTCCATAGGTGATGGGGAGGGCGGCCGTGCAGGTGATTCCAGCAGGGCCAAAGCTTCTCTGCCAGAGTGGACCAGAGCCCTTGGTTGAGGGAGACAGGCTCCTGTGCTACCTCATCCCCAGATCCTGGGTTACAGCCACCACAGGCTAAATGCTTTGGGAAAGAAGACAAAACTCAAGTTTCCTCTGAGAGGACTGAGGCCCAGGGTCACAGGGTTCAGACGGGGTAGGGTGGGGGCCTAAATGTGAGGTCCGTCTTCTAGGAAGAACGTAATGCAGGCACCTGGGCCCTGGGGTTGAATATTTAGGGGCTGGCCAGGTTGGTCTCTGAAGTTCGAGTCTCTATAAGCTACTATTTTAGTTGCCGTTCCTCGGAGACCTCCCCACTTAACCCCCAAACCAACAGGAGGGAGAATGTCACCAGGGGAGGGGCTGCATCTTTTTTTTTTTTTTTTTTTTGGTGCTTGGGACCTCACTCAGGACCTGGACCATATGGGTCAAGTGCTCTGCCACTGAGCTACATTCCCAGTCTGGGCTGCATCCTTTCCAAGTTCACTTGAGCCAAGGAGATAAGGGAGCATTGTGGGTACACTAGGACTCCTGTCCCCCTTAGAGGTACTTTCCTGTGGCCTCACCTGCAACACAGCAGCTGTTCATCCAGCAGCATCCCCTGCCCCTTGTCATCACCCTGCAGTTATACCCCCTGCCCATGCTGGGCTCCTCTACCTGCTCTTTGCGGGTTTGGCCTCACAACCCAGCTGGCTCCCAGGCAGCCCTTGGTGACCCTCCCACCTCTGTTCCACTAGACCCCCAGGCAGCCTTACTGAACCCTAAGCCAGGCTTGGGTGTGCGGGGTCCCTGCCATGGTCCCTGCCATACCTAAACAGAGTGCTGGGGCGGTGGGGGGGGACCCACCTAGGCAGTCTCTGTGGACCTATCACTTCATGACTACCTTGACTCCTGCCAGTGCTGACCCTTACCCTGTCCTCCCCACCCCTCGGCCATCAAGTGACGCCTTGTTTAAACAAGCTTCACCAGATGGTTTTTACTAAGCAAATGGCCCAGCTGCTCACCCGCCATAACTTCTCTCACCCCTGGCTCAGATACATGGCGATCCCCACCTCTTTCCACCCTCCCATCTCTCCTTAGTCTTGGAACTAATCTCGGAGATCCAATCTGAGTTCTGTCCCCAGGATTCCTCCAGGTAAGCTGATTTCAAAATCCAGTGACTAAATTGTGTTGCTTCTTCCTCTTCACTGTCACGGAGTCTGGCCCCTTCTGTTCTGTCTCTTCTGTATGTGGACACTTTATGATAATATGAAGGCCTCACCAGATGTGGCCGCTGATCTTGGACTTCCAGCCTCCAGAACCATGAGCTGACTAAATTTCTTTCCTTTATAAATTACCCATCCTCAGGTATTCTGTTGCAGCAATAGAAAACAGACTAAGACAATACAATTCTGAATTGGTGAAACTAAAGACCAGGTTTGTTTCCGAAGGGAGACCCTCAGAGCTGAAGCTATACTGCCTGTCTGCTAGCCTCTTGGAAGAAATCAAGTAAATGTCAGGAACCAATCAAAATATCCATCTATTTTTCTCCATTTGGTCTCATTTCTGGGAAATCCATTTTAAAAGAAAAAAAAAAACAAAATATAGGGGGGAAAGCCAAAACATAAAGACGTTTATTGAAGCTCTATTTATAGCTAAAATAAAATTATATATATATACTTATATAGAAACAAACATTCAACAAGAAAACACCATGCAGCCATTTGAAAAAACAAAAACAAAAAAAAGTTCTACATCAACATTGAAAAATATTGAGAAAAAAGTAGGATAAAAGTTAAATGTACACTTACAACTTTGTAAGGAAAAACGGAGAGAAAAGGTGCCCATGACAAAGCCAGTTAGTCTGGTCGGGGTCCCCTCTTTTGTCAAACTTTCCCCTAATGACGTGTTTGCTGCCGGGAGAGCGCTGCGGTCCTGAACCTCCCACGAGTCTGGTGTAGAAAGAACCTCAAGCCGCCCTCCTCAGGAGCCCAACCATGGCTGGGCCCACCGGGCACTTGGGAGACAAAGCCCAGCACAGAGTGGCCGAGGTCCTGGGGCTGAGTGTGAGGGAACAGTCCCAGTCCTTACAGTATTCAGACTGTCACTTTAGACAGCTAGGGTAGGGGCCTAGAGACTGAAGCAGAGTCACAAGGTCAAAGTACATGTCGGGGCTCTGCAGGCCACACAGCACTGGCCACTTGCAAGTCGGTTCTGAGGGCCAGGCAGCAGAGGAACCCAGACGTGGGTCTGAAGGGAGACCGGCAACCCCTCAGAGGGCCACCCAGTTCCTCTCCTTAGCCAGGGCTCCTCTGCACCCAAGGCACCTCCTGCACTGTGGGCCAGGGGGACCGAGGTCTGCCTTACGCTGAGCTCACACTGGCCACCAGCAGTGTGGCCCAGCCCTGCGGGTGTCTGCAAATATGTCCTCCCAATGCTGGCTCCTAAGACAAATGGCTGGGTTCCTTCCAGGAATCCTCCCCAATCCAGACTGTCTACCTCTGGCTACTCCCCTCTGGACTCTGGTTTGTTGACAAAACCCTGTTGAGAGGGCACTGCTGCTGGTGACCAGGGGTCCTCCCCCACCGCCATCTGAGCAAGACACTGTCCCCTCTCTGCTCTGGTTTTCCAACACCGATTGCTCCACCCTCTCCCTCTAGTTATCTCTGAGCTTCAGATCCACAGGCCTCTGCCACATGGGGCCCGGGCCTATGTGACACCCAGGCAGGGCGTGATTTAAAGAGTTGTCTGGACCCAATGCGGCACCTCCCACTGAGGTACTTAAGCCCTCTGGAGAAGGGCTGTGAACAGCCACATCAGGGAAAAGGAGACGCAAGACAAAAGGACATTATCGGTGCTTTTTCCGTTTTTCTTTTTGCACAAAAACAGTCCATTTATTCAAGTGTTCTCCAGCACAAGTACATTAGAAAGGAGCTTTATTATATTCTTCTGGGCACAAAAAAAATGTGATGAAGGCGGAACTGACAGACTTTCTACATCTGCTGTACGCATTGACCTCTTTAATTATTTCATAAACAGCTATGTCACGAGCAATCACGTACACAGAGATACAACAGAACGCCGGGCGGGCGGCGGGGCCCTGAGGAACCCCCCTGCACCCCTCCCGGCTGTCCCAGAACCAGACTGTGAAATGTACATTATTATTGTCAATAAATAGAGAAGCAACCCTAAAAAAAATACAGTGGTGAAAAGGATGCTGGAACCAGGAAAAACAAAAACAAAACAAAGGAAGAGAGGAACTTAAGAGAAAGGAAGGAGGGCCAGGGAGGGAAGAATCTGGAAAGTCCTGCATTTAGCTGCGTGGAATGTGGAGTAGAAGTGCTCTGCCACCGGGGTCAAAGCGCAATCGTCTGTAACAGTAAAAGTTATTACCAAATCAGCTACGGAGTTTATTCTTCAGTATGAATACATGATTTCCCACAAATAAGTAAGCACCCGCTACTTCAATGCCTCAGCTAAAACACGTGAAATCGCTCACTTAGTTTTCAAGTACAAAGTTAAAATGCCTTTTTAATAATAATATATCAGAGTAAAATAATAGTCTCTTTTAAACTCCACTACAAGAAAACAAAACAAACAGTCATTGTCCAGACAGCAGACTTAATTTAACAATATATATTTTTAATAAAATGTTTTAGCACCTTGTTGAGTCACCTCCTCCCTCTGCGTATTCTAAGGAATTTCGGCATTTTTGTCGTCTGTTGGATTCTAGGGCTGTGCAACCAAATCGGTCTGTTAGTGAATGGGACTACAAGTGACGCTTTAGACCGCTGCTCACGTCCTCAGGCACAGGCTGGAGCCGGGTGTCTGGGGAGTCCCCCTCTGTGCCCTCAAGGGAGCAGATCCCTGGAGCTTTCCAGTTGCTGGAGTTGCAGACGCCCAGGGGGCCTCTGGGAAGTTAGGGAGGGAGTCCCCCCAGCAAGGCCTCCTTCCCCTCCCTACTCTGACCTGCTTGCTTCTCCCACTGCCCAAACTCTACTGCCTAGAGTCGGAGACAGGTCCCCAACCAAAGGCCCACCTCAGCCGGGTCTCTGAAACCCAAAGGGGCGAGATCCTCACTTCTCAAAGACCCCAGCACTTCTTTACCAAAACGTAAAGATCCAAGAGCTTACACTAGAACAATGGGGTTCATCTATGTCCTTTCCTCTCCAGTCCTCCTGACCCCAGCACAAGGCCTGGCCACCTGTAGCTAGCCCCAGAGGGCCACTCCAACTCCAGCCATCCCTCCGTAACCCCTTTCCCGTGCTGGGGGGAGTGGGAGGCGCAGCGGCTCCCTGCCAAGAGGGACAACTCAGTATCACAGTCTAGTCACAAGCACTGGGAGCACGCAGACTAGAAAAAGATGAATGCAGATTGTTCCCTTCCCAGGATCAAGCTGTGGCCCTGCCTGGAAACAGCTCTCCAGAATCACATCTCTCGGGTTCCCCTGACCAGAGCAAGCAGCAGCAGCAGCCTCTTCAGAGGCGCCAGGCAAGCCCTACAGGCCCAGCCTATAGCTCACAGGGCTCCTATGAAATGACAGCTCCAAAGACACTACTCACAGCAACTCTGCGCCACGCAGAACAGCAAGAGGAATTCAAGACCTACTGATATAGACTTACATAATAAAAAATATGAACACTAATGATTGCAGTTTTCCTGTTAGCACGTCTCCGAGCAGGCTCAGCTGAACCACACTCCCTTGCTCCTCCTATGGACTTCCCTGTGCTAGAGATGGCAACGCTCAGAGGCTCCCCCAGAGCAGCTGTGGCCTGGGGCCAGCAAGCAGGTGAGGGGAGCCAGCTGACTAGTTAGAGACTGTCAGCATCAGCCTGCCTTCCTGCTGGGGTCTGCCTTTCCGGACCACACCCCAGCCACTCACCAAATCCTTCATCTCCACCTGCCAACCATGCCCAGGCCTTTCAAAGGCTAAGAGGTCCTAGATGTTCTTTGGGGAAGTTTCTTTCTGATAGGATGTCAAACAGCAAGGAGGCTCTGAGGCCAGAGAGCAGACTTCAAGAGCCCCCTGATCCTCACCTGCGAGCTCCCCACTAGCCCACTGTTCCAGTCGGTCCCGCAGGAAAGGGGTTAGCACCAGCCAGCCTGAGGCCCTTAGGCTCGCAGCCATCTGCTGGGATTCAGTGCCTCTTGAGGCGGGAGGCCAAGGCTTGTGGCCCTGGCACTAGCACCCAGCTGCCTCCCCCATGCAAGGGCCATGGATCTTTGGCACCATGCTCCACTTGGCACCCTCAGGAGGGAGGCTGTCACCTGGGCTCCTAGCACCCTGGTTTCAAGATGGGCCTGCTCTTTGGAAAGGAAATCCCATAGGGAACACCCTTGGGGATTCTCCCCAGGCCCTTCTGGTTTCTCCAGACCCACTGCCCCCGCCCTTGGCTTCTTCTACAGCAAGCTCAACACTCCCCACACCTAACCCTCCCATGGCCCACCCGGCTGAGGCCCCTTTGGAAGGTACCAAATACCTGTCCTCAGAAGTCCCCCACAGGGATGGAGGTGGATGAAGGGAACACCACTTGGACCAAGTTGGCACATTCCCCAAGTCCCCTTCACCCTACCAAATTCTACTGTAAGACCAAGCCCACAGGAAGGCCTGGAAGAAAAGCTGGTGATTAACTCCTGTCCCTGTATGGGGGCCCCATGTCCATTTTGGGGGCCTTGGCAGGTTACTAAGTGGGAGAAACAGGTGCTAAGTAGTCAGCCACAGGCCTCTGTGCCCAGCACTCTCTCAGAACAAGCTGGCCAGCATGTGCTGGCCCCTGGCTCTTGCCACATTCACAGGTTCTTCCTGAGTCCCCATGCCAACCTTTGGGGGAGCACCAGCCCCAGCTAGGGTGGAGCTGGGGCCACTGGGAAAGGCTGACTCCTTCACATAAGCAGTGGACAGAGGCTCAGGAGAGCCAGCAGTGTTGGAAGGGGAAAGCCCTCCGAGACTGTCCTGATGCAGATCTGGGAAGACCTTGGTGTTGGCCAGCAGGGGAGGGAGCACCTTGGACTGCTTGAGGCAGCCCTCCTCCCCTCAGCCCTCTGGAGCAGTGCTGGTAGACTCCAGGCCAGGAGGGAGCCCTGCAGAAGCAAGGAGGGACTCTGCTGGGCAGGGGCAGGCCTCCCCCTCTCCTAGCTGCTCCAGTCACCACCTGCCGTGTCAGGGAAGTGGCAGGGAGCAACTGGGTGTGATCTTATGAAATCCATCTACCAAGGAACTGAGTAGACTGGGGCCAGGACTACCTGCCCCAGCAAGGAGCGAGCGGCCACAGCTGTGAGCTCTACTCCTGAGCAATGAGCAAGGGGTTCAAAGCCTTGGTGTAGTTTTGTCACTAATTACTAATTTGCTTTATTGAAAAGGTGAAGTTCACTGTCCCATCATTATTACTTTTTTCTCAATGGAAGCCCCGTGGCCAAGACAGACAGGGATGTCAATTTGATTTTGTTTGGGGAGAATAGGTAGGGGGAGTAGAGGGCTGACTTGACTGGTGCCTAGAGTTGCAGGTCAGTATCACAGGTTGCTAACAGAAGAATCTTTGACATCACCAGGGGCAAAAGGGATAGAACACGACCTGCTAGAGGAAGCACCTTCTCCGATCAAACCACCTCCTCTTCCTACCTTCAGCACCTAGCAACTTCTGGGATGACAGTCTACCTGCAACCAGGGCAACAGAGGTAAAGAGCTGCTCGGGCTGACTCCACAAAGTCCTGAATCCTGGGGAGAAGAGTAATGGGAGCTCCCTGGTGAGTGACTCGCTATGCATCCAAATAGAAGTAGGTTCCTGTGCATGTGAGACTGATTGGTGTGGGGTTTATGCCTGCAGTAGGGACCCGGGCTCAGCACACAGAGCCCGTTTCCCCCCACTCCCCACTACATAATATTTCTTATACATGACCCTATCTATGTATTTATATAGCGCCTATCACCATAGGCCCCATCTTTTCTAGGGATGCGGACTTGGGACCATGTGCTTGACGGCACACCTCCCAGCTCTGCCGGTCCCAGGAGGTGCCGCCCCCCCTCCCATTATAAAATATATATCTCTATATGCCACATATCTACACCCCATCCATCCAGGCAAGCTCTGCCCGTTGGGCCCTCACCCTGGAGCCAGCAACGCCATCCCTTCCCACCGCCAACGCCAGGCCAGCTGCCCCTAGGAAGCAGAACAAAGTGCGAGCACGTGGGGCCCCAGGCGCTGCTGACTTGAGGCAAGAGCACAGCTATCATCAGACCAAACACTAGAAAAGAAACGCACACCACTCCAAGCACACACACAGGAGAGAGACCGCAGGCCTCCCCCGGCCCTGACACACCTGACTCAGAGGAGGGGAAGTAGAAGAGAAGAGAAGAGCAAGAGCGACCAGCCCGGAGGGCAGGCCTGGGGGACTCCCTGGCCGTCCAGCTTGTCACCGCACTGCCCAGTGGCCCACCTGGCCCAGGGGGAAGGGAGCCAGGGCACCAGAGCCACCGCTAACTTAGAAGCACCCTGCTCCCGCACCTTGGTTTGAAACCTAAAGGGTGTTGGGTTTTGTTTTCTTAAAGAAAATCTTAAAACAACATAATTATAACCAGAACCATAAGAATAATTATAATAAAAGGTGTCATCAGCCTCCCAGTATAAAACTGCAGCCTTTGGAGATGACCAAAAACATCACATTCCAGGGGCCCAGAGCCGCCTTGTGCACAGAGGGGAGGATGGTGAGGGCCTCATAAAAGAACACACAAAAGGCGACTTAGACAGGAAAGCACCAGTACGTTTTGTATGTTTTTTTATTTGCTCCAGGTGGGGTTTTTAACTGTCAATTTCCCACACTCTGGACTATTTCTGATCCCACAAGGAGCCCTCAACTCCACTAACATGAGCAATCAGGAAGGAAGACTCCTTACCCTGCCATCTTGCTAAGGGAGTCTCTTTTTAGAAAAAATTCAAGTTATTGCCTGAGTCTGGATGGACTCCATGCTCAGCCTCCCAGGATCCCAACCACCTAAGCTGACCCCCATTTTGGCAGGGAGAAGTGGGAGAACGACACACCAGTTCTCCTCCTTCATCTTGTTAAAATCAAGGGGAAACCCCACCAGACAAAGCGCCATCTTCGAGCTGAATCCCTTTCTCCATCCTTGTTTAAAACCCTTTGCACATAAGGCCAGGTGGAAGCTGATGTTTTTACTCATCTCGCTGTTTTAAAGCACCATTATGAAGTCAGGTTGTACAGTAGTTAACAGTACCTTTTATATATATATCTCATATCTATCATATATATATAAACTGTAAACAAGAGGTAACAGCGGCTTCTAGAAACTGGTATTCTTCAAGGTTTCCTGTGTGTAGGCACCTGAAATACTGTAGAAAAGTATCTTATGTGGTGTTCGGTCTCCCTGCTGCTAGCTGGGTTCTGTCTGCATGACCAGGAATGGTGCTGGTAAGACAGCTCAGGGGCTGGGAGAGAATTCTGCCACCTGAGTGTCTCTTTTCTGTCCCCGCTTGTGCTCCTATCTGACCAGGCTAGAGACAACAACAAAAAAAAGATTTAAAAAAAATATATATACCCAATATATAGATTTCTATTTCCTTTTTCCCCTCTCTTCCACCTTTCCTCTGCAAGGTATTGTTACTATTTTTTTTTTGTCACTGATTTTTGCTGTAATAACCCTCTTGTTTCAGTCACAGCAAGAAACAAAAACCCAAACAAACAAAACCCCTCTGGAAAGAGTAGAAAACAAAAGGTTTAAAAAAAAAAAAAGAAGGGGGAGGGGAGGGGACTTGGTTTGTTTTTGTGTTTTCTTTTTTTAAATAGGACTGAAGATTAACATTGAAAAATCAGGAGATGATGTCCAACCCTTTTCGCAAGGCAAAGCCCTCCGGTATTTCCGCCTCTGTGGTTTTGTTTTAAATTCCTTTTTCTCTTCTGGGTGCTGATACTTCTCTCCATCCTCACGTTCTTGGTGTTTTATTGTGTTTTGTGTTTTTTGTTTGTTTGTTTGTTTAACTTTGTGTCACTACCTCAGTTTGCCCCCATGTCCCTTACACACAAGCAAAATATTCCTTCAGCGGAGCGAAGAGGTGGCGGATGACTGGCACGCTCCACGACCGGCCCAGCAGTCTCTGCCTCGCCAAGCGGCTCATGTTGGAGACGTCAGTATAGTGGACAGGGAAGCCAAAAACCCTGGGGAAGAGGAGGCACAGAAAAGGCAGGGTGAGCAGGGGCAAGATCAAGCTGCCCCAAAGCCATCTGACCACATGCCAGGAGCACATGACCAGAAGCTGTCCACAGCACCTGGGAGGGGTCGATGTGTCACCCAAACACTCCTGATGGTGCCTGTTCTGCTGACTCCTTTGTTCTCTGTAACCAATTCCAACATCTGGATGGGTCACCAACTGTGTGCCTTGCACTGTGCTAGTCAAGTAGTTACTGTTGTCCCTGCCGTGAGCTTTACACAGCAGAAACAAAGCCAGGGTGCCAGGGGTGTAGCTCAGCAGTAGAACACTGGCCTGGCACGCACAAAGCCCTGGCTTCCATCCCCAGACCGCCCCCCAAAAAAACAAGTCTTTCAAAGAGCACCCCCCAAATGCCTCCTAGACACACTATATAGTTGCCCTGCACATGAGATCTAGGTACAGGGTGGACACAGCACAAGTCTGAATGTAACACACTCCACTTCTTGATTCTCCCCTGAAAGAGACAGGAGTTCCAAAAGGAGCTGAACTCCTGCCCGACTTCACAAGTTCAAGGATTTCCTGTTTGTGAAAATGTTCTCTCTGCCTGGCTAAATTCTAGTTATACCCAGAGAATGAGGAACTGATTCAGCCCCTTGCCTTGATCCCAGTTTTCACCCAACCAGGGTACAGAGGCTGTGCAGCCCACAAGGTCCCAGATGCTGTGCTGATTTACCCACAGTATAAGTTAAGGAAGCCTCCAGGGTTGCAGCATTTCTGGAGGGTGCAGCAGGCTCTCTGGGAGCCCAGGCATTAGGAGCTGATTCCTAGACCCCTCCTGAGTTGCGACCAGCCAGTCACTCCCTCCCCAGGGTCCTGCTATATTGGAAATGCCCAGCAAGGCCCTCCCTCACACTGAATCTGTGGGAAACAGTAGCCTGGTAGGAAAAGTGAAGACCCTTCCCTCAAGCACAGCAGTCAGGATGCCTCACTCAGAGGCCAACACAGTACCTTTCCATTTCAGTGCACCATAGGATGTCCTCTTTCTCATTCATGAAGACGGGGAAATGCTGGTCTTTGCCCTGTTTTATGGAGTTTGACCTAGTAGTAATGGTCCTCACTTTGCTGAACTAGAAGATGGAGAGAAAAGAGGAATAAGCACACATTGCCCACACCAAACACTAGCTAGGAAGGCGAGCCTGGGTCCTGGCTGGCTCTGGAGGAGCTGGGTTTGCAGGGAAGAACCTTCCCATCCCCATGGCCCTTCTTCTCTTCCCACCTTGATGTCACCTGGCCACCCTGGGTCCAATCTAGCTAGTCAGACTCTAAGAGGCAACAGCTCTGGCCACTGTACTCTCTAAATCCTCCAAAGAATGGATTCTCTAGAGATATAGTAATTTACAGGGAAAAGCATATCATATGACCCACATGACCAAAGTTGGGCTCTGGGTATCAACAGTCCTAAGTGTTGGAAGCTGCTGGCATTGGAACCTCACCCACTCACACAAGAGTTCCCAGAGAAATCCACATTACAGGACGTACCCCTCTGCTGTGAAGGCTCTTGTAGTAGGTTTCAACTAAATACAATTTTTTAAAAGAACACAGCAGGTCCCAGAATCTTGTAAAGATCCTTAGTGTGTCACTCCCAAGAGAAGGTGGGAGGTACTCTCTAGGGATGAAGGGCTAAAGGTCAGTAGCTTTGGGGCGTCCCCAGCTGACAGGCTATGTGACCCTGCACCATCTCCTAAACTGCGTTCTCCACACTGGCTGTGCCCTGAGGGGCAGGCAGAGGGAAGGAGACAGCCCTGCCACTGTCCCACTCGCCCCTGCCCCCTGCCCCTCTCCCTGGAGCACAGTGGAGGGCCTGGGTGGGGGCTGACCTTGGCTATTCTGCCATGTTCCAGACACTCCTGCAGCTCCAGCTTATCATTCACAGTGGATGCCAATGGCCTAGGGGGCAGAAGAGAGCATGTGCATCAGAGACCTGGAGAATAGCAGGAAGGTCCCCAGTAAGGTGCTAACTCCCAGCAGCAACTGACTAAAAGGCAGATAAAAAGCCCACATCCTCATCATGTGTGCACACACACTGTAACCCTCTTCAAATTTCCCAACCCCTCCCCCCCCACACACACACAATGGCCATCCACATACACAAATCAACTGAGCCTTCATCCAACAGGCAAATTCAAAAGTGGTCTCAAGTTTACAGTAGACAGATAATACCTAGCCAAAAGGGAAATTGAACTCAGGGGCACCAGGCCACTGAGCCACATCCCCAGCTCTATTTTGTATTTTATTTAGGGTCTCAGTGAGTTGCTTAGGGCTTCGCTTTTGCTGAAGCTGGCTTTGAACTCATGATCCTCCTGCCTCAGCCTCCCAAGCTGAGAGATGACGGGCATGCGCCACCATGCCCAGCAGCACCTTTCTTTTTTTTTAATCGGTTATTTTAAAATATGCCAAGTTTTCAGAATTCTACCACAGGTTTTGGGGATGACAGAATATTCTGATCTTACTTGTGGTGATGATTATATGGGGTGTGGACATAAGATGAAATCCATTTGACTGTACGCTTTAATGTACAGTGAAAGATTAATTATTGTTGTTATTATTTGTGGTCCTGGGTATCTGACCCAGAGCTTCATCCATGCCAGGCAAGCGCTCTACCACTAAACCACATCTCCTGCCCTTACTCCCCTTTTCTGGCACTGGGGATTGAACCCAGGGTCTTGTGCTCTACCACTGGGCCACAAGCCTACACCCTATTTGTTTATTTTTTGTATTGGAAATTGATCCCATTGGTACTTTACCATTGAGCTATGTCTCTGGTCCTATTTTAACTAATTTTTTCATTTATTATTTATTGCAGTTCTGGGAGTAGAACCCAGGGGCACTCTACCTACCAGTGAGCCACATTCCCAGGTCTAGTCTTGCTACATTGCTCAGAGTGACCTCAAACTTGAGATCCTCCTGCCTCAGACTGCCAAGTCTCTGGGATTATAGGTATGTGCCACTGCACCCAGCCTGTTTTATTTATCTCACTAAGTTGATGAGGGTCTTGCTAAATTGCTGAGGTTAGCGTTGAACTTATAATGCCCTTGCCTCCACCTTCTGAGTCACTGGGATCATACCAAGGGTATGCGCTGCTGCACCCAACCATTTTATCTTTCTTATTTTTTCAATTTGAGATAGGTGAGATAGGGTCTTGCTAAATTGCCAGGTCTGGCTTCATACCTGTGATCCTCCTGCCTCAGCCTAGGACTCTAGTTTCTGAGATTACAGGTATGCACCAAAGACTTCAGGTTCTACACAGGCCTTGAAAAACTAAAATACTCTGACACTGAATATGTCACTTCTCAGCAGGGAGGTTGATGACTAAAGATCACCTTTAGTGCTGTCCTTTTCTGATTATTTTCTGAGTATTTCACAAAGGTTTCCCAGAATACTACAGAATCTAAGTAGGGAAACAGGGGGCTTGAGGTCAAACTAGATGCCTCTGTTAGGGATGTACCATCCATGATGCCTTTGATCCTTCCAGAACACCTCAAGAGTTCTGTATTTTATAGTTGGAAGAAGCAGGTGCAAATAATCCCATAGAACTAAGTAAGGTCAGCTAGGAGTGGTTCTAGAGAAACAATGGACCAGAAGCCGGGTGTGGTGTCACACACCTATAATCCCAGGGATATCAGGAGCCCAAGGCAGGGGGATCACAAATTCTGGGACAGGCTTGGCAATTTAGCAAGATCCCATCTCAAAATAAAAATATAAAGAGGGCGGAGGTGGCTCAGTGGTAGAGTAGCCCTGGATTCAATCTTCAGGACAAGGGGGGAAACAAGACAGAGAAACATTGGACCATTTAAATCCACACTTTTCCAACACACACACATATCTTGGGGGCCCTGCAGGGGCAGTTTCAGGTAAGCTGCCTCCTCACCCATCTCCTCCTCAGCAAACCCTTGCAAAAGATAGCAGCTTTGCAAAACTGGTATGAAATAGGAAAGGCCCTACAACTTCACAAGAATGGCGAAGAAGGACCTTAGATGACTAAAGCCAAGCTAAATGATTTTTTATTTATAGATTTAAAATCCCTGACTCAAACATTCTGGACAACATATCCCCCTAGACTGGGCCTTGAGAGCAGGTGGTCATGGTTTTGCTTTTCAACTGCAAAAGCTGGAACAGTTCCTTTCTTCTCCAAGGCCTTTCTATAATGCAACCATGACACCTGAAGAAATGAAATTTCCTCTCATCCAGGAGACCCAAGAGTAGAAAATTCTTCCAATAAGGGGCCTGCAGCCAACCAAGTATGAGGAACACAGAATCCTCAAACGGGAAGGGTGCTGCTCCAGATCCCCTCTCCCCTCCACGTCCACCCCATCATCCGTGGCTTTTCCTCAGGACCTAAGGGACAGCTGGCTCTGCACACATGGATGAGGGCAAACCAACTAGAACTCTGCAGCACAGGACTCTTTTTCTATTAAAAATGTACCTTTAAAGGTCTTGGACTGCTGGTTGCTGGCTTTTTTCTGGGACTTTTTAGGTTTTGTTTATTTGTCTGTTACTAGGGATTGAATCAAGGGGCACTCTACCACTGAGCCACAACCCCCAACCCTTTTATTTTTTATTTTGAGACAGGGTCTTGTTAGTTGCTGAGGTTGGCCTTGAACTTGCGACCCTCCCACCGCAGCCTCCTAAGTCACTGAGATTACAGGTATGTACCACCATGCCTGGCTGCTAGTTTCTCAAGGCAACGTATTTTCTATATCCAGATTTCCTTTTTTGCTCAAGGAATAAAGAACACGGCAGAACAGCAGGCATTCAGCAGAGAAGGCTGGCCTGGGAAGGACCCTCACTAACCTCACCTTGCAGACACCCTCCCACAGCCCCCTGGGCCCAGGAGTGCTCACCAACCTGTTCATACCGGGAAGGTTACCCCAGAAGTAGCGGGCCCTATGTGCAGCTGACACTTCTTTGGCATCAATCATCACAGGGTTGGACTACAAAATAGGAGATAGTTTAAAGATGAGCAAAGGAGGAAAATTAAATAGCTCTGGGTAATTTTGCTGGTTGAGAGCCTTAAGGCCTCAAAGCCTCTTATGACTCTCTGAGGAGGCCACACACTGGAATAGCCTGAAGCCCCTAGGAAAAGCTGGAATTAAACCTAGCCACAGTCCATATGCTTTTGCTGGATTATTCCAGGCTGGCATTGTCCGCCTGAACTTTCTGCAAGGATGGGAATTACCCTCTATCTGCATTATTCACTGCCGTAGCCACTGGTGGCTACTAGCTATAGATGTTCACTTTGTACTTGAAATGAGGCCACTGTGATGGAAGAACTGAGAATTCTCATGTCAATGTAAATGGCCACCCATGGCAGATATTGGACATGGCCGCTCCTGACCACCCAGAGGCAAAGAGCAAGCTCCAATGAGCGTGGATGTGTTCGCTGTGTCCACTTGATAAGCCAAGTAGATGCCCGCTCACATTTAAAGTGGCAACAGCAGTTGGAGGTGTTTCTGGCCCAAGATTTGGGAATGTGGACTCAAGCTCCCAGAGGGCCCAACCACAAGATGCGTCTGGCTATGGAAATCCTGTATGTGGCTCATGCTTGGCTCAGAGCTTAACTGGGACTCACATCATAGGAAATAAGAGAGTAAGCCATGTTTTTTTCCCAGATGTCATAAAGCACCCATCATGGTGCCAGGGAATAAGGACAAGCAGTTTCGGTCACAGAAAATTACATGCGCATCTGGAAGGTCTCCTAAGAGTTAGCATCACACAGAATCCCTAACCCCAGGAGTCTGCTACCTCACCAGATTTAGAGACAGGTCCTTCAACCAGAGGTCCATGTCCACGCTACCACCTTCTAGAGCAAGCGTACCCACTCCTTCACGCAAGGTGGGGGTGGGGAGCCTCCCTTTCTACTTGGGAAGCCCAGAGCTTCCCAAACAGGCCCCTTGCAAAGTGAAGTCACCAGTCCCCAGCTCCACAATGCAGATGAGACAGGGATGAAGCAGCAGCCCAAGGTAGAAGCCATTAGTGAGCTGGCCAAACCAAGGTTGCTGGCTATACCTCGAGAAATCGCGAGATGTCCCTCTTGTCACTAACGCCCATGGCCACCACATTCTCAAAGAGCCAGAAGAAGGGGCGGTCATCTCCCTCCTTGGGCCGCGCATCATGCAGGAGGCGGTAGAACTCAAAGAAGAGCCGGCCAGTGCCCTCTGAGAGGTCGGAAGAAAAAGCCATCAGCTGGAGCTGTCTGCATCAGACAGTGGTATGGCTTGGGCATGGGGAGGGCAAGGGAAGACAGGGTCATTGGAAGGAGCTGTCCCAGGGTAGAAATATCTAATGAGGAAACCTAAGTGCGAAAGCACCAGCTCAAAAGGTAGCGGGGTGAGGACAACACCTACCGTAGAGTCCCTTGCGGGCAGGATTGACGATTGAGAGATCATTGCAGGGACTGCCCCCAATCACCAGATCGAATGGGCCCCACTCCTGGATCTGGGAAGACAAAGGCAACATGATGAGTCTGCTGCCCAGGGACAGAGGCAGAGGAACGATCTGTGGATGCAGCAGTCATAGAGGATCTCTGGGTAAGCAGACCAAACTGGGACCATCCCTGAGGCCAGCAGAGCAGGCTGTGCCAAGCAAGTGAAGCAGCCCCTCAGTGGGCAGGAGCCCCAGGAAGCTGGGCAGGGTGTCTGTGCCATATGAGTGCCCTCCAGAGGATTCCTGAGGTAGACCCAGAAAACTGGCAGAACAGAGGATCTTACGCCAAGATCATGCCGAGCTCTCCTGGAAGTGGAAGCTGGTAAAGCTATCTGCCCAAAGTACTCAGAAGATGGGAACCCTCCTCTTCGATTTGAAGTGCTTTACCATAAAGGGCCAAGAAATCAACCCAGAGAGCAAGTGAGCCCCAAAATATAAGCTTCCAAATTCCATTCCTACACCTGCTTAGTGCTAGGGAAAGAAGCCAGGGCCTCTTGCATGCCAGCAAGGGGTGCACCACTGAGCTACACCTTCAGCCCCAAGTTCCCATTTTCAATTTGCCTATTTCCTTTGCAAGTCAGACAAAACTGGAAGATAAGGAGGCTGGGGAAAGGGAAACAGCAGATGAAGAGAAGGAAAAGGGAGGACGGGGGGCTGCCTCCAGGAGCTGAATGTGCAGGGGCAGAGAAGGGGGGATGTGCCGCGCAG
Organism: Urocitellus parryii; assembly: GCF_045843805.1. Taxonomy (NCBI): domain Eukaryota; kingdom Metazoa; phylum Chordata; class Mammalia; order Rodentia; family Sciuridae; genus Urocitellus; species Urocitellus parryii. The sequence continues at coordinate 50,195,259 of NC_135542.1, forward strand.
CACTGACGTACATGCTTCTGTGTGACACTGCGGACGTCCCCGACGTACATGATCTTCCCCTGATGTCGCACCATGCCCACTGTGATGGAGTCCTCACACACCTCCGAAGCTATGTAGCGGTCCACCTGGATGCCCAAGTCCTTCAGCACCAGGAGCCCTGTGCCAGCCAGACAAAAGGGGTCAGCTGCAGGCCCATCTCTGCCCTACCTATGCACCTGTCTGAAATCCTTTCTCAACCAAGGGTGTGGTAGTTCTATTTTATACCTAGTTTGGCCTACTAGGAAGGTGGTCAGACAGTAGTTGGTTTGGGGATCCTGGGAGAACCATTTAGTTTTTGGTGGCCTTCTAATAGTTTCTACATTTAGATCTTTGTCCTTCCTCACCCCTGTATCATCTCCACCTGAAATTCTATCCCACCATTCAAGACTTAACAGGAGGCCACCTGGTCTATCGAGGTTTTTTGACTTCACCTCCTGAGTCAAAATTACAGTACTTTCATTTGAGGAAATCCTCTAATGCCCATCTCATCAACAGTCCCCTGGAATCACCTGCCCCTCATCTGGAATACCCTAGCACTTTCTATCCTTCAATCTCAGAGGATTTTTCTAATTTGGTCCCTCTCTTGGACTGCAAATGTCCGAGCCAAGTAAAAAGGTTCACATGCTGTACCTCCTCCTGAGCTAACTTCCTGACAATAATCCCTCCATCAATGCTGAGATGAGGAAACAATAAGAACAGACCCCAAGAGCTTCAGGAGAAATGGAGGACAGTGACACCATTTCTACTGCTTCCGACAGGTCTCTCCAAGGAGCTTTTATAGCTTCTTGGTTGTGACATAATTTTGGAAAATCCCGAGGGTCTAGCCTGGGAAACTCAAATTGCATGTGAATTTCTCTAGATTTGTAGGATATCAGCAGTGAGCTGAGAACAGAAGACAAACATCTGGGTGGGATGTAACTCCCACCTCACCCTTTGGCCAAGGCCCTCATGCTTAGACCACCTGTACCACCCTTCAATCACATTTAGACACAAATTCTAAGGGTTGACCCAGGGCCTTGTGCATGCAAAGCAAACTCTCTAGCACTGAGTTGCATCCCAAGCCCAGCAATTACATTCTTAGAAAAAGAGAGGCCCTCAGCCTGGGGAGAGGGTAGGGGTGGTTATATATATGTCAACCTTTTAGGAGAGTTTTTGGTGGGCATCAAGAGCTGCACAAAGATGATGATGATGATGCCGCCTGACCAAGACCCAGCATTCCCTAAGAATTTCTCCTAAGAAGATTACGGCTTAAGTGTATAAAGATATATTAATCTGGGCACAGTGGTACAGGTCTATCACCCCAGCAACCCAGAAGATTGAGGCAGGAAATCACAAGTTCAAAGCCAGACTCAGGAATGAGTCTGTCTCAAAAAATAAAAAGGACTGGAGATATGGCTTAGTGGCTAAATGCCCCTGGGTTCAATCTCTGGTACCAAAAAACAAACAAAGAATATATTTATAAGGAAGTTTGTCACAGCTCTGCTTATAATAATGAAAAAAAAAAAAAACAGGAAATAACCTAATGGGGATTAGTTAATAAACTGCACTAAAATTATTAATAAAAAATAATTTTTTTTTTTTTTTTTTTTTTTTTTTTTTTTTTTTAAAGAGAGAGTGAGAGAGGAGAGAGAGAGAGAGAGAGAGAGAGAATTTTTAATATTTATTTTCTAGTTCTCGGCGGACACAACATCTTTGTTGGTATGTGGTGCTGAGGATCGAACCCGGGCCGCACGCATGCCAGGCGAGCGCGCTACCGCTGAGCCACATCACCAGCCCCAATAAAAAATAATTTTATTTTTTTCCCTGCACTGGGGACTGAACCCAAGGACACTTTATCACTGAGCTACATTCCCAGTCCTTGTATGAGCCAGGGTCTGGTTGAGTTGCTGAGACTAGCCTTGAACTTGTAATCACTCCTACCTCCGCCTCCTGAGTCAAAATTACAGTGCTTTCATTTGAGGAAATCCTACATAGCACTAATGAATATAGCTCTTCATCGGCTGACGTGAAAAGAGGTTATAAGAAATGACAAGCCAAGCTACAAAACAGCACGCGTTGACAATCTTAATGTAACTAGAGAGGCATGATTACATAAACATACACATGCACAAAAAAACAATTCTAAAAGGACATACACCAAAAATGTTAAAGAATTATGGGTAATTTAAATGGCCTTCTATAAATCACCTAGTTTATCCTGTTTTATTTATTTAATTTCTTTGTTTTGGTATTAGGGATTTAATCCAAGAGCACTTTTACCACTGAGCTACATCCCCAGCCCTTTATTTTTTATTTTGAGACAGGGTCTCACTAAGTTGCTAAGATTGGCCTTGAACTTGGGATCCTCCCATCTCAGCCTCTTGAGTTGCTGGAATTGACTCTTTTGTTATAGCAGTCACTCCTTACTCCACTGCAGGATCTCTTTCCTTAGGGGAAGCACCACTGGGCAGGTTGGTTTGTCTTATTTTACTTTTTAGTTTTGGCTAAATCAAAGTTTCCTCTTTAGGATAATTCTCCCTGCAGTACCGGGGATTGAACCATGGGGCAGCATTGGGCTACATCCCCAGCCCTTTTTTCAAAAATTTGAGATAAGGTCTTGCCAAGTTGCACAGGCTGGCCTTAACTGCTGACTCTCTTGCCTCAGCTTCCCAGCAGCTGGGCTTACAGGTACCTGCCACTGCGACCGGCTAGTGTAGGATAACATTTTATAATCTTTCTTTTTTTTTTTTTTTTGTACTGGGGATTGAACTCAGGGGCACTCAACCACTGGGCCACACCCCCAGCCCTTTCTGTATTTTATTTAGCAACAGGGTCTCATTGAGTTGGCTTAGTGCCTCGCCATTGCTGAACTCGCAGTTCTCCTGCCTTAGCCTCCCGAGTCGCTGGGATTATAGGTATGCGCCATGCCCGGGCTAGGATAACATTTTCATAGCTCTAATGTCAACACACTTAGATGTCTCTCCTGTCAAAGGACAAAGAAGCCAGCACCTTTTGGAACCTATGCCACTCACCTGTAGCAATTCCATCAAAGAGAGACAGCACCCGGATGGGCTTCCTTTTCTCGGCCGGGACAGGTGGGTAAACCTTCGGAGGATCCTAAGCAGTGAATTTGGTGGTCAGGTCTATACCCACAACCATCCCACAGACCCCCACCCTGGGCTGGCCTTCCCAGCTGATGATTAATGCACTAGGTCTTATAGGTCTGAACACCCTATGCGTCACTTGGCCACTTCTGCTCACTGTCCAGGGGCCCTGCTACCCACTGAAGTGCTCTGCCTGGGTCAGCTAAGAGCATTTGAGACTACATTTTAGGTCCAGCACTCACAAATTCCTGGTCATGGTTATTGGCGAAGAACATCTGAAGCCGTGAGGGCCAGTCGTCCCGCCGCCGCAGCAGCCCATAAGTGCCCTTGTGCCCGCACATGTAGCAGTTCCAGGGGTCTTCCTTAATGGCTGCTTGGGCAGCCCCGGGCCCCACCAAGAGATCCACGCACTCCACACAAAAACACCTGAAAGGAAACCCAGTGAGCAGGTGGGGCCTCTCAGTCCCAGCCCAGGAGACCAAAATGTGCGACCTGAAATGGACACACACAGTCCAGAGCGTGGCTGTTGGAGCACAGCAGGACAGCTCAGGTCCCAGGCAAGGAGGGAGGACCCCGTATGTCTAAGTGGGGAGCCTCACCTACAGCAGTTGTTGTTCCCACACATGAGCACCTCACGGCCCCCACAGCAGATGGTGCAATAGGACTGATAACCGTCATCGTCATACTGGTACGCACACTCCAGGAAGCAGTTCTAGGAAGCAATGCAGGGAGTCAGAGACCACCATGGTACGGCCCAGCACAGCCAGGGTCAAGGCAGGCCATGAACCTGGCCTCTTGGAGCCTTGACTCACCCTGCCACCCAGGGTCAGGCCTGAATCCCAGAACTAGGAATGGGAAGCCTCGTCTCCCCACATACCACAGGAGACAGACCACAGAAGGCTTAAGAGCAAGGCCGGGGGCAAAAGAGGGCTGCCCACCACCCTGCTCCATCCTACAGCTTTCCTCCCAGGGCTCCTAAGGACACAGCAACCCACCGGGTCAGCCTGCTTGACCCCACCTCTCTGCTGCCTACCCCTTCAAACTAGTAACTGCCACTTAAGTCCCCCCCCCCGCCCCCCGCCATGCCCACATCTCAGGCCTAGAATGGGGCTTGAGAGGATCTCTGAAGACAGAAACAAGAACAAGCCAGAGCTTGGAGCCCAAGAGTCCCTTCACTCAGGACTCTGTTCCTGGAATCACCCAGAGTCTACACCATACCCCCCCCATGAGATGCTAGCCCCCAAGAGCCAGAAAGGCAGGCAGGCTCTCCTACCTTGCAGTTCTGGCACATTCCACCAATGAACAGAGGATGCTCCAGGGTGACATTGAGGCTCCCACAAGAGATGCAAATATCTGCAAAGCAGCATATGTTTTGTGAGCAACTCTAAAGCCCCTCACCAGAGCAAGGCCCAGCTCAAGAGACAATCCACAAAAAGGGTTATTAGGGCAGTAGCCAAAAAGGCAGGCAGAAAGAAGCCAGAAGCCCCCACCCTATAGAGCAGCAATGCCACCATCCAGCAACAGGGTAATGTGGAGGAAAACCCACTAGTGAGAAGAGGTTCCTTTCCTGGCTTTATTGTTCTGGAATTATTCCAGGGGCAGCCTGGTCCCTGTCCCCAGTCCTTCCAGGGCTACCATCAAGGTCACTATCATTATGGCAAGGAGATGGATTAGGATAATAGGCAGGGAAGGATTAAAGGCCAAGAGGTCATCCTTAGACCACATTCAATCAAATCCACCAAGGCCTCACTTCTGACTCACTAGGGTATCACAAACCCCAAAAGCCAGACCATGCCATTGACAGGAAAGCAAATTCATGGCACCAGGATGACAGATGGCATGTGAAGCAGGCTGGCGGTGGCAGGACAAGCAGACAGGCCTCCACATTGAGTGCTGATGTCATGGGACCCATGGTATTCCAACCTTTCCAAAAACCTGTGCCAATGCCACTGTGTGCCCATGCTACACAATCAGCCAGAGTCTCCTGCCTGTGCGAGGAGTACCCTGACCCCAAGAGACAGACTCACCCTCAATGTTCCGGCATTTCTGCCGCACCTCATACACCAGCCGCTCTGCAGAGGGGAGAGAAGGCTGCATAAGAAGAGGCCACCCAGGCTATGACTGCCCCATGGCAGGCCACCCTCCTGAGGGAGGCCACCCACCTCTTGTGCGTTCATCAATAATCTCCTTGACCTTGGGCTTCTCAGTTGTGCTCTTTCGTGGCTTTTTGGCTGGTGGGGGTGGTGCATAGGCAGCTGCCTCGGGTTCAACCCACATGTCTGTGTAAACTTCCTTGTAGGGATTTTTCTCCTCTGCACCAGGAAGGCAGGTGACCAGGTCAGTTACAGGCTGACATGGAACCCCAACTCCCTTGCCATGCCACCTACGTGGTGTGTAGCCTGGTCCTCAACTGATTCCTACCTCCCAATTCTCAGGGTCAGGCAAGCCAGTGCAGAGCAGATTATTCTCAATTTCCAACACAACCCTGAATCCAGGCGAGGGAGGCCATGGCCACTCCTCTGGGCCCCTCTGTGGGACCTTGACAGCTCTCCCCAACAATGGCTCTCCCAGCCCTGGCAGGAATCTGGCTGGTAGGGGTGCCAAAAGGCTGGGCTGAGTACCCATTTACCTTCTGGTGGCTCTAGGCCCTTCGGGCCAGAGGGCTGGAACCCCCCGAGGGCCCATTCAATCATCTGCTTGTTCTGCACCTCCACAGCCTTGGCAGTGTCACTCTCGTCACTGTCATGGCAGGCTGGAAACAGCTTCCCGGCACGGCTACTGGCCACCTGGAGGGCAACATATGGGAGCATGGGTCAGCACAGGCTGGATGGCAGGTGAGGCCTACTCAAGGGCGGACTCCAAGAGCAGTAAAAGTGGGCAGGGGTGGGGATGGGAGACCATCTGAAGAGGCAGAGCCTAGAAGCGGGAGGTGAGTAAGTAAGCTCAGAAGGAAAGAAGTCCCCGCCAAAGTGTCTTAAGCAATGCCCATTTTCACGGCAGCTTCCAGGCCTCCTGGTGGCCCCACTGGCTAAGCTCCCTCCTCTGCGTCCCTGGAGGCACCGCTCACCTGGAGGACTTCGTAGATGGCTTTGCGGTACATGGGCTGTTTGTTGTAGGTGGCCTGGTGGAAGGCGCTGCAGAACGAGCTCAGTGGCATCAGCTTCTCTACACACACCTGGGGACGAGCAGACCGTTTGTTCCTCTCCCACTCCCAATCCCCCTCTGAATGCCTCGAAATTATCAGGGCTGGGAGTACCAGAGTCAGTCTGGGCCTATAGGGCCTGAAGTATTGACAATTAATGATAAATGAGCAAAAGTGGGAAGACCACCTGAAGGCCGGGAAAGAAATTCCTACGAAGGGACTCCTGGCAGCTAACAGGCTGGCAGAAGCACCCACAATCTGAGCCAGGGGTGCCACTTAGTCATCTCCAGGGTTTCTTCCATTCACCACATGCAAGTAAAAAGAGCCTATTTCCACCACCCCAATTCTAGATAAACTGCTACAACTACAGGCCCCGGGTCTGCGACCCCCCAACACACTCCAGCTAACCCCTCACTCACCACTGAGAACTTGCCGTCTCCGAACCACATGACCCAGCGGGTGCCTTCAGCTGCACGGCTCCGGCCCGTCATCCACCAAGACACAATGCGGCCTGGCCACCAGGAGAAGCCCCGCAGTTTCCCCCACACCAGCTCCCCAATGCCAAAGCCCCGGCCGTCCTGGAGCCCCAAGGAGCAGAAATAATTACACAGCGGTCATGATGCCCTGCCACCCTGATCCCCCCATGGCAACCCTAGCCCTGGCCATCTGGGGGCAAGACAGCCAGGAGAAAGCTCCACATGAAAGGAGGGAGACAGCAAAATCGGGGCCCGGGGTCAGGTAGAGAGTGAGCGGCCAGAGGGAGATGGAGAGCAGGATGGGAGGAGCTGGCAGGAGAAGGCCCCAGGAAAGAGCTGGACTAGGCTGGTGAAGTAGCAAGCCGCTCACCTCATACTCTGGCTCATCATCGGCTGATTTGGTGGCATTCTTGTCCCCAGCATCAGCCCCCACGGGCTCGGGTGTGGTGGCCACAGTGGGAGATGCTGGGTCAGTGGGCTGCTGCACAGCAGGAGGGCTGGCCTCCTCCACCTTCTGAGCCTCCCCAGAGCCCTGGTTCTCTTCTACAGCATTCATTACTGCAATGACCTTGGCTTTCTTCTCAGCCTGAGGAAACAAAGAGCAAGTCACCTTGACCCCTCCAGGAATTAGCAAAGCAACGTGAGATGGAGGGGCTCTTCCCGTCTGTGGTCTGGAGACAGTGACGGGAGGTAAGGGGCCAGAGAGAACAGCTCTTCCCTTATCAACCCAACTGGCTCACCATGGAAATGGAAACAGCTGAAGTTGGGAGGTGAACTCAAATAACTCGATTCCATTCCAGCCTTTTTTTCTGCCTCTCAGGAAACCTCCCTCCATGGCCTAATCCTCGCCCTGGCCAGCTCATTAGTTGCCCACCCTCTGATCTGGAAAGGATGATTCTATTCAAATATTAATTATGCACCATTGTTCAGGCACAGATATTGGCTCCAGTCTCTCCTTTCTTCCTTTCCAATCAAGAAGGGGATCTCTCTCATCTTTTTCTCCACAATTTCCCTTGGCCACCATCCCTTCTTTTCCTAGTTTCCACATCACAGTTATAGTTCTGTGATGCCTACAGATTTATAGAGCACATCTCCCCCCAAAATCTGCTCCAAGTTTATAGAATGCTCAAGAGCCTGCCTGCTCCCATGCTCAGACTTCACAGCTAACATACTGTATGCTGTTACCTTCTATGTGCACCTTTCATAACTGTAAATACATTGATTCATTCTATTATTTGCTGAGCACACAGATCAGGCATTCTCTGCCATCCCACCAACAAATTAATAATCCAAACCCCAGTTATTTTCCCATTGAACAGTCTCCAATCTTTCACCGTATCACACTCGTCTTTGAGGCTACGATCCACACGCCCATTCCTTCTCAAAACCTGCTCCAGGAGCCCTATAAAGGAGAATGAAATCCTTGATACTTAGTTCTGAGAACCATTCAACTTAATCTCACCCCCACTACTGAATCTAGCACACCCGGAATTCAAACTTCAAGACTCTGCAACCATTTTCCAGCACACTAGATTCAGAGGGGAAAAAAAATCCCATTTCTGTGTGTGTGTGCGTGTGTGTAGGTCCTTGCACATGCCAAGCACATGTTCTACTACTGACTTCCTTTTAGAAGGGAGTAACGGGCACTCAACCACTGAGCCATATCCAAACTCTATTTTATCTTTTACTTAGAGATAGCACCTGGCTTTTGCTGAGGCTGGCTTTGAATTCTCAATCCCCTGCCTCAGCCTCTGGAGCAGTTGATTAGAGGCGTGCGCTGCTCGGTCGAAATTCCATTTTCAACACAGCTTTCCCCTAAGAGCCTGAAGTTGCTAGTGCAAACCCACCCTCAAGTTTTCAAGTGATCAGAAAGCAAGCTGGAGAATAAGAGAACTAAACCAGAAGTCGGAATAATCCATTCCTGCCTTAGCCTGGCAGCTCATTAGTAGCTGAACGGCCAGAGTCCCTTCTTTACAGAGTTGCCCAACCTGAAAGGGCATTTGAACTGCAGGGTTTCTGGCCACCTGTTTAAGAATCTTGATGTACACACATATCAGGGATTCCAAGGACTCTTCCAAAGCCTGTCAATGAATCCCACATCCAAGAGTCCCAGGTTAAGAATCTCTGTTTTAAGGTCAAAGATCTAGTGCACTGACTGGTAGGTTCACTTTATTTCGTTCAATCTTCAAGTTTTTGCCTCACGGCAACAAATCAAATCCTTTTCTTGTGGCGACTCCTAAAACACGGATGATATTAGTCATAGCTCTCTCTCATTCAACAAATTCTAAAATGAGATAAGGTATCCTCTGCCCCCAGCCCACAAACAGCTGGGAAAATAAGCTCAAGGTGGCCTGGCAGGGGTGGAGGAATGCAGAGTAATTGCTCAACCCACCGGCCCCAACCTCACCTGGAACTTCCTTCCCCTTCCTTCCAAATCAATGAGCTATCACCTCCTCCCCCAAGAAGAGGTACCCAGGTTAGATCTCTCGGAAAGCCACTTCTTTTCCTGGAATCACCAGCTAGTTACTCCAAATAACCATCCTGTCCTCCCCCCCACCTCCCACCCCGGTGACCGCTCCCTCTACTGTGTTTTCTTGACCTTCAGGCAGGGACGACTGACCTAGATTGGGAGTTTGCCTGGGAAGTCCCAAAGACCCAGTTTGTAGGACTGAGAGGCCCGTCAGCCAGCATAAGGCAAGCAGGTGGCAGGACAGGAGGGGAAGGGACCTCCTCTAACATCCACAGTAGGCAGCAGCCAGTGGATGCCAGCTCCCCACCAGGTTCCCAGGTCTAGAAGAAAGTCGTGCCTGCCACCACCCTCAGTACTCCCCCACAGCCCCTTTGTCTCCCTCCTCACCCCCTCTACAGCAGTTCCTGAAAATTCTTCTTCCCCCACAACTTCCCTCAGCTTGTCAGATGCTGCCGCTGATAGCTGCTCCGCATCCCCAACCCACTCGGTGCAGGAGAACAGGCGCCCAGTACGGTAGAGGCTGGCAGAGGAGGAAGGGGGCCTCCACCAGGACCAGGCTGCAGAGGAGGGGGGTTACCAGCAGGAGGCCAGAGGAAAGGGGAAGGAGGGCTGGAGCAGCCGGTGGGGGAGGGGCCTCATTAGAATAGTCAGCCCAGGGCAAGAGAACCAACCTCCAGTCCTCCTTCACCACCCCAGGCCTTCTCCCCAGGGGAACAATAGGAGAGGGAAGGGTTAACTTGGGGCTCTGGACTTTGGGCTGAAGGCTTCTCTCACAGAGAGGAGGCCGAGAGTCTGGGCAGGATCCTAAGAGGGACACTACGCCATCCCCCACTACCCCTGACTCAAGGAAATCACTTGGCCAGGAGTCTGTCCAGCCTGGGGAAAGCCACTGGTAATTCCACTGACTACAGCCTCCCGGCCCAGGTCCATTTCCTAGGGCAGCTGTCTGCCTCCAACTCCTCCTGCAATTCCCAGTCCAAAGGTCAGAGGTCTTGGCGCCTGTACTCCCAAGCCCACGAGGTCTCGGGCTCTCCCTGTGTCACAGGGCATCAGGCTGCCCCCACAGCCCGTCAGGGTTGTATTGATCCCCGCCCCTTCTTCTGGCAGCCTGCCCTGTGGCTCCCAGGAACTTCATGGGGGGGGGGGAACTATCCCTCAAGAGGCCACAGCTGGAAGGTCCCTGAGGGCAATGTGATCCCCCAACCCGGCACAGAGGTCAACGAGAAATCGCCAGGCACCATCTGCCAGCAGCTCAGCCCAGGCTGCTTCCAACCCAACTCCTGGTCACAGCTGCCCTCGGCCAGGCCGCCTGCTCCCCCAGCCTGCAGTTACCACTGCCCGGGGTGATCTTCCTGTCCCCTGAGGGCGCCAGGTGCCACTAGAGCCTGGTGAAGAGTGGGGCCTTGGGGCTCCTGAACTGGAGTGGGAGGGACGGCACTAAGTCAGCATCTCCAGTACTCTAGCGGGCCGGGGACGCCGCGGCAGCTGCGGGCCGGGGAGGCATACTTGACTCTTTTCAAACACTGAGGGCTGCGGGGATCCTCCCACCGGCCTGCGGCCTCCCCGCCCCCAGTCTCCCCAGGGCTCCGTCCAGGAACCTACCCATAAGGCCAGGTGCAGCCCCTCTGCGGTCCGGCTCAGGTGTGAGCCCTGGCCCTGAAGCTCTGTAAGTAGCTGCCCGTCTGGGGGGAGGGGAAGGGGGCGATGGGGCTGGGGGCGGAGGGGGCCAGAGTGAGGGGGAGGGGGCGGTGGGGGGGAGGGAGGGAACATTTTCTTTGTCTAGAACTCCAGGTCACGTGGGCCCCGCTGGAGTGCCTGGTTGGCTGCTGGCGGGCCGGGGGAGGGGGCCGGCCTCCGACGCTGGCAGTGGGCCAGCCCCTCTCGGGGTCCGAGGGGCGCGGGGGCCTGGGGGCGAGGCCGGCCCGCGCCCGTTCCCAGGGCCCCGCCCCGGCCGGCCGAGCGCGCCCCTCCTCCGGCCGGCCCGCCCTGCCCCCGCGGCCCCCTCCCGGGAGGAGATTAGCGGAGCCGGCCCGGCGGGGAGCCGCGGGAGCGGGGAAGGAGGGCCGCAAGGAGGGGCGGTGTGCGCTGGCCGCGGGCCCTCGGGGAACCTGGTGGAGTCCCGGCGGGACGGGAGCGGAGCTTTCGGACGGTCTGGAAGAGCCGGGAGAAAGTTGTAGAAAGTGAGTTTCGCAGAAGCACGACCGGAAAAAGAAAGAAAAAGCTCACAGATAAGCGAGTCCCAGGCAGTTTAGGGAAACTCCGAATACAGATGGAGGGACAGAAGGCAGCCGCAAGGAAACTGCGCGCTCCAAGACGAGAACTGCTCCCCCTTCACGCTACAGGTGGACCGAAAGGGTGCTTACAAAGAGTGGTTGATAGATTCGGACATTGTGAGCCTCTAACTGGCCAAGTCCCGGAAGCCCCCGGGTGGCTCATTTTCCTATTTGTAATGTTGAGTTGTAAAGTAGAGCAATGCCTCCGTTCCCAGCCAAGCCATGTGTAGCTTAAGACGACATTATTGTCGCCAGGAACCTCCAGGCGTAGCCTACCTCCGCCATTTCAAGCTCCCTCCTAAGCAGGGGCACCTATCCCCAAGGTGACACAAAGTCTCCACCCAGAGCCCTCCATTACATGGGCTGTAGCATCAGATCCAGGAACAGACACTTGGCCCTGCCCTCAGGGAGCTGCCAGATTCCACTAGTCTTGGGGAGACTGGAAAATCCACTGAAAAACAAGTGTATGTAAGATAACTGTACCACAGATCCCAAGCAGATGGCTCACAAGACAACGAAAATGGGTGGTAGGAATGATGAATGAGGTTACAGAGGTCAGAGGATGTATGGGATTTGGAATGAGGTCAGCCAGGCAGGATAAGAGATAGAGATATTAGGCAAATGAAGGAGGGAGAACCATGCTCACCTCCACCCTCCCAGTTCCACTAAAGCTAAGAGGAAGAAAAATATAAGGATAGATTGTAAGAAGGGTCAGGCATGTCAATGGATATATTCTGTAACAGTGAAGGATATATTCTGACAAGATAAATGGGTATTTTAGAAAAATTAGTCCTATTTTCAGTTTGCAAGATGAATTAAAAAGGACAGCAAACTGAAGGTGAATGCTCCCAGCAGGAGAGGGCTGTTTGGCTGCAAAATTGGCAAAAACCTGGACTTGAATTCTGATGCCACCACCATGACCTTGTTGTGAGCCACTTAACCCCAAGAAGTCTGTTTTCTCATCTGCAAAACAAGAGAGATGACATCAGCTCTCTCAAGCTTAAGACCAGCATCCTAAGGACAATGAGATAACTCCCCAGGTGCCTGGCCCCCAGCCATGGTCAACTGCGACATACCAGCTGGAACAGGTATCAGAATAATGAGGACAAGAAATGCACTGTTAAGGACAGCCCACATCTCTTCAGGGTCTCAGCTCATCCTTCCCAGGGCCATCAGAACAATAAGCCCTGAAAAGAACGGAGGTCTCCATATCAGAGGACCTTCTGCCTATAGGACTTGGATTACAAGCTTCCCTCTCAACACTAAACTTGTTCACAAGGAAAAACCAGTTCCATCAGCAACAAAAAAGTCTTTCAACCTAATCAAGTTATCTGCTTGAGACATCTTTTCAGGAGATGCTCCAGCCATCATGAGAAGCCCAGAATTTGGGGCTAGGTGTGTAGGTCATTGGTAAAGCCTGTTCCTAGCATGAAAAAGGCCCTGGGTTTGCCCTGAATTTACCCCTCTTGCCTGCCCCTGAAATTTAAGGAATGTGAAATGATTTGCTTAGGTGTTTGCCCTTCTGCTGCCTTCTTAGCATCTGGGCCCTGTCAACAACCACCTTAGACCTTCACCCCAGGCCTCCTCTCAAAAGGAAGTTTTTGATTTCTGGCTTGGCTCTTCTTTTCATATATCCTGTCTCATCTGTGATACCTCCTTTTCCATCATAATACAACTGAACACCTCAGTCTGTTCTGTGGTCCTAGGACTTCTCCAGACAGTAATAAGCAGCCAAGATTGAAAAGTGTCAGAACTGACCATTTGCTTTTCTCAAATGGCCCACAAAGAAAGTAGCCACTCTCCCCTAGCTGTCAAACTTATTTATTTTCTTCCTTTAAAATTCAAGTCAAGCCAGATGTGGTTATGGACACCTGTAATATTAGCTACTCTGGAGGCTGAGGCAGGAGGATTGTAAGTTTGAGGCTAGCCTCTGCAACTTACTGAGACCCTGTCTCAAAATAAAACTGAGGGCCTGGAGTTGTAGCTTGGTGGTAGAGTGTTACCTAGCAGTTGAGGCACTGGGGTTCAATCCTCAGTAGCGCATAAAGATAGATAAATAAATGTATTGTGTTCATCTATAACTAAAACTATTTTTAATATAAATAAATAAAATAAAATTGAAAAAAGGGCTGGGAATGTAGCTCAGTAGTTGAACACTTGCTTAGCAAGTGTAAGGTCCAGGATTCAATACCCAATGCCACAAAGTTAATTTTAATTTAATTCAAGTCAAATCTTAGCTCTTCCACACAGCTACCCAACTTAAGAAAAAGGAAGCCCAGACTCAAAAGTATCCCCTAACAAAATGAGGGCATCTTCCTTTCCTGAGGCCATGCAGACAAGAAACACTGCCCTTTTACGGACTGAGTCATGTAACCAGGCATGTGTCTTCTTTAGGATCAGTAGACAAGAATCAGACCCCGAAGCAGAAGAGACCCCAAGATCTAGGATAAGTAAGAGGTGATTGGAAAAAGGTCAGATATTAAAAATAAATAAATAAATAACAGGGTAGCCTTTAAGGAACCTCACATCACATATGCCTTAGACCTTCTGGGTAATTCCTGAGATAGGTCTTTTGATTGAGATAAAGATAGTCAACTTAAAATAGCAGCTTAATGTAAAATAAGCCCTGTCCTTGGAATTATCATCAAAGTATGTTGAAAGGAGGGACTCTTGGATGAAAAGAAGTGTGGTGGATGTCAAGAGCCTAAAAGAGGTGCTAGAGAGGAAGGATCCACCCTGGCCCAACAGTGAGGTGACCTCAAAGACAGAGCACATTTCCTCTCTGGCAGGCAAAGGCAGCAGTGACTCAACGGGCCACAGAGATGATGAAAACTTCTTGGGGACACCTGACTCTTAGCCCTATGCTATATTCATCAAGCAAACTCCTAACTTTAATTACATTTTCCAGTGGCGCTCATACCTTTTATGCTGTCAGAAAACCACAGGACAAGTATTATGATCTATGTGACCAGGACATGTCCTATTCTAAATTGCTAAATATACTCTTCTGGTATATGTCACTCTCTGGGGTCTTTGAAGAACATTGTCATAAGAGTGTACCCTTGCCAGGCGCCTGCCTATGATGCCAGTGGCTGGAGAGGCTGAGGCAGGAGGGTCGCAAGTTCAAAGTCAGTCTCAGCAAAGCAAGGCACTTAGCAACTCACTGAGACCCTGTTTCTTAATAAAATAAAAAATAGGGCTGGGATGTGGCTCAATGGTTGAGTGTCCCGAGTTCTCAAATCCCTGGTACAAAAAAAAAAAAAAAAGGACTTTCAGGCCCAGAGAACTGAGATGAGACCCTAGGCCAGGATATTGAACCAAAGAGCAGTAATGCCTGGAGGTCCAAGCTGCAATGGCCACTCCTACTTGCCTTGTTTTAGCTCAAGTTCAGTGTTCTGTAGCATGTCTTAAAGTGCCCTGCTGGCAGGGTGAAGGCAGACTATTTGTTGCCATAACCAACAGGACACTTAACACCTGCGTCCCTTTACTCAAAATCAAAGAAGCCACAACCCTAAAAGCCATCTGCAAAGCAACACACTGGGGAGTCACTGAATATTTTCTTCCTGTCCTCACTGACCCTACCAAACAAAAGACCGTGAGGTCAGGATGGGTGTTCAAACCTGTCCTCCTGCCCCCAGCTTAAAGGCCTCAGTGCCAGGTGATCAATACTCTTTGCACAACACTTAAGGCCCCCACAAATCTGGAGGCCTCTGTGACATATCACGCAGCCCATGCTCTGCCACCCACTTGCCACTCCTCATGCTGCTCCTCTTGGAATGCTCTTCCCCTTCAACTTCCACCAGCCCAGATCCTGCCCATCCTTCTACGCCAGCTCACCAGTTACCTCCACCAGGGAAATTTCTCTAGCCCTGTGCTTTCCACTAAAGTAGCTACTAGCTGCATATAGCTATTGAAAATAAATAAAAATTAAAATATGGTTGTTTTTTGTACTAGCCACATTCTGAGTATCCAAGAGAACCACAAGTGAATGGGGGCTACTGTACTGGATAGCACAGATTATAGAACAGTTCCCTCCCCACAGAAAGCTCTTTTGGACAGGGTGCTCTGGCCCTTTACCCTTGCTCCTGCTATTGTCCCTACCTTCCCCTATAGTCCCTTATCTACTACCTTGTCTCTTCCTTCTCCTGCTCCTCCTCCTCCTCCCTACCATGTGTAGATCTTCCTTAGATCTGCTGGTCTTACAGGAAGGCAGCTGTGTATACTCCTTTTCTCTGGGAGATAAATATCAGAAGGCCTGAACTGGATCTTAATTCAGTTTGATTTGGAAGCCCTGTGGACAGGGCACCTTAATGGAAGACTCAAACATTGGTTCCTGAACTGAAGGCAACATTGTCTCAGAAGCTTTATCCTAAGCCACCCAAGTTCCAGGTTGGGGACAGATAACTTTCCACTGTAGAAATTCTAATGGTTGCCGAGGGTCCGGGTCTAGGCTCCCCAAAGCAGCCAAGAACCTTCATTTTCCTATTCCCCTGCAATCCATGGGGGGTTGCAAGCAAATGACCAGGACTGGGCTGCTGGCAGTGAAGCTAAAAATAGCCACAGAGCCAACAGCATGGAGTTAGCAGGACTTGTTGCTAAGGAGACGGCCGCAGAGAGAGCAACTAAGCTGGAGAAGGTGTCAGACATGCACCCAGAGAGCAGAGGCCATGCTGCGGGACTTTAAGTTGACAGGGGTCCAGGGCTCCCACCTAGGGATGTGCAGCCTTCTAGCAGCTTCTGACTAATGCTCTAAGTGGGGCAAATGCCCCCCCCCCCATCCCTCAGTACCTCATCTCCATGGAAACCACCATGACTTGGGTGAAGTACCAGCCCCTGGAAGGGAGGCCTCTGCCTGGAGCTGGTTGTTATGGCAACATCCCCCCCTTCCTGTCATTCTCTCTCTCCTGGCTTCTCCTGAGGGAAGAGGTGGGGGCCAGACTTGGCTTAGCCAGCATGACCAGGAAACACTGGCTTCCTGGCACAACTAACCTGCCAGGGGTTCCAGAAGCTCCTGGGAGCCTAGAAAGGCCAGTCAGTCCTCAGCCCCAGGTAGAACTTCCTTTTCTTTCCACGAGGCCTCTGCAGGTCATCCTACCAGGAGAACCCCAAAACTTACTGGGTTTAAATGCGATTAGGATCACCCAAGGAGGATTTTAAAAATAGAGATTCTTGGGCCTTACCTATCAGCAGCACCCTTGGGGAGGGGCCCAGGACTCTAGTAAAACCTCTCTAGGTAATGCTGATGCCAGCCAGGCGTGAGAACCAGAGACTCTTTGTTACAAATGAGGAAAATGAGGCCTAGAAAGGATGGCGCCCACCTGAAGAGCCAGAATCACTAACTGAGGAGGAAGTGGGGTGGAGAGAAGACTGTAGGAAGGGGGACATGCGAAGATGTGTGCCCATGCCACACTTCAGCCGCTTGTCCCAGGCCAGCCACTTCACCTCCGGGGCCTTTCCCTTCTGCTCCCTTTCTGGTCATATCCTTTATTGCCTGATATTTGGTCATGATTTAAAACCACAGGGCTGGACTAGCTTTGCCCTATGGAAGAAAGCAGAAGGCAGTAGGCTGGGAGTCTGGTTCCCAGAGTGTACAGAATGGTGGCAGTCCAGGCAGATGATTTGGACTGAAAAGAGAAATCCATCCTCCCCCTCCTCCTGAAGAAAAGCAAAAGGGTCACCATGGCAACTGCAGTGTGCTGGACTAGTTGGGCTCCATGCCACAAGCCCAAACCTGGGCCCTGAAGCAGAATCTCCTCCCTGCAGTTCAGGAGAGGCACAGCACTTGAGTGAGAGCCACCGGGCAGGGACACCCCCACCCCCACTTACCAGATTAATTTCCTGAAACCAACCTCAGTGAGCCTGAAACACATCTAGGCCCAATATGGTCCGAGGGTGAGTCCCAGGCACCTGCTGGGTTGGTAGGCCCTGAGGAAGGGAAAGAGAAGTGGGAGAGATGGGCCTCCACCTTCTGTTACTCACAGCCTAATTGTGTATCGCAGACCCGCCACACATAAACCACAGCCCACGTTCAAGACAGCCTGCAATTAGATGGCAAATTACGTGGTAGCGACGCTTCCTACATGTGCCCAGGGAAATCAGACACTCAGGGATCAGCAAAGGCAGGAAGATTCAAGGGAAGACAAGCAAGGGTGTACCAGAATGGGCATACCCTCTCGCTTTTCAGGCAGGAATGGCCAGATTTGGGAGTCACCTACTGCTGCATTAGCCCCAGCAGATGAGGGGAAGAAACAAACACAGGCACAGTCACTAGCGGATCTGGTAAGAGGGGCTGAAGCATGGGACCTGCTCTACCCGGGCTCAATGGTGCAAGCCTGTAATCCCAGTGGCTCAGGAGGCTGAGGCAGGAGGATTGCGAGTTCAGAGCTAGCCTCAGCAAGTTAGCAGAGGCACTGAGCAACTCAGTAAGACCCTGTCTGTAATAAAATACAAAATAGGGCTAGGGATGTGGCTCAGTGGTCAAGTGCCCCTGAGTTCAATCCTGGTAACTTCCCAAACGCACACCACCATCTCCCCCCATCCCCTCCCCCGACACCCCCCCCCCTCGCAAAAAAGAAAGAAAGATAGAGGCCCTTGGTTCCATCCCAAACACCACAAAAATAAGTAAATAAGATGCAGGGTAGAGGCCCTGCCAGAAAGCCAGTCCTTCCCTTCTCACTGACCCCCCTCCCCTCCCTGCCACCCCCAGCTCTCTCCCAAGCAGCCCTCAGCCCTCCTCGCTCAGCCCTATGCTTCCCTAATGGCTTATGCTTGGAAGCCAGAGGGACCAGGTCTGCAGCTAGACCTCCTGCCTCCCTCTGCCCACCTGCATTCTCTTTCCTGAAGCTCCAGGGCTGATCCTCCTGTCCTGTCACTTTTGTCCACTAACAAAGAACTGCTGGGTCTGCACTGCTCCACCTGAGCCTGGGGACCTGGGCAGGCAGCCGAGATGACATTACAGGGGTGAGGTGTAGAAAGCTGAACTGACCCCAGGACTTACATGCTCCTTAACATGAGAATTAAGGGTGGGGGGCAGGTGGTGGTGGGAGAGGTGTAGTCTGGACTGGGCAAGGTGTAGCTGATGACAAGACCTTACCTCACCACCTAGCTTCTCTGGACCCATTTCTTAGCCAGCCAACAGGACTATAAATATCTGCCAAATATTACAAATAAGATCAAAGGAGGGCTGGAGTTGTGGCTCAGTGGTAGAGCGCTTGCCTGGCATGCGTGAGGCCCTGGGTTGGATCCTTAGCACCTCATAGAAATAAATAAATAAAATAAAAGATCCATTGACAACTAAAAAATATTTTTAAAAAATTCAAAGGAAATCAGAGTGGGCAATACTTGGAAAGCAGAAAAACCTTATGACAAGTTTGCTTTAGAACATGTGGATGTTTTTACTTTGTTTTAGAAGCCAGTCCCCCGGGGAGAAGTGCTAATTCTATACTGGGAGGAGGGGCAAAGGAACTGGTACACCTTAACCACCACCCTTCCCCCACCCTGTATTCCAGAATCTGGGGGCCAAGAGGAGGGGCTAAGGGACCACCATTCAGATTCAGGCATGCAAACCCTCTCAAGTTTCAGAGTCCAAAGAGAAAGAAGACCTAGCAGACTCTGGGGACAAACATGGCCATCTCCATCAGAAAGGGAAAATTTAAATTCCTGTACCCAGCCCTTTTCCGGTCTTCCCCCACAACCCTGCCCAGGCTTACAAAGTGCCTGCCTCCAAGCCCATCTTTTTTCCTCCGCTGGTCCTTCCAGATCCAAGAGACTGCATCTGGGCCTACATCAGAATGACCTGGAGACCTTTAGCAATGACTTGAGCTGGCTGCCACTAAATTCCCGGTGTGATTAATCCAGGCAGGTTGTACAGTTTAAACAAAATTCCCAGGTGACCCTACTGTGCAGAGGTCCCAGATGCAGGTTATACAATATTTCAGGGAATTTCTTCAGGTTTGGTTTAATTCTAAGCATCTGAAGCTTGGTGGTTCTCAGACTTTAGAAACCCCTGGAACCTTGTGGGGAACTGGTTGATATCCAGACCCGTCAAGCAATGCCCTGAGATCCTGCTGCAGTGGCTTAGAAAGGGGACCTGTCTTTGGATACATTGCCCAGATGATTCTGAGGGGTGAAAAACAAATCCACCTCCAGGGAACACTGAATTCTAGTAACATCTTCATCTTTGGTGTGTATAGAAAGCAGGTCTAACTCAATTTTCATTTTCTGATTTTTGCCTCACAAAGGTGCCTTTCAAACACCACCAAGATTCAAATATAGGGAGTCCCAACGGTTATTCCTATTTTTGTTCAATCCATCTGAGCTGGAAGTAAAAATATAAATATTCGTACTGCCTACTCTTCATTGTTAAAGTGGAAGAAGGGAAGAGCCATGTTAACTGTAAAGTGTTGACATGAAGAATAGCTACGTCAGAAAAATGGTAAGGTGGGCAGGTGGTGTGGAGCAAGTGCAAAGTGACCAGTGACTGATGAGAGGGCTGGGGATATGGCTCAGCTGGTAGAGTGCCTGGCTCACATGCACAAGGCCCTGGGTTCAATCTCCAGCACCACCAAAAAAAAAAAAAAAAAAAAAAAAGTGACAGTTGAGGATAAGGGACAGACCTTAGGAAGGACTCCACAGATGGGTGAGAAGGGGGCTTAGTAGACCTTAGTCTTCTAGCTGTCCAAGAAGTCTTAAAGCACACTGTTCTACCTTTCCTTCCCTTAATTTTTTGCAGTATTGGGGATTGAACCCAGGGCTTCACACAGGCTAGGCAAGTGCTCTATCATTTACCTATACTCCCATCCTTTTTTACTTTATTTTGAAACAAGGTCTCACTAAATTGCCTAGGCGAGCTTGAACTTGCAATCCTCCACACCACTGTGCCCAACCCCAAAAACAAATTTTATGAACATTGTTTTATCAGAGTCCTTATAAGGATGCTTTGCATAATGTGCCTCTAGGAAAAGCCTATGGGAGAGGTCTCAGAATTTGCTGATGTTTGGAGTTTTTGTACAAGGTAGTAGGGGTGACAAAGCGAGCTACAGGTCATGATTTAGTCCTCTTCACCACATTTTAGAATCCCTGGAGTCATGGAGTCTAATTCTGTCCAGGGAACTCAAGTGCAGAGAGGAGAAAGAGCTCCTCAAATTGATCAACTAATCAGAGGCAGAAGCTAAGACCGGAAACCAGGCCTCCTGAATCTCATTCCAACATTGTCTTAATCCAATTTCACAATGTCAGACAGTCAGGAGAAAACAGCAAGTCAAGGGCAGGGCAAGGAACCAAGTGGAGCTGGGAGGGACAGGTCACAAGAGCTAAAAGGACCTGAGCCTCACGGAGTCAGGCAGCGCTGGAGGGTCTCTTCTAAACCTGCTTGAATTCATGACAACCCACAACTGCAAATCAGGAAAACTACCTGCGTGCAGAACAGAAGTCTGAGATCTGGAGTCTGGTTTTGCCCACAGGCCTCTCCACTGGGATATCCATCTGGCTCTCACCTACTTACCTCGGGAAATCTTAGTTTCCCAGTGGTAAAAACAGGGATGAAGTGCTTTTTATAGGACTGGGGGCGTAGCTCACCAGGAGCATGTCCTAAGCATGTGCTAATCATGCATGAGGCAGAAAGACCTAGTTTTAGTCCCCAGTACCAAAAACACAAAAACAAAAAATGAAAAACAAATGTATAGTAATTGGGAAAAATATGTTTTAGGGGTATGGTGAAAGCTAATACTCTGGGTGTAAGAATGTGCTGGTACTCAATATAGTCTGCCCTCCACCCCCCAGCTTGGGCTTTGCGGTGGCAGGCCATTGGATGCTGGATACATTATGGATATATTACTAACCCCCATATACTTATTTTCTCACTACTAAAAAGTGGGGGTTGTTCAGAGAGCTATTCTCTCTGTGCCCCCAGAAGTGAATTCTCCATTGTGCAAACAGCTCATCCACTTAAAGGACACTGGAGAGTTCCTCTGTGGCAGTTTTCACAGCTTAACACAAAGGTCAGCCCTGGAAGCCACTCTTGATTATGGGCTGTCACAGGAGCACCTTTAAAAGGTGGCCAGCCTTTTGGTAAAGTGTACTTGTTGTGCCTGCTTCAACTGTCACTGGCTCCTCAAAGGGTGATGTTCGTTTGGAGGCACTTTTGCAGGCAAGGCAGTATTGTGAGGAATGTCTGCCTCAAATGCCCACCTGGGCTCCTAATTTGGTTGTAGCCCTTATTGATCTACTTTGCAAAAGCCCAGGAGATTACACCTCAGTCACCTTCTCTTCCCATAGCCCCTTGCACAGACGCCTACACAGGGGGCGCTGAGCAATTGCTTATTAAATGGAATATGGCCCAGCAGGAGGTAGTCCTCTAGACTTTCTCTCTAGAAGGCTGATCATCCCAGGGCAGAAAGGAAGAGCGGTCTTTTGGGACCACAGGTTGTAAAGCAAGAGGAAGTAACATTTGCTAAGCTTACCAAAGCAGCAGCACCACAAATGGCCAATAAACATATGAAAAGATGTTCAACCTTGCTTTTTAATCTGGGAAATGCCAATTATACTCATAATCAAAAACCATTCCCCTCCCATTTGATTAGCAAAGTATTGATGTTGGCAAAGGCAGAAGTCATCTCTACTCTTGGAGCATAAATTGGTGCTGCCCTTTTTAGAGGGCAACTTGCCAAATTTTATAAAATACAAACTGCACATTCCCTTTGAGTAGCAGTTTCTCTTTCTAGGTATCTGTCTCATAGAGACGCAGATGCAGAAAGAATCAGGATCTAGGATGTTCACTGCTGCAATAACTAGACAGAAAAATATTGTGTACAACATAAATGACCACTAATAAGAGGCTGGGTAAATAAAATCATAGTGATCTAAATGGTGGAATGAAATAGGAATTACATGGTTAGACTGGCCAGGCTTATTGTAAATGAAAAACCAAGCTGTAAAATGGAATTAGTGCGGTTCCATTTATATAAAAGAAAAAAAATCTGTGAAGAAAAATTATGTATTTGCATGTAAATCTAGATGGATAGGAATAATTGTGACATTTGTACACCAACCCAATAGCATGAAGCCCTTTAAAATTTGTGGGTTTTTTTTTTTTTTTTCCTTCATCGTAGTACTGAAGATTGAACTCAGGGGCACTCTACCACTCAGCTATATCCCCAGCCCCCTCCCCTCTTTTTTTTTTTTTTTTTTTTTTGGTGACAGCATCTCACTAAGGTTGGCAGTCCTCCTGCTTCAGCCTCTCAAATAGCTGGCATTACAGGTGAGTGCCACCATGCCCAGCACCTAAAGTATATATTTTTTAATATTTATTTTTTAGTTGTAGTTGGACAGAATACCTTTATTTTATTTATTTATTTTTATGTGGTACTGAGGATTGAACCCAGGGCCTCACACTTGCTAGGCAAGCACTCCACCACTGAGCCACAACCCCAGCCCCCTAAAGTATTTTGAAGAAGTTAAAATTAGGGTGTGGGGGACAGAGTTCTCATAACATATATTTATAAAGAGATTGTATAATACTTATGTAATTTAAAATACTTTTTTTTTGTTTGTTTTGTTTCTTTGGCAGTGCTGGAGATTGAACCCTTATGCATGCAAGGAAAGCACTCTACCAACTGAGCTATATCCCCAACCCCTAAAATACTTTTAAGAAACTTATCAATCTCCTATTTTTTTTTAATATTTATTTATTAGTTTTCGTCGGACACAACATCTTTGTTTGTATGTGGTGCTGAGGATCGAACTGGGCCGTGCTACCGCTTGAGCCACATCCCCAGCCCCCTTATCAATCTCCTATTACATGCTAGCTCTGTGCTAGGAGTGTTAATTAAGGGTTGTTTCCTCTTTAATGCACACACCTGCAGGACATCTTTGCCCTCCTGGTAACTCCCGCCTGCCAGCCCTGGGGGCAGAGGTGCCCAGAGGACCTGCACTTAACAAACTGTGGTTGGGTAGAGGCAGTAAACAAATTGTTGAGTGCTGCTCCCATGGAGTTGAGATCTACGCAGAAGAGCAGCACTTGGCCAAGTCTATCCACAGAGGGACTTTAATTTAGTGGTGAGTTACACTGATGTCTAAGGTCTCACGACCAGGAAGCCAGCATTTGAACTTGCCCCCAGAGGCCATAGTGAACAGCACCCTGCAAAACTTTGCTCCTTGCTGGACAGTCTGGGATAAGGGCAGGATTGTGTCTGAAGGTAGTAGGTGGGGAAAGAGGAGGAGAAACTATGATATTTGGGCCACAGATGATTCATTTTCTTCACTATTTGGTATTTATTTTTGTGGTGCTGGGCATTGAACCCATGGCCTTGTGCATGCAAGGCAAGCACTCTACCAACTGAGCTATATCCAGTATTTATTAATATATTAATATATTCAGTGTTTATTAAGCTTCTAATTATCATAAGGATGCATGAGTTGAGGGTCCCGACCTTCAGGTTGGAAACCAGGAAAGAGACTAGGTCTTAGAGCGGTAGGACACGGTACCCCTGCCTTAAAGTAATTGATAACTTGGTTGGGGTAAAGAGATTAATGAGAGAGTTACAACATCGACAGGCTATAATGGAGTGCTAAAACCACTGGGTTAATGGTG
This sequence comes from Urocitellus parryii, assembly GCF_045843805.1. Classification (NCBI taxonomy): domain Eukaryota; kingdom Metazoa; phylum Chordata; class Mammalia; order Rodentia; family Sciuridae; genus Urocitellus; species Urocitellus parryii. The sequence goes on from NC_135542.1 coordinate 50,219,331, forward strand.
GAAGTAACTGGGTTGAAAATATGAGAAATAGTCAGAGGCTATCTGACAGGATGGTGGACACAATGGGGAGCCATTGTGGGTTCTAGGAAGGTCCTGGTCATGATTAAAGCAGAGGATTAGTAAACAGATGGAGGGAATAGGACATGGGACAGGCAGAGGACATCAGCTTCCTAGTTCTTGCATGAATCCCCACGTCAGCCTGAGGGATGGAGAAAATGTCATATTTTCCTCACCTACTTATTTTAAATTTCATGATTTATTTTGTGGTATTCTAAGTGTTTTTTAAGCCTTGGGTGGTAGGTCGGCTTGGGTAGACTGAAGAGAAAGGAGTAAGCCTTGCTCAGTAACTGTGGTCTGATTGACAAGGGAGGTCAAGGGAAAAGGAAATTAAACTAGAGGGGAGGGGAGGGGAGATTTTGAGTGAGGGCCTCCCAGGTGTGGCATTCTGACCAGGGGAACGGGCAGGCTGGGGTCTGGTAGAAGCTCCCCAGCAGGGCACACAAGCCCTTCAGGCCTGACCTGCTCCCACATTCCCAGCTGGGCTCCACCAGCACCCCCTGAATTCCAACACAAACCTCCAACAACAAACTTCCACTCTTAGAAGCCTTGGGACCTTTGCACCTGCTGCTTACCTTCTTCTGATATGCCTTTCCACTCCCCAAATTCCAGTTCACCCTATACTTTTTACTTTTTTTTTTTTTTTTTGGTAACTAGGGATAGAACTCAGGGGTGCTCTACCATGGAGTTATATCCCCAGTCCTTCCCCAGGACTTTTAAAATTTTTCATTTTAAGACAGGGTCTCACTAAATAGCTGAGGCTGCTCTTGAACTTGCAGTCCTCCTGCCTTGGCCTCCCAAGTCTTTGGGATTACTGCCACTAGGCCAGCCCAGTTTCATCCTTTAAAAAGAAGTCTAAAGCTGTCTCTTTTTGATGCATGATGACCCCTGGAAGAATCAGTCAAAGCCCCTGTTCAGTACAATACACTTTCTGCAGGTACCCTGAGCCCTCCTCCTACACTTCCAGTATTTTACATGGTGCTCAGACAGGAAGAGTTCTGGGAATGGGTTCAGTAAAGATGCCTGAAGGAAGTTTTGTTTGTTTGGTTTGTTTTTGTATTAGGAATTGGACCCAGGGGCACTTTACCACTAGTGGGGAGCTACATCCCCAGTCCTTTTTATTTTGAGATAGGGTCTTGCTAAATTGCTGAGGCTGGTCTTGAATTTGCAATCCTCCTGCCTCAGCCTCCAAAGTCACTGGAATTACAGGCATCCGAAGTTTTGAAAAGTGGTATTACACTCCCTGGTTAGGAAATGCTGGTTGCACCTTAAAGTGGCAGTGCCAGAGAAATAGGTGTAGCTAAATCCTGGAGCCTGGGGGTTTTCTCAGGAGGGGAGATATCTTTCTGGGGAAGGGGTAGGTATTTGGATCTCTGAGACCAGATGAGTGGTAAGTGGATCAAGACTTTGGGGCTGGGGATGTGGCTCAAGCAGTAGCGCGCTCGCCTGGCATGGGTGCAGCCTGGGTTCGATCCTCAGCACCACATACCAACAAAGATGTTGTATCTGCCGAAAACTAAAATGTAAATAAAATATTAAAAAAAAAAAAGACTGGCAGAGGGTGGGATGAGGTCTGGGTTGCTGTGGTTTAGGAAGTACAGAGGATGCTACTGGGAACTGTAGCTGCCAAGAGGTAGGAACCTGCAGGGTCATCAGGAAGGCAGTTTCAGAAGAAAGGGTCAAATGCTGAAGAGCTAAAATGAGACTAAGAAGATGGATTTCTGCATCACCTAGAAATCAGGTCTGATGGTAACAGTTAACTGCTCTTTAGTGTGGCAGAGTACCTAGGATGGGGGAGGTGTTTGAGCATCCTAAATCTACCTGTGTTTCCCTGACATTCTTGCTACCTGCAGCTGACCCTACCCTGCCCCCTGGATAGCCCAGGAAGACAGTTTGGGATTCAGAGCTGGGCCCACAAAGAAACAGGAAACCTAAATGCTAATTCCATGCCAACCCCAATCCCCATTTGCTATGTGAGCTGTGGCCAGTCATATAACTCTCTGGCCCAGTCCCCTAATCTGAAAATGAGGGGATCAATAGTTTTAGAACCAGACTGGAAACTACAGCATTCTTTATGACATCTTTAATTATAGCATAGGAATAAAGAACAATTTTACTGGCAGAAAACATATTTTGTTTGGAGATCTCACATTGTAAGACCTGTAGTATTTTTTTTAATATTTATTTTTTAAAATATTTTTTTAGTTGTAGTTGAACGCATTATCTTTATTCTATTTATTTATTTATACGTGGTGCTGAGGATTGAACCCAGGGCCTTGCACATTCTAGGCAAGCAATAACCCCAGCCCAGAGACCTGTATTATTTTAAATTGTGTATACCTTTATCTCAGCTACTAGGGAGGCTGAGGCAGGACGATCATAAGTTTAAGGCTAACCTGAGCAATTTAGCAAGACCATGTCTCAAAATAAAAAATTAAAAAGGGCTGGGGATGTAGCTCAGTGGTAGAGTGAAGCATGAAGCCCTGGATTCAATACACAGCACCACAAAATTAATCAATCAATTAATTAATTAATTAAAGAACTTGTAAAACTTTTGATTAAAGCTCATTGTTACCTTTATTGTTTGGGGTGTTAAAATAGATACTAAAATTTAGCAGATTTACTAGAAAAATAATTTTTTTGGGGGGGTGTTACTGGGGATTGAAGCCAGGGATGCTCTACCACTAAGCTATAGTGGTAGAGCTTTTAAAAATTTATTATTTCAAAACCTATTTATTTTTTGGTGGTACTGGGAATGGAACTCAGGGGCACTCTACTGCCGAGCTACATCCCATCCCTTTTCAATTTTGAAACTGGGCCTTGCTAAATTGCAGAGGCCTTGAACTTGTGATCCTTCTGCCTCAGTTTCCTGAGACACTGGGATCACAGGTGTAGGCCACCGTGCCCAGCCCAGCAAATGTTCTTAATAAAAAAAGGAAAGAAAAAGAAAAAAAGTGCTAACTTTTAGTAGAAAACTTATAATTTAAATATATATATTTATCCTTATTCCTGTGAGCTGAGAAAACCCCTTTCATTATTGTAACTGAGGGAGCCCAGTTTGAGAAGCTCTTCCAAGTCTAAAAGTCATAATCTCTCTGTTTCCTGCCTCAGGGCTCAGTGAGAACAGGAAAAAAAAATGCATAAAATGGGTCAAGAACCAAAGCCCCTGTGTTTGAGTCCCAGGGTCCCAGGAGCGAAGCCAGAGCTGAGGAAGAGTCTACTTCCTGAATCCCCATCCCAGAGCCACTCAGGGCTAAGCGGCTCTCCTCTCCTCCACCTGGTGCAGGCTGCTGCCCTTTTCCCAGGCTTTTTCAGGGGAGTGATTCCTGCCTTCCTGAATCCCAAAGGAATTGGGAACAATTGAGGAGCCAGCCCCCCCCCCCCCATTGTTTGGAACTTTCTCCAGAGCCAACTCTCACACAATGGCAAATGGCCTGGGGTCAAGATGATGGTGAGCTAAGGTGAAATGCCCCACGTGGTGGCAGTTTCCTCTCAGCAACCCCACAGCCCTTTCTTTTTGTACTTTCTCTTCTCATCAAACACAGGAGGCAACCAGGCAACAAATTATGCTTGGCGGGCTGACTTCCCTCCTTGGCTTCCGGTCTCCACTTCCTCACCTGCTCTCCTGGTTGAAACCCTGGTGCGCTCCCCACACCCTCCTACCTACCCCCACAGAAGCTGCTCTTAGACCAGCTCCCTTAGCTTTCCCATGCGTGGGCAAGTCTCCAGGAGCTGAGTGTCAAGGGCGGCCAGCCACTCCCCCAGGAGCCTTCTGCTTTCTGACACAGGCCTTCCTGCTCTTCACCACTAGCCCTCCCTCAGGCCTCTGCCTGGGCGCCTCCCCCTCTCTGCAAGGCCCACAGAGGTTGCTGTTCCTGGACAGGATTCTGGCGCTTTCTCTCCTCTCTGCTAGGTGAGCTCCTTGGTTCCTATGGATTAAAATGCCAGGTTTCTTTTGACTCCACCTCCTCGATACCTGCAGCCTGTGCTTTCCTAAGCCCAGCTTTCAGGCACCTCGCAACTCATGCTGAACCCCTAAATCCCACCTGCCAACACCTCTTCCTCCCCTAGTGCTCCTACCAGAGTAACTGGCATAACCACGGCCATGCCTGTGGGCCAGACCCCAGAGGTGGCCTTGCGGGTCGGTTCCCCACTCCTCCCTTCTGTCAACAAGCCCTACTGATTCTGTTCCAAAAAACAACCTAAAGCTGTCTGTCCTCTGTCTCCAGTGCTGCCACTTGAATCCACATCGACTCACTCCGCTGCACAGGTTCCTTCTATGACTCCCCAGTTCAGTCGGTCATCAGCTTTTGGTGGGATCTGCAAGGCCTGGATGACTGGAGCCTGCTCCTCTCCAGTCTCATCTGGCCCCATTGTCCCACTTGCTCACCTCTGGGCAAACAGTTTGCCAAAAAAACAGCACCTCCTCGTTTGTACCATTTCCTCTGTCCAGAACATTCTCCCCCACCCCACTTCCCACAGACCCAACTCTTAGTTCCTTTGGAGCTGAAGTGAAAAGCAACCTCCTCTGAGGTCACCCCACCTAGAACAGGCCTCTGTTATCTTGTTTGAGCCCCTTGTTTGTTATCTTGTCCTCCCCATCAGAATGTCAACTCCATGAAGGCAGAAACCATATACGCACACAGAGCCTAGTACACTGCCTGGTATACCATAAGTGCTTAATAACCGTTAGTCCAAAGAACAAATGAATCAGTCACTGCCTAGAGATCAAGTAGTTCCCTGGAAATTCTAGGGGTAACTTGAGGAGGAAGGAGGCTTGACCAGAGAGTGGGGACAGGTACATGGGACAGGTGGGGGCTCAGGCCAGAAGGCACCTCACCTCCCTTTTCCAGCGTGCCAGCCACTCGTCCCTCTTGCGCTTGCTGATGTAGTAGGGGTCCCCAGCCTGGAAGGTGAGCCGCGGCATGGGCCGCTGGCGGAGGCTGGACTCCCAGCCCAAGCCACCCCGCAGCCGGCCCCGGGAGCCCTAGGACAGAGAGACGGCAGAGAGACAGACAGGCATTAAGGTGGGCACTGTTGCCCCTGTGGGCCCCTCCTGGAAGAGGAACTGAGGGGGCACTCACCTCAAACAGAATATGAGAATTCTGGCTGCTGGCCAGAGGGGGCAACCAGGGAGTGCAGGGGCAAGCCCCGTCTGGGCCAGAGAGTGAGGGATGTGGGAGGTGGGGCATAGAGACAAGGCCACAGGGAGAGTGCTCCTCCACAGGGGGAGGGTATGCAGGCTGCATGTCTGGGGAACCTCCAGCTGCCACCCCCATTTCCTCTCCTCCTCACAGGGGGATGTCAAAGAAAGAGCAGGGGCCCACCCTCAGGATCCCCTCACACACACTCGCGACAGTCGCTCAGAGAGGTGGCTTTCTTCTAGAATCAGGATCCACAGAGCCCCTGGGGGTGAGGAAAACACTTGCCTCCATTTTCATGGATTCGATGTTGGTCTCCTTCTGTTCTTTGCCTGTGGAAAGGGAAGAACAAGGGGACTGTCGGCAGAGTTACAGGGGTAGCTCAGAGGTTGCACCTAGAGCCGGGGTCACTGCCTGCCACAGAGAATAGCATTTGGTCATTCAGGTGTTAACCATGTTGGCCCCACAGACTCAGAGGAAGGCCTAGAGCACAGAAAGAGAACTGGGGCCAGTTCAAGGACAAAGTACACAGAAATAATAGAAATTGCCAGGTGTAGTGGCACATGTCTGTAGCTACTTAGGAGGCTGAGGCAGGAGCATCTCTCACATTTGAGGCCAAATTAGGTAACTTAGTGAGACCCTGTCTTAAAATAAAAAGAGTTAGGAGTGTAGCTCATGGTGAAGTGCTAGACTAGCATGAGCCCCTGCATTCACTACCCAGAACTGAGAAATAAAAGACAAAAGCTGGGTCTGTGATTTCTGGCCCACTGATTCCACCTCAGGTACACAGAAGGGGCCTAAAAATATCTCCACTGTGCAGCTCACATTCAACAGAGTTCCCTTCCAGAGCAGGGAACAGGAAGGTAGAGAGGGCCCCAGACTGGTTGCCTTCTGAGGCCCTGCAAGGGAGAGTCTGCTTCTCTGTGTAGAGTAGGAAGAGGTGCCTGCAGGTAGGAGGACGTGTGACCTGGTGAAGCAACTTGTGTCTGTGATTCTCAGTCTCCTCATCTGGAGCATAATGATGCTGAAGATGATTTCCAAGATCTCCCTGAATTCTAGCTATGGTGGTGCTGTTATTAATATCTACCTGTGTCTTCATTGCCTCCCATTCTGGGTTCCCTGAGCTCAGTTTGTAATCTACAACTCTTGGTTTTAGATTTCAACTTTCCCAGTGTGACCTCCCCAACCTCTCCTGACCGGTTTCACTGAAAAAAAAAAAAAAAAAAAGTGGATAACCTTCTGACCATTCTAACATGATTAATTTAGTGAAACTCGGGCTGGGGATGTGGCTCAAGCGGTAGCGCGCTCGCCTGGCATGCGTGCGGCCCGGGTTCGATCCTCAGCACCACATACCAACAAAGATGTTGTGTCTGCCGAGAACTAAAAAATAAATATTAAAATTCCCTCTCTCCTCTCTCTCTCTCTCTAAAAAAAGTGTTCCTTCCTTTCTCTCTAAAAAAAAAAAAAAAAAAAAAAAATTTAGTGAAACTCGAGCCTAGAGCCCAGCTTGGTATATAGTAGGTGTTCAATCTGTGAATGTTGTTCCCCTTCCCTAAGACATTCCCTGGCACACAGCATCTCCCTGCTCCTGTACCCCTGGCTGTTCTGGGCCTTGATTCCAGTTCTTTGAAGGGACATCTGGCAGAGGGGGCAGAAGCCCCCTGCACCCTTGTCTTTAGAAGGATCCTCCCTTCTTCAGGGCCCCTCCAGGCCACAGAAGAGGGCAGCCGCCTGCACTTCTGCCACGGTCCTCGCCCCTCAGAGGCCCTTTCAGGGTCAGCACAGCAGGCAGTTTTAGGGGGTCTGGCTGTGGGTTTGGGTGACAGCCTTCCCTAGCTTCCTGCGGGAAGTGGGGCCGGGAGGGAGCCCTCCTGTTGCCCGGGCCCCTGAACTCCTTCCTCTAAAGTCAAGAGACTGTTGAGCTGGGGCCAAAGCAGGAAGGTCACTAAAACAGGCTGTCGGGCCGGGGGCGTGGGGGGGGGGGTGGTGGAAGGAGACAAAGGGCCCAAAACGGAAAAAACAGCCCCTGCTGCATCCCCGCTGGAGCGGAAGCCGCCGCGTTGAAGGCTCTGGATCCTCAGCCCGGGGCTGCTTCCCTCCCTCTCACCAGAGGCCTAGGGCTCGCCCGGCACCTGCCCCACGGAGCCCAGGACAGCCATGTCTGTCCCCAGGGGCTCTCTTCTGGGTGACAGCTGGGGGAGGCAGGAAGGGCCAGCCCACCCTGCCGCCCCGTGGGCCCGCGGCCCGGCGGCGCCTGTCACTCGGCGCGTGGAGGCGGCGCGGGGGAGGAGAGCCGCGTCTGTCACGGCACGTGTGTGGGTGGGCGAGCGCGCACTCGCGCTGTGTACGTGACCGGCCTTTTAAGGTATGTCTCATCCGTCACGTCTCTGTCTCTTCCTCCCTGCCTCCTTTACGTCCTGGCTCCCACCACAACCAGCCCCCCAACTTTTTGCGGGGCGCCCCTTCCGCCAGCCCAGGGCCCCCTCCTCTCCGGCTAAGGCCCCGCCCCCTTCGGACCTCCGCGCTCTGCCGGCAAGGCCCTGGGCTGCCAGCAGGGGGCGCCTGCTCTAGATCGGCAGCAGCCCAGCCACCGGGCTCCAGGTGGAGCCGCAACCGCAGTCACCACGTCAGCCCTGCGGCTCGGGGCTGGTAGTGGGGACCCCCGCTCTGGCCCTGGGACCCAGAAGTCGAGGCCCTCAGCTGCATTCTCTCCCAGCCTCCCTTTGGCCCTAAACATTTCCTACCTGGGACCCTCCATGGCTTGCGATTACATTTACGGAGAAACATTTATTCATCAGAATGGAAGAAAATCAGGGCTGAAATGAATTGTAGAGATGTTTGAGTCCAACCCCTAAATTTTTAAATGAAGAAATAAGAAACTGAGGCCTGGGAAGTAGAGCGACTTACAGCCAGAGCTGTGGTCAGACTTCAGGGTTCCTAACTCCTAAACCAGTTCCCTTTCCAATGAACCACTAATTTTATTCCTTGAGGTACCCCCTTCCTGATTTCCAGTCCACAAGTTCCCCCAAACAGAATGACTTTTCCTTATGCAGTTTCCAACTGGCTTCTTTCTGGAATTTTCTCCCTGACAGACTGCGCATGCCCACTTGACTGATCTCCCCAGGCATGCCTCTCCCTCCCTCTCTCCTCTCCTCTCCCTCGCTTTCTCAGCAAGCGCTTGCTCTCTCTCGTCTCTCTCTCTCTCTCTCTCTCTCTCTCTCACACACACACACACACACACACACACACACACACACACACACACACACTTTCCAGCCTGGCCCAGCAAACAACCACCGGGCTGCCTCAGAATGCGGCACTTGTGGTGAGGCAGGCAGTCGGCTGCTCTCCCAGCGCTCCCTCTGCAGCCCATCTGCTCCTGGCCCAGTCCCAGGGTCCCAGGCAGGGCAGGTGGCTGTGCGCCTTCCAGGGTGGCCCTGGCAGACTGGAACATGACCCCCACCACCACTGGGCATCTCAGGTCCTGGGAGCAGGGGAGGCCAGGGGCTTCTAATACTTACCTGTTGTTTCTGAGGCTATGCTCAGCCTGGTCACCCTAAGTTCTCTTTGAAATGAACCCAAATCCCCATGACAGGGCTGAGCCCAGGTTTACTCAGAGGGCAGTCCCTAGGCCAGTATTGGGCCTCATTCTCTGACCAGAGAGAAGCTTTGTGCTGACCCTAATCTGGTCCTTTTATAGTTACATAATCTTGGGTATTTTAACCTTTCTGAATCCCTTGGTCTGTAAAATGTGGATAATAAGAATCTTCCAACATGCTCACAAAAATACAATATAAGAATAGGGTGCTGGCACATGCCTGTAATCCCAGCTACTCAGAGGCTGAGGCAGGAGGATTGCAAGTCAACCAGCCTGGGCAACTTAGTGACCCTGGCTCAAAATAAAATAAAAATTTAAAAAGGAATGGGGATACAGCTCAGTGGTAGAGTGTTTGCCTAGCATGCATGAGGCCCTGGGTTCTATCCCCAATACTGCAAAGAAAAAAAATCAGGGCTTCTCAGATTTTACTATGCATAAATCTGAGGATCTCTTCAGATGTAGAGCCTGCTTTAGTAGGTCTGAGGTAGAGCGTGAGATCCTTCATTTTAGCTCCCCAAGCAATGCTGACACTGCTGGTTGTGTAGCAAAGTACATCAACATATAGAGCTTGGTGATGGACAGCATGTTCCCTTGTCATTAGGATCCTCTGTGGCATTAACGCCAGGAGTGCAGGTACAGTCACAGGGCCTGCGGGTGGCAGGCTCTTGACCTCATTGCTCATCTCATCATTTCACCTCTTCCCGATTCTTTCTCCTGGCCTTACTCTCAGGATCCATGATCCTTGCTCTCGGGATCTGCTGGAATACTGCCTAAAGTCTTCCGTTTTTTGCTGTATAGGAACTAATAAAAGGGGTGCCAGGAGAGATGGGTGGGACTCCTGGAACGAGGGGAACTGAAAGGAGACCGTGGCTGAGTCACTTCCTCCCTGGGGCCTTAATCTCCTTCCTCATCTGAACCTACCAGCTGAGTGTGCTCTGGGTCATCTGACTGCTGGACCAGGGGAGGCCTGCACACCCAATGCCCCCTGGCAGAGCCTCCAGGAGGCCACTTCCTACCCCTCTCGGTAATGCCTCACCAATCTCAGCATTCTGGCTGCTCTGCAGTGGCCTTTGGGGATGCCATGGCTGATCCCTACCAACATTTCCACTTCCTGGATAGCTGAAGCCACTCAGAAGTGCCCCAAGGTCAAATTTTGGAGGTGGAGATGTCCAGCACTTGTGCCACCATCCATTCTAGCATTAAGATTCTGATGAAGATCCTCCATGTCTGAAAGCCCCAGCCTAGGAATAAGGAATAGTCCTTAATATTCCCTCACCTCTCACATCACTGGCTTTCATCACCTCCTCCCTCTCTCATCAGAGCCAGACAGCTTCCCTTCAATGCCTGCAGCTGCCTCCTAACCTCCTTCCCAGCCACTTCCCTCCACTGGGGGTCCAGGCAGCAAAGGGATCTTTTCAAACTGCAGAGCCTCTTGGGTCACTCCTGAGAGGCCTGCCTAGTCTGACATCTGCCGCCCACTGCCTCTTACTCTTTCCCCTGGCTCTGTCCACTCCAGACTGGTGGCTTCTGTCAGATCCTGGGGTGCCCTGCTCCTTCCCACCTGGAGTGCACCTGGGAACAGGGATGCTCTCACTCTCTGACTCTATCAGCCCTCGCCCGTTGGACTCTAGCTCATCCTTCAGCTTAGACAGGACAACCTGGGCCAGTTTAGATTCCTTTGTCATAGTTCCTCAGGGCACCAGGTTTCCTTCCCCTTACAGCATTGCTTTCCACACATTTTAAAGGGTGTAGTCCCTTGGCCCACTGTGATGTCCTTGGGGACAAGAACCAGGCTTTTGTTCATGATAGCTTCCCTGACCAGCACAGGTCCTGGTACATTCTAAACAGTTTAATGAACACCTGTTGGCTGACTGAAGGATCTCCAGAGAAGAACTAGAAATGCCAACAGGGAGACCCCAAAGTGAAGACAAACCCTCAAGGCTAAAGAGCAGTCTTGGAGCTCTAGCTCATCGCTGGCAGGAGGGGCTGGCCCAGTCCTGGGCAGCAGCATGCCGCCCATCCTGGTGTGATCCCAGTGACCTAGAAGTGGAGCCACCCCATCTGCTTGGGAAGGGCTGCTGGCTGTCTCCTCCTGCACCTCTGCACTGAGAACCGGAGAAAGGGTTTCTTTCTCCCTTCCCTCTATTTCACTCTCCCCAGGCTCCCCCAACCCTCCCACAAAGTATGAGATAGACACTGGGAGGCCTGGGCAGTGTGGGAACCACCTATGACAAGCCCCATTCCAGAACAGCAGAGAACGGGAAGCAGAATAGCAAGAGTCGGCAAATCCTGGCTCTGCCACTCTCAGGCGTGGGGGCCACGAACAAGGCACTTTATCAGCCACAATTTTCCCCCTTAGGATGGGGATAATAATACCTCTTGAATGAAACTGTTTGGAGCAGTAAATAAAACAACAAACGCAAAGTGCCTCAGAAAGTGCCTTGCACACAGTGGAGCATCATAAATATTTGTTGAATAGCAAATGAAAGATATTTTAAAATAAGTTTGGAAATCTCTTTTCTGGAAATGTTCTCCATTCTGCATAAATATTAGGTTTGGATGCATGCAAAGTAAGTTAAGCCAATTAATCAATTTACTCATTCCATCAGACACACTTGGAAGGAAGACTTTTTGAAATTAAAATGCACATATGCAAAACAACCTGGCAGGGCCCTGGGAGGAGCAAATGTGATAATGTCTGAGGAAGTGCAGTGTAAGCTGTGAAGCCCCACACAAATGCTAGTTGTCCTCATTACTAACTTGTTTACAGCTCGGTTGGCCCTGAAATCTCTGGCTTAACCTGAAAGAGAAAAGTGGGCAACATTCCAGAAATCCAGGACGAGGCCAGAAAGTCCCCAGATGAAGAAGCCTAGGCTGGCTGGGCAGTGCACAGAGCCACCCCTCCCCCACCCCGCCCTCTCCCACGCCCCATTGCCACAACCAATTTTCCAATGGAATCAACCAGACTGTGGTAGTGTCCGGGTGGGGGTGGGGTGCGGATCAGGAGCTCTGTGCTGGGGGAGGCAAATAGGCTATCTGTTGTACTCACATTCTCAGGTCAGGGCTGATACACACACACATGGCAGTCCCCAAGAGCTGCCAGTCATGTGGAAGAGTAAACAGGCCAGGTGGGGGCTAAGGGAAACTGAGGCACCTGGCCAACCGAGCAGGAAGGGGGATGCCCATTATTCTCGTCTAGCCCCCCTTGGCATTGTGCAAACCCACTGATGCCAAATCTAGCTTTTTTTTTTTTTCCTTCCCATGAAAAGCCAAAACTCCAGATTTTTATGTGAAGTTTCTTGATTTTTAAATAATGGTAACTAATTTTTTAAATGTTTGAAGCACTGTGTGGGCCAAATAAGCCATGTGTGGCCGCTGCATTCAGCCAGCAGTCTGCAGGACACAGCTTGGCAAGCAGAGCCCCGGCTCCCACCCTGGCCCATCCTGCCGGGACCTATCTGCCAGGGAACTGGTCTTGGCCCTCGGGGGATCAGTGGGCCCAGAACAGACTCACCCTCTTCTGCAGAGGCTCCCCGGCCCTCCTTGGGTGCACAGCAGCCATTCTCCACTGCTCTGGAGGCTTCGGGCGGGGACTCAGCTGCACCCTCTCCCTCGGCTGGGGCCCCGCCCTTCTGTCCACCAGCGGGGCTCCCTTCCTCAGGCTGGGGCTCACTCCGCTTCTCCAAGTCCCCATTGGGTAACAACTCTGCAGGGCCAGAGTCCTGGGCCATGGACAGGGACTTGGAAGTGGCCGCAGAGTCCTTGGGTGTGTCACTGCTTTCCACCTAGAAACAAAGGAAGATGCACAGGGAAGGGTTAGGCCAGGACCTCGGCCTCTTTTGGGTCACAGACCCTCTGACATTCTGGTGGAAGTTATGCACCCTCAGTCCAAGAACTGACAAGCAGACACATTGTTTGCTTTCGACATCAGAGGGTCTGTGGCCTGACCCCCACATTAAGGGGTCTGTGGACTCCAGTGTGAGACAGAGGGTAAGATGCAAAGCAGTTGGCCAGCCTGGTCCTGCTGGCATCCCTGTGGGCCCCAATTCACTAAGGTTCCTAGGGCTTCCAAGCCTTCTCTGCAGTCCCTTTTCAAAAAAAAAATGCTTTTCATGTTGTTTGTCATCCAACCAGGACCCTTCCCTAGAAGATTCCAGTGCCTCCAGATCAGTTCTGGAAACCCCAGGCTGGCCTGACTTCTGTGGTGAGAGCACCCGCAGCTTTCCTCCTGGTGTCTCAAAGCTTGAGAGTCAAAGGAGGCCTCTCAAAGAAGCATTTCCTGGCTAAAGCCCAGTACAGATTAGGCCCTCAGGGGTTCTGGGAGAGCCAAGGCCCCTCAGATTAGGCCCCCAGGGGATCTGGGAGAGCCAAGGCCCTAGCAAGCAATCTGCAGCCTTTGCAGCAGCCACTCCTGAGCATGGGAGTCTCACTGCCCCCTGAAAAGGCAATGCCATGCTTCATCCCATGAAACCTGAGGACTGAGTTTGCTCAGGTTCCAGCTAATAGAAACCAAGTATGGAGTCATCCTAATGGCCCTCGCACGCCCCATTACAGACTCTCAGTCTCCCTGGGAAGCGGGTGAGGAGCCCAAGACTCTGGGAGAATTTTATGACTTCTTTAAAGTCACTTAATTTGTAAAGACAGAACAAGTGCAGAAAAGCCAGTGTCCTTCCTGCTCTGTGCATGCATGCTCTGTCCTCGGCCAGCTGAAGGGAAGAGGTCAGGACATCTTGGGAAGAATGCTAGTGGTCAGCTTGGGGCAGAAAAATGCCAGGGTCCCTGCACTTACTGCTCTGCCACCCTCCTGGGCACCAGGTTGTACTCAGCAGCCCTCCATTACAGGATGCCAGGGCCCAGGAAGTAGAAGGCCAGGGGCAGAATGGGCTCAGCAAGCCTCCAGGAAGGCACTGCTCTCAGCAGGTGCATTGGTTTCCTCACCTGTGAGGTGAGATGACTAGTCTCAACCAATGGGAGCTTTGTTTAAGTCCCCCCCCCCATTATAGTCCTGAGTCCTGGGCCATGGATAGGGACTTGGCTGGGGATAGTTGATGGAAGGGAACTAATTTATAGTTAGAAGTAAGAAGCTATGGTGTGCTGTTGCACAGTAGCATGATGATAGATTGGTACCATATGTGTCAAAAAGAAGAAAGAATTTTTTATGTTTTTAGCATAAAGAAACGATAAATGTTTAAGGACAGAAGTATGTTTAATCTGATTTAAACATAATATATACATTTATCGAGATATCACATGGTACCCCATTAATATGTATAACTTTCTTTCTGGACTCAGGGGTTCTCTACCACTGAGTTATATCCTCAGCCCTTTTTATTTTTTATTATTTTACTTTAATTAATTGCAATACTAGGGATTAAACCCGGAGGTGCTCTGTCACTGAGCTACATCCCCAGCCTTTTTTATTTTTTGAAACAGGGTCTCACTAAATTGCTGAGGCTGACCTTGAAATTGCAATCCTTCTGACTCAGCCTTTGAGTTGTTGGGATTACAGGCATGTGCCACCACACCTGACTTTATTTTTAATTTTGAGAAAGGTCCTCATTTAGTTGCCAAGGCTGGCCTTGCATTTGTGATCCTCCCACCTCAGCCTCCAAAGTTGCTGAGATTTTAGGCAAGCACCACTGTACCCATAATGTGTATAATTTTTATGTATCAACTGAAAAAAATTAGTAATAAAAAGACATATATTATAAAATTTCGGGGCTAGGGATGTGGCTCAAGCGGTAATGCGCTCGCCTGGCATGCGGGGGCGCTGGGTTCGATCCTCAGCACCACATAAAATCAAATAAAAAAAGATGTTGTTTCCACTGAAAACTGAAAAATAAATATTAAAAAAATTCTCTCTCTCCTCTCTCTCTCTTTAAAAAAAAATTCAAACTGCACAAAAATGAATGAGGTTAAGCAACCTCCTAATATAACTCCCCATGCCCCAATCACTCCCTACAAGGTGAACCATTACTAAGAGTTGGGCAAGCATCCTTTTTAGGCTTTTTATGGTCATGTGTAAGTCACACGTTTAACCATACATATTCACAGTGTATCCAGATTCCGAATCACGTTTTTATCAAAGGGTGCAACTTGTAATGTTTTGCAACTCACTTTTCCCTTAATAAACAGTGGGCGTTTCTCCACACAGTGCCTATGGATCTGCTTCCTGTTTAATGGGCGCTCCAGGATTTGTGTTCCGGGTGGACACTCGGGCCCATTTGCTTTCTGCTGCAGTGAGCACCCTGGCACTTGCGGCTCCTTAAATGTGTTTGTATCTGAGGACAGAATCCCAGGAGTGGACTGGCAGGGTTAAGGGCATGCCTGTCTAAGTGCGAGGAGAATGGCCAAGTTCCCTTGAGAAGGTCGTCTTGTCTGGAGGAGAGCACAGCCTGAGAGGAGTGACTCCAGCCCCTCCCCTGCATGGCAGCTTCTGCAGTGCAGGTCTAGGACTTAGCCTCTGAGCCCACTGCTATCTGGTGAGGAACTCTCAGAGGAGGCAAATAGGGGCCAGGGCCTTGGGGAAAAAAAAGCAAAACCAGGGTCCTCCCAGGTCTGCTCCTCCCCTGGCCCGGCTCCCTAGGTGAGCTCTTTCCTAAGCTGCTCAGAGAGCTGGGGCAGACCTGCCTCTGGGAAGAGAGAAGCCCCCAGGAAGCCATGGTGCTGCAAGCCCAGGAGGCTGCAGCAAGCAGAAGAGCAAGCACCTGGTAGGAGAGAAGGCTCCTCGGGGCTCGGCAGGGGACGGGCCAGCAGAGCAGGGCAGCCAGACATAGAGTGATGGCAGAGCACGCAGACCCCTGACCACGGCCTAGGCAGCACGACATCCTGTGTCCCTCCCTGCCCAGGACCCAGCCTGTCTCTCAACTCCAGTCTAGAATGCACCTCCCTAGTGTAAATTCTGTCACCCTGCAAGCTCAGTCACATGAGTGAGGAAGTCATACTGCCCACACAGCCAGGAAAGGGGCACACACTGCTGCCCCAGTAGCCACCTTCTGTGGTCCAGCTATGCCAGGCACCACAAGGTCCCCAACACGGCACTACAGGGCAGTGGCTGTGGGTCCCTCCTCGTCAGAGCTAATCTCTCACTGTTTCTGTGTCTTCTTTTCCTTTAGCCACCTGCTGCCCCACAGAACTGTTGGAGGCCACTCCACTGTCACTTCCTGCTTTGGGATCACAAGACCTCCTCTTACCCTGGGACTCACTTCCTATTGACTGACAGCCACATAGCATAGGGACCCAGGAGTGCCAGCTCTGAGACCCAGCCCAGGGCCTGACCTGCTGGGTCATTCAGGGACACTGAGTAGGCACTGCCTCTGCCTTGCCAGGAGGACCCCAGTCTAAAGCTGGCACACTGGGCACATGAGGAGAGGGACTCTGCACAGCTTCAGGCCTAGAGTTAGCTCAGCAGCTGGCCCCTCCACCTCATCCTGCTGGTCCACAAGGTCCCATCCTGCAGTCCACCGTCTCTGGGTTTGATGAGTCCTGAGTCAGCCAGAGCTTTCAGATTAGGGGAAGTTGCTGGTTCCTGCATGGTCAACCGGATGTGTTCTGGAACCCATCAAGAATGCCCTGGGTGCTCCAATGAGTGACAACCTGTAATCCCAGCTACTCAGGAGGCTGGAGGCAGGAGGATCCCAAGTTCCTCAAGAGCAGCCTCTGCAACTTAATGAGGTCTGTCTCAAAATAAAAACTTAAAAAGGGCTGGGGAAGTAGCTCAGTGAGGTCCTGGGTTCAATCCCCAATACTGAAGAAAAAACAAACAAACAAACAAACAAAAACCTGAAAAAAAAAAAAAAAAACCTGGGCTTTATGTGGCCCCTCACTCAGGCTCTTTGGAGCCCAGTCTAACTGGGCAGGGCAAATCCAAGAGAGGAAACCACTGAGGGAAAGGAAGGGAGGTGAGAGCACATGGCCTGAAGCAGTTTTCCAAGTCTGGGTAGGAGCTGGGTGCTTACTCAGGTAAGAAGCCTGGGGGACTCACCCACCCAGCCAGGCCCGGACTCTTCTGCAGCCACCTCCGTGCCTGCTTGGCTGTTCCCACCTTTCTTCTCCTCTTCCCCACCCTTCTAGTTTGTGGACTCCTGGAGCTCAGTGCCTCTGCTTAATCCAGCCAGATTTAGTGTGGAGCAGGGCATCTGGCAGGTGCTCAATAAATATTCACAACTGATTCATTGATGGCAAAGACAAGGTTAAAAGTGTGAACACTCTGCTCATGATCTTGGAGGGAGCTTCAGCCCCATTACTATGCCAGATGGAAGAGCTGGAATTGTTTGCTCCATCCGCCAACCGCCATCCTTGCCATCCTGGGGACTGAACCCAGGGCCTTGCCCCTGCTTAGCTAGTGCTCTGCCATGGAGCTACGCCCAGTCCTGTTTGCTTTTATTTTGACAGTGCCCTAGAAGGAGACATGGCACACCCCTGAGAATGCCATCTCAGATGGCACCCACAGCAGTTGCAGATGATGGCTTCAGGATGGGAACAGTGGCAGTGTCCACTGTTCAGGGATCACTGCAGGTCATGACACTAGTATCCCAGATCTGAGTGAAGCTGGTCCTGTTGTCCAGTGCCTGCCTCCCCCACCAGGCGTGCCTCATTTTGGGTATTCAAACACTGCCCAGCACCTCCAGAGGTCCCTCAGAGTTCGCTGGTCTTTGTCTTCCTGCCAGGCAAGCCCCACCCCTACTGTTCCCCGTTGCCCACCAGCTCCTCCTCAGGCCTGTCCTGTGAACAGCCCATTCCAATACACCAGGCTGATGGTTCTCAACTGGGGGTGACTTTGCCACCTCCACCCCAGGATATTTGGTAATGTCTGGAGACATTTTGGCAGGGGGAAAGGAGTCCTGGGGATTGAACCCAGTGACACTTTACCACTGAGCCACATCCCCAGGCCTTCTTATTTTTTATTTTGAGACAGGGTCTCACTAAGTTGTTTAGGGCCTTGTTAAGCTGGCCTCCAAGTTGTGATCCTCCTGCCTCAGCCTTCTGAGCCACTGGGATTACAGGCATGTGCCACTGCACTTGACTGGAGACATTTTTTTATTATCAAGTGGCTGCTGGCATCTAGTGAGTAGGAGGCCAGGGTGCTGCTCCGCACCCTATAGGTGTAGGACAGCCTTTTTGACAAAGGATTATACTACCCCAGTGTCAAAGTGTCTTTGAAAAATCCTGAGCTGAGGCTAGGGGAAATGACTGGGGACTGCCAAGAATACACAAAATTTATTGTTTTAACCATTTCCAAGTATACATGAAGTTCTTTCACATTATTGTACAACTCTCACTACCATCTATCTCCAAAATGATTTTGTCATCTGGAGCAGAAATTCTGCACCCATTAAACAGCAACCCCCGCCCAGTTCTCCCCTTCCTTAGTGACCACCACTCTACCTTCTGTTCTCTAAGGAACATTTCAATCTCTCCCATCATTGGGGGCTTGTGCTGGGCCTCCTGTCCTGGCAGCCCCAGCCTTACCCACATCCTCGGTTCCCAAAGCCCCCGCCACGTAGCTGGCAAGTGTGAACAGCTGCTGGTCCCAGCTTCCCCTGAAGGATGGGGTGAAGTCCATGCAGCAGGCACTCCCGTCCCCAGCCCACAGCACGCCAGGCTTGTTTGCAAAGCGCTTTCTCACCCCATCTCATTACACCACTCATCACGCTGCACCTAATTATTTGTTTACCGTATGTCTCCTGCTAGACCTCGAACTCTGCCTTATTTATCTTTTTTATTTCTCTCCACCTACAGCTCTCCAGCATCCAGCACAGGACCTGGCGTCCCTATGCTTATAAAATTAATAAAGTTAATGATCACGATGACCCTGAGGCAGCCAGTGTTGTCCTCACTTTTCTGAGGAGAAAGTCTCCAGGGCTCGCCTTGGGGCGCACACCTCCTCTGATGACCAAGACAGGCTTTTGAAGCCCCTGGGCTGGGTCCTAGGAAAAGCCCAAGCAAATCGCAAGGGTTCCAAGAAGGAAAGGCATCTCCAATGTGCCCCAGAAGATAGCCTCTGTCTGGAGGAAAAGCAGGGCGAGGCAGGAAGGAGCCTCTGAGGGAACCCAGCCAGACCCAGACCAATGCCCCGCGCCGCCGCCTCCTCCACTCCTGCTCACGGTCGGCCGGACGCTGGCCAGACGCCAGAACTCCTGACCTCTCTTTCTCCAGGTGCGGCCATGTGTCCCACGGTAGGGCAGAGTGCTCAGGATCCTAATGGGGGAATGATATTGAGACCGTCTTTATTCTAGTTTACTGTTTGCACGCAAAACCTAAAAACCAGGCACACAAGAGGCGAGGGACAAGGGAGCTGGGGCCCAAGCAACTGAGGACCAGTGCCGGAGGTGGGGAGGCTGGGCAGCTGTCACACACACAGGACCACCGAGAGCCACCAAGAACCCCTCCCACCTTCTCCAGGACGGCTATTGTGCCTTTAAGGCATTGGCAGGGTTCAGCCATCCGGGAACCCTGGCATCTGGCCAGCCATGGGCTCTTGACACACAATCGTGCACAGACACACACGGCGCTCACCCCGGCCTGGCCAACAGCACACACCGGACCGACCGTGCTGGCAGGCAGGATGCTCAAGTGAAGGCCGAGGAGCAAGGAAACAGAACCCCACCCTCGAGCCCCCCCTCGA
This sequence comes from Urocitellus parryii, assembly GCF_045843805.1. Classification (NCBI taxonomy): domain Eukaryota; kingdom Metazoa; phylum Chordata; class Mammalia; order Rodentia; family Sciuridae; genus Urocitellus; species Urocitellus parryii. The sequence goes on from NC_135542.1 coordinate 50,238,754, forward strand.
GCACTGCTGCCCCTTGCTCCCTCCACTCCTGGGCTGCCCCAGCACCAGCAGCCCCCACCCAGCCTGGATTTTTCCAGGTTGACTCCAGTTTCAGGAAACAACCACACGTCCAAGCCGGGCAGCCCCGCCCCTGAAGCACTGCCCCAGGGCCAGCACTGCCCCCCATCCTGCCTGCAGCCCCTTCCCCTGGCAGCCCTCCCCCAGAGATCTTGCAGCTGGAAGTGGCCTGTGGCAGCAGGGGGAGCCAGAAAGAACCACCGCCCTGCTCCCAAGAGAGGTTCCAGAGGCTCACCTGCTTTGCTCCTCCCGGAGTCAGTGCAGCGAGGCTCCAACACTTGGGAACTAGGACTCTGACTCCTCCACTTTTCTTTTTTCCCAGTGGAGCAGCTTAAAGGGCCACCCGAGGGGTAAGGGAACAGCAGGACCAGTTGCCAAAGATGGCTACTCTGGAAACTCTGGTCCCAGCCAGGGCAACTCAGCCCCACCTGGTCCCTCTTACCACCTTGCTGGGAGCTGCCTCCTCCTCCCCAGAGATCTCTCCACCTGAGAGTATCAGGGCCGGAGCTCCAGGCTTGGGAAGCCCTGGCCAGGCTGCCCCTAACTATGGCAAATGGCTTCGAGAACAAACTGCCCAGTGAGTGGCACATGAGTGACTCAGCCCACTGGGTTCCATCTCCAGCAGGGACACCTGTCCACCTGAATGTGGGCCTGGCTGTGCTCTTTGAAGTCAACCTCAGAGGGTTTCGGGGTGAGCTGAAGAGCTCACATGTACAAGAGATCCACCATAGTCAGTCTCTATACCGCCACCATCCTGGAGGCGACCGATTTGGTAAGAAGGGAACCCACCACGGCGAATGGTACTTTCTTCTAGGTGTCAAGGGCTGTGATGGTCCTGCCCCACCTGACAGGGCGTCCTAGCCCGGATCTCATCCCCACTTGCTCAGCCCCTGTGCCTGCAGACTGGAGAGCCCTACTCTCTTGGAGGCCTCGCCTTCCCTGGGTCACTTTAGCTGCCCTTCTCTGGAGCTTCCCCAGCTCACTTAGGTCCTTCCTGAGGTGGAGAGCCCAAGTGCAGGAGCTTTCCAGATGGGAGGAGGACAGGGAACTGGGGTTGACACTGGTCAGGCAAGGCCTGCGCAGCAGCAGGAGATGCAGGTGCCACGGCTTCTAAGAGGCCAAAACCTGTGGGTACGAAGGGCTTACTGGAGGTGGCCCAAGAGCATGTGACGCTGGGGAAGGAGTCAGGGAGGGACACAAGTGGATAGAGGGATTTTTTTGAAAAGCAAAATGTCGGTTCTGAGAACTCACTGGAATGTCCCCGTGAGCAGCTAGCCAGGGTGGCCTCCAGCTGCTCCCTTTCAGGAGCCTTAGTGTCTGACAATAGCCCTGGCACCGATCCTGTGGTGCCATCACTGGGGCCCGTGGCATCGCCTTCCCTTCCTTCCTCTCCTCATTCCCAGTGGCCAGCAGCACAGGCCTTGCCAATCTGAACCTCCACTGCCACTCCCTTGAGACCCTGGGGTTGTTTTGGGGGTCCCCCACCCTCTCTTCCATGCTCTGGCTGCATGAGCTCCACTGGGCTCCTGGATGCCAGAGTCAGCCTCCCCAGACACCCCCACACAGCTTCACAGCCCCTCCTAACCTTCCTGATAGACACGCGCTTCTGAAAGAATAAGAAGAGTGAAACTCAGGCTGCTGGCTAACTCCCTTTCTAACCTGGACTGGACACAGTGTTAAAAAAATAACCCCCAGTGCACCAGGACGGCCAGGCCCGTCAGCTCTCGTGCCTGCCTCTGGCCTCCCCACAATGCACCAGCCCACATGCACTCCTTCCTCACACCTTGCTCAGCAAGGTCACAGCAGGTGTCTGTCACTTCCCCGCTTAAGTGCCACACTCTTTTTTTTTTTTTTAACCTCTGAGCTACATCCCAAACCCTTTAAAAAAAAAGAAAAGAAAAAAAAATTATTTTTTAGTTGTAGTTGGACGCAATACCTTTATTTTACTTATTTATTTTTATGTGGTGCTGAAGATGGAACCCAGGGCCTTGCCCGTGCTAGGGGAGCGCTCTACCGCTGAGCCACAACCCCAGCCCCATCCCAAGCCCTTTTTATTTTGAGCTAAGTTCTCACTAAGTTGCCCAGAGTGGCCTTGAACTTGTGATCCTCTTGCCTCTACCTCCTAAATCACTGGGATTACAGCCCACCACCCTCTTTTAAGGCCCTTGGTACTGGATCCCAGTGGTGGGGGTAGACTTGACTGCTCAGGCTGGGGAATCTGCAGGGAAGAGTGCAAAGTCTCGACCCTCATGAGCTACAGTTTCTTCACACCACAATGTGAGAAGACAGGAGAGAAGGCAGCAGTGAACTGACCCTGCTGCAACGAGAGAACCTGTCTTAAGAAGTTTGGGGCCTGTCTCGCTTCGGCAGCACATATACTAAACAAGAAGTTTGGGGCCTAAAAACAAGGGGGTTCCAAGTTAAAAAGTCACAACTGAACAGGTTAGTGCAGGAGCAATTCTGGAAAGAAGGGGATTTGCGCTCTGTGTTAACCTGGAGAAGAATTAAAAGGTCCTATTAGGTTAGAAAATTTGCCCATACTATAAACTTTTTTTTTCTGTACCAGGGATTGAATCCATGGGTGCTTAACCAATGAGCCACATCCCCAGCCCTTTTTATTTCGAGCCAAGTTCTCACTAAGTTGCCCAGACTGGCCTTGAACTTGAGATCCTCCTGCCTCAGCCTCCTGAGCTGCTGGGATTACAGGAGTGCGTCAACAGACCAAGCCCGTACTATAGACTCTTAAAAGTTGAGTGAACTGCTGAGCTGACCTAAGTGGGAGCTCATGGGTTCCCAAGCCTCCAGCAGATGGCTTCTGAGTCTTCTGCCCTGACAGGGGTCAGTTTTGCCCTGGCAGACTCCCCTCCTCCTGGTGTGCTAGAGGGTGGGAGGTGGAGTAAGGAACCCCAGCTCAGCTGAGCTCAGCGCCAGCTCCCAGTCCCCTCCTGCCCTTTCTGGGCTATTCTTAGCAAGAGGTGACCTCAGAATGCTCCCTCCAAGCAAAAATAACCCTAGAGGAAGTTGGTGGGTATAAATCTTCAATGACAAAACGCGTACAGCTAGTGAGCAAGGCAGGTCGCTCCCCAGGGTCTGTGGTCAAGGGCAGAAACTGTCCCTCATAAGCTCCAGCTGGAACCACCTATGAAGGACAAAAGGTTTTGAAGTGCTGTCTGGGCTTGTGACCAGGCAGGAACCGGCCTCTGACAGCTTCACTTGTCACCCTGCAACATCTCGGGCGCTGCTGGATAAGAAGATGCCCCTTCCTGCCCACGCTGACACATGCAGGCCGGTCCCCTCCTCCTCTTCATGGGCACTGGCCAGCCTGCAGTCCCTGGTCCAGGTGCCAGTTCTCTTCCTAAGCCCCGCCCAGCCTTGCAGCTGGCTTCCTGTTTCCTGTTGTCGGCAACATCCTGGCTCTGCAGCCAGAGCTGCCAGCAAGCCGGGCGCTGCCTGGGGTTAGGAGGCCCACTCTCAATCCTCAAGCCACTGCAGCCTTCCCCACTTAAACATGGGCTTCCTGGCATGTGGTCTGGTCACCTATATTTTTCTTGGTATGCACAGTTCTGTGCACTTTTTTTTTTAAACCTCCTTGCATTTGTACACTAACTTACCCTTTGGGAACCCAGTCAGCCAGGCTGAGTGGCTGTAGTGGTAAGGAGGAGAGAGCACTGTGAGCCCCGCAGTTGGGAGGCATGGAATTCAAGTCCTGAATCCTCTCTGAACCTCAGCCTCTTCATCCAAATGTTGGGATGGTAATGATGGAGATCCCATAAGCCTTCATTCATGATCTGTGTCCTCAGGGGGGTGACTAGGCAAAGGGCACGACACCAAGGGTCAAAACTAGCAGAAGGGACAAGCTCCCTCCACCTGCCTTTCAGATTCTCTGAGGTAAAAGGCCAGGTTTTGGTTTTAGATTTTTTAAAATTCTCTAGCCACTGAGAAGTTAGACTTTTTGTAAAATCGAAGTCAGGCACAGGGATGTGGCAACAATAGCAAACTGATTAAGAAAGCTCCTGGGGCTGCAGTTGGCTCAGTGGTGGGACGCTTTCCCAGCTGCACGGGTCCTGACTTCATCCCCAGTACCCCCAAAACCAAACTCCTATATACTCATTCTTGAGTTCTGTACGGACAGGTAACCAAACAGCACTTCTCCACGTGAGGTCTAGACCACTGCTGCCAGCACCCGGTCCCTGGACTTGTCACTTGTCTTTGATTCCTCAGCAGTTCATTTGTACTAACTTACAGACAGGGCAAGAAGGGAGAGGCCAGAGTGGGTGACAGTGGCTGAACGGGGCTTCATTTTCGAGCCAGGCTTTGGCGGGTGATGGCTCTGGGGCAGGCTGAGACCAGGGAAGGCTCAGAACAGGAGGGGCAGCAGGGGAAGTGAGCCAGGCGCGTTCAGCAAGAAGATGTGGTTTCTGTGGCCAAAGAGGAGGTACTGGGCACTGGTGAGGGTGGTGGGGGGCAGGAGAGATCAGATAATAATGAGCTGCAATGCCAGACAGAATATTCCAGATCTTGTCCCATAAGAAAGTCCCTAGGACCTGTGAACAGAGATATGCTGGGCAAGATATTTAATATGACTGTGTGGCCTCTTCTTTCTAGCACAATAGATTGGAAGATAAATCTTTTTTTTTTTTTTTTTTTTTTTTTTTTTGTACTAGAGATTGAGCCCAGGGGCCTAAGGACATTTAACACTGAGCTAGAGATACACCAACAGCCCCTTTTGTTTTTTTATTTTGAGATAGGGTCTCACTAAGTTGCTTAAGGGCCTCACTAAGTTGCTGAGGCTGGTCTCCAACTTGTGATCCTCCTGCCTCAGTCTCCTGAGTAGCTAATAGGTGTGTGCCACAGGACCCTGCTGGGAAGATAAATCTTTTTCTGGGTTTCTCCCCTACCTTGTGGTAGGTGCTCAGTAAGTGCAAAGTGTTCCTTGTGAGGGGAAGGAATGGGTGGGGGGTTCTAGAAAGCATGCTGTCCTGGGCACCCCAGGGACAGGTGGAGCTGGTTTGGGAGAGGGTGTAGCTAGAAGGCCAGCACAGCAGCACCCATAGTAGCATCCTGCTGAAGGCACAGACAGGCCTTGGGAGCAAAAGGAGGAGCAGTCCAAGACTTCTCAGCCTTGGGGCTGGAGAGGATGCTGGTGATATGCCTTGTCCCTCCCTGTCCAGCGTGGACAGTACAAAGTCGGCACAAAGGATCCCCCTGCTGACCCCATCAGGGCTAGCTGAGCTCCCTGCTCTCTCTGGGCTTAGTCCTAATCAGCTACTGTAATAGTCCCTGGCAAAGCTATTCTCAGGGCCACAGCTGCACCAGGACCCAGCGACACTCCCCCTGCTGCGCTCCTGGGGAGGGGAGGAGGCCCAGAGCAGCGCCTGCCCTCCCAGGTGCTGTGTGCTGAGGCCCTAGTCAGGACCCAGCAGTCCAGACACGGGCCAAAGGCTGCCCCCTGGCTGCAGGAAGAATTTCCCCTGCAGGCTCCCAGGGAGAGAGGTGCTGCCGGTGTTCCCTGGCTGTGGTTCCTCCATGAGTCCTCTCCAGCCACTGCCTCCCAGGAACGCCCCTGCCCAGGGCCTTTCCTGAGAGTCCTGGCAGCTGCACGTCTCACCTAGGACACGGCTGGACCAGGACTCACAGGATGCACATCACCTCCCGTGGCGGCTGCTCAGGGGCTAAAGCTGGGCCCCCCTCCAAGGCCTGCACCCCAGTCTGTGGACACTGGTCCCTGCCGTGGTGCAGGGACTTATTGCACTGCCAGCTTAGCGTGTTTGGAATCAGCTTTACTGTTTGCTTGTTTGTTTTGGTTTTTGGTGCTGGGGATCGAACCCAGGGCCTTGTGCATGCAGCTTTACTGTTTGCAAAGTACCCCCGTAGGCAGACACGGCAAGTATTATTTGCAGCCCTTTTTTACCAATGAGGAAGCAGCTCAGAGAGGTTAAGTAACTTGCTCAAGGTTAGGCAGCTGGGAAGTAGTAAATTCAAGTGCTGTTTCTTCTGTGAAACTGATTTCTGTGGCCTCTTAAAGAGGAAAGGCTGGTCAAGGGCAGGCCTGGCATTGCTGAGCACCAGCTGGGTAGTGCTTCAGCCCATTTCATTGTCACTGTAGTCTACAAGGAATGCATCCTTATCACCCCTATTTTTCACAGAAGAACCTGAGATTTGGACCTCCTTCATGGTCACAGGTAGTGAGCTGTGGAGCTCGGGTTTGAACCCTGCTGGATGCCAAAGATGGTGTCTCTCCTGTGCTGGAACCCACTCTTCTTCCCCCTCGTTGTCCATCTGTGGGCCATTTCCTGTGCCCTCTGACCCTTCTCAGTGATGCCTTCCCTCTGATTTCAGAGACTTACAAATTGGAGTCAAAGGGTTGCTGGGTGTTTATTTGATACAGGTGGTGGCTCTTGTTCCCAGCAACTAGATGGGGAAAAGGAAGTTAGCTCTGCAGGTCTCAGCTGAGCCTCAGGAGGCAGGCAGGGCCCACGGGGAGCCAGGTGTGGACTCTGACTCCAGCCTGGCTCCCCACGCACCCACCCACCTTCTCCTCCAAGGTGCCCTGTGGCAGAAGAGTGTGCAGCAGCCTCCCAGGAACTGGCCAGTATTGCCCGCTGCAACTGGGAATTCCTTTGAAGTCCCAGTTTATCTTTCATTGCCATGTGAACTTTTCATTCCAAGCCATACAACACCCATGTTGGTTTAATGTTAAAGTGTTTACAGGTGCTTAATTCTACCCCTCTTGCCCACTCGAGCAGATTGGTAGTGGTGCACTCTATCACGTGGCAGGTGCCCAAATCTCCCACGTCTAAGAACCTACCTCCCCAACTCTGCTGTGCTCTCCTGGGCTCCCGGCCCTGCTGAGAGCATTTCCTTGAAGGGCTGAGTTACACAGCCAGAGCCCCTGACTCCCCCTCACCTTCTTGCTCCAAGTTTACCATTCTCAGCTAGAAGGGACTAAAAGAAAGGAACCAGCTGTCTTTGGTGCTGGGAAATAATTATCCACCTCTGAGTTTAAGCCCTCAGGGAGGCAGACCCTCCAGCCCACAGCCTTGCCCTTCGAGCTCCCTTCATCTTGGCAACCCCAGCACTCCCCCATACCTCAGCGGAGCCTGGTGCTTGCAGGGCAGCCTTGCAGCCTCCACCCCTGCGGGACTTCAACAGCGCCCCGGAGCTCCTCTTACAAAGAAAGGAGCTCAGCCTGGGTCCTCTCCTCTCCCTGAACAGATGCCCAATCTCAGGTCCCACTTGGAGTCCTCCTGTTGGAGTCTGAGGCCCAGGGTGGGTGTGTGGATCATAGGGAGGGCCCGAGCAGCCAGGCCAGGGGCTCAGTCCAGTCCGGGGAATCCAGCAGACTCTTTGCTGCTCTTCCAGAGGGAGGCTGGGAGTCGGGGGCCTGTTTGAAATCCCAGCTCCAACACCCACCAGCCAAGCTCCCTGGCCTTGTGGGACCTCCAGTTCTCAATACTAAATAGGGAACTGTGCGGGTGGCTGTGGGATTAAAGAATGGGGAATGTGAGCGAGCTCTGGAGCTCACTTAACATCCGCGGGTCCTTGCAGGATGTACATCACTGCTACCCAGGTCGTGTGTGTGTGTGTGTGTGTGTGTGTGTGTGTGTGTTGGGGGATGCGTGGGACAGGACACTCACAGGTGGGTGCTTCCGCTTCCGGCCAGGCCTCCCCACCTTCCGGGCCGTGGCACTGGGCTCCTGGCGCTCCTCCTTGCCACGAGGCTCCTCCTGTTCTTCTCCCTCCTGTGGGCACAGACGACACAGCCAGTGAGCCAGAGCTAATCTAAGAGGCACTTCCTTCCAGAACCATCTGGGCTGGCTCTGGCCTCCTCCTATCCCATCCCCATGACAGCCACACTCCCAGAGCTGTGCCCTGCTGCCTGCCCCCACAGGGTGAGCGCCACCTCTGGCGGTCTGGCAAAGCTGGTGCCACCCTGAGTGCCACACTTAAATGTATCTGGGGGGATTTTCAGGGGACCCCGCTGTCTCAGCAAAGCACTATTCCCTCTTGTGATCACAACCTCTCAACCACGAGATCATAACACATGCATTGATAAAGGATTTGTTTCTGAATTAGGAGCTTATTTATATGAAAAAAAAATCTTACACAAGTACAAAAAGTCAATGAGTAACCTATTTAATGAATCTCCTGAAAAGTATAAAATCACACGAGAAGTTAAATTGAGTGGTGCCTGTTTATCATGCACACAATACTTGAAGTGAGGGCTACTGTACAGGATGCAGGACTTTTATAGCTGCTGTCAATACCCCTGCCCTGGAGCTGGGCCACGTGGCACTGGAACTGCGCGTTCGAGGCACCCGGGGAGTGTCTCGCGGACCACATCTTGCCTCTTTTTTCGTGACCCTTTTGTCATCCTCCCCCGTGGCAACAGTACCTGTGCAGGGCCAGGCCCTCTTGTTAAGTCTCCTGGGGCAGAGACATAAACCTAGAAAGTCCTGCCTCACTGCTCCAGTCTGGCCACAAACCACCCACAAGTCCCTTCTGACTCAGCCAGGCTCTGGCATGACTAATCACCACCAGAAATAAGGTTGAGGTAGGAGAGAGAGACCCCTGCCCAGCGGAAGGGCAGCAGGCTGCTCCAGGGCCCTGCACGCTGTGGAGCTGAGTTCAGGGCTCTCCCGGGGAACAACCAGCCAGAGAGACAGCACCGCAGGAGAGAAGAGCAGGGCGCCCAGGTTTCCTGGAGATCCAGTTGAGATGGCCCTCGGCTTCCCACTCAACTTTCATTTCCTGTGATTTCAAAATAGCTTGTGGTTTGCCACATTAATGTTCAGGTAATGAAGGGACATGAGAATGAAAACCTCCTGCCACCAACTGCAGACACCAAGCCCAGGGGAAGAGTCTCGCTGGCCCCTCTACCTGTCCCCATCCATTCAAGGCATGTCCACGAGACAGACCATCGCAGCTCAAGTCCTGGGGGCCTCCAAAGACAGGCCGGGGAGGGTGACAGAGGCTCCAGGCCTTGGCACCCAGCGGTGGCCACGGTCATGCTGGAGAGAAGGCCATGCTCTTAAAAGAGATGGAGAACGGTCACCCATGCACTGTGGGAACAAGAAAGGTGACAGCTGCCACCAGAAACCAAAGTCGGCTGATATAATGATGTCAGGACAGAGATGGGGCCAGAGCTCATAATGCTGGCCTTCAGGAGCACTGTCACCAGAATGACACGGCAATGAGCACAAAGGGCCTGGAGAGGGCTGGAGAGGACGATTTAAGGAGCTCAGCCCAGAAGGGGAGGAAGCCAGAGGACAGAAGGGCCTGCACTGTCAGGGTCCAGGGTGGAGGGAGGCGGCCAGAGGGCAGAGGTCCTTGAGGGGTTCCCTTCAGGAAAGCACAGCAGAGGAGCAGTGCGACAGCCAGGCCCAGGGGAGGCAACCCGCTGGAAAGGGAGCTTTTTAGGGCTGGGAAGGCCCAAGCCACTGGAGGTCTGAGGGCATGTGCCTGCGGGAGGCCAGGTGGCTGGATCTGAGCCGCCCCCCAAGATCCCACAGACAGCCCGCTAAGAAAGGATCGTGCAGGGTGGTGCACACCTCCCGTCCCAGCTACTTGGGAGGCTGAGGCAGGAGGATGGCAAATTCAAGGCCAACTGGGCGACTCAGTGAGACCCTGTCTCAAAACAAAAATTAAAAAAGGGCCAGGGGGGGCTGGCGGGGTTGGGTTGGGGCTCAGTGGCAGAGCATTTGCACGTGTGAGGCACTGGTTTAATCCTCAGCACCACTTAAAAATTAAAAAATAAAGGTATTGTGTCCATCTACAAGTAAAAAAAAATATTTAAGACAGAAGTAAAGCACCCCTGTACCAAAAAGGGGGAAATGGGGAGACAAAGGTGTCCATTCTGCCTGCTTCCCAGGTTTCTCAGGAAACAAATGGTTTGTCCCTGATTTGTTTTGTTTCCTGCTGAATCCCCTGAGCCGAGGATAGATTCTGGAAGAACTCCTACTGTCCAGAAATTCTGGGCTTTGAACTATTTTTACAACAAACAACACTTATTACAAAGGGCCTTATTTGACTCTCTCACTTTTATTCTGAACTAATCAGAGATGTGAAAGCCAATTGGAAACTCTGATCAGCAAAAAGAAACCACGGTCACCACACGGCAAGGACTAAAAACAAGTACACTTGATGTTTCAGGACGGGCAAGCCCCAGCTCCCACCGGGCACAAGGGCAAAACCTTTGGGGTCTCTGACCGGCAACCCCACACCATAAGCACCCACTGCCGGTCCTCACAGCACATCTGTCTGTCACACACGCTGTCCAGGCAGGCTGGCAGTGCTCAGCACATTTTTTCCCCTGTTGGATTCAATACAGGGCAATCCAACCCAGGAAGAAGGGGCGGAGCCCCCATGCGAGGCCACCTCTCCAGGGTCCCGCCCTGTCCAGAGAGGTGGAGAACACCAGGCAGGGTGCTGTGTGCCCAGCATGAGGCAAGGTGCACTCAGGTCACGTGCACCTCTGGGTTAGACCAAGTCTCCATGGGACCCTTGCTCAGAATTCACAGCCAGGTCTGGCCCTTGCCCTTTGCATTTGGCCCTGAAGCACAGCTTTATGAAAAGCACATTATCTTCTGCCAACGCGTCATTCTTCCATGATGGAGCCCAAGCACAGGGCAAAGTGGAAGGAGACCTTGGGGCTCTGGGCCTGCTGTGGTTCACGCTGCCGGGCAGGGGCTGATGCTCCGAGCAGGGTGAGCAGATGGCCGGGGCCATGCCCTCAACGGCTCCACGGAGGCGTATCAACTGGTTTATTTTCACATCTGTCACGGGGTCTGTTTTATTCAATATCTTTGCTGATGGGTTGAGCAAAGGAATGTAAAATATGCTTATCAAATCTGCAAGTAGTACTGAGTTAAGAGGCATCACTAACACTGTGAAATAGAAGAATCTGATCCACAGCAACTTGAGCAGCTGGGAAGCAGCAACGCGTTTAGCGGGAACAGATTTGGGGCCAGGTTGGTTTCCTCGTCTGTCAAGTAAGGGACTGAATTAGCCCTTCCAGCAGCAGTGAAGGAGGAGGACTAGAGACAGGTGGGCGGGGATTTCTGCTCTGCCCTCTCCTTACTAGTCACTTCAAGCTCCTTCTTCTCTCTGTGCCTTGTTTTCTTCATCCATAAATTGGGGGTAATGATACTTCACAGCAGCGGGATACGTACGAACGGAGGTAATCAATCAAAAGCTCGCACGTGACAGTCACTCAGAGCTGCTCACTTCCTCCCTGCTCCACGAGGCTGACTAGAACATTTCACACAAGCACAGCACTCCCACCCTCCTCCGGGTCCCTCCCTGCCTCTTGCCATCCCAGCTGGTTGCATGTGCAGCCATCACTCAAGGCTCAGACCCAGCCCAACATCTGGCTGGTGCCATGGCGATAAGATACTCCGCGCACTGGGACGCCTGATCTTTCCAAAATGAAACGCTGATTATGTCACTAAACACAGTGTTAACCCAAGGGGGACCCCAGGGCCTGCAAGTCAGGCCCACTCCTCAGCCCTTGTGCAGGAAGCTCCCCAGGACGTCTGGATCACCTGGGCCTCCTCTCCAAGCGGGCCCAACAGACTGCAGCGGGTGCAAGAGCAGCTGCTCCCCCTGGCCCGTGGGCCGACTGTTTCCTCTGCCACCTTCCCCTCAGGCTTCCCAGCAAACCCAGACTCCCCTTTCCAGCCTTGCATCCCTTCCCCTGCACCCCCTTCCCATCCCCTAGCTAGACCGGCCTGATAAACTGCTCCTCTCCCCCAGCACCCCATCCTGCATTCCATCTCAGCACTGCGCTGGCCAGGCCATGAGCTCCTCCACAGAGGTGACAGGCCTTCACACGGCATCCACACTGCCCCGTCTGATGCATGCAGCATGAGACAGACAGTCCAAAACACTGGATGAGTGGCTGTCGCAGAGTAGGTGCTCAATAAATAACTGAGTCTGTACACACCGATGAGGAACATGAACAAGTACACAAACCCAAGCAAATACAGTGTGCCTGATTTGCCGGCGCTACTCAGAGCTTTACATCTCCAGAATCAGGAAACGGGATGACTAACTCGTACTTTCTAGGCTTAAACGCAATTGTCACTTTACATTTATGTAATTCTTTATGGCTTTCAAAGCACCTTCACATTTGGGTGCCTCTTAGATGAGGTGGTTCCCATCAGCCTCTGTCTAAACTTCTGAGGCTATGATCTGACCTACATTTCAGCGCAGCTCACTGGATGGATTATTTTAAGCCACATACAACTTCTCATTCTGATGAGCTGGGCTATGATGATAATAATCTCTCACATTGGTACAGTATAGGGTAATTAACAAAGCATTTCCACGTATGTTGTTTCATTTTATTCTTACGCTTTACAGCAAGCAGAGGTGGTATTACTTTTTTCCATTACATAAATGGGAAATGAAGCCCAGAGAGGTTATCTGACTCTGAGAGATCAGAGGACTAGGAGGCCTTCAGAACCAAAATTCAAATCTTTTCAGGGCTCGGCCTTGAAAATTGCAAATCGTGTCACTACAACCCACCATGCTGTGTTACACACACACACACACACACACACACACACACAAGACACAAACATGCAGGGAATGCAAGGGGAGGGCAGCCACCAGGCCCATCATGCCAGTCCCCTCCCTTAAGAGATATATGTCCCTCAGGATCTTTGCCCAGAGACAGTCAGAGAGACATGTGTGCTCCCTTCAATATTTAAACCGGATGCTACTGACCCGGCATCCGCTGAGCAGATGTCTCAAGTTGGTGTTTGAGTCGAGGGGATGAACTTGCCGGATCTAGTCAGCCACTTGCCCGGGGTCCCCTGGGACAAGAGGCACGTACAGCCTCTGCCAGCTAGCTGGCTGGCCTCCCAGTGACTGTCTGTGGTTGTGGAATTCAGCGAAACGAATTGGCTTCTGCAGCTCACGGAGCCCTGGGCTGCCTGAGCACCAAGTTGCAGGAGCCACCCCCTCGGGATCTTGGACTCACATAAAGCACGTGGGACATGGGCAGACACTCACATACAGGCGTGCCCAGGCCCACACTGCAGAGGTGGCTCTGGCTAGAGAGGCCAAGGGCAGAGGCTGCAGTGGTTGAATTAGGAATCGCTGGAGAAAGCTCACTTCCACAGCCCTCTAAACCCTTGCTTTACCTGACCTCAGTCACCCCCCAAAGCTCATCAGGCCTTTATTTCAATTATTCAATAAATTCAGCAAACATGCCAAGGGCGGTGGCCAACAGCTGTAATCCCAGCTACTCAGGAGTTTGAGGCAGGAGGGTCAAGTATAAGGCCAGCCTCAACAATTAACAAAGGCCCAGAATGCAGCTCACTCATGGAACGCATTGCCCAGCATGCACGCACACACCCCTGGTTCAGTTCCCAGCACTCCAAAAACATAAAATTCTGATGATGATGGTATTAAAAAATTCAGCAAAGATTCATTGGCTTCATATTATAACTACCAATGGACATCATCGCTTTGCCCGAAGGCCACAGTCCTGGAGGGCAGGGATCATGTCTTAGTAGACCCTTTGAGTCCCTCAGAGCTTCTAAGTACATGCACACAGCAGGTGCCTTATAAATGCTAAATGATTGAAAATGGTCATGCCTGCTGACTTCCACAGGTCACCCCACCTCCTTCCACAGCTGCCTCCTTGCTTGGAGGCACCCCACCTTGCTTGGAGGCACCCCAACTCCCTCACAAGTTGCCTCCTTGCCTTTGTTAAAACATCATCCGGTCTTGTTTTATTGACTACCTGGACAATAAATGTACAAAGTTGCTGAGTGAACTGCCTGAATATTTTCAGCCTTTGTTACAGCATTAGAATAGTTTACAGTGTTTACCTATACTGTTCTGCAGCAAATACAATGCACGTGGGGTGGGGGCCCTCACATTATTTTGGAAAGAAAATAAACACAGAGTGGGCAGGGCCTCACCCCCCACACACACACAAGAGGCCAAACACAGGGGTGTGCTCAAAAAAAATCATTGAGTGCCTACTGTGTACTGGATAAAAAGGTAAGGAAACAAACGGAACTCAGTCTAGAGGGAGAGACAATACTAAACAAGACCCAGCTGAGCCATGCTGAGGGCCAGAGGGGAGCGTGCCCACTGCTTGCTGGCAGCCAACTCCATGGGCACCCGGCCCGTTCCCGTCCACTCCTTCAACAGCCCACCCAGACTCTCTGCTGGCCTTGCTCTACAGAGGCAGACCAGAAAAAACTACCTCGTTTTTTGAGACACTTGCCAAGTATGTTAACCTGGCTAAGCCTCTCTTGCTCACCTGTAAAATGGGATAACGACAGCAGGTGCCTCTGGAGGGACTATGAACATTAAATAAAGTTAATTGCGGTGAAAAGGAGACTCCTTTATGAGCCCTTTCCCATGGCCTGTGGCTCAGAGAGGCAGTTACAGGGCAGAATCAGGCCTCCTGGGCCCAGCCCAATTGCTAGAAATTAAGGGCCATTCCCTGATGGTCCAGGGACACCTGCTCCAGTTGGGTCCCCCCCTTCCCCTCTGCACATCTGAGTCCAACCTTTCCCACTCTGTCCCTAGAGGACCCACCTTCTCAGCAGAACATGCTCTGACCCTAACCTGCACATTAAGAGAAGGAGGAATCAAGTGACTGTGGACTTAGCCCTGGCCCCTCACCTGGATCCCTGAAGGTATCCACAGCTCCTGTCATCAGAAGGTGGGTCTCACTGCCACTTACCTTGGTTTTGCTTCTGTTCAATGGGCAAAAGGACCTCAGCCCTCTCGTACCTGTAGACCCAGCAAGAGGAGCTCCCCTCCATGTGCAGAGCTCACAAGGGACTCCAAACCCACAACAGTGACATGCCTATCTGGTTCCCTGAGCTTCCCCACACCACAAAGGGGTAGGTAGGCAGACAGACAGATGGACAGATAAAGTGAAAGTCATCCAAAATAAAGTATAAGGCTAACTTAATATATATACCAGCTCCTTGCGTTAACAGCTCGCTCACAGACACCATCTACCTAAACACCTCAGGCCAGCGAGGAGCCCTCTCCCTGCCCGGCGCTGGCGCTGCTGAGTCATGCACCGGAGGTCAGACTCAAACACGGGTCTGTCTCCAGAGCCCCACTGACCCACCAAGACCGTACCAACTGCAAGGCTAACTGCAGGTGACATTCAATCAGGTCTGTTTCAAGAAATGTCTAGACAATCTGAAACCCAAAATGTAGGTCCTGGGCAGGTCACAAGTGGTCAGTATACATCACAGACCTGTTGAATGTACCTGGGCATCTAATAACTCCATGAGTAAAAATGTACACATCATTATCCATGTGCTGTGTTCCTGAAGGGGAAAATGGCTTTTTCTATTTAAATGTCCCCAAGGTTTGCTTTTTTTTTTTTTTCAGTACTGCAGTCCTCAGGGCCTCCTCGCACACACTAGGCAAGCCACAGAGTTTCAGCCCCAGCTGTTTTCTTAAATTTTGAGACAGGGACTTGCTAAGTTGTTTAGGCTGGCCTGGAACTTTCGATCCTCCTGCCTCAGCCTCCGGAGTAGCTGGGGTTACGGGTGTGGGCCACTGCGCCTGGCAGGGGGAAGGAAGTCTTTTAAAAGACTCCAGTGACTAGCCAGCCCCAGGTGACTATGCAGGGGCATCTGAACGCAGTAAAGCCAGATCCTGCCCGGGAAGACTGCTTTCCTGCAGACCTGTGGACCTGCAAGAACCCCTGAGATTGGAGCTGGTGGAAACCCTGCCCAGGGACGCCCTTGAGCTTGGGTACCAGGGCAAGGAAGTGCTCAGGGCCCAAGGGAAATCAATGCTTGCCAGCCCTCTGGGCTGGACTTTGACGGGGAAGGGAAGGAAGGAGTTCCAGCCCCAGGCTGAATGCACGTGTGTGGTGTGTGTAGACAGGCACGCAGGCGCTCCTGCATGCTCCCAGCACAAGGACACAGCCCTGCTGCCTCTCTACACAGCAGGACAGGGCACGGGTGTGTGTCGTGGGGCAAGTGCCCCAGAGTCCCTGCCCACTGCTGCATGGCCCAGCTGTCTTGGTATCTTCCTAGCCCCTGTCCTTTGCAAGGCCCTCTGAGAGTGCTCATCAGTCCACCGTCGATCTGTGGAGCCTACTATCCCTTTCCCTGGAAAGGCATCTGAGTCTGAAGGAATAAAGAGGGAGGGAGAGAGGAAAAGAGAAGAGAGGAATGGAGAGGGGAATGGTAAGAAGCACTGTGTCCAAGGTGTTCAATCAAAAGAACCTATGGGGAGCAGATGTGCACATGTGCAGACACATGCAATCCTGCACATGAGCCTGAATATATGAGCTCCTGCTGCAGGCGAAGTGCCCTCAATGTCCTCCTCCACCCCACCCCAGGGCAAAGCATGCTGCACAGAGACAGGCTTCTCTGAACACCCTTTCAGTCTAAACAAATACCCTTGAACCTGTAGCACCAGAAACCCGAGCAGGACTATGGTGCATCACAGCGGAGTGGCACTGTCCATGCCATTCCCTTTCACACAAGAGGCATCCAGAAGGGCACAGAAACCAACAGCAAGGTTGCTGGGTTCCAACCTCTGTACTACCTCCTATAGCTGTTTGACTTTAGGCAAGTGACTTAACCTCTCTGAGACTCAGTTTAGACCTTCGTAAGAAAGAATAATAAAAATAATAGTGCCTACCTTATCGGGCAATTATAAGAATTAAATAAGAGGCTTGGCGCCATGGCACACGCCTATAATTCCAGTAGCTCAGGAGGCTGAGTCAGGAGGATTTCGAGTTCAAAGCCAGCCTCAGCAACTTAGAGAGGTCCTAAGCAACTCAGTGAGACCCTGCCTCTAAATAAAATACCAAAAAGGGCTGGGAATGTAGCTCAGTGGCTAAGTCCCTCTGGGTTTAATCCCTAGTACCAAAAAAAAAAAAAAAAAAAAAAAGAAAAGAAAGAAAGAAAGAAAATTAAATAAGGAAATGCACATACAGAATACCCAGCGGTCAGTGCTCAGTACGTCTTGGCCATTGTTTCTGAGGTAGAGGAGAGAAGAGGGCCTTAAGACTGGGGGGATGGCCAGAGGATCTGCACTCCGGCCAGCTCCAATGCGTCTGTGGGGATCTGAAGAGATCCCCGAAATGTTCTCGGTCCCCTGTCCTGCTCCACTTGCTCCTTGCCCTCTCTTCCACACAGGGCTGGCCCTCTACCTCCAGGTCCCCTCTAAGCGGCTGGCCTCTACTTCTTGCTTCCTGTCCCGTTCCCCTCAAGGCCAGGCTCCTTCCCTCTGCCCTGTTACATTTACCAACAGACTCACCCTGACCCCAACCCCAGACATTGCCCCCTCAGCCTGCTCCCCCTGCCCACCCGTGGATGGCAGGGGTGGGCTGGCAGGTGCTGGGGGGCACTTATATGCCTGGACCTGCCCGGGCACCCCCCGCCAGCGTGTCCACTTTGGCTCCTTGCCCCACCTTCCTCCCTCGGCCCTAGTAACGACTCCCCTGTGGCGGGGTGGCAGCCACTCTCATCTTTCTTTCCATCGTATCCATAAAACACTTCCTGAGCACACACCGTGGGCTACTGTGGGCCTGGGGACTCCTACAGAAGAAAGGGCTGAGACCCCACTCCCCAGGGGCACCAGACACTACCCACACCAGTCATCCTCAACTGTTGGTGGCCACAGACCCCCTGCTTAAAACCTGGACAGTCAGAGTTCCTGACTCAGCAGGCCAGGGGTGGGCCTGAACGTCATCTTCAACGCCCTCCAGGTGGTGCGGATGAGGCTGGTCACATTTTGATCACGGCTGTCCACCGCAAGCTGTGATCCAGGGCAGATGGAAGCCAGCGCTCCAGGGCATTCAAGATCCGGACAAGGCCCGCAGGCAGAGGGGACAGCGTGAACAAAGGCCTGGCACCCAGGAAGCACTCAAGTGGTATCTGGAGGCGGGACTGGGACAGGCTGGAAGGGCAGGTGGAGCCGGTGATGGAGGGGCCAGTGGGCAGCCGCACCCCTTCTCTCTGGCTACCCAAAGAACTCCTCTGTGCCAGGTGCCCCCGACAGCTTCACCAGGCTCTTGGGCTACAGACCAACCCATGTCTCCCCTCTGCAGCACCCTGCCCCAGGGCTGGCTTTAATGGCAGCTGGCAGTGTCTCTATCCCCCCGCCCCAGGCAGCTCCCTGGCTCTGCTGGAGCCAGCCCAGAGGTGCCATAGAGGTGTGCCAGGTGAGCCAGCATGGTGGTGGGGAGGAGGCACACAGTGCCCCGGCGCTTGTCTACCTGGATCACTGCCATCTTTTGGCATGATCACCTGCCCTGCTGCCTGTGAGTGCGCCTGCTTTATCGGCACCAGCATCTGGAGCTGGGGTGTGTTTGTTGCCATTGGAGCCAGAGCAGTTACTATGGGTAGATAATAATAGCAATCGTAATCCTTCATAATTGGACCAGACTTTGCTGTCTGCAGGGCACTTCCATGCCCATGACCTCATCTGACTTCCACAATCGCCCTGTAAGACAGGTGAGGCTAGAGTTACTATCCCCATTTTCCAGCTGAGCAAACACAAGCCCAGATGGCCTGAAGTCACTTCTCCCGTAAGTGGCAGACTTAGGATTGGGCAGGGGACTTTTGACTCCTGGGGCGGTGCTCCTTCTCTATCCATAACTGTCACAACGCAGAGCTGATCTGCTGTTGTCTGGGGGGATGGGGGAGGAGAGCTCTGTGGTCCGGTCACAGGAGGAGTCTGTCCACCTGTGGGGGATGGCTGGCCAGTAACTGCAGGAGCACTGGTATGAAGGTGTGCTAACATCTGTCAGGACATGGGACTCAGGGTAGGAGGAGGCTCAGAGCCACCCAACCACTAGGGAAATGAAACCAGACCCCAGGAGGGGAAGGAATCATCCAGAGCCACAGCCAGCCCTGAGCAGAGGTGGACCCAGGTCCCTGACTTTGCGGCTGCAAGCTCCAGGTGTCTGTGCTGCCTGAGTCCTGAGCAGGAGCACCCTGGGGAGCCAGGTGGCTGGTACTTGTCTGGAACCCAGTGACTACAGAGGCTGAGGCAGGAGGATTACAAGTTTCAGGCCAGCCCAGGAACTTAGCAAGACCCTGTCTCAGAAAATAAAAAGGGTTGGGATGTAGCTCAGTGCCAGAGCACCCCTGGGTTCAACTAACAAAAGAGAAAGGAAGGGTACTCCGAAAGGTCTGTAGGACCACCTGGACTGTCAGTTCTTTGCTTGTGGGATTAGAAAGAAGGGAATGGACCTGTAGTCCCAAGAGCCCTGCACAGGGCCACAGCACACACTGATGCCCCTGCATGCTCTGCCTGACTGTGCCCACACACCCCTGGGACTCAGCAGGGTTCTAGGCTAGGAATTCCTGGCCTCATGTGCACACGTGTGTGTGTGTGTGTGTGTGTGTGTGTGTGTGTCCCCACAGCAGGAACCATGCAGGTGGCCTTGGAAGGGCTCAGATCCGGGGGGGCAGGAGACCAGGCTCTCATTTGGACCCACCACTGACTAGCTGGGCTCAGTGTCCCTATCTGGACATCAGGGCCATCTGTCGTGCCCTGCTTGTTTCAAAGGTTGTCCCTGAGGACAAATGGAACAATGGATGGAAACCACCCAAACCCAGAAACACACTCTAAGAACAAGCAAGTCCAGGAAAGAGGTGAGCGTGAGAGGGATTTCTCAGCATGGCATGCAAGGCAGGCAGAGCTGCCCTCCTTGGGGTGGGTGCCTACTTGGGGCCCCCCATACCTGGTGCCAGGGGTCCACCCTGTGCCAGAAGAACAAACTGCTGCCCCCCAAGAACAGGCCCTGCCACTGCTAGACACCACCCAGCATCCCAACCCTTCAGAAGGCAGAGGGAACTGTGGAGACAGGCCAGGAAGGGCCACTGTGGCTCCCTTGGAGGATGACCACGGAGTTGACGACCCGCTGACAGAGGGAAAAGAGGTCCCAGTGTTGGAGTCAGAAGTCTTTTTTCCCATGGGTGGTCACAGCTTAGGAGGTCCCAAGGCGGCCTGTGAATTCTGATGAAAGCCCCTTCAACCGACTCAGGCTAAACCTGGAGTTCAGCAGAAGAATGATGAGGTTACCCTCGTGGGACTCTGAAAACAGGGGGGCCACCAGCTCCATGGCCAGAAGCTACATCAAAGATCATGCAGTGACACTCTCTCAAGGAGCCCGAGTGTTGGGTGAGGAAACACCACCTCTAAGGGATGCTGCTGTCCCCAGCCACTGAGTATCTGAACACAGCAGTGTGCCTGTGTGGGTGATGGCCCTCGGGAAGTCACTGAGCACCCTGGGAAGCAGGCAGCTAAAACAAAGAGGTGGAGTGACTCACCTGAGGACTCACAGTAACAAAAGGCAGATTCTACAAGGGAGTCGGGCTGTGGGACTCCCTTCAGAGCTGCTGGGATGGGGTTTGAGTCTGTGCCCATCACCACGGCAGCTGAAAGCTGGGGCCCTGGAGCCAGGCTACTGGGTCCAAACTCCTGTCCCACCCCCGGATCTTCACCTCTCCAACCCTCAGCTTCCTCATCACCAAAACAGGGCGTCAAGGGTCCAGACCACCCTGCGGAGGAGAACCAAGGGAACTGCCGGCCTGACCGCACAGGAGCAGCGCTCAGCACAGCCGAGTGGTCACTCTGTGGGGACAGGGTCCTCCTGCTCCCCAGGCATCAGCCAGAGGGTGTCCTGGAGAGCCACTTGCTCACCTTCCGGTCTTCCTCACGCTCCAGAGCGGAGCTGCTGGTGTCCCCGGGGCCGCTGGAGGGCATTGCGGGCAGCTGGGCGCTGGGAGGCAGGCTGGGGCTGCGCGGGGCTGGGGGGCTGCCGGGCTTCGGGGAGGGAATTATCGTGGCCTTGGTCAGCGAGAGTTGAGACTCAGCATAGAGCCCAGCGGGAGCCTCGGGGAGACGCGGCCTCAGTTGGCGTGTGGGTCTGGGCCTCCGTGCCTCCACCTGTGGGGGGAAGAGAGCGTCAGCAGGGTGGCGCACCAGGCCCGCTCCCACCTGAGCCCCGGGGCCAGCCGGGCCTGCGACCCCCTGGCCCTGCTCTCCCCTCGTAGTCTCACCAGCACCTCAGACGCAGGGACACCGAGGCCGACTGGCCGGCCAGCACCTGTGCCCCTCGGGCACCTCCCCACCAGGGTGGCCTCCCGGCTGCTGTGGCCGTGGGTGCCACTTCTGGGACTTCCAGAGGCCTCCTGCCTCCTCCTCCTCTGCTCTCACATCCGTCCTTCCCTTTGAAAGCTTCCCGCACCCCCTCCCACTGCGACAGCCCCGGGAAACCCCAGCCTCCCCAGGCCCCCGGCCCTGCCTTTCCCTTCTCCTCTGTCCTCACCCGACCCCACCCCCACGGCTCCTGCCACGTGGAGGAAGTGAGTGGCAGTCACAGGATGTAGTGAAATGAATGTCACCTCACGTCGGGGGCCAGCGCCTGGGCCAGCGCCTGGGCCGGGGAAAGGGGGGCCTGGCGCAGGCCGGGCTGGCGGTCCAGGGGGCGCCCCGCGGGGCGAGGTGCGGCCCAGGGAGGGTGCGGGCTGCCTGCTGGCCGCCCAGGGACAGGCCCCATCTGCCTGCAGAACTGGTGGGCTCCAGCGAGCCCCAGGCTGAGTTTTAGGGGCTTTTCTTCCTCCCTGTTCCAGGTGTGGGCTTCCAGCCAGTGAAATAACAAAGCCTGGTGCCTGGGCCACAGCTGGGTGGGGGTGCTGTGTCAACCCCCTCCCGCAGGGAGCAGAGGTCTCCGCTCCCACCCCCGGAGACAGCGCCAAGCCCCTGCCTCGAGTGCTGGCCCGCGGGAGGGGACTGGCAACAGCAGGAAAGTGGGAGGCAGGCTGGATCGGGGCCACCCACACCCTTCCCCTTCCAGTTCCCGGCTCTGCTTCCCAGCTCTCCTCCCTCTTGGGCTTTTCCTCCCTTCCCCCTCCAGCCAGGGCTCCCTGGAAAACCAGGAACTGGAGACAGCACAGCCTGGGCTCTCCCATGGGCCCAGCTTCTTCAGGGGGCTGGGTGCAAAGCCTGGGAGGTGGGTGCCCCCTATCCAGCTCTGCCCTGGGGTAGCCTGGGCAAGCCGCAGGTGGGAGGAGCCTTCTTGGGGCAAGGACAGGAAGGGTCCCTCAGTTACAAACCCAGACAGGATGGAAAGCCTGGGTGCAGGGTGGGTGGGCAGCTGTGCCCTCCAGGAGGCCGGGGGGGGGGGCAATGCACCCTATCTCCCACACCCGGGGTCTCGGCACCTTGCTGGGCTCCATGAGGGTCAGCTGCTGGATCCCTGAGAGTGTGGATGGCAACCGCGAGTGGCCCGCCCCCCCCCCCCCCAGATCCTGTGCAAAGCCCAGGACGGCGCTCCTCATGTGGGCAGCTGCCAGTACCTCCTGGTCTATGTGGAATCTAAGGCTCAAAACAGCAATGGGTGGCAGGAGGCAGGAGGCAGGAGGCAGATCTCTTGACTCCTGTGTTCCGAGGGGCGGGTTTCTCTGGGAAGCTACATCCCCCAACTCACACCACCCCACAGAAGCAACTGCAGAGTCCAGTGGAGAGCTCACCCAACCCCGAGCACCCCGAGTCTTCAGCCATTATCAGTCATTGATAGTCCTCGGTCATTGATTAGTCCTCAAGCAATCATCTCCAATCACCCCCAAGTCAAAAACTTCAAAGGATGCAGAGTCTGGCTAGAAGGAACATTTAGCCCAAAGCCAGCAGATCAGAGCCCGGTTCTGCCTGGGCTTCTCCTCTGGCCCTCAGATCTTCGTCAGTGAGATGGGGAAGCTAGTCTGGCTGACCTCCAGGACCTCTTCTAACCCTGACCTGTCACACTGTGGAGGCCCCACGGGCAGCAAGGAGCACAGGTGCGAGGCAGGCAAGGCCAGGCACCTTGGGAGCCCCAAAATGGAGACAGGGAGACCCAGGCACAAAGTAAACAATAGGAGTTAGTCTCAACACTGCTCTGGGGCCCAGGGACACGAGGGAGTGGGGGCCTGTGACACCAGAGGTGCAGTGAGAGAAGCCCTTTCAGAGAACCTCTGTCCCCAGTGGCGAGGAGGAACGCAGATGGGAACGCAGAGCATCACAGGGCACTGACCCCGAGGGAGACGTCCCGGAAGGGAAGAAGATATTTCTTCCTCCTCATCTTCCTCCACCCCAGTCTCTGACATCTGAGTTGCATAAATTGTCCTCACAGAAAATGCAGTTTGACTGGGTCAGACTCAGTCTCTTTGTGTTACTCAATGGACCAGCCTTGACCATAGGTGGCTCTCAAAGTCACCCAGCATGTGACCAGCCCAGGCTTGTACTGCACAGTCGAGGGGCCCCTGGGTGGCCCAGGTCCCAGGCCTTCACGCAGCACTCAGACCTTGGGAGCAATCTTCTCCCAGGCAGTCTGGTTGCAGGGAGCTCCGGGGCCACTGTCCCAGCCCAGCAGCCCGTGTCCCCCATGCTTCACGGCCCTGCTGCCCCCAGCACCAGAGCATGCGCCTCCCCTAGGCCAAGAGCTACACCACAAAAACCACCACCACAGAAAAAGTCCTTGCTAAGACCCCTGCCACCACAGCCAGCAGCTTTCACTTTCTCTCTGGTACTTTCCATTTCTACGGTGACCCTATTAATGTCTACGATGATGACTTAAAAGAAGTATAAAGGATCCCATCGTGGAAGCATCTCAGCAATGCCACTAGCCCAGTCACCTTCAGCACCGCTTCAGTTACAAAGCAGCTCTGCCACAAGATCCGGGATTTTTTTTTTTAAATATATTTTTTATTTGTAGATGGACACGACATCTTTATTTTGTTTATTTATGTGGTGCTAAGGTTCGAACCCAGTGCTTCACACACGTTAGGCAAGTGCTCCACCACTGTGCCACAGCCCCCGCCCCTCCCCCCACCAAGATCCGGGATTCTGAAGATACACACTTCACCACCTTCTTCCGTCCAACCTCGTAAAAAAGGTTTTTTAAGAAGACATAAAAAAAATCAAAAGATTGGGCTGAAGGAGAGAAGAGACACCACTAACAAAATCTGGGGATCTAGAAAGCAGACCTGTGACAGTGAAATTTGGAGCAGGAGAGTGAAAGCCAATCTACAACACAGAGTCCTCAACAGACAGGTGACGTGATCACACCAGGTACTCTGGGACTCGGGTAAAGGGATGCGAGTGTGAAAATAAAGGGTCAATGAAATAAGTGAAATCCCTCCCCCACCCCTGAGAAGTCTGAAGGTCTAGGGAGTATAATAAAACAGGGGCCTTGGCACAGACAGTTGACTGGCAGGACAGAGAGCAAAGATGGTAGATGAAGCCAAAGAAAAGAAGGTTAATGGAAATGCTGATGTAGGATCCCTCAGGCTGTTCCCAGGCTGGGCTGGAGAGCAGTGGGAGCCTGACCCTGACCTTCTCCTCTGGAGAATCTAAACTGACCAAGAGAGAAAGGCCTAAGGATGCCAATACTAACATCAGTATCAAAATGGGCTCCAAATGTCTTGCTCAGGTCAACCAATGTGGATTTCAAAATTGACAAGTCCCACCATCGTGCTGAGAGCTTACAATCAGCTTTTTTTAGTTCCCTATTCTTAACCCAGAAAGGACAACCAAGGATTACCAGACATTCAAGGGAAGTAGAAGATAGAGACCAGAACAGATAAACCAAGACTAAGCCCAAACCAAACACAACAATAACAAAAACCATTTGGAGGAAACAGACTTTATGCACAGAGAAGATACTATATCCATGAAACAAGAATGGGATGCTACTAAAAAAGAATAGTCAGAGAACTAAAAAAGAACCCCTAGAAATAAAAATCATACTAATAGAAATATAAGACTCAAAAGAAGACTGGAAATAGAACTACCATATGATCTAGCAATTCCACTACTGGGTATATAGCCAAAGAAAATGAAATCAGTATGTCAAAGATATATCTGCACTCCTGTGTTTATTGCAGCACTATTCATAATAGCCAAGATACGGAATCAACCTAGGTGTCTACCAATGGATAAATACACAATGTAGATACACAATGGAATATTATTTAATCGTACAAAGAACAAAAGCCTGTCATTTGTAGCAACATGGAAAAGCCTAGGGGACATTATGTTAAGTGAAATAAGCCAAGAATAGGAAGAAAAATACCATGTTTTCATTTATATGTAAAAGCTAAAAATGTTGATTTCATAGAAGTACCGAGTAGACAGTTGGGTGCAGTGGTGCACACCTGTAATCTGCAGGAGGATCACAATTTCAAAGCCAGCCTGGGCAACTTAGTGAGAAATTTTTCACATCTGAATAATAGGAGTTACAGAAAGAAAGAATAGTGGGGGGAAAATCACCAATGAAATAAAATAACTGTAAAGAATTTCCCAAAACTGAAAGATGGGAGTTGCTCCCTTGAAAAGCCTAACTGTCCAACACACAGATGAACACAGCCCCACACCAAAGCCATACTGTGAACTTTCAGAACACTGAGACAGAGAGAAGAGCATACCCCTTACCAGAGAGGGAGAAAAGTGATATAAAATGGGTCAGGAATTAGAATGGCTTCAGATTGCTCAATAGCAATCTTGAAAACAAGATGATAAAGCCCTCCCCTCAAAACTCTTTTTTTTTGGGGGGGTGGGTACTGGGAATTAAACTTAGGGGCACTCGACCATTGAGCCACATCCCCAGCCCTGGTTTGTATTTTATTTTAGAGACAGGGTCTCACTGAGTTGCTTAGCACCTCGCTTTTGCTGAGGCTGGCTTTGAACTTGCGATCCTCCTGTTTTAGCCTCCTGAGAGCTGGGATTATAGGCATGTGCCATCATGCCCGGCTCCCTTCAAAAACTTTAAAAACACAAATATTTACTTTTTAGTTGTAGTTGGACACAATACCTTTATTTCACTTATTTATCTTTATGTGGTGCTGAGGATGGAACCTAGGGTCTCGCACGTGCGAGGCGAGCGCTCTGCCACTGAGCCATAACCCCAGCCCCCTCAAAAATTCTTAAAGATGAAACAAACCTTAATTCTCCAGTTAAAATTCTTCCCCCTGACAAATTATCTTTAAGTGCGAATGGAATTAGGACATTTTTCAGACACGCAAGGTCTCAAGCTGTTCTCTCTGGAAGCCAGGGAAGATGTCCTCTGAGCCACAGGAGACACAGCACAGAGGAGAAGGAAGTGCATCTGGGGAAGAGGGTGAGGAGGCTGTCTGGTGCACCCGCACAAGCCGCAGGCAATGCCACACCCACCTAAGCGGTGTGACCAGTCTGAGGCCTGTGGGGTGCAACCATCACCATTCCCTCTGCTGCAGAACCTGACGAAGTACAGGGACAGCTCACAGCTTGACTCCGCTGTCTGAACCCAGGCACAAAACAGGGAGTCACAGAACAGCAGCTACCACGTGGCACGTGCCTAGAGCGGCTGGCCTGAGAGAAAGAGTTGAAACCTAGAACTGAAACATTTTCTTAGCTTCTGTGGCTGTCCTTGTGGACGGCCAGACTGAGGCTCTTAGGTGTGGGAGGAATTAGCAACAGGTACAAAGAAAACAAGGCAGGGGAACAAACAAGGTAACCATTAACTTCAGGGGGTAGAAGGCAGCGAAAGACCAGAAACCACCCTACTACACCAGGAGGCTCCGCTGAGAACAGTGCTCGTACCGACACGATAGTGGACACACTGCGCTGATCTAGCAAACGTGTGTACACATGTGTGTGTATATGTACACACACATACTTGTTGCACGTGCCACCAAATTAATGGCTTAATTCAAGACAAGTTGATTATCTTGCAATTACCCTGCACGTGGGAGGTACAGCGGTTCTCAGTGCTTCTCCTGGCCAGGTGAACGTCCAGGTGTTCTTTTCTGGAAGCTCTAGGAAGAATCCATTTTCCTGACTTTCCCAGCTTCTAGAGGCCGTCCCTGTTCCTTGATTTATGGCCCCTCCCATCTCCAAAGTCACTGATGGACATTCTCTCTCCCATCATGCCACTCTGTCTCTGCGTTTGTTACCTCTTTCTGACTTTCTTTATGTTTCAGGTCTTTCTTTCTTTTTGCTTCAGGGGATTGAACCCAGGGGCAACTCACCACTGAACTACATCCCCGTCCCTTTTTATTTTTTAATCTTGAGACTGTTTCTTGCTAAGTTGCTGAGGCTGGTTTTGAACTTGTAATCCTCTTGCTTCAGCCTTCAGAGTCACAGGAATTACAGGCATAGACCACGGTGCCTGGCTTCTTTATCTTTCATTTTTAAGGACCCTGTGGCTCCACTGACTCACCCAGATAATCCAGGATAACCTCTCCGTCTCAAGGGCCCTGATTTAATCTCATCTGCAAAGGCCCTTTGGCCATGTAAGGCAACATATTCACAGGCTCCGGAGATCAGGATGTAGCCATCTTTGAGGGGCTCTTATTCTGCCTATTACATGTTTACACATATATACATCAACATATGCATACTCATTTTTGAAAGAATATTGGAATGAGACTGTAGGAGTAAGCCTACCACAAAAAAAAAAAAAAAAAAAAAAAGCTATTTAGGAGGATGGCTGGAGGGGAGAAAGATTGGCCATGTCAGAGAATCTACCAAATAGGAAATCAAAGGAAAAGGTCTACATAGATTAATTGAAAATGTGCACATTACTCAGAAATGAGATGTAGCCAGGCCACCACTTATGAAAGTAGCGACAGCCTCCCAGTTACTCTGGAGGCTGAGGCAGGAAAATCACAAGTTCAAGGCCAACCTTGGCAACTTAGTGAGACCAGATCTCAAAATAAAAAGGGGTAGGGGTGTAACTCAGTGGTAGAGTGTCCTGGGTTCAGCCCCCAACATGAAGGAAGAAGGAAAAGAGATAAAGAAAGGCAAACAACCAGGAGACGTAAAACTGCAGGCAGAGCGGGCTCCCAGGGTTGAGAGTGGCGGCCCTGAGGAGGGGCAGAGGAGCTGCCTTGTGTTAGGGCGGTGAGCACCACTGGACTCCTTAGGTCGCGCTCTGTGCTGCTGTAAATACAAACTAATTTTTGGAAAGAGGGAATGGGGATGGGAAAAGGCTTCACCCCACCCAGCCACGGTGGCGTTTGCCTCCGCTTCCTGCCCTGTCGATACGAAAGTGGCCACGGCCATCGTCCCTCCGTGGCTCGGTGAAACCGGCACATCCCACAGAGGCACCTCAGCAGCTCCTCAGCCTCCGCAGAGTTCCATCACCAGCCCCAGGAGGGTGCCTGCCTCCGCCCCCACCCCGCCCCCTCACGAAATATTCACCCCTCCAGTGACGTCACTTCCCCAGGGCAGCCCTGCTGAGCACCTCCTTTCCGTTCCTCCCAAACTCGGTGTCAGGGCTGCGAAGTTCCAACCACAAACTGGCTCCCTCACCAGCCTGCCTCAGGCCAAGGACCCGCAATTCAATGGCCCCCACCCCCCACCTCAGGACTGTCCCACTCAAAGAGTCAGCACCCACCCACTGTCCCCAAGGTCAGCCACCTTCCTCACCTACCCCAGCCTCCCCAGCACAGGCAAGCTGACCATCCCCAGCCTCCCCTCTTCCTTGCTTCAACCAGCTCCAGCTAGGTGGCCCCTCACAGCAGCCCTTGGCACCGCCGTCAAATCCATCAGTGCCCACAGGCCAAAAGCTTCGCTCCACCAAGAAAAATCCCAATGGCATCGTCCTAAGAGCCTCCTCCCCATCTCCAGGCCTCCATGGGAGGGCGGGGGAGGACATTCTCTGGGGGTTTGGTTGTGCCCCGCTGAGCCCACGCCACCCCATTGCAGAGTCAGGGCCTGTCCAGGCGCAGCCAGTCAGAGGCCTCCCTGGAACTTCTTCACTGATGCTATGAAAGATGCTAATAGGGTGGCACGTGAGCCAGGGGCTACCAGCAGACTTCCTGTGGCCACGAGGGCAATCTGGGCTGAGCACAAAGAGCAAAGAGGTGAAGACAGGGATCAAAGGTGGCAGGCACGGGGAGCGCTGCACCTGGCCGTACCTGTGGTGGCCATCCCTGAGCTGTGGGTATCCCAACTCTCACACTCGGTAGTGAGCGGACACGGGCCTGACTGGGGCTGATCACCACCTTGGAGTGTGCAGTGTTCTCAGCTGTAAAGTGGGGGCATAATAGCACTGCGTCACAGGGCCGTGGGGAAGGTCAGCTCAAAATGCACTGGGAGTGCTCATGAGGGCACCTGGCACAGAGAAAGCACCCCATAAAGCTTAACGATTATTAGTGCCTGACTCATCCACCCACAGATTCCTCTCTTTTCTCGAAATCCCTGGAGTGCCTGTAAGTGGACGTCGCTCAAGCCGGAGCGTGTGTGTATTATGCTCCTGGTTGTGCCAGGCGTGAGCCGTGCTCTGCGATGCCAACAGCTTACTTACGCCTCGATGGTGCCCTCTGAAGTGGGTGCTATTTTTATCCCCATTTCCCAGATGAGAAAAATAAGGTACAGAAAGGTTCATAAAAACTGTTTTTTTGAACAGAGTAAGAGGCGTCACAGTAAGAGGCGGTCCAAACCCAGACCCAGGCCTATACTGTTCAGAAGCCAGTTCTCCCCTCCATCTCAGTCCCTCGTGACTGCCAAGTGACTGGGGAGATGTATTAACTGTGGGCACGGTTGGTCAGAACAGTTTCCAGCCAGGCCCCTTCTGGTTAGGCTGGTGTGCACTGGGACAGGGAAGCAGGTGGCAGTGGGCTCGCCACCTTCTAATCACAAAACCCTTCTAAGCCAGTGAAAGGTTTAGTTTGTTTGTTTGTTTTTGGTGGTGCTGGGGATTGAACCCAGGGCCTGTGCATGCAAGGCAAGCACTCTACCAACTGAGCTTGATCCCCAGCCCCAAACATTTATTCATTCAACTATTCACTGAACACCTACCGTCTGCCAGGCATAGTGCTCCAGGACACGCTGTCCCATTTAATCCTCATACCAATCCTATGAAGCCTAGGAAGTACGTCCCATGGTTATTCCCATCTTACAGAAGAGGAAATGAAGAGGTTTATTACCTCTCTAAGACAGCACAGCTGGAGAGTTCCAGGGCGAGATTATGAATCCAGGTCCATCCAACCTGGAGCCCTTGCAAACACAGTGGCTCTCAGATGGGGACGTTAAGCACAGACCTCAAAGCCACTTCCACAGTGCTCTGTGCCCCTGGGGTGACCCCAGCTCACAAATAACAGCCTCATAACAGAGCTTTCTACTGAGCTGGGAAGAGGTACAAACGGGTCCAGTGGGTGATGGAAGGCAGGAAAACGTCGTGAGTCCCCTCCCCCTACCTGTCCCATCGTCTCCCAGAGCAGTGACAGGCTCTGGGTTGCTGTAAACTGGGGGCCAACAGAAGGCTGAAGGGGACCCCACGGACTTCTAGAGGGAGATGTCTGTCTGCTAACCCACTTCCTTCAAGTACAGCCTCTCTGCGTCTTGAGTCAGGCTGGGTAAGGAGGAGGGGCAAGGGGAGGCTCAGTGCCACTTTAGAGTGAGATGACATCATCACCCATTGCTCTTTCAGAAATACCACTTGTATCCACCCACCCACTGCCCACGGAACACCAAAAGTCACCGGTGACAGGTTAATAGTCCTGCCAGCCTGTCCCAATTTTGGAGCCCATTAGTCTGGCTTGGGAGTCACAATAAGGTGACTTTGGCTCTCACACACCCCTGGAGGCCAGGTCACTGTGCCTGCACAGGTACTGCCTGCAGGAGCATTTACCGCAACTCCACACCTGCAGCCAGGATGGCCGCCACGGGGCGGGCTGAGTCTGAGTCAGACTCCTCTGCTCACGCTAATGGTTACCATGACACAGCCCCAAAAGTGTGTGTGGGGGGAAGTTTATGCCCAAAATAGATGCTGTTAAGGAGTTGGAATTGTTCTCAGGAACCAAAATGAGCCACCAGAGATTTCCATAAAGGAGCCTCCATTGCCAAGGGTGTACCCACCAGGGGCCATGTGTGCTGTGGCGGTCAGGTGGGTTTCCGCGGCTCAGGCATCAGGGGCTGAAAGTCCATGTGAAAAATCAGTCATGTGGTCGCTGGCAGGCTCCGTGGCAGTCATGAGTGCCAATCTGACCTTATCCTCCCCAGGAGGTATGGCCCAAGAGCCACCCCGTGTGCCTCTCTGCTGTAAAGAATGTTCCACACCTGCCAACTCCAGACCCTCTTCATGAATTCTCCCCTTAGCTCCCTGGGCTTGGCCCCTCCTCCCTACCTCATACCTCAGAAACCCTGTGGGGACACAGACTGCCTTCAACCCCCAGAGGAAAAATGCTTCCACCAGGGAATTCCAAAACGGTTCCGCTGGAAAGTGAGATGTCTTCCTGGGTTTTGTTTTTGGACCCCCTGGCCACTGAAACCACAGGTAAAGGAATTACTCTACTGTGGGGAGTGACGATCACCCAGGAGAAACTGATTGCTGATACTCGGTAAAGCCAAAGAAGGCTAAGTCTGGAACCTGGGAGGATCTCCCACGTGACTCTTAGAACTTCTGTGCTCTAAAGTAGGGATTCATGGAAAACTACAGTAACAACAGAATCAAGACAACGGCTCAGATCCTTCAGGAATGGAGGTTTAGGTCACTCCATCAAGTTAATGCAGCATGACTTGCTGAGACACTGGCTGAGGGCAGAGATGCAGAATGGGAATGGGAGAGGGAAACCGGACAGCCAGTGTGGCCTTGTGAACAAAGGCAGAAATGGGGACTGAGGCATTTGTGCATATTTCCTAATTACTGGGATGTGTATTCATTTGCATATATAGTTACCAATTGTCTTCCTTTTTTTTCTTCTTCCCACTGTTTTCTATGTAAATTGTTAGCAGTTAACTTTTTAATTTACTTGTTAGGTAACAAGAGTCAGGGGACTCTGGCTGAGTTTGAGAAGTTATTTCTGTAGCCAGGGGTTGGTACACCGATTATTGGGACTCTACTTGGGCAAGAGGATGAGAATGTCACAAGGATAACTATGTCTTGACAGTAGATATCTAGTCATTTTGCTGCTGCACAGGAGTTTGGATGAGTGTAAGCGGTGCAGAGGGAAGCTATGTAGCCAAAGGGGTGGACTATACCAGTCCACCTTTGTGAAAACATAGGTGGGCCCTTTAAATACTTTTCCCCTTTCCTGGCTGGCACAACATTAACTTTGTCAGTGGGGGACACTGCAGAGACATTGAAGGAGGAAGGAGATTTCCTTCCCAGACCCAGTCTGCTCTCCTGGAGGGCTTCCACATTGTACACAACTCCTCCAGCAGCCAGATCCTGCAGCCTGGATGCTTTCCAGCATTAGGTTCTTGTGGGAGGTGAGCTCCCAGCACCCAGCTCTACTGTTGCAGCTGCTCTGGCACCTGGTTCCCACAGCCCAGCTTCTCCAACACCTGATTTTAGCAGTGCGTGCTAACCAGCAGCACCCCACAGCCAGCAGCTTCACCCAGCGCTCCCCTGGGGAGTTTAGGAGCAGTGCCTCTAGTAAGATCCTTCCCCTTGAACAACTTCCCTTGGGACCCAAAGGATGCACTTCCAATAAGTCCCAGAGTGCAGATTTCTAGAAAGTGCCACCAACATGGCTCCAATGACTTTTCTGCCATCCAGGGAGCCACAGTATGCCCTCTCCATCCTGGTCTGAAACTGAGCCCTGGGGGCCTCTTTCTTGGGCACGCTATGGCAATGGTAGTGGCTATTTTTATATCGTCTATTTCTGTATTCTTTGGAGTTCCTGGCACTAACCAATCTCTCATTATCCCAATCCCCTGGTACCACTGACCATTCTTTAAACTTTCCTTGTTCAAAACACCGTGTGGTTTCTGTCTCCTGCATGGGCCTTCGCTGAAGTCACCCACAGCCTCCCAGGGCTTTTTTCTATCCTTGTGGTCCTTGAGCTCAATTCAGGAGCCCTGGTAGCTAATGACGCCCTGCTTCAAGCACTTGCTCACCAATCAGATATCCAGTGCCACTGCTGTGTCGGCCGGGGGTGAACAAGGGACCCCTGCTTCTGGAAGCTCACAAGCCAGTGGCCTCCTCCTCCCCCTTCCCTCCACCCTCCTTTGGTGTCTCCCCCTCCATCCCAGCCACTCAGCGTAGACAGTTCACATGCAGCTTCCTCAACCAAACACCTGATGCCTAATGAGAAGTTTCTAAAATTGACTTTGACAATGGCCACACAATTCTGTTTGTGTACTAAGACCATCCAATTGTATACATACATGGGTGATTCGTATGGAATGTTCTTATAGCTTCTATTTCTGTACTCTTCAGAGTTCTTGGCACTGGCCAATCACTCATTATTCCAATCTCCTGGTTTAGCTGATCATTCTTTATATTAAACTTTCCTTGTGCAAAATCCCATGTAGTTTTTGTCTCCTGAGTGGGCCCTCACTGATAGAGTCAGTGAATAATATCTTTTTCTTTTTTGTGGTATTAGGAATTTAACCCAGGGGTGTTCTACTTCTGAGCTACATCCCCAACCCTGTTTTTAAATTTCGTTTTGAGAGGGTCTCACTAAATTGTCAAGGCTGACTTTGAACTTGTGATCCTTCTGCCTCAGGCTCCCGAGTCACTGGGATTACAGGTGTGCACCACCACACCCGGCATGAATTATATATTAATAAAGTTGATACATATCTCTAGCTCTCCATCTCTATTTATTTGAACTCTGTGATGCCAATATTTTCCACACACGGTAAGATCTAAACTCTGGTCTTGTCTTACACCAGTGGGTGGCTACAGAAAGACCTCGGCCTCCACCTCTGGCCTCACCCTCCACCTCTCCCAGCCAACCCCCCCATTCCATGTCTAGTCATAGTTCTCAGCTGACATCCCCTGCTCCACACAGTGTCTGCCCACTCTCTCCTCCAAAAGGGGGCCCCTCCCAGAAGTCCCCCAGTTCCTCTCTCCCTGACCCTCAGTCTGACATCTCTCCTTCCTCCATTTGCCTCCTTCTCCTTGTCTACCCACCTGGGGTCTTTAATCAGCTTCTGCGGGGGGTTGCTCAATATGTCACGTGGATGTGGATGTTTCTATTTTCCCAAATAGATGAGGTCAGAATTCATGTCTTGCCCTTTCCTGGTGCCTTCTCCTCGCCCTGCAGCCCATAGTTGGGGCTGCTCCTGCCCCCCAATTCCGGGTGACCCTTGAGGCGGAGAGGACTGTGTGAAGTCACTCCCAGGCAGCTGCAACATCCCCAGCACAGTGCTGCGGTGCCTAGAGTGACCCCCCACAATCCCCATTCTAGGGGTCACTTGGCAGGGCCCCCCAGGCACTGTACCAATGGAAAGGCCATTTTCAGGAACCCCAAGGACAGAACTGACACCTGGCAAGGGGGGTACAGGTTCTCCCGTCCCCAGATGCAAAGCTGAAGGGGGTCATGATGGTTCCAGGGTGCCAGTGATCCACAGGAAACAGAGGGCAGGTGAGTCCCTTTCTCCTGTGACCTCCCTCCCCACAGTACCCACGGACACGCTTCCCCGACCCTGACTGTGTCATCAACTCCCTAGGCTAAGTGATACCCTCAATCACCCAGCTGACCCACTCCAAGGTCAAAACTAGGAGGTCCCCAAGGCTCTTCAGGGACTGGAAGCTGCTATTGGGGCTCAGCCTCTCCCCACCCACTAAGGCAGAACGGAGCTGCTGCTCTCAGAACTACCCATGGCACCCTGAGCCGCTTTCCCCTCACCCTCCACCCCAGCCATTTGTGGAGGGGATCAAGCAAGGAGGAAGAGCTCCAGGATTCTGAGCAGCATGTCCCAGAACCACCAGCCCCTCCCCCAGACCCCTGCTGCAGCCCACCCACCCTTCCACCCTCAGGTGGCTCAGCCAGACCCCACTCTGGCTCTGTCACTCAGAAGTGTGGACCTCAGTTTCCCAATCTGTAAAACAGGCACAGTGCTGGCATGTGGTAGGCACTCAGTAAATGTTCATTTAAGACATTACATGGCTCAGGAAGAAAAGCCAGTATGATTCTCAGGAAACCTAGACTCCTGCTTAAAACTCCATCCAAGGGTGCTGGCACGTGCTCCTAGAATAAAGGCTGTGGCTTCACCCAGAGCGATGACTTTCCACCCAGCATTGTGGCCTTAGGAGTCTCTCGCAGCCACACAGACTCACACACACACACAAGCACACAGACAGACAAATACCCAGCCATAAACACACAGACACAGATGCACACAGAGACAGACACAGATACAAACACAGACACAGATGAGCACGCAGAAATACACAGAAACAGACACATGAGCACAAGCACATGTGCACCCAGCTACAGAGACACACAACACCCACAGACACACGCAGATGCATGTGCACACGCGGAGAGCAACCGACAAAGGCACGCACCCCCCCTGGAGCCGCAAGCCTGGGGGCACCTGGAGCAGGGGGCTGGTGGCCACCCCCACACAGGCACATGCTTGCACATTTCACCTACTGTACGGGCCAAAGAGGCATTTGGAAACCAGCTTGGGAAGCTCATAACCATTCATAACATTGTTCTGAGAGAAAATACAAAACATTGCCCTATAAACAAACATTTGCAATCGAACTCCTCCAAAAGCTGGGAATTGCCTGTACCAGAAAACTAACAGAGCAAGAAGAGAAAAACCACATAAACTTGGTTTGCCTCTGCAAAATTAATACCAATTACAAAAACATTTATGTGAACTGCTTACCATTTACACCTAATTACCATGCAGCACAATTATGCATATCATTAAGGGTATGCCAGATTAATTATGCTGTACATTTCATTTGATTACAGCACCACACCCTGGGTTCAGATAGGCCCAGTCTCCAGAGGGGCAGGCTAAGGCCTGGGTCCTCTCTGTTCAAACCAGAGAAAAATGGATTCCACACTCAAGTAAGCAGCAGTCCCCACCCAGGTCACAGCCCTGGCCAGAGACAGCCTGATACTTGCCAGGCCTCCTGGCCCACATCGCCAGCACAAGAGCCCCTGCTGAAAAGCCACCCCCCCAAACCCAAACCTCGGGAACGCAGGGATGCTTCAAAGATCTCCCCCACCAGAGCGGCTGCAGATCACAGGTCCACAGCACGGCAAGGAGCCACCAGGTGTGTCCCGCACAGAGGATTCTGGCCCCACTGATTCCTGAGATCTGGCTGCACAAGCAGGACAGCCCACCCCAAGTCCAGGCCAAGTCACCCCCAATCTCACCTTTCCATCCCCACCAGGGCTCTCACCCCTTTCCCCTGGCACACTGAGCCAGCTGCAGGAGGAGGTCCCAGAGGTGGTCCCACCGAATCTTGTGACTATCCGCCCTGGCTCCCCCAAACCCTCTGCTCTCCACACAGCCCTAGGCAGCTCGGCACCGACCCTCCCTCTCAGTTATTAAAAGGAGAAAGGAGCTGACTCCCCTTCCCATGCTCAGCAGAAGCTCCTCACACACCAGGGTGACTCAAGTCGAAGGAAAAGAACTGGGAATAAGAGTCACTAGGAACTCACAAAAGGATCTTTGCAGGAACAGGGAGCTCAAAACTGACTATGACTATGGGACCGGGGATGGGGGGGAGGGGGACAGGCCTCTTGGGAGGCAAAGCACCAGAGGAGACTCAGCTAGAGAGAGGGGAGGGAGGGGGAGGGAGGGGCGTATACACCGCCTCTGCTAAACAGGGAACCTACATGGCGGAATGTTAATCTTCTTACACCTGTGAGGCCAACTGGATAAGAATTCTTTTAAAAGATGAGTGAAATAAAATATCCAGGTTTAGCACAAGATGCAACATTCGAGCAAACAAACAAACACACAAATCTGTGATGTTACATCCGCTCCAAAGATGGCACCACCAAGGCCCACAGAGGTTAAGAGGTCTGCCCAAGGATACACGGCTGGGAGGCAGCACAGGGAAGGTGATACCACTGCCTGTCCAGCCCGAGACTGATGGCACCAGGATGATGCCACGCTGGCCCTTGCCTCTGCCTGGCT
The DNA here is from genome assembly GCF_045843805.1 of Urocitellus parryii. Lineage (NCBI taxonomy): Eukaryota > Metazoa > Chordata > Mammalia > Rodentia > Sciuridae > Urocitellus > Urocitellus parryii. The sequence goes on from NC_135542.1 coordinate 50,275,633, forward strand.
TCGGTGCTGCTGATGTGGCTCAGGTCATTTTTCTAGAAACTCTTTGGAAACAGCTTTCAGATTATACTACATGTGACACACAAAAGACTCATTTCTATTTGAAAGAAACAGTTTTCATATCTTCTCTGTTCGCTTAGCAAAAATGCTGTCCCCAGCTTGTCCCCTCCTATCTTGGCCAAACAGCCTCTCCATGGAGAGTGGCTGGAAGGCCCGACAGCTTTACCTCAATTTCCAGTCTACACATAATTCTCACAGGGTGGTGGGACTTACCTATACACGCAGCCAGAGATTGGAGTGACAGGGTCTAGGCCTTGCTGCTCATCTCTGGAGGGAACCACAGAGAAGCAGAAGCCCCAGCACAGGTCCCCAACATCAGCAAGTGCCTGGTTAAGTCACTGCCTTCCTAAAGCATCTGCAGGGCTGCCTACCAGTGACGAACCACATGCCCCTTTCTCAGCCATCCCACTGGACGCCCCCTCCAGGCCTGTGATTCAGGCTCTCTCCTCCTTCTGCAAGCCTGGCCCCTGTCCAGGCTCCTCTGAGGAAATCCCACCCACCCTCCAGCCCCAACTTCAATGCTGCTTCCCTGGGAAGCACCCCACCTCTCCCCCACGCAGCTGGCTGAGCTGCCCCCACTCCCATCAATGAGCAGCCCTTCCTGCCTCTGCTTCCTGAGGGTCCCTCAAAGCATGCCCTCCTCTAAGCCCACGCTGCTGCCCCTGCTTTCCTGCATCAGCCTTCCACCTGGGCTCCCAGTCACCAAACTTACCTGTCCCAGTTCTCCACCTTGATGTCCCCAAATGATCTTTCTCACATTTAAACACGAAGCTCCTGGCCCAACATCCCTCATGGACAACATCCCAGCCCCGGTGGCCTGGCCCAGCCCAGCCTCGGGCTTTCTATCCTGGCATTCCCTACACTCCAGCCACATCGGGCCAGAACATGCCCTTGACCACCTAACTAATTGCTCCCTGCTCTTCAACTCAGCTCAAGTGTCACATCCTTCAGAAAGCTCTTCCGGACCTTCACTCCCCTCTGAGATCCAGTCAGGGCTTCTCCCAGCTGCCCTCATTGTGACTGGCCTCGCCACACTCCCACCTAAGCCACTAGCTCCTGGGGTCTCTCCTCTGTGTGGCCAATGCCCAGTACCCAGAGGTTCCTCATAAATGCTCTCTGTGGTCTGAGGCAAGGGACTTCCAGAGGAGAAGCTCGGGAGCCGTCAGGCCTGCCACTAGCTCTCAGATGCTAGGCTGCTGGGAGGGTGTTGACAGAAGAAGACTGAGAGGCAACTGCCCAGCCCCAGTGGGCTTTGCAGCTGAGCTTTCAGTACCAGGCAGGGCCCTCAGGCCACCACCAGTCAGGCTGGGAAGTGAGGCCGCGAGTGCATGGCAACAAGCAGCGCATTGTTGCCGGTAATAAAACCATTAGGAGCCATTGCTGAGTGCAGCTGCCAGGCCGCTGTGGTCTAGACCCTCCCATGCCTCCAGGCCGTGGCACAGCCAGCCTGCCAGCAGACCCAGAACCCAGAGCAGAGGCCTGTCTGGCCCCAAGGAGACCAGGGGACAGGGAGGGAAAGAGTGCCCAGGGGTTGCAGATACTATGTGGGCAGGGGTCTCTATACAGTCAAATCCTGGCTTTGTGGAGGAAGAAATGGAGGTCCAGAAAGGCCAAACTCCTTGTTGGCACTGGGAAAAGGGACCTGGGTCAGACAATGAAAGCTGGTGGACAGAGATATCTTTCTCTATCCGTGCCACGGCTCTCCCTCCAGCCCAGAATCCACTGTGGGCTTGGGGATCATCCTCATCGTGACTCTCTCTTCCTTTCACCTAAGGGTGATGAGGACAGGTCACCTTTGCACCAGAGCCTTCACAGGGGTTGTCCTCACTCTTTGCCACCCAGGAACTACCCCTACTTGAAGAGGTGCGTACCTCCTTGGCAGCTTACTACATTGGGGCTGTTTCCATCAGCGTCTGCATTTTGTTCAACTCCTGTAAGATGAGGACACCCTTCTCCCTGAGCTACAGATGCAAACCCTGCATCTCACAGCTGTTCAGGGCTCCAGCAACTGAGCCTAATACAATATGATAATCCCCTGGTAGGGGAGGTCTGTCCCACTACCCAGTTCCTTTTTTGCCCTGCACATCTGTCCCTACCAGCCTAGAACTAAGGGACTGTTCTGCAGAGAGACCAGGGACTGGCTCTGCTTGCCTCCCTGCTGGGAGCCATTCATTTCTCCTTCTGCCTTCTTCCAGAGGAGGCTGGCAAAGACCCTTTCTTGTGCTGTTTAACACGGGGAGCTTCAGAGAGGAAGGGAGCTCTAAGACACACCTATGGCTGGGGAGGAGAGAAGACTGTAGAAGGGGAGTGGTCTGATATCTCTATGCCTGGGCTGGGTCACCTGCATGAACCCCTGGGCCAGGCCACAGTCGGGTCTTCAGCTCCTGGAGAACATCTGGGCCTCAACAGTGCACCAAACTGATGTCTTTCAGCAAGATCCTCAATGATGTGTTTCTCACCCTGGGTAGGAACAGAGTTTCGAGTCACCATTCTAGAAAGCTAACTCTGTCCACTGTCCCTGGGGGACAGGGTTCAGGCAGCTGCCTATTTTCTGCTTGTAGTCCCTGCCAGTCCAGGTCTTTGCCCTGAAAACTTTCTAGAAAAGATACTCCCTGCAAAGGTTTAGTTTACTCCAGTAACCTTGACTTGTCTGTAGATCAATTTCTTATCTGTTATGAAAAAAAAGTTCTGTTCTCCCCACTAGGATGACTTAAAATTCTTTTTCACAATAATATCCATAAACTTTCAATATATGTGATTTTTTCCCCTTGATATCTGATCATTGTCAATAACTCATCAAATTTCTCATTCCCATCCTTGGTATCCAATCACCCTGGCTGCCTTTAGCAAGAATCCTATTATGTCTCTTTGCCAGGCTCCCTATCTTATCCTGACCTCTAGCCCTGCTCCTGGCTAAGAATCGACACTGGTTCAGGCTATTCAGAATGGAGCCCAGTTCTACACTATGGACTCTTTCCCCCTGCTGCAAAAGTTCCCAAATAAAATCTGTTTTTAACCGCTTTTATTTTTTTTTTAAGGTATAGTTTTATTTTTGTTGTTATCATTAAGAAACAAACACATGTTCATTTACATTTTTTCAAAGAATACAAAAATGTATAAAGTAAGAAGGCAAAATCCTTGCTGACAGATTGGGTGTATATCCTTCCAGGACAACTTTTTTATGTGCATACTGGTCCACGCATACATGTTAATATTTGTATTTATTTTAAAGGAGTTTTACAAAAATGAGAATATACTATGCATGCTGCTTTTTGGGTAAACCAATACCAATTCATGGGCATTTAACAAGTCAGAATAGACACCCTTCCTACCTCATTTAAAAGGTTCTGGAGGATCTATTTAGATTCCCCTTTATCTATAAGTTTATTTAGCCTTCCAGAATCTATAAAATTAATCACACAAGACCATCCCTTCAAGAAGCCTCCTTTCCAAGATTCTGCTTGCTAGCGTGTTGGAGGATTCCTGGTCTGGCACAAGTTGGGGCACACTCCCCTGTGCCTCCCAGGGTCCTCTGGAGAATTGAAGGGAGGCACAGTCCAGGGCCTTGCAGACATCACGATGACACGGTTCATGTCCTGCCAATAGCTCAGTCAACCACAAATCTAACCCCTCAATCCCATAATCTTCACTCTAAGCATCTTTTTTAACACTTTCAAGTAAGGGTCATTGGAACGCTGTGATCTAGCTGAGTAGGTCTGGAGCATTTTCTGTACTGACCCCCAACTAATCTATAACAAGAACACTGATCTAGGACCCAGGAGACTCGAATCCCAGCTTCCCTGTTGCTGGCTAGAAGAGATGGTCCTCCGTCCATTCCCTCTTTGCACCCAAATGGGGTGCTAACAACAGGCTGAGAATTAAATATGACCTTGACATTTGAAACAGAAACAGAGGAGCAGGATCAATACAGATGACCGCAGGAAAGAGAAAATAGGAACCTGGTCGTATATCTAAATAAGGTCGGGAAGGCTTAGGGGTCAGAGAGGAGCAGAGCAGAATAGGAGGGGGGCCTGCAGACACCTCTGCTGCTAGAAAATTAATCCACTCCCCACCAGGACTTGTCCAGGAAACCTCCAGGCATCTGCATCTCCTCCCCCACCGCTGTCCTCCAGACAGGCAGTGGCCATGGATGTGATCAGCAAGGGAAATGTGGCCTGGCTGGACGGTGGGCCCTGTCCATGGACTGTCCTCACCAAAGGTTGCTAGGCACCTGCCCCCACACCTGGGGGCACTGCTGCCTGCCCAGGCCCCTCCCCTCTGAGTAGGCAGCTGAGCTCTTCAGAGTGTGGGGGAGGAAGAAGAGGGCAAGGGGAGTCTGCATGTAGAGGCGGGAATCTGCCATTCCAATCCCATTTCCCTCCTACCCTCGTAGGAATGTCCTGGATGCTGGGGTATCTAGATCTGGAGAGTGATCAGTGGGGGATATGGAAACCTTTGAAAGACCAGAGGAGGGACCCTCTGCCTCCAACCACACTGTGATTGCCATCGAAGGCATGGACACTAGCACTTGCCCTGGCATTCAGTGGCCATGACCCCCTGGGGCTGTGCACTTCAAGCCTGCTCAGCTCCTCTCCAAGTCTGAACTCTTGGGCTCTTGTCTATGGAATATAAAGAATCAATATCCTATTCCCAAAGAGCAGCTCAGTCAGCCCCTCCAGCTGCCCCCTTCTGTTCTGCCTTCTCTCCACCCTGCCCCCACCCTCAGATGCAGGCTGTTCAGAGCTGCTCCAGGGGCCACACAGACTTTAGGAGTCCCAGGAACCTTCTCTCCAAACCAATTCAGGGCCTCAATCTGACCTCCAGCATACCCCAGGCCCCAGCCACTGTCCCCACACTGTGGCTGCTTCAGATAATACCCCTGGCCCTTCGGAGCTCTGAGACCCTTCTGAAGTGTCCCCTCCTCCAAGAAGCCTTCCTTGACCCCCTTGGTTATTTATGGCCTCCCTCTCCTTTGAGCACTTCACTTCTCCCAAGATGCTCATACTGCAGCATTAATTAGTTGGGTACATATTCAGCTCAATGTTCCCTCAAAGCCAGCACAGGGCTTGCTCACAGGAAATGCTCAGCAAACCTCTGAAAAAAGGAAGCAAATGTGGGGGGGATAGTATTGACTTCAAGACAAAATAAGAGGGGCTGGGGCTGGGGCTGAGTGGTAAAGCACTCAGCACATGTGAGGCACCAGGTTCGATTCTTAGCACCACACAAAAATAAAAGAGGTATTGTGTCCATCTACAACATATATATATGGCAGCATAACCTACTGCCCCAGCACTTTGTTAGACCCTGGAACAGGTTGCTAAGTGGCCCTGGGGAGGCTCCCATCCCTCCAGATTTTCAATCAGAATCAATATTTGGCATATCTGACCAAGACTTTGCAAAAGAGGCAGAAAGGCAGACAGGACTTCTAGGAGACTTCCCATGGTGCCAGTCCCTGCCTACTGCCCAAAGGAAGAAAGTGGTCACAACCTGCTCCCATGCTGAAGCTGGGAAGTTCAGCTCCTCTGACTTCAGGGCTCTCCCTTAACATTGCTTTGAAACCAGCTCATGTTGAAGCAAGTCCTGTCTGTCCACAAGCAGCCATACACCACAAGAACACAGATCTGCACAGACCCATGTGCACCCACACTTCACCAAGTGGAGACAGCTCAGACACAAACACAAATCTCAGGTTGAAAACTGATCTGAGATTTGGTAGTTTTTAAGGGAGACATACTGTAGTCAAAAAGTCAAACAACTGACAATAAGCCCTCCAAGTTGAAGAGGAAAGGAATCCGCACTCTTTATTTACAATTAAAGCCCACTTCGGAGCAACACAGTCCCAGTAGAAACCCAGTCTTGACAGGCAGGCCAACGGCCTCTGACACCTACTAGACACCAAGATGGAAGTGGACGCGACTCCCAAGAGCAGTGCCCTGTCCGTAACTGCTAAAAGCCAGACACATGCTCAACTATCAGCAGTACATGCAGGGTGGAGGGGACCTCAGGCCAGCAAGCTAAAGGCCGCAGAAGTGGTGAGGGGCAGGAGCATGTCATGGTATTCAAGTGGCTCTTCCGACTCAGGCTCTGTACCAACTGTAGGAAGAACTGGGCCTGACCCTCCCCACAGTCCTCAACCAGGTCTGAGTGTTGCCAGGGTTTACAGTTCAATCCCAAACTCTAAGGCCTAGAATCTTAACGCAATAGCTCAGAACCCAAGGGTGGAGAGACAAGATCCATTTTCAATCTACCCTTTAGAGACAGCAAGGCTGCTCTCAGATTCCCTTTTCTACTTGGTTCTCCGCGGAGGAGCCTCTAAAGGAGCATGGGAAGAGCTGGGGTCTCTCAAGAAACCTAAGGAACTGACCTATAAGTAGGTGATGGCCACTGGACACAAGAACAGCAACAGTAGGCAAAAGAGAATTGACCATAAACCTGCCGCCTGAGAGAGGGCAGGGACTTCAAGTAAGCTTCTTTTCATTTGCAGAACACCCAGGGAGGCTACACTAAATGTCCAACAGGAGACTCAGGTCGACCAGGCAAGATGCCTTCTCAAACTGATAGGGGACCTGGACCCACAGTGGCAGCCCAGGACACAGCTGTGGTGGGGGCAGCCTTGGTCGCCCAGAGTGCAAGCCAGGGTCTCATGGCTCATCCTGTCTTCCTGGCTGGCTTTTAAGAGGACCAACGGCAGAGAGGTAGGAAAGTGATAGTAAAATATCCTTCATGGACTGAGGGGCTTACAGTAAATTGGACTCAGGAAGGAAGGAATTTCAGACATCACCCACACGCAGATTTCCACAGGAGCCTACAGAAGGACACACACATCTGAGGTCTTAATGAAGCTGCACTCTCACACCCTCTGCAGAGTCGGATGTGACAAACCTGTCTCCCTGCAGAACCTCCCTGCAGCAACCCTCCTTTCCAAGGCCCACCCCTGGGAGGTCCTGCTCTCTCTCTTATACCTCCTCTCCAGGAAGTCTACCCTGACTACATCTGTGGTGAAAAACAGACCACTCCACTCCCATTCTGGGTCTGAAATTCCACCGCCAAAATCAGAGCCATAGAATTTCAAAGTTGGAATGGGCCTCCAAGCTCCAGTCCAACCCCCACCCCACAGAGGAATCCTGTCCGCAGACACCCTGACAGATGGCCACTGGCGGCCTCCCCTAAGCTCCTCCAGTCCTGGGAGGGCAGCCCTTGCACTGTGGCCGGGTCACTCCTTGAGTCTAGAAGGAATTCACCTCCCTTGAGGTCAGCCTCTCACTGAAGGCACTGGAGCCTCCATGGGATAAGAAAGCAAGCCGCAGGCAGCTGTGTATTTGATGAGGAGCTGAACACAAGCGCCAAGGAGCAGGAAGAGAGGCTGGAGGGAACTTCAGGCCCAGAGTAGAAGGGAGCCCAGGAAAGGGAGCAAACAGGTGGCACACTGGCTGCTTGGCTTAGCCTGGAGTCCCCCTGCACACCTACACATGCACACATTGTGACAGAATTGCCTGTCAACAGTCCCACCAGCGCCTCAGTGGAGCCTAGAGAAGCAGAGGGGGCCATCTTGCCCCAGAAGCGCAGCAGGAACTCTAGCAATCTAACTCTCCAAAGGCAAGCAGCCCCTGCCAGCAGAGGGGATAGCCCAAAGAGGGTCTGACAGCTGGGCTCCCCAAATCCCACAGGCCAGTACTAACATCCCAGCCACTCAGGGAGAATAGTTCCCTAGGCTGCAGCTGTCACATCTGCCCGGAGGGAGGAGGCACACTGGAGCAGCACACTGGAGCAGCACCTGATCCCAGGATCCCTTCACAGCCTGCCCAGGAGGCGGTTCAGCCTCTGGCAGCCCAGGGTGAAACATGAAGACCGAACTGTCCCCAGGGATGCTGATGGCAGTCTCTGGGCAGGGCAGTGAGGGGCAAGCTGGGTCACAGGGCGGAGGGTGCTTCTCCCCAAAGTCTCCTGTTCCTGCTAGCTTGAGAGGAGGCAGTTACATGGTGGCTCCCGTCTCCAGCCCTTCTGCTCCTGCCTGACGCAGGCCTGAGCTGCCCAACTGGGTGCTGAACGCCATCTTGGGTCAAGGTGCAGCCACAGGGGGCTACACTTGGGAGCCTGGGAGAGAGCCCCTGAGAACTAGCCGCCCCCTACTTCTACCCAGGGTGTCCACACCTTGCACCCTGGCTTTGAAGCAGCGAGAGAGAAGGAAGGACGGAGGGGATTGTGAGAAGGGGGAAAACAGCAGAGGTGGGGAGGGAAGGGAGTGGGTGCCCCCAACAAGGCAGGCTGCAGGAAAGCAAAATGCAGTTTGGCAGCCAGAGGACCGCGGGCCCCAGCGTTGAGGGGCTGGGGGAGACCGGGGGCGGGTCCTGGACACCGGCCAGCTTAGACCGCGCCGAAGGGGAGGGAGGGCAGGGCGGCCTGGGGAACGGAGCCGGGGTGAGGGCGGGACACGGACCGCGGCTGCCTGCGGCTTGGAGCTCGGGGTCTCCCGGGGCGCGGGGACCTGGGGCCGAAGACCCCGATCCGCAGCCTCGGTGAGGCCTCGTCCTTCACTGTACAGATGCGAAGCTTTCAAGGACACGTCTGCACCGGCCCGGCGGGGGTGCGTGTGCGTGAGTGTGTCCGCGTGCCTGTGAGTGTGTGCGGGGGGGCTGCTGCAGGGGGCGACCCCGGCGTCCCCACCCGCGCGGTTCCCAGCCCCGATGCTCCCACCCCCGCGTTTTCCGGCCCCCGCGGCCGGCCCCGGGATCCTCGCCCGCCCCCGCCCCGCCCCCACACTGCGGCGCCGCCACCACCGCCGCCCCGGCTCCCACGGCCCGCAGCGGGGGCAGGGAGGAGCCAGCATCGACGCCCCCCACTCCGCGCCGCCCGGCCCTCGGCTGGAAGGTGTGCCCCCCGAATGGGCACTCTCCCCACCCTCGCTGCCCCTCCCAGATCTCCTGGAGCCCCGCACCCCCAGCCACAGGTGGCCAGAGGAGGATCGCTGCGCAGCACTCCCCGGCCCGGCCCCCGGATCGCCCCCCGGCCCGCCTCCGGGGGCCTCCCGGGTCCCCCGCCCCGCCGGGCCGAGGAGGGCCGGGAGCCGGGGGGAGGGGCGGGGGGCCGGGTCGTGCCAGGCTGCCATTTTCTGCCGCCGCCGCGGAGCCTGCGCGGGGCCCGGCCCCCGCCCCCTCCCTCACTCCCTGTGGGCCGCGGCGGGGGCCGATTATTCCGGGTCGGGGTCCGCGCCCTCCAGCGCCCCGGACTCAGGCCCTAAGCAGGGCCCCGGGGCGGGGGCAGAGCCCGGAAGGCGGGGGCGGTCGGGCCGGGGCCCCTGCGGCAGCGCGGAGCCGGGCACCGCGGCTGAGGCCCGCGGTGGAGAGGGCCCCCCGCAGCATTGTATAGACTTGAACTTGAGCCCGGAGCCGGGCGGGGGCGGGGAGGGGGGTCCGCGCCGGGAGCGGGCAGGACGGGAGGGGGCGCCTGCCGAGCCCGCGGGGACATAAACAAACCCTCAAATCCCCCGCGCTGCCCCGGCCAGCCTGGCCCGCCGTCCCCGCCCGCAGCTCTGGCCCCTCCGGCGCCCGGTGCCGAGTTGCAGGGGTCCAGGAGCGTGCCCCGAGCCGGGCACTGCCCGCCGCCGTGTCCCTCGCCCGGCCTCCCTCTTCCCAGCCCGCCTCCGGGCCGACCTCCCGGGCCGCCACCAGCGGCGCTCATTACCGTGTGGCCGGTCGGGTCGGGCCGGCCCGGCTGCGCGCCCTGGTGCCGCGGCGCCGCGTCCCGGCTCGTCCTCTGCTCTCGCCGCCGCCGCCGCCCGCGCGCCCTCCTCCCTCCCGGCCCGCCTGCCTGCCTGCCTCGCTCGCTCGCTCCCTCCCTCCGCTCGCTGTCGCGCTCCCTCTCTCCGCCTCCTCCGCCGGGTCCCCCCCTCCCACCCCTTCTCTCCGCCTTCCTCCTTCCCTCCCTCCGGCCGCCCGCGGGCCCAGGCCTCCGCCCGCCACTCGCCCCCCGCGGCCGCGCTGGCCCGGGCCCCGGCGCTGCGGAGCCGGCCCGGGAGGCAGCGTCGGCTGGGGGGCCCCGGGGCGCCGCGGCGGGAGCGGCCTGGGCGCGCGGCCGGTCCTAGCGCCCTCAGTCTGACTTCCTGGCCTCTGCGGCCCCACCGGGGTCCCCGCACGCTACGAGACCGAGGGCCAAACCCCGCATCGCTTCGACGGTGCGCCGGGCCTGAGCACCCCGCCACTGACGCGCTCGCGACCACTCAGGGCCCCTTGGGTAGGAGCTGAGCCCAGGGCCTAGCTGCAGCCTCCCCCTGCAGAGCGCCCCGCTACCTGGCGTTGCTTCTGCGCTGGGTCCCCGCATCCAGCACTGGCCGCAGGGACAGCGGCCCCTCCTCTCCCGGGCCGGTGTCAAGTGCCTCCCCCCCCCCCCCACGCAGCCCACTGAGCCCCCGGCGGCCTTCGCCCTGCAGTTCTCCCGACCTCCACCAGAGCCCACTGCACTCTGCCTGCCTCAGCACTGGGGCTGGGGACAGCAGCGCTGGCCCGTCCGAGCCGCAATCCCCAGCCAGGTGCCGCCGCCGGAGTGGCGTCCAGTCGTTTCAACAGGGGCAAGGTCGGCGCGCCAGCCTCCTCCAGGCTTCCCCAGAGGCTCAAGCACCTCTATCAGATGCGCTGCCTAGAAGAGAGTGAGCTCCCCCTACCTTGAGGTGTCCAAGTAGAGTTGGGTACCATCAGGTGGGCTCTGGAAGACTGAAAGATCTCGTGGGGTGGGAGGTTGAACTAAATGACATTGAAAGGTCTCCCAGCTGTAAGATTCTGTGTACACCTACACTCTGCCCTCACCCCTTCACCGTGGAGGTTGTTCTCAATCCCCAGACGGCTCTCTGAGCTCCAGGCTTCTGACTTGGGGCATCAGTCTAATGCCACCAGCACAGCCACCTTCTGCTCATCTTTCTTCCAAAAGTCACCTCTAGGACTTGGCGCTGGGCCCTCAGCTCTTCAGCTACCTTGCCTGACTTCTCTGTTCTGCCTATCCTCCATAACCATCACTCACTGTGCACCTGCATTGGGCCCCCTCCAGGCACTCACCATCCCACCTGCTGGGGCTACTGGAGATGGGTGTCCAAGGCCCTCACTGCCAAAGCTGATTCTACTTTTCTGTTGTCACCATGTAACGCCCCCTCATCTACCAACTTTGCCCTTTTTAGTGTTAAGAAAGAGCTAGTTTTGAAGAACACACAACTACTCTTTCATCTAAGAGAGCTAGTTTTCCTTCAGGAAGCCCCCCAAGTGTTTCCAGGTCTCCACCTGCCCCCCACCCCAACCCCCAGGCCTCAAGACCTGAGACCCAGGCAATTGAATTGCCCTGGTCTTTTTCATGTCACATCCTCAGAAGTGACCACTCCAGGCTACTGATGCTAGGCTCTGCTATCCATGATCTCCACCAGGCCAGTTCCAGAGACTCATAATGCTCTGTGAGATTAAGGACCACATCTCTCATCTCTGTAGCCCAGCATCTGATGCATAGTAGGTCCTCAGTATACCTTGGTTGAATGACTATGTGAACTGCAGGTTTCTTTTCTTCATGGCTCTCTATATCCGATTGGGCATCCACATACTACATGGTGCTTCCAACTTGGCTAAAGGGGAGGGCATTTTAGGGAAATGATTGACATGCCTCTGTACTTTGTCATGCCTCATATAACAGTGCCCCCAAAGAGCAACAGCCACTTACTGTTTGCCAAGTGCCAGCCATCTGACATGGCACTTTCCCCTTAGTCATCTCTACCCTTTCAGGTAGTTTGAATTGTCCTCACTCTCCAGTGAAAGAATTGAGGTTGGGGCTGGGGGCTGTGGCTCAGTGGTAGAGCACTTGTCTAACATGTGCAAACCCTAGGTTCAATATCCAGCACAGAAAAGAGAGAGAAGTGGCAGAATCAGGATTCAAAGCAAGGTTCGTCTGACTCTGAAATCACTACACCACAACACAACCACACCTTTAACACATTATAGTTGCCCTTATCAAACTGAAATTCTCAGTACCAAGATGGGCAAATGCATGTTACTATTACTAGGACTATTTATGATGACATCATTGGGAACCTTAGATGTGTGTGACTTTGGGTGTCTGTGTTGCTGGGATCCAGGTGGCAAGGTGAGGGAGTTTGTGTCCAATAAGAAGTAAATGTGGCAACAGGTTTGTTCAGACCCTGGCCCTACTATCTTTAGTCCCAAGAGGAGGCATATCGGTTCCAGCTAGCCCTCCTCACTGCACATCACCCTGAGTTCAGCTCAAATTGGATTAATGTTTAGGCTCCTACACCCCCCACCACTTGTATCTGCCCCTCTGTGGACTTGCCAGAATGGTCGATTCTAGATACTGTGGGGTGAAGGGCAGTGGCAGTCTAGATAGACTAGGTTGTCCTGCAGTAAGAACTCCAAATGTCACTGACTTAAAACCCACAAAATTCCTATGGAAAATAGTATAGTGGTTCCTCAGAAAAATTAAACAGAACTGCCATATGACCCAGCAATCTTCGGGGTATTTATCCAAAAGAATCGACAACAGACTCGAACAGATATTTGTGCACCAATGTTCATAGCAACACTGTTCACAATAGCCAGTAGAAACAACCTGAATGTCCATCAACAGATGAATGGATAAGCAAAATGTAGTGTAGACACGGAAATATTATTCAGCCTTAAAAAGAAAGGAAATTCTGACATATGCTACAACCTAAATGAACCTTGAAGATGTGCCAAGTAAAATAATCTACCCTCAGAAGGACAAATGATGTAGGATTTCACATACATGAGGTACCAAGAATAATTAACCTCAGGGAGACACAGTGGAATAATGGTTACCAGGAACTGGAGGGAGACAGGGATGGGGAGTTAGTGTTTAATGGGCACAGAGTTTCATTTTGGAAAGATGAAAAAACTCTGGAAATAGATGACAGTGACATTTGCATGATGATGTGATTGTATTGAATGCCACCAAACTGAAAAATGTTGAAAATGGTAAATTTTGTGTTATGTATATTTTACCAAAATAAAACAAACAGAGCACTGGGCATGGTGGCTCATGCCTGTAATCTCAGCAGCTCAGGAGGCTGAGGCAGGAGGATCACGGGTTCAAAGACAGCCTCAGCAACCCTGTCTCAAAAAAGAGGTTGGGAATGTGGCTCAGTGGTTAATCACTGTTGAGTTCAATCTCTGGCCCAGTGGTTAAGTGCTGTTGGGTTTAATCTCTGGTACCTAAATAAATAAATAAGAATAAACACACACCAGAGCATAGTGCAGCTGTAAATTTATTATGATAATCAGTAGGACTGGCATATGATTCAGTGGGCAAGGGTTTGCCTGCCATGCTTGAGACCCTAGGTTGGTTCCCAGCACTAGGAAAAAAAAAATCTATACGTTTCTTGTTCAATTCACATGTATCCTGCATATCTGCAGTGGGGTGGAGGTAGGAGGCTGGGTCCACTGAATATTCAGGGACCTGAGCAGTAGATAAGCTACCTTCTCATGGAGAGATCTGGAGGGTATCACTTAGAAAATAGACATTTGTCACTTGGTGACTAGAGCCAGTCATTTGGTTCCATTTAACTCCAAAGATCCAGGAAGTAAATGCCTCAAAGATCCAGATATATTTACATCAATGACCATCAGAGGCATCCTTCCAAACCTCTCGCTGACTTTGCCATCCTCCTCCCTGACTTCCAGACCTACCTTACCTACCCAACCCTCCTGGTGACATCAATCTCACAGTGACTCACCACTTCAAGTCCCTCCTGGGACAGCTACATCCATTGTTAGTGCAAGTTCTTCATCTGAACCTACAAATGGTGATACTTCTATCTTCCTTCCAGGGAAAATTGTTAAGCTAGTCAAGACTCTGTTGCAAGAGACAGCGTCCCAGCCTGGGCCATCTTAAAGGGACTAAGTTGCTTAGAGTTTAGACAACTGGGATCCCAGGTTGGGTTTTCAAGAGTAAGAAAATCCAGGAGCTTTAATGGCACTTCCAGAGCGTGTGCTCATTCTCAAGATATTTCTCTCTCTCTCTCTCTCTCTCTCTCTCTCTCTCTCTCTCTCTCTCTCTCTCTCCCCACTCTTATCTGCTTCCCACTGGGTCCACATCTACTACTTCAAACAAACCCCACAAAGCTTTGGAAGATGGTGGCCAGCCAGCAGGCTCAGGTTCCCCCAGCTCAGGGTTCTATGGTAACAAACCACTTTCTTTTCCTTCCGGAAGCCCCCTGATGTCTCCAGGACATGAGGCTCCCAGTTCTTTAACATCCTCACAACCCTGAGCTTTAAGGTCTGAAACACACAATGTCCTTATTTTGTTTTTTGTTTCTTGGTCAGGGTTGCCTTCACTCCTGAGGCCATCCCTACCAGAAAAATCCCAAGAATTACTTCAGTTTTTTCTGGCTTTGGTCAAAAGCCCACCCTGAACCAAGTTCTATGGCCAGTGGGATGACATAGATCACATACCCATCCCTGTAAGTGGATAAAAGACATGGCATTGGGATGTACAGAACCAGTCAGCACCCTATGAATTAGGGGTAGAGTTGTTCCCCAAAGTGGCAGCTTATCCTTCTTCAAATGCACTTTCAAAAATGATCCTGCTACTTGACAGTGAGTGGCTGCACAACATTGTGACTGTACTAAATGCCACTGAATTGCACACTTTAAAATGGTTAATGTTATGTGAATTTCATCTCAATAAAAAGATATTATTTGGGCTGGGATTGTGGCTCAGTGGCAAAGTGCTAGTTCAGCAGTATGAGGCCCTGGGTTCGATCCTCAGCATCACATAAAGATAAATAAATAAAATAAAGGTATTGTGTCCAACTACAACTAAAAAATAAATATTAAAAAAGATGTGATTAGTAATGCTCCTGCTGATATAAAGAACCCACCCCATCTGCAACCTCTTTCCCAGAAAAGGCTAATCCAATCCCGGCCGACTCTAAGATCAAGATCTCTTGAGTAATGTGCATTCTTATCCATGAGGTCTCCATGTGGCTTCTTGTCACCCTGTACCCTGTGGTTAAATTATCAATTCAACCACCCCAAAACACCAAATATACAATGGTGTGAAGGAAATAGATTATCCAAATGAGGACAGACTTTGGAAAAGAGAAGATAGGAAAGAAGGTGCAGGGCTGCTGTCCCCTGGCCGGCACCATACCTGCTGGCACGGTGGGCGGGGCTCCTCTTGGCAGTGGAGCCAGGTCCTGTGTGACTTCCTAGTAGTATCTCTCTGGTTCATTGTCTGTAGCTGCACCTGGGGGCTGAAGGGAAGAATTCCCTTTAGGGAGTTCCTGCTCACTCCTCCTGGGGATTCCTTCCTGAGTGTCCCTGGGGCTGGAGACCACGTCCTTCAAACCCTATCCAAATGCTAGTTAGCCCATGTCCTGGGAAGTTGTGTTAGTCGGCTTTCTATCACTGTGACAAAATATCTAAGATATACAATTTAAAGGAAAAAAAGGTTTCTTTTGGCTCACAGTTTCAGAGGTCAGTTCATGGTTGCTTGTCCCTATTGCTTTGGATCTGTGGCGAGGCAGAACATGAGAGTGGACAGCACATGGCAGAGTGAAGCTGCTCGCCTCATGGTGGCCAGGAAGCAGAGAGAGACCAGGAGCTGGGGTCCCAATATACCCTTCCAGGGCATCCCCCAGTGACCTAACTCCTTCCAACTAGGTCCCGCCTCCTAAAGTCTCCTCATCCTCCCAGTAGCACCACCAGCTGGGGACCAAGGCTCCAACGTTTGGTTCCCAGCTTTTTTGTGGGGTGGGGTGGGGTGGGGTACAGGTACTGGGGATTGAACTCAGGGGCACTCAACCACTGAGCCACACCCCCAGCCCTATTTGGTATTTTATTTAGAGACAGGGACTCACTGAGTGGCTTAGCTTAATGCCTCGCTTTGGCTGAGGCTGGCTTTGAACTCATGATCCTCCTGCTTCCCGAGCCGCTGGGATTACAGGCGTGTGCCACCATACCCGGCTTGGTTCCCAGCTTTGGGGGGACATTTTGACACAAATCATAATAGAAGTCCACAGACTAGTAACTATAGTTTTCCAAAGACTCAAAGACACCAAGTTAATTACTCAGCATGCACCAATGTTGGGAGAATTAAAACAAGGAGTCAGTATGGAAGTGCTTTGTCCCCCATAAAATGCCATATTGTCGTTCACAGAGGAAATCATAAAGACACAAATTCATTCCATATGGTTTTATATGTGAATGTACAAAGTCCTTCTCTTCAATTATTTTTATCCTCTTTATTGCGTTTCTCACAGCAGCTTCAATAAATGTTCCCTCACGTCTAAGCTGTTGGTTCAGCCCCTTCCCCAACAGATACCTCAGCCCCTGCCTCTCAGCCAAGTAGGAGCCTTCATCCTGTAAGAAAAATAGAGGTGGAGCTGGGGGCAGGTCTCAGTGGTAGAGCACTTGGCTAGCTAGATTAGTGAATAGAGGTAAAATGTGACGTTTTATATATATATATATATATATATATGCACACACATGCGTTTGTGTGTATATCTCTCCACATACATGTATATGTGTATGTGGGTATATGTTCCCTTGTTGTCCCCGAGAAGGCTTGAAATCAATGAAATCTCAACAGCAATGAGCACACCTCTTATCCAGATCTTGGTTTCTAAATACCATTCTTTACTAAAAAAAAAAAAAAAACTGAGTCAGGTAAGGAACAACCTGAGCTCAGAATATGTCACATGTAAAAGTTAAGAAGTAGTCAAACAATGATGGAATACAGAAGGGGCTCCCACTGGTGGAGCACCAAAATAAATAACAAGAATATTAGATTCGAACCCACAGAGCCAGGTGCCATGACACAGACCTATAATCCCAGCAATTCGGGAGGCTGAGACAGGAGGATTGCAAATTCAAGGCCAGCATGGGTAACTTAGCAAGACCCTGTCTCAAAATAAAAAATAAAAAGAACTGGGGATGTAGTCAGTGGTAGAGCACCCCATGTTCTATCTCCAGTGCATGCACGTGCGCGCGCGCACACACACACACACACACACAGATTCCATACAGACAGCAATAACTGTAGTAGTATGTTGTTTAATGAAAGAGACATGTTCTGAGAAATGCATCATTAGGCATTTTTTTGTGGGGGGCACACTTTTTTATTGATTTCTTTTTATATATGACAGCGGAAGGCATGACAATTCATATTACACATATAGAGTACATTTCATTAGGCAATTTTGTTGTTGTGCAAACATTGCCAAGTGCACTTATATAAACTAAGATGGCTATGATATAATCTGGGTGATATAATCTTATGGAACTACTGTCATATATGTGTCATATATGCCATGTGCTATTGACTGATTTGTGGCCTACGACTGCAATGAACAAGACTACAGGTTTAATGAGGAATGCAATATTCATGTAGTCTCAAAGTACTTCCCCACAAAATGCATATTAATTACAAAGAGGAAGAGAGTAACTTTACAATGGAAAAGACGGGAACATATCACTTTAATCAAGTGATCAAAATCAAAGTTAATGTCATCGGTCAGGTCATCATCAAAGTGGTGCACCAGGGGCTGGAGTTGTAGCTCAGTGGTAAAGCGCTTGCCTTGCACGCAGGAGGTCCTGGGTTCAGTCCCCAGCACCACACAGAAATAAGCAAAAATAAAGATATTGTGTCTCTCTACAACTAAAAAATATATATATATTTTAAAAAATGGTGCACCAGCCAACAGGATACCATAATGACACAGCAGCATTTCTGTGATTTGCCACCACAGGCGTATCTGAATCTGATCTTGAGGAGACATCAGACCAACCTAAGATGAGGGCTATTCTACAAATGAGCTGACTTGCACCTTTCAAAAGCGTCAAGGTCAAGAACATCAAAGAAAGGCTGAGAAACTCTTCAATTCTGAAGGAAGCTAAAGACGCATGAAAACAAAAAGTGCAAAAAATAAATGAAAAATAAAAGATAACAAAGTATGATCTTTTTGTTATAAAGGACATTACCTGAACTACTAGAGAACACAAATGGGCTCAAGGGTTAGATAGTAGTAATGGACCAACGTTACTTTCCTGATTTTGATGTTTGTACTATAGCTATGAAAGAGAAAGTCCTATTCGCAAGAAAAATATGCTAAAATTTTTGGGCGAGGGGGGGGATGCTGGAGTATCTGGTTAACAACTCATTGACAAATGATTCAGAAACAAATAGTACTTTGTACCATATCTGCAACTTTTTTGTAAGTTTGAGATTGTTTTGCCATAAAATATTTTCAAAATCATAGGGATTATAGCATTTTGCCTTTCCACCAGGAATGTATATGAGTCTTACAGCTGAGTATGCTGTCACACTCCTGGAGGTTTGCCCGTGTAACAGGTGAGCAGTGCTCTCTTGCTGTACATTTTCATTTGCATTTTTCTTATTACGAGGCAGTTGAACATCTTTTCATATGGCTAAGGGCCATTTGCATTTATAAACAGAACCATCCGTTTATATCTTTGGACGGTTTTCCTATCAGATTGTTGGGCTCCTTCTCCTGGATTTTTCGGATCACTTCATAAACTGAGGCGGCTCTTCCTGGACTGGGACAAGGCCACAATCGTTGTTGCACTTTTGTATTCTGTGCCTAGCATTGTGCCAAGGAAGTTGGTGAGTTGGTCTTTGCCAGGGGGACAGTTAAACTCCATCCAGAGAAATGTTAGCCATTTTCCCTGAGAGCTGGGTCGTGGTGCTCTGGAGAATGGTCTTGGTTGCACTGAAAGAGGAAACGGATCTGAGCTGGGTCTGAAGCTGCTTGGTTTTGACAGCCAAGGGCATTGAGGATACAGAACAAGGAGGCGGGCGGAGCGAGGGCACGGCAGGCCATGCCTGCGGCCACCCCTCTCCCCTCTCTCCCTCTACTGCCTGCCCCACCCTGGGCTCGGTTGCCCTGTTGGACAGAACTCCCCCTGTCCAACTTGCCCTGTGCCCACCCTCCGTCTCCCTAAGGCCCCTCCCACTTCCCACTGCTCCTGCACAGGGAAGGAGGAGGCCTGCTGCCTCCGGAACCCGATCTCATTGAATCTGCGCCAAGCAGCAGTGCCAGGGGCTCATGGCTGGCAATCTCACTGTCACCTCACTTTCTCTGGGGTGTGTGCCTTCATGGCAAAATAAAAGATTAGAAAGCTGCCATTGTGCTCCTACTTTTCAGGTATACACAGTGCCTTGGGGGAACGCAGTGGAGTGTTTTCCCGGATGGTCTTCTTCTGGTAGGCAGTGTGTGCCTCCTGGGCTCTAAATTGAGTTTCATGTAATTCAATCAGGGGGGGTGTCATTTTTTAAAAAATAAACGTTTTATTTTGAGATAATGTTGTATTCCTGTGCAGTTATAAGAAACACTGCAGAAGCCAGCATGGTGGCACTGAATACCTCTAATCTCAGTGACTCGGGAAGCTGAGGCAGAAGGAGCGCAAGTTCAAGACCAGCATCAGCAACTTAGTGAGGGTCTGTATCAAAAATGGGGGGCTCGGGGGTAGGGCTATGGCTCAGCGGTAGAGCACCCGCCTCTCAAGTGCAAGGCCCTGGGTTTGATCCTCAGCACCACGTAAAAATAAATAAATGAGATAAAGGTATTGTGTGTAACTACAGCTGGGTTCGATCCTCAGCACCGCATACAAATAAATAAAATAAAGGTATTGTTCCCACCTACAACTAAAAAAAAAACTTCTTAAAAGAAAAATAGGGGTGGGGATCAGTGGTAGAGGGCCTCTGGGTTCAACCCCCAGTTTCACAAAGGAAAAGAAAGGAAGGAAAGAAGGAAGGGAGGGAGGGAGGAAATACTACAGGGAGATCCACATACCCTTACCCAATTTCCCCTCGATTATGAGACCTCAAAAAACTTACATGTAACATCACAACCAAGCGCTGACATTGATATGAAGATTTACATCAAAGCAAGATTCCTGATGTGGCCCTTATAGAGATGCCCTCCTGTGCTTCCCACAACCCTGAGCAACTACTAATCTGTTCTCTGTTTCTGTAATGTCATCATTTCAACAACATTATCTAAGTGGAGTCATATAGTGTGGGGCCTTTTGGGAATGGAATTTTTCACTCAGCACCATTCTCTGGAGATTCATCCAAATGATTAGTTGTGTCAATAGTTCACCCCCACCCCTTTTGGTGTGTGTGG
The DNA here is from genome assembly GCF_045843805.1 of Urocitellus parryii. NCBI lineage: Eukaryota > Metazoa > Chordata > Mammalia > Rodentia > Sciuridae > Urocitellus > Urocitellus parryii. The sequence continues at coordinate 50,295,839 of NC_135542.1, forward strand.
TCCTAGAGATGGAGCCCAGGGGCATTCTACCATTAAACCCATCCCTCAGCCCTTTTATGTTTTATTTTGAGATAGGGTCCTGCTAAGTTGCCGGGGCTGGCCCTGAACTTGTAATTGTCCTGCCTCAACCTCCCAAGTTCTGGAATTACAAGTGTGTGCCATGGTGCCATTCATTTACTAAAGGATATTGGAGTGTTTCCAGGTTTTAGCTTTTTTTCAGTTTTCATGGTTTCTAGGGTTAGAAATCTGAGACCAGGGAAGTGGACCAACTTGCATCAAAGGCCACAGGCCCCAGGCAGGATGGTGCACACCTGTAATCCTAGTGGCTTAGGAAAGCCCCTTGGCAACTTAGCGAGGCCCTAAGCAACTTAGTGAGACCTGTCTCAGATTTAAAAAGAACTGGGGATGTGGCTCAGTGGTTCAATCCCTGGTATCAAAAAGAGGGGTGGGGGACAGGGCCACAGGCAGAACTGGCATTCAAAGCCAGGCTCATTTGCTGCAGTCACGTGGGGCCCTGGGTGGGAAACAGACCAGGCAGGCTCAGTGGGAAATATGGAGACCTGAGAGTCATTCACAATCTGATGGCTTAGGGCTGGGGTTGTGGCTCACCTCTCAAGTGCAAGGCCCTGGGTTTGATCCTCAGCACCACATAAAAATAAATAAATAAGATAAAGGTATTGTGTAACGACAACTAAAAAATGATTTTTTTTTAAAATCTGATGACTTAAAAGTCATGTAAGAAAGGTGAGTTGGAATAGGAGGGAGGCCAGGAGATCTGTGGCCAGCATTGACCAGGGATTTGGGGAAGTTGTCAATCTCCTTCCAAAGGGAACATCTATTGTTAATGGGAAACAGAAATGAGAAGGAGGGACCTAGTGACTGATTTGGGTTGTTTGGATAGGATTCAGATGAAATGTATATTCGGGGGCCAGAGGCGAAATGGAGCCGGATGCAGATAAGCTGATGCAATGGAGGAAACTTCTAGAGAAACGTCACCATAGACAGAGCCATCACTGAGCCATGAATGGATGGATGTCTAGGGGAGTGTGGAGACCAGAGATGCTGGGAAGGACCGGAACTCTCTCCCAGCATGGTGGCAAAGAAGAAAGAAGGAGGCTTAGGGAGGCAAAGAGGCAAAGGAAGAGCCAGATGAGTGAACAGAGGCCACAGAGGACAAGGATTGCCAAGGATCGGGGTCCAGGAAGGGGAGCATGTTTATTGGCAATTGCTGCATGAAAAATGGACCCAGATCTTGGTGGTTTAAGCAACAATTATTGTCTCACTGTTTCTGTGTGTCAGGCATCTGTGGGTAGCTTAGCAGTGTCCTCTGGCTCCGGGTCTCTCACAGGTGGCAGTCAAGGTGTCTGGCTGTAATCCTCTCGGGGTCTTTTCGGGTGGGGAAGGGTCTGTTTCCGAGTCATCCACAGAGCAGATGTTGACGGGACTGAGTTCCACAGAGGTTGTTGGTCCAGGGGCTTCAGTTTAACACTGGCTGTTGGCCAGAGGCTGCCCTCAGTCCCTCGTCAGATGGGTCTTTTCACAGCGTGGCTCACAAAATGGCAGCTGGCTTCATCAGAGTGAGGGAGCAGGGCGGAACCAGAGAGAGCTGGCAAGGCGGGAAGGACAAGTCTTTTATAACAGATCTCAGAAACTTTTGCCCTAATTTTCTCCACTAACAGCAAGTCACTGGGACCAGCCCACACTGGAGGGGAGGGGATTATACAGGAAGCTCCTGGGGAGTGAAGGCAGCCTAGCTGGATGTGACCTAAGACTGTTCCAAGGTGGCCCACGACCAGACAGTGCCAGGAGAGTATGAGGGGACAGAGGACAGGGTGGCAGGCAGTGAAGTGGTGATCCCAAGTCCCAGCTGCCCTTAGCACCTCAGAGACCCCACTGGTTCCCAGAAGACCCCAGCTCAGTCACCTTCCTCAGTTCCTTCTCCCTACCCCCTCCCCCGGCTCCACCAGCAGAACCAGGAATAAAAAAATAATAAATAGCCAGGACCAGGCTGTGGCTTGTGGTAGAGCATGTACCTGGCATGCCTGAGGCCCTGGGTGGCAATCCCAGCACCATTAAAAATAAATAAATAGCTGCAAAAATGCCCTCCCAGTAGCCACAGGAGCACACACCTGACTTGTCATCTCCGTTCCCCCTTCCACCAGCAAAAACCTCTTGAGGGCACGGGAAGAGGGCACCGACTCCATGGACGTTTCCATGTGCCAGGATTGGCATCCTCTCAGCTGCTCGGCCATCAGTCCCCTGTCCCTTCAGGGCAGGGAGAGTCCCCCTTCCCTGGAAGCTCTCTCTCCACAGAGCCTGGGCATATTTCCTTGTCACCCTGAAGCTGTATGGGTAGGAGTGACAGACGACAGGGGAGACGCTGAGAAGGTGGCACTGAGGTCCTCCTACGAAGGAGCTAGCACCACCCTTGTCTGGGATACTCAGGGGGCAGGAATGAGGGGGACCCCTCAAGGGCTGAGATGAGGCTGGACAGAGACTTTTTGAGGAGGTCACAGAAGAGAGTAGCAGGTACAAAGTCCCATCTGAAGGCCAGGTGCAAGATGGAACCATTTGCAGAAGTCCTCTTGTGACAAGGGGCACAGGGAGGAAGAATAATGGCCCTCCAAGTCCTCCACGTCCTAATTGCTGGACCCTGTGAACATGTTAGGACACATGTCAAGGGGAATTAAGGTTGCAGCTGAGTGAAGGTCACTCCTCAGTGACCCAGAGATGGGGTGACGGCCCTCAATTATCTGAGTGGGTCCTCACCAAGAGAAGAGGAGGCAGAGAAGTTGGGTCAGAGCCACACTGGGCAAGAAGGACTCCACCCGCTGTGGCTGGCTGGGAAGACACAGGACGGGGCCAGGGCGGAGGAGTGTGGGCAGCCCCTCAAAGCTGGCCACAGAGGGGCTGCCCACAGCCAGGAAATGCATCCCCACCAGAGCTGTGAGGAAGGCTCCCACACGCCCTCCCTTTTCTTCGGCTCCAAGCCGGGGCCTGAGCCCAGGGAGCTGGGCTAAAAGTTGGGAGACCTGGGTTCCAACCCTGGCCCTCCTAACTTGCTCTTTGACCCTGAGAAGTCGTTTTTCTTCCTCTGGCTCAAGTTTTTCTGAAACATGACTTTGGTGCCCACCCACTGCCACCCTCCTGCGGCACCCCATGCTGGGGGAGGCTCCCAGCCTGGGTGAAAATCCCAACACCCACTTTCAGGGCCAGGTCCTCCCACTCCGGGTCTGACCCCCCATTTGCATTTTTATTCCTCCTCTAACTCAGCACAGGATTGGAACCAGGGATAATAAAAATGGCTCCCAGTTGATGAATGGATAAAGAAACCGTGGTATAGACACACCATGGGATATTACTCGGCATTGAAAGAAAATAAAATCAAGGCATTTGCAGGTAAATGGATGGAGCTGAAGAATATCATGCTAAGTGAAGTAAGCCAATCCCCAAAAACCAAAGGCCGAATGTTTTCTCTGATCAGTGGATTCATAATGGGAGTGGGGGGAGCATGGGAGGAAGGGAGGAACTTTGGATAAGGCAAAGGGGAGGGAGGGGAAAGGAGGGGGTAGGGGAGAAGGAAGGACGTGGAATGAGATGGCCATCATTACCCTAGGTACATGTATGAAGACAGAAATGGTGTGACTCTACTTTGTGTGCAACCAGAGACATGAAAAATTGTGCTCCCTTTGTGTGCTATGAATCGAAATACATTCTGCTGTCATGTATAACAAATTAGAACAAATGAACAAATTAATTAATTAAAAGAAAACAATGGAATAACACCTTTAATATGCTGTAAATAACTACAGGTCCATAATATTACACACAGCAAAGATATCCTCAAGGAGTGAAGGCAAAAATGAAGATGTTTTCAGACAAATAAAAATAAAAAATAAAAATGAATCCCGGAGGACAAACTCCTTGTTCAAAGAGGACATGGAAGACCGAGAAGTCAAGTAAATTTTCCAAGTCCACACAGCGAATTGGGGCAGTAGTAAACTCAGGTCAGACTTCCAACTAGGTTATTTTCCCCACACTAGGGTGTCTCCTTCAGGGAAACTTTTGTCCCAGAACAGTGTTGAGGTCAAGGGCAGGGGCTTGCTGTAGGCAGTTGTGGATTTGCATGCTGGGCCTTCACCACCAGAGGTTGTAAGCTTATGTTGATTTGGAAGCCATGGACATGTCTAATTCACAGGGTTATTTGGAAAATTAAATGAAATAGTGCCCAATGGCACGTAGCAAGCACTCCACACACGTCAGCTAACAGTACCGTTACTGACTGCCAGTGACTCAGGAAGCTGAGACAGGAGGATCTCAAGTTTGAGCCAGCCTGGACAACTTAGTGAGACTCTGTCTCAAAAATTAAAAAAGTAAAAAGGGGTAGGGATGTATCTCAGTGGTAAAGTGTCCCCAGGTCCATGGTTTATCCCTCAGCAGGTGTGTGCACGCGCACACACACACACACACACACACACACACAATGAGCTCTTATTAGATCCTAAAAATCCCAATCACAAACCTGAAAGTGAACAAGCTTGTGATTGTTATGTCCATTTTAATAATGAGGCCACTAAGGCCCAGAGAGGTCTCTTGGAGGCAAGTCAGTGGCAGAGTGAGGATTTGCGCCCTGCCTGTTGCCCACACAGATTTTTCCAGAGGGGCCAGTGTTCTTTTGTGCATACGAGAATGGCTGAGAAGCAGCCGGCTCTCTGCCCACCTGCTGCTGCAGGTACTGCGTGTGGAGTTTGGGGCTTGCTTCTCTGTCCCTAAGCAATCTAACCCGGCCTCCCCTTGCAGTATGTACCTGTCCCCATGGTGTGCCAGGTCCCTGTATTCAACAAACACCTAGAAAACCTGCCTGTCCCCAGACATCTGGTGTCTCTCCTGGAGACCAAGCCTTTCATTCCACGTTGAAGGACTCGCGGGAGCTAATGAGCCCTGCAGCCCTGGGGAGATGGGGAACCATGAGCAGGGCAGGGAGATGGGGAGAGAGGCTGTGGAGAGGAGGGAACCCGGGTCATGGGCACTCATGTTCTTGAGCAAAATGGGTTAGTGTGTGCCTGGGGACAGGGAACTGGATGGGAGATGGAGGCCAGGTGTTAAGGCTACACTGGAACAGGGAAGGAAAGGGTGGCCTCTGGGACTTCTCAGTGGCAGCCTCAGTGTCTCCCTAGCACAGGCCACAGTGAGCCAGGGTTGGGCCTTCTGGCCCAGGAAGTGGCAGGGAAGACCTGTCTTATGTCCAGGGGTGCCTGCCTTCTCTGCCAGGGCTAACTTGGATGCCCAGGAAGGAAGTCCTCTCTGCAAGCCCCAAGGCCATCTGCAGGGGTTTTGCAGTGTGTGACTTCCCACTGTCCTCTTGAGCCCCAACTCAGCAGATTTCCTAGCTAACATGGATCCTCTGTTCCCAAAAGCCAGCCCTGAGCAAGGCCCATGGGTTGCCCTGTGCATTGCCCCCTTGGCAAGGCAAATCACCCTGGAATTTCCACAGCAAGGTTTTTCCTTGCCCACTAGGGTGCTGCTCTCATAATCCCCCTGGTGCTACTCAGATCAGACTTCCTCCCACACCTCAGCCTTTCGGTCCTCCACATCCTGGTCGCCATTCCCCTCCACCGTTTCTTTTTCTGGTCATAAAATAGGGAAGCAGAGTCAAGTAATTTTGTACTGGGGATTGAATCCAGGGGTGCTTTATCACTGAGCTAATTCCCCAGACCTTTTTATTTTATTTTATTTTTTGTTTTGAAACAGGGTCTCACTAAACTGCTTAGGTCTTGCTAAATTGCTGAAGCGAGTCTTGAATTTGTAATCCTCCTGTCTCAGCCTCCTGAGTCGCTGGGATTACAGATGTGTGCCACTCTGCTGGGGGATACATTAATATATTTTTAAAACCAGATTTCTTGAAACTTTGTGAGGAGGATCCTGTCCATGTCAGAGATCTGTGACAGCAGCGTACAGTGGGTGCTCACCCCCACTCCTACTGGGGAGGAAGTCCCCAAACTTCCTATACTTTCCAAAGTACAGGGGCCTGAGGCTAGGGGACAGAGACAGTCTGCCCTCCTGAGAGCTCTCAGACTTTATTAAAAAAGAAAAAAAAATGAAATTAGGATCGTTGTTAAAGACTCAACACACCCAGGAACATGCCAGGAAAAAAATGTATCAGGACACATACACACACACACATGCAAGGAGCCTGAGATGAGCAATGGTTAATTTTAGTAGCACCCTGTGCAGGTGAAGAGGTGCGGGCCATTTGCCACCCCACTCAATCAGAGCCTGGGGACTGGGTGCAGCTCTGGAGGTCAGAGGCTCCTACTGGCATCTCTGGGCCACTAGCTGGGGGGCTGGGAGTGAGAGCAGCCCTGCCTCATGGACTGGGAGCCAAGAGAAAAGGTGCCAGCCCCACCTTGGGCATCTGCTGTGTTTGATGGGCAATGTCCCCAAAATGCTACAACATTTAAAACCTCTGTTGTGCCACTTTTCTGAGCCGTTTTTCCTTATCAAATCCATTCTTTTGGCCAAGTAGGGCTAATATGCCACACAGACGGGGAAAGCGATGGGGAAAGTGATTTGGGCCCGGAGGTTAAAATGGGTGTTGGCAGCTCCTGGAGGCCCCCAGCCAAAGCCCTGGGTCCGGCTGCGGCGGGGACGACCTCTCCGCCCGCACCGCACCTGCGCTCCTCAACCCCAGATGGCGCTGGAGAGGCCGCTCACTGTCACTCATGGGGGCGGGTGGGAGCTCAGAAATACTGACTTCTGATTGGCTGAGTTCAGTCTTGGTTTCTTTTCGCGTTCCAGCGGGTCTCGGGGAGGGCACCGGGGCACCCGAGGCTGAGCTGCGCGGTGCAAGTGTGTGTGTGTGTGTGTGTGTGTGTGTGTGTGTGTGTGTCGCGTTGTACCTTTTTTTCTGGCATGTCCTCTGGGTGTGTTCAGTCCTTAAGGGCAATCCTAATTTTATTTTTTTCTTTTTTTAAAGACATTTTGCTAAGTGTCTAATTAATTGATTTCCCCATTTTCATACACTTACAAGACATTTCATAAATTTACCCACCAGGGAAAATCCTTGCTGGGACCTGTTGATAATAAGGACATGGTTTCTTCATCAGGCAGCTGAGGTTCAGGGTCTCCCAGGCCTTCCCTCTTCATCTTTCCCTTACTCTTTGACTGTACGTGCATTACCAATAGAATTGTATTTGTGGTTGTGTTTTGTTTGCACGTTGGACAGTGTTTGTCAAGCTTCCACTATTTGGTGACTCTGGGTAAGGCTGCTTAGGGTCAGGAATGGAGCAGATATGGGCCCTGCCTGGCCTGGAGGAGCTTACAGACCACAGCACAATGGACACACACATTAAATACTTTAGAACCCTGCTAAGAGGAGGGGTGTGGTGGTGCATCCTGGGATCCCAGCAACTGGTAGGCTGAGGCAGGAGGATCCTACATTTTTAAGTCCAGCCTCAGCAACTTAGTGAGATCCTGTCTCAAAATAAAAGGACCGGAGATATATGGTTCAGTGGTAGAGCACCACTGGGTTCAATCTCCAGTATGGAGAAAAAAATAATACCCCCCCTGCTGAGGGCCCTAAAGGAGAAGTGGTGCGAGAGCAGCGGGGTTCTGAGGAAGGGCTGTGGTAAGTGCCGCCACAGCTGGAGAGCAGCTCTGCAGTTAGACTGACCTTAGAGCAGAGGGCCCAGGGGCTTCTTTGGGGAGTTCCAGGCTGTGGGGCAGACCAAGGGAGAGGCTGTCCTGGGTGCCCAGGGCAGCTGCGGGGGGGCTACTTGCCTTGTGTCTGGTCAGTACAGAGAAAAGCATTGGACCCTGTGTAACTTCCAGAATATTCCTTTCTTCTCCTGATAGAAAGCCATGTTTGGGACTGGATGTGATTGGGGACTGAAAACCCGAAAGGTTGTCAAAGGAGGACTGGCAAGACTACCAAAGACTCCAGGTGAAACAAAGGCCTGGAATCCAGAACATGGTGGAGTCCAGAGGGCAGGAGAGAGGCAGGATGGTGTTGGCCGGAGAGTGGATTAGCCGTTTGGAGAGTCTGGTTCAGGTGGCTGGCCGGGGTGGACCAAGGCCCAGAGAGTCATACACTGTCCTGGATTGGAGACCTACCAGAGGAATTTCCTGCCAAGTAAAATTGTGTGTTTCTCTTTGCTCACCTAAAAAAGTTGCCAGTTACTACAGAGGAGGGGCAGAGACCATGACCAACAAGAGCTCACACACCGTTGCCCCCTCCACTGCCCCCCACTCCAGGCCCATGACTCAACTCTCAAATTTCCACATGCTTTTCCCCCCCAGAGCCCTTCCCACCTCCTAGCTTTACACAACTGCTTATTGTCTATCTCTTGTATGGGAACGTAAGCTTCCTGAGGGCAGATGCCTGTCATTATTCTTTGCTGTTTTCCTAGGGCCTAGAATATGGCCGGCACATAGTAGGTGCTCAAGGAAATACTCTTGAATGACTGAATGAAGCAGATGCTTCCTGGTCTGCAGCGAAGGCTCCCTCAGTCTAGTGTAGGGTGCACAGAGCACATGATCCCTGGCAAAGACAGGGCTGTCCTTAGTTTGGAGGAAACTAGCCCATTTGTCGCAAACTAGCGAAAAAGATTCAGATAGGACCTTGTGCTTCAGAGTCTGGAAATAGTAGACCCCAACCCCCAGTGAGGAGCAGCCAGGCCAGGGAGAGCTACATGTGTACGTGGTGATGGGGCTGAGTTCTGGAAGGTGGCCCTCCTGGCCCTAACCTGGTACTCCTGGACCAGCCCCAGGGATGTTTTTTTCCGTTGTCTGAAGACGGTAGCTGGGGCAGAAGTGTGGCTCAGTGCTCTGGGCCCCTCCGTCCCCTGAAGGTGGTCCTTCTGTGTCTGTAGGGGAGATGAAGTGGTGCCCGAGCCTGAGCACCCTCACCAGTCTGGGGAGACGCCACTGGGGTGACTGAGCCACTTGGGACTGGGCCCGGGGATCAGTCCCCAGCAGCACCAGGAGCCTGCATGACATCAGTGCAGCATGGCCTTTGAGTCATGAGGCCTGGCCAGTGTGGCCTGGCGTGGCCTGACCTGAACTGCAAGCCGGAGGGGGAGGCAGACACGAGTGTCAGAGGAAGGAACGGGAGTAGCAGGGACAGAGCTGAGCAGTTGCTGTGTGCCCAGCCTGGTGCCTAACAACCGTCTAGAGTGGAATGATCTTTGTTTTATAGTTGCAGAGAGGAAGGCTGTGCCCTGTCTGAGGTCACACTCTTGAGAGGAGCAGCAGCGTCAGGATTTAAAGGCAGGCCTGACTGTCCCCAGAGCCCAAGCTGCTCCACTGAAACCCACAGCTGGGTAGGAAGCTCAGGGAAGTCCCCGGCTCCCGACAAGGAGGCCGCCGGCCTCTGAGAGAGCAGAGGCAGAGGCACAGCCATCCTGGCGAGGCAGAGAGGGCAGCTTAGCAGGGGCCCTGCAGCTGCAGGCTCACAGGAAGAGGAGCAGAGAAGGTCCAAAAGGATAAACCAAGGCGTGAGGTGGCAAAGATTGGCCAGGCTCAAGGTGGCCTGAGGTGGATGACTTGGGGACCAAAGCTGGAGCAGGGTCACACAAGAGTAAATACCCCCAGGAGTTGGACAGGTCACATCCCAGGGCAGGTGAGGAGGGGGGCAGGAAAAGACAGAGGGACAAGCAGGAGGCTGGAACCGAGAGGACTGAGCAGGGCCCGGAGCCCACAAGCCCAGGCCCAGGGCATGCTGCCAGGACCCTATCTTTCTAGGCAGCTGGGGAGGGATGTGTTGGGGACACCAGAGGGTCATAGGCCCTGGGCTCAGGCACTGGCTCCCGTGTGGATACCATGTGATCTTTTGCCTCCTCAGCCTCTTGGAGCTCCTCCTGCAGACGGGCATCCCTCTGCACCATCCTAAACCACACACCATTAGCCGCACTGGAAAGCAGCTTGGACCAGTCCGTATGGTCATTAGGTTCTGCGTCTCATTTCCAGGCCAGCGCACCCCCTGGCGTGGGCTCACTCAGGATTGTCCAACACGACCTTCCAGTTCCTTCCTCCATGTTTCACTCCGTGGGCACATCTGGGCACAGGTATAGCTCTTTGGGGTGTTCCCAAGTGAGAAGATCCTCCATGGTCACAGCCACAGAGTGCAAAATTTCTTCTGGGGACCACGGTGATTGGCCTACCTCCCGCCCACCCAGCCAGGGCCTCACGCAGCCTGAGGTGATGGTTCCTTGCTCGGGTGTACAGCTCCAGTGCCTCAGCACTGGGCAGAGTGAGTGGGGTGTCACTCAGGAAACCAGGTGTTGGCAGGTGGATTCTTCTCTTTTAAAAAAGCAGTGAAATACTATTATTATCTGTAAACTTCGTTCAGACACTATGGTAGCTTTCACAAGTGTTAACAGACAGAAATTTAATCTACTCTATGTGTATCTATATTTAATGAACGATTTTGCTTAAAAGCACTCATTTTAGTCCCCAGGGAGCTTAGAGAACATCGTATTCCGTGTTGTGAGGACACCTGAAGACTGTCACTACCCCTGCCCTGGGGAGCTTGCAGGAAGCTCAGGGAGCGAGAGGAACACCAGGGCCTAGCTCAGTGGGGATGAAGCTCAATGGCAGGACCCAGGCCTACCACACTCGAGGTCCTTCATTCCATCCAGAACCAAAACCCAAAAAAACAACTCCAGGGCCCAAGTCCTACGTGAGGGAGTGCTCAGTGACATGAATGGAGAATAGTGTTTCAAGGAGGTGACAGGCGGGGCTGTGTACAGCTAAACTCACAACTGTGACCATGCAGAAGGGTGTCTTCACCTCATGCTCTTCCTCGATTGCCCGTTTCTCTAAAACCACCTCTCCTTTCTTGCTTTGAACACAGGGTCACCCTGGACAGTCATTACGAAGCCTGCTGTCACTATGGGGTAGCCCAAGGACACATCTTCCAGGAACACCATCCTTCGGCATTTACCTATGCAAATGTTACATTGAGCAAAGTAGCACAGTCCGCATGTAGATTGGGGTGTGGGGCTTTTGCCTCTGGAGTTCCCCCGGTTTGAGTGATGGCAGCAGAAGGATCCAGTGAGCAGGTGCCAGGAGCAGCTGACGGGGACCAGAGGAGCTGACTCAGCAGCGAGGCTCTCCTGGTCGCATGCAGAAGCAGCACAGTAAGGGGGGTGGGGAGCAGAACAGTGAGGGTGTGGAGGTTCCCCCAGAAGTTTGGTTGTCTCAGCTGAGTTCTCCTCAGAGCCCGAGGGCGGCTGCCTGGGAAAGGCCAGGGGTTTTCTCAGGTGTGGCCTTGAAAGATGCATCGAGGGCCACAGGGAGGCAGCCCTAGAACACAGGGCGGCAGGCAGCAAGGCAGGTGGGCATCTGAGGGACTGCAGAGGGTTCCCAGCTGACCTGTGGGAACTGTGGGAGCAACAGAGCTAACTTTTCCAGGGATCCTGTAGGGCTGGATCTTGCTGTGAAATTTTCTGCTGTCTCACCATTTCCAACCCATTAAATTGTTTATAAAACCCCTTTGAGGCCAACAAGTTAAGACTTTGGACCACACTCCAATGGATGCCCCAGGCAGCAAGCAGCACCCGCTTCCCTAGCCTGTTCACAACCCAGCTCCCAGGGTGGCGGACCCTAGGCACTCCTTCCCCAGAGGGCAAAGCTGGCAAATGACTTGGGACAGAAGCCAGGGTCACCTGCATGGGGTCACCTGCATACCCTCAACCCCGTGAGATTTCAGCTTTACTCTTCCCAGCCTTTGCCACCAACTTCTTTTCTAGCTAGACACCCTTCCCAGCCTGGTGTCCACGGTGGCCAGGATGAGGGGCAGGCGAAGTAATGCCTTTGTATTAGGCCACCCCAATCCTGGGCCCACATTGCCACAGGAAGGAGCCCAGTCTTAAGCCTCCCAAGGCCTGGCTCTGGTTTGGAGAGTTGAAATAGAGCCCTGTCCTTCTCCCCCAGTGAGACTGTGGGCTGCGTCCTGAGCAGCCCTCTGCGTCTTGCTTTGCCTTTGTCATTTTTAAGGTAAATCCACGAAGAGATGTATTTATTTGCTTTGCGTGTGCTGTGGTTGAGTTGATTTTGTTTTGACACATTGGTTCAAAATAAGACTGACCCTTTGGAAAATCAACTTGTTAAAGCCATTTACTCAGCTTCAGCTCGAGGGGCTTAATTGAAAACAGCTGAGGCACACTGACATCACCACAGGCCTCCAGACTGAAAGGGACCTCAGAGTTGTGCGGGCTTGCGAGTGACAGCGCAGCTTCAAAGGCAAGAGCCAGCAAGGCGAAGTTGTATCCCGGGAGGAAGGTTTTCCTTCAAAAATAGTTCCTTTGGTGTATTTTTTTTTTTTAATAAAGATACTAAAGGAGCTGACAAGGCATATTTAAGACCATGCAAGAAAAGCAGGAAACAGGAAAAGAACTCACTGGAACTGTCTAACAGCAGCCTTGGCAGGGCTGTGGGTGAGTTCATATAACTGGACAGCATGGTTTCTGCTATTTCGTATTTTGCTACAATTTGATTTGCTTCCACTTGGATTCTTCCTCCCTTGGCACTTTTCTGTGCCCTGTGCTTGGTAATTAGCAAGCATCACTTGCATGATTGCCTTTTACACCCACACCCCACTGCAGGCTGCAGGCCCCAGAGGGCGTGGCAGCCACCGCTGACTGGGGTCCAGGATCTAGTGCTCTTGGTGTGGAGGCCAAGAACACTCTCATTGGGGCTGGGGATGTGGCTCAATCAGTAGCGCGCTCGCCTGGCATGCGTGCAGCCGGGGTTCGATCCTCAGCACCACATACCAACAAAGATGTTGTGTCCACCGAGAACTAAAAAATAAATATTAAAAATTCTCTCTCTCTCTCTCCTCTCTCACTCTCTCTTAAAAAAAAAAAAAAAGAACATTCTCATTTCAGTGCAAGTGCCTGCTTACCCCACCAACTTTGCAGAGGTTCCCCTCTGTTTGGCCAGATTAGTCCAGATCAGTCACTGGATGGCACACTTCTGGGAGGTTGAATGCCACGTGTATGGGGGGCATGTGACACGAGCGTCACAGTCAGGTATGGGGAAAGTCAGGTAAGTAGAAGCATCACCACTATCAGTTAATGAGGATGCTGGGAGTGGAGGGGAGTGGGCAAATGCTCATTTAGCTGGAGGCCAGGATACAGTGTGCCATCTAGCATTTTCTCCTGAACCTGTGAAGGTTCAGGGTGATCCCAAGTAGCAGGACCGGTTCCCTAGATGCACGTTGGCAACAGGAAGCCTGGGAAGCCTGAAGGAGCTCCTCTGCCCCTCCCTGGTGGCCTTGGCCCCTCCGACTGCCTTGGAGTCAGCTCCCTGGGCTGTCCAGATGGTTCCTTCACCCTCTCACATCCTACGACTCCGCTTGTTCTAACCCTGAAGAGGCTGGGGAAATGTCACAGCCTCTCTGGGGCTAATGATTACATTCCTATTCTCCCCTCACAGGTGTGGGGTGGGGTGTTGGTAGAGCCAGCAAGTGTGAAGCCTTGATTAGGGCTGAGAGATCCCTCAGAGGGTAAGGAACCCCAAGACCTTCCATTCCTGCAAAGCAGTTGAGGACCCTGGACGTTAGCATCGGTTCCTGTGAGTGGCTTCCTGAGGCACAGTGGGCCTGGTGAAAGACCACCTTGCTGAGTGGGAGGCTGACAACCTCCCCACCTTCCCCCTTCCTACTGAAGGGAGTTAATATGCAGAAAGAACTAAGGACAGTGCCAGGCCCAGAAATCCTGCTCAATCAATGTCTACTGGCCATGGAGACGCACTGTGGTTTAAATATGGAAACTCACGTTGAAATGTGGTCCCCAGTGTAACATGTTGAGAGATGGTGGGATCTTTAAGGTGATTAGACTGCTAAGAGGGATTAATGCCGCTCTCATAGGGCTGGATTAGGTGCAGCAGGAGCAGGCTGGCAGACAGCAGGGCTGCCCCAGTGAGTGTTTATACATACTCCTGGCTCTTCTGCTCTTCCCCCATGTTAGGCTGCAGCAGGAGGCCCTTGCTAGATGTGGCTGTCTGATCTTGGACTTCCAGCCTTCAGGACCATGGGATAAATCTTTCCTTTATGAATTACCCAGTCTAGGTATTCTGTTACAGCAACTGAAAATGCACTAAGATAAGGCAGTATTTCCCAGTGGTCAGACACCTGTGATGACAGCCTGCCTGGATTCAAACCACTTCCTGAGTCCCTCATTTCAGTTGCCTAATCTGGTCATAGGGGACTCAGGCGAGGTCGAAACAGTGCTGGCATATGTAAGTGCCACCTGGGTCCTCCGGGGCTATCATTTCTACCTTCTCATAGCATTTGTTTTCCTAGAACCCATATTTTGGGAAAAACAAAGTCAAAATAAAGCCAATTGGCTGACATGTACAGGTTGAGTTGCACAGGAGAAGGGTAGGCCCGAAGGTGGAGGTGGTGTTGGGAATTAGAGACATTATCTTGGTTAAGATTTAAGAAGTACATCAGTGGTGTTCTTCCACCATTGTGGCCTTCAAGATGGAAAATCAGGCTCCACTAAACCAACTGGCTGCACACTGCACTCTTTACCTAAGCCATCTCCCTGCTCTTCCCCCAAATTGGAATATTCTTTTTCCTTGAAATTTTGCGGAAATTCGACTACATTAGCAGTTGGAGGTCGTGAGACATGGGAACATCAGAGTCAAGCAGACAGGTGCAGCTGTGTCATCTTAAGGAAGGCACCTATCTCTCAGAGTCTTGTTCCCCTGGGAATTGATAAGCCTACATCTAGCTTTGTGAAGCAGATGACATTAAATGACACCTGGCACACAGCAGGCACTTAGCATATGCCCATTTCCTTTCCCGTTGCAGCAAAAGCCTTTGAAGAAGCCCTCTTGTTCTGGTCAGCTAGCAATACTCAGCAAACCCGAGGCACACATATCTCACAGGACAATTGTGTGTGAGTCTCTCTCTCTCTTTTTTTCCCCTTTGGCACTGGGAGATTGGATCTAGGGGTGCTTTACTATTGAGGTACATGCCCAGCCCTTTTTATTTTTAAATTCTGAGAAGGGGTTTTCTGAGTTGCTGAGACTGGACAGTGCTCTCTGGCTTGGGGCCTTGGTACTGGTGGTCGTTTCTGAGCCTCTAAGTTCCCGTCCAGGGTGTGCCCAGGTGTGCTGGGAGGGAAAGCCTTTTCTGATGGGAGTGTGTGTGCACAATGTGGCTAGAATGACCTTGTCCCAGGGAGCTATCACCCCTCCACAGGACAAGCAGGGGAATAAAGATCCAAGCTGCATCATAAAATGTGAAGAGGAAAAGGCCAGTGAGGAGCCAGGCGGGGGCCATGGGCAGGTTAGGGTGGGGGCTTCGGTAAATAGGAACGTTAAACAAGGGCCCCTCGCAGCTCCACCTTAGCTTATCCTGCACCGTGTGCTGTGCAAAGTTTGGCTCCAGAGGCCTCTCAGTGACCCCAATCTAATTCTGCCCACTCTCCCGCAATGGCTGAAGGCAGCAAGATAAGCGGCCTCCTTGAACGAGGCAACCTGCAGGAAATCCGGTCAGCCCCCTGAGGGTGCAGCTGAGTGCGGACGGCTGAGCGAGGGTGGGTGTGGCGAGGAGGGAGGGGCCGGGCAGATAAGAGCCTGGGGGGGGAGGCGTGGGGGGCAGGCCTGCCCTGGGAGTCCGAGAAGGGGTACCCAGGCCTAGATAATGAAGCCCCTGGTGGAAAGCAAGTGGGGATATAATTAGGGTAAAATCCAGAGCTAATGAGCTGTGGCAGCAACAGGACAAAGGAATTAATTGTGCCGAGCCCAGGGTGCAGCATGAGGGAATGTGCCCGACCCTGCCTCCCGGCCGGGTCCTCCCGGGTACAGTGCAGGCCGGCGGAAACCCTTCCTGTCTTCAGCTCATCCCTTTGCCTTCTCTCCTTCCTGCTCCCCTGTTTGGCCCGTGTCCCTCCTTTCACCCTGCTGTTCCCTTCCTCCGAGCTGGACTCTGGGCTCCCAGGGTGGGCTGGGTGGTGAAGGGTGAAACTAGGATGGTTGCCTAGGCAATGAGAAAAATAGGGCAAACACCAAGCAGAGACCAGCGGGAAGAGAGGGACCAGAGGAGGGCAGGCGTCCCACCAGCTCCCTCCCAGCCAACACCGGCGGCTCCTGCTCCTGGGCCCAGAGCCGTCCTCCTCCTTCTCGGTCCACCCTCCTCCTCCCCAGCAGATCCAGAGCGTTTTCTTTTAGGAGACCACCCTGGCACGGAGCCCTGAGGAGGCAACACTTAGCAAGGCCAGGGACCACGGAGGCCGCTGGTCCCCTAGGGGCAGCTCTCCGACTTCACAACTAATTGTTGCCAGGTTTTGTGGAGAAGGGACAGCTGTAGGGCCTACTCTGGGGGGTGGGGAGCACACCAGGTCTGGGTGTGGAGGCTGCAGACCCAGGACCCAGACAGGATGTGCTCTCTGTTAGGGGGTGGGTGCCTGGTATGCAGGATGCCTTTTTTGGAGGGGAGGGCAAGAGACTACGGTCTTGGGACCAGGTCATGGTGGTGGGGACAGTGATTCATGAGCCTGTCGAGCTAGATACTCTGTTCAATTCCAAGGGTCAGGTCCTGGGTCTAAAGCTTTGCTCGCCTCAGGCAAAACTGCAACTGCCGGCCTACACTGCCCAAGCCAGAGGGCCTCATGGGCCAAACCCAAACTGGGTGGGCTGTAACTCAAGAGCTCTGAGAGCTTGGCAACGGCTGGAAGGCCGGCTTGCTTTCGGACAGGTTTTTCTGTTACCTAGTTAAGGACTCTGGTTGGGCTGAAGCAGATCCAGGCTATCATTGGTTATGAATGGTAATTAACTCGTTACTAGTGAGCAACAAGCAGAGGCTCCGGGGGCCACGGAGTCTCTGTCAGCCATGACTCTTAAACTCTCAGGGCCTCACTCTGCCCAGGCTCCCCTCCTTTCATAAGCCCAAAGACCAACACTTGTAAGTGACTGGAACAGACTTAGTAGTGACCGTGTCCATCTCCTCCTTTGAGTGGCCTCACTTTGCACCTACTGTCCGGAGTCTGAGGTCAGGGCGCAGTCCCAGCTCCTCCAAGTTCACCCCTCATCTCAGTTACACATTCAGACAGGGCTTCAACCTTAATCTCCAAAACCCTGGACTCGGTGAGGCCTGAAGACTTGAGGAAAGGCTTTGCACTGAGCACACAGTTTGTGCTCATTAGTATCCTCGTGGGCAGATGCCAGCCCTGCTTCCTCTTTTAGCAGTGACAGGCCTCATTCACTATGAAGACAGCTATCTGGTGTTGGCCTCTTCAGAGGCTCCAGGACCCTGGCAAGTCTTGGCTCCCTGAATTTCAAAATGAAAGAACCCATCATCCATCCAAACTTTCAAACTGGTAAACCAATTCTGCTTTCTAGAGCTGGTACCCACTCTTTGTATGCCTCAGTCCTACCCTGGTTGGCTGTCCCCTTCGAGTAGGTGGAAGAGAGATGGCGCCAGTAAACTCCCTGTTTGCAGATATGTCCATGCAGGGGACACTCCAAGCCCACCACCCACAAAGACTTGCTTTCCCAGGCTTGGCTTAGTATGCAGAAAAGGCATCAGATCCCTGGGCCTGCTGCTATTCCTAAGTGGGCGGATTTGTAGCATATAGCTTAGCTTCTCTAGAAATCATTCTCTCCCAGCTCATGACCAGGGGAGATGGAGTCCAAATGTTTTTTTTTTTTTTTTAGTGTGAAAGATAGTATTTTATTCTGGGGAAAGCATTGTGGGGTAGAAGCTCTAATTGTGAGGGGTAGGCACCTACACACCCTCTCTGTTATCCCTCCTATGCCAGGGATCCATTAACATGCCCCATGCTGAGACTGCAGACTTACAAATGACCTGCCTGTCACTGGACATCTGCGATGGCGTTCTCTGCAACTTAAAGGCTTTGCCTTCATGCTGCCCCCATCCTCTTTCATGTCTGAGAAGGTATTATTGATTATTGGAGACCAATAACAGAGTCTGAGGGCCACCAGGACCAGAACACATTCCCCCAGGGCCCTAAGTCAAGAAGTGGGACTTACTCTTTTTCTTCTTCTAGAATAGACAACTGACCCTGGCCTTCTGCTTGACTGGCGATGGCTTCTGCACAAATGTGATTTATTTATTTTGTCCTCCTAAAAATGTCATGCAGTGGTCCTCCCACTGTGGTCTTTTAGATCAACAACACAACATCACTTGGTAACTTGCTAGAACTGAAAATTCTTTGGTTTCAGCCCAGAGCTACAGAATCAGAAATTCTGGAGGCATGACCAAACCATCTCTGTTTCAGCCCCCCCCCAGGGGATTCTGATGCTTGCTCAAGTTTTAGCACATTGCCTAAGAGCTCCAGGTAGAAAAACTTATTTCATTTCTGATCCACACAGAGACCTTGTCCAGGGCTGTGTGGTTTGTAGCCACAGTGTCTTCCCAAGTCAGGCAGGCCACCTACCAAGCTTCTGACCCCTTAGAGTGCAGAGACCATAAGCCAGACATGAAGAGTGACTCTTCACGAGCCCTTGTCTTCCAGGAGGTGCAGCTGAAGTCAGATGGCTCTAGGCATTGCCATGGCAACTTCACCTTTCTGAAACTGTGGGCACCAGGAACAGGAATTAAGCGGTGTGGGAGAAGAGAGTCTGCCATTGGATAAAGCATAATCAGCAGATGAGGTGTGACAATAAATAGAAACTCAGGATGGCTGGGACTTATGGTCCAGGGTTTGCCAGGGGGTTGTGCTTCCTCAAGGCCCAGGATCCATCTGGTTCCTCTCCAGGGTCTTCACAGTCACAAAACAGCACCAACCCCCAGTGCTGCAGGACAGCCTGACTCCCCCAGGGTTCATGGAGATGCTGACAGTAAATGCCTCTCAAAAGATATCAACCTGGGTTAAATTGGGCTCCTAAATGGCCATGGAGCAATTAAGAAGAAAAGTGCTGCTACATCAGAATGACCACCTGGGTTCCGAGTCAGGGCTGAGGAAAGGAAACCAGCTTCAAACTTCCAATGTGGATCTTGGCCTGAAAGCAGATGCCAAGAAGCCATGAGGCACCTCAGGGGCATTAGACAATAGTGGATATTCTAACTAAAAGAAATCAACAATGGCATGTTCAATGTCCAAAATACTGGCATCAGGGTATCCTCAACCCCATCACTATCCTCTCATTACCCTCCAGGGCTGGTCAGCAGTAAGTGCTTAGAAGATCTGAGCTTCTCCTACAGGCAAACACTGCTCCTTCCCAGAGACAGGAAGAGAGCAAGAGAACCTGCAGACTGGTCATTGGCCCTGAGGGGCCCAGGGGATGCTGCCTATGCACCACACACACCTCAGCTGGCCTGAGCACTCAGCTGCTCTGGAGACACTAGTGTTTTGAGTCTGAGTGTTCCTTTAACCCTTTCTGCTCTGGAAGAAGGAAGCAGCTCACATGAGGAGTCAGGAGATGGGATTCAACCCTGTTCTCAGGGGAAAGGTATATAGTGTGAGATGTCAGGATCATGGGGGGAAGCAGTCCCTCAAGAGTGTCCTCTCAGAGACTGTCATATCTTCATGCATAACCTCATACTGGTGGGCACTGAGTGTCCCCAGAACTTTCCATGTGTTTGTGTTCACCCTTCCCCCCTGTGGCCTTCCAGGCAAGTTAGGATGCCTTTCCCCTTTTTCCTGAAAGTGTGGAAACCTTTTTACCTTTTTCCTTTTCTTTACCCAAGCCCCTGCTTTACCCCACGCAGTGTGGGTGAGGCAGGCTTCCTACTGGGGCTTGGAGGAAAGGTGTCTTTTTCACAGATGAGCAGGAGCCATCTCCCGTCTCCTTTTCCTCTTTCCCCTCACATAGCTGCAGCCCCCATGCCCCTCATATCTAGTAGTAGGACACCAAGAACCTGGGCCCAGCAAGGCACCCCACTTCCACGTCTCCAGCCTTGACCTCTGTTAGAAATGGGAATAACTGAGGCAGAACCAGGTGAGAGGCTGCGAGTTAACATCCACCCTTTGTTCTGTCCCAACGGGTCCTTTTCGCGGTGCTCTTGGGACTCTATCCATGTGAGGTCACAAGTCCAGCCCAGTGGCTCTGCACATACCTCAAAGCCAGGGCAGGGGTCTGCAGAGGTGGTGGTGGTGGGGGCAGCCAGTTGTGGGGCCTCTCGCTCCATTCCAGTCACTGCCCTTTATAAATATTTATAGCAACTCCTCTACTAAAAATAACATCCTGGAGCCCAGGGAGCAGAAAAATATAGATGAAAATCACCGGGAATTGGACTTGATCACGTGTGCCTGAGCCGCACGGAGCCCCAGGGAGAGGCTGCGCCTCTGGCAGCGCGCCCCCTGGCGGTCGCCCCCGTCTCGCCCCGCGCTGGGCTCTCCGCCCCGCCTCCTGGCTGCAGAGCCGCAGCATCTCGCTCGGCGGGGCGGAAGCCTCGGCAGTGCGAGAAAGGAAGGCGGCTATTTATAGCACTACCATTGAGGCCAGGGTGTGAACGTCTACAGCGTTGAGCAAGGCCTGCAGCTTTCTTTTGCATAGACGGAAGAGAACCTGTTGGTTTTTAAAGGTCAAAGGTAAGGAGGAAACTTGTGCCTCCACTCTAGGGCGCATACCACGTGTTGGCCAGACGCCAGATCCATCAGGTCACACACACACAAGGGCTTAGAGCTTTTCTTTTCTCTTTTCAACCTCCCGGAAAATTCCTGATGCAGAGATGAGACCATGCCCGGAGGGGAGTAATGAAGATGCTAGTACATGCAGGGCTGCGCAGGGGAAGGCCCACCAGCTGCGGCTTTGCTCCAGGCAGGCCCTCCCCACTTCCCACCGGTTTGGCTCCCCTCTCCCTGGCGATGGAGTGACGTCTGACAGCCTGCAAGCCGGGTCCAGGTGTGCAGCAGAAAGATGGATAGGAATGTGCCTCTGGGGGAAGACCGTGCCTTGGTAGTGTTGGTGCCAGCTTGCCACGTCCTCTGTGCCTGTGCAAGACAGACTCACCATTAGTCACCCGCACCACTTTGGCCTGGGGCAAACACTGCTAACAGCTGCTCTGAACAAGCTCATCTGCAGGGAGGGGCTGTGGGGCTCTAGGGGTGAAGTGGATTCTCTGAGATGGGGCCTAGGGTCTTCTGCAATCATTGCTTATGTCACAGGGTCAGGCAACATTTCCATGGAAGAACTGGGTTCGCAATGACAGGTTTGGAGTGCGGTTGATTCTTGGGAAGAATTGTGGCTGAGCAAAGTAGAGAGGATGCCAAAGCACCTATTAATACTGAGGAAGACAGGAGGGAAGGCTTAGCTTCCGTCCAGTAGAGAGCAGAACTGGTAGCCTTTTCATCTCACTCTAAGTCAGTTTTTCAAACCTCCTGATGTGGGTCAAAGAGGACAGTGGCACTGAGCTCCTTGGTGTAGGCCTTGGTTTCCTTTTCTGTATCAAGAGGGGGTAGGCCAGGCGACGACAGCACCCGTCCCTTCTACTCCAGTTCCTCTGCCCCAGGGAGAGGGGCTCTGGCAGGCTCCTGCAGGCCAGTCAGTTCCCGACTTCCCCAGGGAGCTGTGGTGCCCGGGCTTGTTTTGGAAGGGCCTCACCTGCATGTGCATGGCAAGTTCAGGGAGAAGCTGCTCTGCTCTCCAAGACCCTGTGGCTGCATTTCCAGGGCACGAGAGAACACCAGATGCTTGGGGACTGGCATCTGCAGCATGCACCGGCTGACCCACGCAGGCTGAAACTGCAGGGAGGTGTGTGTGGGGAACGTAGCCCTTGGGGACCTGGTCTGGGTGGGAGGGAGAGGTTGGGTCTGGCCTGGAGGCAGTTCCAGGGTGACACTACTTGGAAAGGTCTTAACGAAAACTTCTGGATCCTGGGACTGAGGCCCTGGCTTTTTTGCCCTGAAGATATGAAACTGAAGATGATGTCTAATTTTTTAAAAAGGGTTGGGGGAGGGGAAGAGAGGGCAGAAAAGAGCTCAACAGTAGACTGCAGTTTCATGGCTGCTCCACTTGAATCCATTCTTCTCCTGAACTGATGGCTGGCCTTCGCTTCCATCCCCCTGCCTTTCTTTGGGTGGGGTGGTGTGGTGGTTCTGGCGATTGAACCAGGGGTGCTCTACCACTGAACTACATCCCCAGCCCTTCTTATTATTTGAGTCAGGGTCTCACTAGGTTGCTGAGGTTGGCACTGACCTTCATAAGCCTCCTGGATGGCTCTTCCCCTCCTTTTAGAGAACAAACCCAGAAGCAGCAATATCTTGGAGTTGGGACCACAGTGAGTTGTGGTCTCAAGATGGAAAAATAGGAGACTCATTCCTTAAGGCAGTAGGTGTACTTTGATTCATTTGTTCTTTGGGGAAGTGGGAAGGTACAGCTTGGCCAGGCTGCATAGGAAGTCAGTTGGTCTGCTCTGTAGTCAGTGTGATCTGCATGGCTCCAACATGTGCCTGGGGTCAGGGCTAGGCCAGGGGATAGTGTGGGGTGATAGGATCCCAGGGGTGCTCTGGCTGTCGTGTGGTATCTGTGGGAAACAGGAGCACTGGAGGCAGCCCAGGTGAGTGCCTGCTTCAGCCAGCAGCATTGGTGACACTAGACCTGTCTGGGGGCCAGGCCACAGGGAAAACACGGCCTGGGCAAAACAGGGCAAAGTGGGCTCACTGGCAAGGCTGGGGGAAGAGGGAAAGGTACACCTGGGCTCTTTCAAAAAAATCCTGATTGTAGCTTGGCTTGTTAAGATTGCTTTGGCTTGGGACCCACAACTGAAGAAAGAGGAAATGAAGTTGCTAAACAAGGAGGGGGAGGGGCTGCGGGAAGGTGGAGGCTGCGCTGGCTGCAGGCTCCCTACTCACCTGAGCGTCCTCTGTGCCTGGCTCCTTGGCTAACCTGGGGCAGCATGGGCAGAAACAACATCAAGGTCACACCTAGGCTCTTCTCGGCCCCTGGATCCTCCCCAGGGGGCTTTCCTGACCCATCCTTCCCAGGGGCTTCTGGATTGCCTCTCCCATTTACCTTTTCCTGACCAGGGCCTGATAATGGAGAGACTGACCATCTAGAGTCAGCGACCACATCTGACACAAGACCCAGTGAGGACAAATATTTCACAGAAGGAAAACGATAATATGGAGGCCACCTTAAACCTAGGGGCAGTTACACTGCGGGGCAAAGCCCATCTGGTTCTGGAAGTGAGCAAGGTGGAAATTAACACCTTTGATCAGGGCAGTATTTCCCTCTTGCAGATGCCTCTGTGTTAGATTGTCCAATCATGCTCCTGCTCCTACTGGGAAGGAAAACACGACCAGGGCCCTAAAGGGCCTGTGTCTAACCTCATAGAGG
Organism: Urocitellus parryii; assembly: GCF_045843805.1. Classification (NCBI taxonomy): domain Eukaryota; kingdom Metazoa; phylum Chordata; class Mammalia; order Rodentia; family Sciuridae; genus Urocitellus; species Urocitellus parryii. The sequence continues at coordinate 50,319,092 of NC_135542.1, forward strand.
GCCACTGCTGTCCAGACATTCACCAGGGTTCCTTTGGTGTGCAAACTGGATTGATAGCCACCAACCCTGGGAAGGCAGTTCCGGGAGAGGGGATTCTGAAGGACACAGGAGCATAAAATGAGGCTCTGGAGTGGCTGAGATGAAGTAGGCTACTGACATAATAGGGGAGAAGCGACGTCAGTCTATGCCTCATCTATGTGGTCTTGGTTATACAGAGTGAGGGGACCCACAATAGGAAGGGCACCCCAGCAGAGCAGAAGCATTCTCCAGAGCGTCACCAGAGAGCCAGGCAGAAACATGAGCTAGGGGTCGATGTGGCTGGAAGTCTGGCTTGGTCTGAATTCTTCACAGGTGCCCATTTGGCTCTCACGGCTTCTGTATGCCTCACAGGGTGCTGACCAAATTGGACTTAGATTATCAGTATGATTTCAACCCAAAGAAAGGAAATAATTCTCTCTCTTCCCTTTATGGTGGATACTTACTGACCTTTAATAGCCTGATGAATACAGTTGGTGCAGTCAGCCTACAATAAAACCCCAGGCCTTAATCATGGCAGAGAATGGGAGGTCCACCCAGAAAAACCCACAGAAAAGCTACTTGTAGCTACAGGGACATATCCTAGGGCCAATGCAAGATCAAGAATCAAACATTTTAAAAAACTCTACCCATCTTTCACCCCAACTCTTAACACTCTTGCTGTCAGGGATGACATGTAAAAACCACAGAAATAGAAACGCAGGCATTTTCACGAGAAGAGCTCACAGACGTACAGAAACTCTAGTATGAGCATCGAAAGAGGAGAGACTGTGAACAAGAGGCAAAGAAAGAGAGGTGTTGACAGGGTAAGTCAGGTGCAAAGACAAAGTCCCCGAGTCGGGAAGTCCGGGCTCATGAAGCTGTCCCCAATTCCTATGGGAGATGTGGCCCACATTCAGGCCTGAACCAGAACTCTGGGCTGGGGTCACAGTCAGCGCAAGGCCTCAGTGGCTGGGGCATAGCTCTGGGTTTACTTTAGGGAATTGGAGGAAAGCTAGGGAGAGGCCTGGACAAAGTTCCTGGGGCAGGCCAAGGCCACAGCTGTTATGCCTTCAGCCAAGAACATTCCAGAGGAATGCTGGGATTTGATTGGAGTATGTGTGTCTGGGATCGGGAGTGGAAATTTCCCTCTCTAGCTCCCCTTCTCTCCTGCCTGGTTCCTCTTAGCAGGGGACGTAAGTCTCATCTGGACATCTGAACTGCGGCTATCCTGCTGACCACCGTGTGGCCCCATGCCATTGGCACCAACTCATCCTGTTAACATCCCTTGCTCCCAGGCCTGCCCTGGCTCCTGGATGGTTTCAGCACCTGTACTCTATTTCCCCTCTTCTCCCAGTTGCTCCCATGGCAATTTCAGTTTCTTCAGTGGCAAATTCCTTGCTCTGAGTCTCCCAAGACCTCTTCTCTCATCATGCTCACCCCCGTGGGCGCATGCTCCCAACCCACTGTCCAGGAGCTGCCCTCCAGCCATGGCTTCCTTACTGTGCCTCCCACTTCACTGCTGCTTGCCCTTCCTGCAGCTTCCCCACTTCAATACCTGTTCTGCTCAGGTGAATGCCTGGAGGTTGGAGGTGGAGATTCCTGGGATCAATCCAGCTCTGCCACCCTCTACCTGTCCAGTTACTGCACCCCTCTGAACCTTGTCTAGAATTCCTCCTTGTGGGACTGTGAAGCCGGGTAAGAAGGCAGAGTTATAATGGGCGCAGCACCTAGTAGGCACCTGGGAGTCAGTGCTGGCCCTTTCTCATCTTCCCTTCCCACTATCTTGGTCTCCTAAGGGCGGCTGACCACTTTTGTTCTCTCCCCTGATCAGGTCCTCTCTACTACATCTTATTTACTGCTACAGACTGATCATTTACTGACATCCTGCTAAGTGCCAGGTGCTGTTCTACGCACAGGGAAAATAATACCAACAAAGTCTGTGCTTCAGGGGGCTTGTGTTTTGGAGAAATCCAGCAATAGACAGGTTACTATAGGACATAAATAAAAGGTAACTCTCATATGTCCCAAGAGAATTTTGTTTTCTGATTAGCATAACATTGAAGGATGAAGAGTAAGTTTGGAGTTAGAAGGACCCAATTCAAGCCCAGTGCTGCCATTCCATGGCTATGTGAACAAAATCTCCAGAGCCCATTTTCTCACTACTAAAATGGGGCTGTTATTATATACATATTTCACAAGGATTAAATGAGATTATATATGAAAATCATTTAGCACAGCTCTTTTCCCAGATAACAAGTTATCAAATAAGTTTTATGGATAACAAAATTAGGAAGGCATTACTGTCCTTTGCTGACACTGTTTGTTCCTGGCTTCTATTTTTTCCAATAAGCCCCCAAACTTTTCGCTGTTCCAGCCTACAATGATCTCTTCCTTTCCAGAAATGCTTATTGTATGTTCAAGTTTTGTGATGAACTTTCTGTTGCTTGTCTGGTCTCCTATTTAGTCTCCATATCTTAGTCTTGCTTTACTAACCTGATTACCAACTCCTCAGGGCAAGGGATCATGCTCTCCGTATTGCTGTATCTATTTCCTGTATCCCACCCATCTACCACAGTAGCAGGAAACCATGAAGCTCTGTCAGTCAGCTCACATGACTACCTGTAGGTAAAGCCTGACTGTCAGGTGGGAAGCAGTAAGAGGAATTGTGGGGCTGGAGGCTTTGGGAAAGGAGGGCAGAAACAGAGGGGAGATGCTGATGTTCATCAGTGCTACATCTCAGGTGCCCTGTTAAGCCAGGGCTCCTGCAGAGCTGCCGTTACCTCTGTCTTTCCCATTCTGCATCTTCTCTTCCTCTTCCTCTGCACCTTCCTCTGCTGTGAAAACAAGTCCAAGGAGGCCAGTGACCCTTCCGCACAGCACAAGCACGGAAAGGCAGGTGAGCAGAATAACTTAGGAGTCTTGGGAAGAACTCTGGCTAAAGGCTCACAGTGTAGACCTCCAAGTCTGATGTCACCCACCCTGCTGCTGGCTTCTTTGGTGACCAGGGTGGGGGATGGGGAGTGCCTGTTTTTCCTAAGGTGATAACATCTGCCAGAGATACACCTAATATCTCGCGTTCGGGTTCAGGTTTAAGAAAGCGACAATGTAAGTGCATAGTGGAGGAACACCTAGGTTAACACGGGCTTCTATAAAACAAAATCAATGAACAACTAGAAGTTTTAGCTAACAGCAAACTTAAAATGACTTCACAGTGTAAACTGACCCCGTGGAACAAAGCTAATGTCACCTAATGTTGCTCTCCCAGGGGCCCCCTGTAGAACAGTCACAGATCCCCTATGCTTTGTAGGGACAGTCCCCCTATGATATGGAGCAGTGTGCTCAGCCCTGGGTGTTCACTTGAATTGGGGCTTTGGAAAACTGAACCACAGGACAGTAAAGTGAAGATCATGTTACATTCGGTAGGTGAGGGAACGGGGTAGAGTTGTTTAGAGAAGAGAAAGCAAGGGAGAAGCCACGTTATCTGCCACCAGACACGTGGGAGGTGACCTGCAAAGGAGGGACTGAACTGATTCTGGGTACCATTAGAGAGGGAACAAGCATAAATCAACTATAGAAAGGCATATTCTGGTTCCCCAATAAGAACTCTCCAGTGACTAGAGTTGATCATGAAAAAGTTCACTGGGAACCTGCAAATAGAGGACTTTTATATTGGGCAGAAGTTGGATTAAATATCCTCTCAGAACCCTTTGAATTCTAGCATTCCACTATTTATGAAACTGTTCTTAAAAGATGAGGAGGACAAGCTATGGATATCTGTAGAACAGATATGTGCACTGTATACAGTATGTGAAAAAGATAATCTGAATATCTACTCTGATCCTAATAAACCCCTGTGAAACCAAGATCAAGGAGAGGTAAAAAATGTGATGGTGCTGGGCAAGCCTCTTCATTCATTGAGAAACTGTCACCTTTGCATGTAAAGGGAGTTTACTTCTGCATTTTTAAGGGACACACTATGCCACATGAATTTAGTCCACATCTACAGGCTTAAGTGCTGGGGAGAAAAATGGGTATTCGGGGAACCCTGAGTTTGATGCCTGACTTTGGGTGGGGCAAGAACACTGGCTTCATATTCTACAGACCTGAGTTCTTGGACCAGCTTTGTCCCTTCAAGCTCCATGACTTTAGGCAAACCACTTCTCTTTTTCTTTTCTGCAGTAATAGGGATTGAAACCAAGAGTGCTCTAGCACTGAGCTATATCCTCAGCCTTTTTTATTTTATTCTGATACAGGGTCTCCTTGGGTTTCCCAGGCTGACCTGGAACTAGTGATCCTCCTGCCTGCCGAGTCACTGGGATTATAGGCTTGGGCCACCGTGCCTGGCAGCAAATCACTTCTTTTGATAATCACTCACCACATTTCTAAAATAAGGGTACTGAACTATATGATCTCCGAGGTACCTTCTAAATGACACTGAATAATCATGTTGAAATCATCCTTTGCTATTATAAGAGATGAATAACTATCCCTGTAAACACCTCATCTCTGTGACACTATTTGGTCTCTGGGTGCTTTATGTTTACTGATGTCCAATTACCCTCAGTTAATCGCACTCTCATCCTAGTGGATGAGTGCAAGAGCAACTTATTTTGCATAAATCTTAACAAGAAGCCCCAAGGAACAAGTATAGTTCATCTCCACGGCTGAAATTCCCTCTATAAGTGGGATTTCTGGCCACTGTTGGAACTATATTAAGGAAGAGATCTTCTAATCAGCTGTGAAGTCATCTCTGAAGGCCACCACCTCCCCTGCTTGAGCGTGTGTGCAGGGGGGTTTTGTTTCACTAGGCATGAGAAACAGGACTAGATGGGGACAGGGGCACCATGAAGTTCACTTGCCAAGGCCTGGGAAACACCCTGGGCTTGCCTCCCCTACAGGGTCTGAATAGTCCATGGAGGGACTCCTTCCTATTTTTATTTAATAACGCTGCTAAATTACTGCTAGGTACTTACAAGCACTACGTTAGATGAAAAGGGACAGAGGAAGGCCCTCGTCGTGAGGGACCCCCAGCCCTCAGGAAGGGAGCCCACTTGCTTAACATGACACATAGGGATCCCACCGCTGGAAAATTCACAAGTGTCGGGCGGCTACGTCACTGATGGAGTCGAGGGGACACTTGGAGGTATGATGATACGTGAGAAGCCTTTTATTTTCTCTTTCTTTCCTGGGATTTATGTAAGGGGGAAAGCCATGAGGCAGAGGTCTCTGGAAAGTCACCGCAGTGGCCGGGTGATGGAGAGACGGAGAAAGAAGTCAGAAAAGACCAAACATGAGGAGCAGAGGAAGCAGCAGGTCTCGAAAACTTCAGGTGAAATCACAGCCTGGTCACGGACGAAAGGAGAGGAAAGGGTTTCAAAATCAAGTAAGAGCAGAAAGGCAGCTGGAGGGCCCAGCGCTAGTGGCTGCCTTGGCTGCCGACATCAGGACAGGTTCAGGAGGAGCTGGCGACAGGGCCTAGGGAAAGAGCTGCTGTGGACAAAGGTGCACGTAGGAGAGCGGTGGGGTGGGGTGGGGGGCTGGCTGCACTAATGGCTGAATTTCTTTAAATTGAGAACTACATTTGCTTCACCAGGTATCTTAGGATAAACCTAAACGTGTAACTGTCCCGCTGTGACCACGTGTGGGAGGGAGGTGCGCTGGGTGAAGATTCTGCACGTTCCTAGAAGGCAAAACCAAGTGGTGAAACCAGGGGGGTGTGAGTGGTGACCTTCTGTGGTGAGGCAGTGTCGGGGGCAGAGGGTGGGAGTGGCGGGAGCTCTGGGTTTCACCTGAATGGAGCTCCTTCACCAGGGATGACATGGTGTTGGTGATGGAGTCAGCAGCCACCAGCAGGTCATTGCGGAGGTTTCTCCTCGTACCTGAGGAGAGTCAGAGCAGATGGCAATGCCAGGGTGGTGGGCATGGAGAGGCCTGAGTCTGCAGGCCCTAGGACACAGGTGCAGAATAGCTAAGGGGAGATGGGGTCATAGCCGCTCCACTTCCTCCCAGGTGCATCGGGAGTCCGCTGTTCCCACTCCCTGTCCTCTCTACCTGGAAGTCAGGATCTGGTCAAGTCCATGCTTCAGACACCACACAGTGAGAAAAGTCAGGTTCCCATCGAGGTGCTCAGCCTCAGAGGTGGCTCTACTCCACAACACCCCCTCCCAACTCCTCGCCCCAGCTCCCTCAAGACTTCCTTCCCAACCACTGGAAACTGTGGGTCCCTGGATCCTCAGATGGTTGTGGCAATTCCATGCTCACTGTGCCATTAACCAGGTTCCCTTTAGAGAACTACACTTCCCGTGTTTGCTAGGCCTAAGGACCTTCTGGGCCAACCGTATGACTGTGGATTATTCCATCTAATTCCTCTGAAGAAGGCACAGCCCAGAGAGCGCAGTACCTTCTCAACCCAGAACAAGAACACAGAACCCAAGGGGCCTGTTCTGCACACACCTGAAGGCAGACAGGGCTCCCGCAGAAGACTGGCTCATCTCCTAAGAAGGGGCCAGCGTGCACCTGATTTATTTATTCTGTCAATCTGATATCTACAGCTAAGACAGCAAGAGCACAAAAGGAAAGTAACTGGAAAAAATCTTAGCAGGAATATTATACATGCTCCCAACCCCTTCAGCTCCCCATTACACTTGGGCCTGGAAACTCACCTTGGGCGAAGGCCTCCTGCACGTCTCCCCCAACCCCGCTCAGAGAGTCCTGTGGGCCATGGGTGGGGGTGGACCCGGCAGATGCAGAACGGACAGGCATAGGCATGGGACGGCTGCCTGCGTGAGTGGGCGATGTATGTGGTGATCCTGTGGCCTGAGCCTGGAGATCAGAGATAAAATATGTCATCTCAAGGGTCTAACTTCTTTGAGGAAGGGGGAAGCACTCAGTCTGAGCTAGCCAGCAGTCTGCTGGGGCATGATCCTATTTGAATGGATGGAGTCACACTGCCGAGGGAAAGGAAAGGGAACAGGGAAGAAAGGGAGATTGCAGTAAGAACGGACTGAGAATGTTGGGGGAAAGGCCAGCAGGGACAGACAGGAGCCTTCAGGTGGACAGGCTGGGCAGGGCAGCGGGGTCAAGGATCTGGGAGGGGTTGACAACACCAGGAAGAAACAACACACCGATATCCTCTTGTTTGCAAACACATCCACATACTCGTTCTCGCCGGATTCTCCAACAACTCATGGGTAGAATGACATCTGTTTATATCAACTTTTAGATGCAAAGAGTGTGAGGCTGCACAGCTGGGCAGAAGCAGAAGTCAGAATAAGCTCCTGGACTCCAGGGGCCCCAACCCCGCACCCCAGGTCTGAAAGAATGGACACATAATGGAGAGAACAGATGCATGTTAAGCAGGTGGGCTTTATGTATCATAGTTTTAGAGGGAGCTTGGAGCAATGGGGTAAAACAAATGAAAAGAGCAAAGGAGGAGTTCAAAGCAGCTCAATGAGCCCTTGGGAGCCAGGAGACTAGGTGTGGCAGGTCGACTGTAGAAGCAGGACTGGGAAAATACAAGCGGAATGTGAGAATGAGTTCAAATAGAGACCACTATCCGGGGAGTCCAGCTCAGAAGCCCCATATCACCACAGATCACTGAGGCTGACCGGCTGCCAGGACGGCACCTCCCAGCACAGCAGAGAATGGGCACCGAACTGAAGCCATGTCTTATTCTCTACCGTTCTTAATTTGAATCATTTGTGTGTGTGTGTGTGTTTTATTTTGAGAAATACAAATGAATAATTGTTAATGTTGTGTCAAATTTGTTTCAACCTAAAAATAGTTCAGATAAATCTCAAGACTCCTTTTACTATCATTTTTTCCAAGCCCAGTTCCTTCCTCTTATCCCTACAGAGGTGACTATTTTTTTCCCCCAGAAGTGACTATTACCAGAAATTCTGCTGTGAAATTTTTACCTATGTGCACACATGTAACTATGAAGAATATACAATATCTTCATGATTTAAAATTTTTTATGAATGGTATTGTACTGAAAATATCAATTTGAAAGTTGCTTTTATCACTTAGTTTACTCTGAGATCTACCCATGATATAAATAAATGAACTTAGACCCAACTTCAGGCCAGATAAAAAAAAAAAAAAAAAAAAAAAAAAAAAACAGAACACAGTATCTGTAAGAGTGAAAACTACAAAATTTCTCAAACACAATATAAGAAAAATCTTATGACCTAGGGTTAAGGCAAAGATTTCTTAGATATGATACCAAAACCATGATATGTAAAAGAATAAATAGATAGGAGCTGGGCAGGCAGCAAGTGGTAGAGCACTTGCCAAACATGCAAGAAGTGCTGGGTTCAATCCCTAGCACTGGGTGGTGGGTCCAGGGGAGGGGTTTATCAAGAATCTAAAACTATTTTCTTTTTTGGTGGAGCTGAGGATTAAAACCAGGGCCTCATGCACGCTAGGCAAGCGCTATAATCACTGCGCTTCATCCTCAGCTCAAAAATCTATTTTTTTTTTTTGCCAAAATAGCAGGAAGAGAGGATTTAAAATTTTTTTTTTAATATTTATTTTTTAGTTCTCGGCGGACACAACATCTTTGTTTGTATGTGGTGCTGAGGATCGAACCCGGGCCACACGCATGCCAGGCGAGCGCGCTACCGCTTGAGCCACATCCCCAGCCCAGAAGAGAGGATTTTAAATGTTATCTTTACAAAGAAATGAAAAATGTTTTTGATGATGGATATCCTGAGTTGATCAACACACAATGTGTAAATGTACCCAAATATCACACTGTGCCTCATAAAAATGTTACAATTATGCTCTTTTAATAATTTATTTATTTATTTTTTAATATTTTTTTTTAAAGAGAGAGTGAGAGAGGAGAAAGAGAATTTTTTTTTTTTTTTTAAAGATTGAGAGAGAGGAGAGAGAGAGAGAGAGAAGGGAGAGATTTTTTTTTTTTTTTTTAAAGAGAGAGTGAGAGAGAGGGGGGGGACAGAGAGAGAGAGAGAGAGAGAGAGAATTTTAACATTTATTTATTTTTTTGTTTTTGGCAGACACAACATCTTTGTTTGTATGTGGTGCTGAGGACCGAACCCGGGCCGCACGCATGCCAGGCGAGCGCGCTACCACTTGAGCCACATCCCCAGCCCGAGAGAATTTTTAATATTTATTTTTTTTTTAGTTCTCGGCGGACACAACATCTTTTTTGGTATGTGGTGCTGAGGATCGAACCCGGGCCGCACGCATGCCAGACGAGCGCACTACCGCCTGAGCCACATTCCCGGCCCTCTTTTAATAATTTAAAAAGTATTTTATTCTTTAAAAAACATCATTAAGTACCATATGGACAAGTCAATTAAAAAATGGATTGGGCTGGGGATGTGGCTCAAGTGGTAGCGCACTCGCATGGCATGCGTGCGGCCCGGGTTCGATCCTCAGCACCACATACAAACAAAGATGTTGTGTCCGCCGAAAACTAAAAAAAAAAAAAAAATAAATAAATATTAAAAAAAAAAAAAATGGATCAACAACCTATATGTGAGATGCAAGAGCTTAAACTTCTATTAGAAGATAACGTGGGTGAAAACTTTATGACGTTGGATTAGGCAATGACTTTTCATATATGACAGTAAAAGCACAGCCACGAAAAAACAAAACAAACAAAAAAAAAATTATCAACACTGAACAACATAACATTACTTTTGTGCTTCAAAGGATCATCAAGAAAATGAAAGGACAAGTCACAAAAAGAGAAGAAAAGTTTTGCAAATTATATATCTGATAATGGACTTCTATCTATCACATATAAAGAACACTTACAACTAAATAATAGAGAAAAATAGTCTAATTTAAAAATGGTCAAAGCAGGGGCTGGGGATATAGCTCAGTTGGTAAAGTGCTTGCCTCACATGCACAAAGCCATGGGTTCAATCCCCAGCACCAAAAATAAAATAAAATAAAATAAAAATGGTCAAAGCACCTAAACTGGTATCTCCATAGAAGATACATAAATGTCCAATAGGCATGCAAAAAGATGCTCAACATTATTAGACATTAGGGAAATGTCTGATAATTATAATAATTATAGCCACCGACTAAGATGACTATATTAAAATGACAGATAATAACAAGTATTGGCAAAGATATGGAGAAATTGGACTCCTCATACAATGACAGTAGAAATGTAAAACTATGCAGTTCCTCAAGAGGTTAATCACTGAATACCACCTGACCCAGTAAGTCTACTCCCAGGTATATACCCAAGATAAATGAAAACATGTTTGCGTAAAAATCTTTGTCCAAAGGTTCACACCAGCATTATTCAGGGTAGTCAAAAAAAAGTAGAAACAACTCAAATATTCATCAACTGATGAATGATTTCAATAAAATGTGCTACATCCATACAAAGGAACATTATTTAATAATAAAAATGATTGAAGTACTGATACATGCTGCAACATGGATGAACCTTGAAAGCGTTTTGCTAAGTGGAAGAAACCAGTCACAAAAGGCTATATATGGTGTGATTCTATTTATATGCAATAGGTAATCCATAGGGATAGAAAGCAGATTAGTGGTCATCTAGGCTGGGGTTGGGGATCTGGAAAGGATGAGGAATGATTGCTAATGGGCATGAGGTTTCTCTTTGGGATTGATGGCGTGTGTTGATAATGATGGTGGCTGCATAGCTCTGTGAATGTATTATAAAATGCTGAATTTTATACTTTAAAACAGTGAATCGGGGCTGGGGTTGAGGCTCAGTGGTAGAGCCCTCACCTAGCATGGGCGAGGCCCTGGGTTTGATCCTTAGCACCACATAAAAATAAATAAATTAAAATAAAGGTACTGTGTCCAACTATAACTAAAAAATAAATATTAAAAAACCTAGTGAATTTTATGGAATGTGAATTATATTTCAATGAAATAATAAAAAGGACACCATTAAGAAAAATAAAAAGACACAGATTGTGAAAATATTTGTAAATTATATCAAAAAACAAAACAAAACAAAACAAAACCCTTGTATCCAGAACATACAAAGAACTCCTACAACTCACTAAGAAGACAAACTACCCATGTTACAAAAGAGGCAAAAATTCAAACGGATATTTCACCAAAGAAGATGTGCAAACAGGCTGAAGATCACATGAGAAATGTGCAGCCAAGAGAAATCATGAGGGAAATAGAAACTTAAGTCACAATGCAACACCACTTAATGCCCACCAAAATAGCTACAACCCAAAAGAGTGACATGGAGGCTGACACCCTGGACCCTGTCAATGAGACTGTAAAGGGTGTGTCTACTGTGGAAAACTTCTCAGCAGTTTCCTAACCCAGCAAATTCTGCTCCTGCGTATTCCCCAAGAGAAATGAGAATGGGTCCACTGAAAATAGAACCAAATATTTATTTGCAACAATTTAATAGCCAAAAAGGAGAAACAACTCCATTGTCCATTAACTCATGAATGGATTAACAATGCCATGTATCTATACTATGGGATATTATGGAATCTCTTTTTTTGCTATGTCAAGTATTTTACTATTAACTTTTATAATCATTTTCCACTGACAATTAAATTATTCTCTTCTATTTTTATCAGTGGTTCTAAAACATTTTTATGACTTTATCAGGTTATGTTATCTTTTCTTAAAAAGTGGTTCACAAATCCTAGTTAGCCAGTTAATATTATCATATACTAATCACTGCACTTTTGGTACTTCCTCTACCTTTTATCCTATGATCACCATCACCCCCTATTTTGGGGCTATTTTTATAGGAGATGGGGCAAATAATAATGAACAAAATTCATGACTCTAAGATTTAAAGGTGCTGCCCTCTGGGCATAAGACAGAGCTGGGAAGTGCACACAGCCAGACCTGGCAGGTTCAGCCCCAGTCCACACTGAGTGAGGGAGGGCAGGAAGAGCATCTGTACAGAAGGCAACCAAGTCTGACGTAGAGAGTTGTGAGCTGGCAGTTGGGGATGGGAGACAATGGGTGGACGCTGGCAGAGCTCCACTCCAGGGTCCCAGGCTCCCTAGCTCTGGTGGTTTTCCCACAGGCTAACAAAAAGTTGGTGGTAACTGTGTAGATGGTGAGCCTAGTGATCTCTTACCTCAGAGAGGGATTAGACCCTGGAAGTGGCCACTTGTGGACTGTGGGAGCCGGGGAGCCTGGGAGTTCAGATGTATTGTCACAGAGCTCCTGGTACTGCCTGAGAGAATTAGACCTCCCTGCAACCCAGGACATGACCCAACCACCCATGGTCCAGGTCTTAGCACCATCAAGTTGAAAACGCTGACGTCTCTCCGCTGAGGTCACAGCACCACAGTTTAAGTCCCTGAGGCTCAGCATCACTCTTAGGTGCAGGGGTGGGGGATGAGCATCTCTGAGGGACTGGCTTCATGAAGAGCTAGCCTGGAAATGCCTGGATTAAGTGTCCAGTTCAGACAGAATGAGAACTTGAGATGGAAATTAGACCCAGTTAAAGAAAAAATTGGTCTGTGAAATTCAAACTCACTTTGCTATATGACAGTTATATGTTGTCCCCTCAGAGGGCTAACCCAGCATGAAGCATGTGGTAAGTCCTTATAAATCTCCCCCGTATGTTTTGGGCCCCAGTGTCAGAGTCACAAGCCCCAAGATGGACATACTGCTTCTTTTTAGTAACATGAAACTGAGCCTCTGCAAACGTTCTCGTATGAGAGTGATGACAGGGAATGGGACAAGAGGTGGGCAGCAACATGTGGTTAGGACTCTTGGTCCAGGAAGTGACATCTACTGTCTCTTTTCAGTGTGAACATCATCAGACCTTTTTCTGGGATTACTGCCTAGCATGTGCCTTCTGAAGCCGAGAAAAACCAGACCCTTGAAGTTGTCTTTGTTCAGAGCAGTTGACAGAGCAAAGCTAAGGATACTGAAAACATTTCCCCATAGGTCTCGCAACCCCAGCCACTGGCTTTAGGATCTTACTGGAATAAAACAGTGCCAGTACAGAGCTGCTAGGGGACCATGCAGATGATGGTTTAGGCAGAGTAAAGCCACTTCAGTATCCTGGGGGGGTCAAAGAGACAAGGTCCCGTCCACCAATATGTACCTGTTCTGGCCAGGTCCAAAGCTGAGGGTCAGGAAGCCTAGAGGCGAAGTTGGTCCTGGATGAGGAATACATGGGTGCAGGGGTGCCAATGGACTCTGTTACTGGCTGATTTTGATAAAAAAGCTAGACACTTCTTTCAACCTGTTGAAAGGGCTGTGCCCTTTCTCTTGCCCTCAGGCCCTTACTTGAGTTCTCTGCCAGGAGCACTATTCAGCTTGGCACTGACCTGCTCCAGATGGTCCTCCAAGTGGCAGTGAGGCTGCCCCCTCCTCTAGGAGGAGGTTGCTTCTGTCTGGGCGCTTCTGTCCCTGCCCTATCTCGCTTCTTAAATTTCATTCTTGGCATCATTGTGCTCAGCACAAGTAAACGCTTAATAAATACTTGTTAAGTGACAATGAGGAGCATCAAGTTTCTGACCCTTTTTCTTCTGTAATGGAAAGTGGGAAAGTAGCCAGAGTAGGCAATAATCTCCAGGAAGTAATAAATCTATAGCCACCAGTAAATCCTTATATGAAATACTAACTAGATAACGAAATGTGGTAGCCAGACATCTGATGGCCCCAAATGATCCCCTCCATTCACATCCTGATCTAATTCCCTCTCCTGGAGTGTGGGCTGGACTTAGTGACTTGCTTCTAATGAATCAGACAAAGGGGATGCCACTTCTGAGATGAGGTTATAAATGAATGTGACTATATTGCTCACTTTCTCCTGCTTGCTTGCTCTGGTGAGGTCAGCTGCCATCCTGTGAGTGACCCCATGGAGAAGCACTGAGGGTGGCTTCTGTCCATCAGCCATTACTGAATGGAGGCCTTCACTTCAACAAACCATGACAAACTGAACCTGCCAACAACCACATGAGCTGTTGAGCCTTGAACTGACTACAGCCTTGGCCCACACGCTAACTGCAGCCTTGTGAGAGGGTCTGAGCTGAAGGACCAGGAAATCACACCTGGGTTCCTGGCCCACAGAAGCTATGCCATAAACAGCATTTGTTTTTCGAAGACTCTAGGTTTTGGGGTAATTTTTTATGTAGCAATAGATAATGTATACACTAGCTGGGAGCTATGGCAGATGTCTAGAATCCCAGCCACTTGGGAGGTTGAGGCAGGAGGACTACAAGTTCAAAGCCAGTCTCAGGGACTTAGCAACATCCTGTGTCAAAAATAAAAATAAAAAATAATAAAAGAGGGGCTGGGGATGTGGCTCAAGCGGTAGCGCGCTCGCCTGGCATGTGTGCAGCCCAGGTTCGATCCTCAGCACCACATACAAACAAAGATGTTGTGTTTGCTGAGAACTAAAAAATAAATATTAAAAAAAATTCTCCCTCCCTCCCTCCCTCCCTCTCTTTAAAATAAACAAACAAACAAACAAATAAATAAATAAAATAAAAAAAAGATTGGGGATGTAGCTCAGTGGTAAACTGCCGTTGGATTGAATCCCCAGTACCAAAAGGAAAAAAAAAAAAAGAAAAAACAAGGTAATACATGCACTAGGGTTGATTAGAAAAAAACATCAGCAGATCAGTTGTATGTGACGGACATTTGATTGATAGCAAGAGAAAGGAGAGATGCAGGGATGTGAGACCAGGACCAGAGGCCCTCATGACAGGCCAAAGACCCCAAGAAAGATGCCTACAGATGAGGAGAGAGGCAGAGATTGATAATCAGGAAAACATTTTCCTAATGAGAATAAGCTAGGGATCTGAATATGTTAGTCTGTCCCGACATTGAAGGTCTCAACCTCTTCACTTTGTCAATAATTACCAAGACCTAGGGGCATTTCTCTCCTTTCCAAAGAAGAGGGGGAATTGCAGGCTCTAAGGGGCAAGCCTAGATGTTCCCACTGCCTTAGATGAATGTTGAGGGAGGAAGAGCACTTCAACAACAAAGGCATGGACCAGAAGCCCTGGCTTCTTTTCTTTACTGTGTAGCAAATATACCTTACCCTTCCTGGGGCTCAATCTGCTGGTTTGTGAACTGAGGGAGATCAGCTAACTGACTCTTGAGGTCTTTTTCAGACAGAACATTCCTTGACCTATCATCTTCACCAAGTTATATTATCTCAGAAATGCCAAAGGAGCTCTGCTTTTGGCTTCAGCTGGAATCACTCTGTAAGTGAAGGACATGCTTTTGAGTGCTCCACAGCCATTTCATGGTCACATGATGACATGTTCTACTTGCAACCTATACCTTCCTCATGAAAAGAATCAATACCAGAGATGCTACTCACTGAGGCCTCTTGCAAATGTAGTGGATGAGAAGGTGCAGGGAGCAGGCATTATGCAGAAAAGGGACCATCTCTCTCCACAAGACAGTATGAGACAGGTCCTTCTAATTACATAAGTACAAGCTGCAGCGTATGGCACACAGTTTGACACAGCGCCTGCAGTGCAGAGCAGCCCCCGCAACATGCTGAACCTCACCCAGGAATCTGGTAGGTCTGTTAACTCTCTGCCCACCCAAAAGGCATGGGCCAGACACTAAAACACAAACCACAATGTGAAACTGCACCTTGCCTCAGAAGCACAGATGGGTTTTTAGCTAGAGAGGCAGGCCTTCTCCATGGAGACTGCCAAGCGCTCAGCTCAAGGCAAAGGAACCCAGAATAAGTGGCAGAGTGGAAGGCCGGGTTGTGCACTCCACCGTAGGCACTGAGATTATGGGAAACCTGAAAAATCACACAGAAATCTGTATGGTGGAGGAATGAGTCAGGTGGCTCAAGGGAATGGTAGGCATGAAAGCACTGAGTGATTCTGGGTTGCAGCTGTCAAGAGGGGGCATGAGCCTGGTGAAGCAGGGAAGTGCTGCAGCACGCCACTCAGGGTTTTAAGATTTCCTGACACAGGACAGTGGAATCTTGTTGTAATGCTACCGATAACTAAGGTCTGAGTACACACAGGGTAGTACTATAATCCCATTTCTTCAGAGAACTTGAGTTACAGGACGCTATTGTGTTTAGTTCTAAAACTAAACACAATACACGTCCTGTAACTCAGGTTCTCTGAATACAGAGGTCCCTTAGAGTGGAAAACAATTCTGCTGGGAAAGTAGAGCCAGAGATGCACTGCAATCTCTGTAACTCCCTGAGCTGCTGGCTCTTCACTTTTCAAATCAGCAAAGGCTCTGAGAACCTGAGAAAGGCGTGGATCACATTCTAAAACCAGTACTTAGAAATTATGCTTTCAATTTTAGAGGTTCATGACCACAGGAAAATAGCCTGTCTTAAGTAGATGTTCATTTTTTATTTGAGGAGACTGAGACCTAGAGAGTGACAAGGTCACAAACAAATCAGTAGAAAGACTAAGTGGGTGCACAGATCTTCTAATGACCTCAACTGCTAGGAGAAACCTAAGCACACAGGTCACAGTCCCACCTTCCTTCCCACCCAGCTCTCAGTACTGGGGATGGAAACCAGGGGTGTTTTACTTCTGAGCTACATATTCAGCCCTTTTGATTTTGAGACAGAGTCTTACTATGATGCTGGGATTATAGGCCTGGGCCACCATGCCAGACACAGCAGAAGGAATTTGAACCAGAAGGTTTCTCAGGCCAGAAGGAATATGAACAAACCAAGACTTCTTACAGCTGAAGCCAACTATGATTTTCTTTCTTTTTTGTGGGGGATGCTGGGGGAGGGTACAGGGGTACCTAATCACTAAGCCAGATCCCCAGCCCTGTTTTGTAATTTATTTAGAGACAGGGTGTCACTGAGTTGCTTAGCATCTCATTTTTGCTGGCTTTGAACTCTTGATCCTCCGCCTTAGCCTCCTGGGCTGCTAGGAACACAGTGCCCAGCTGAAGCTAACCATGATTTTATAAGTCAATTTCATTTCCAGAGCTGAGCATGGTAGCACACGCCTATAATTCTAGTGACATGAGAGGCTGAGACAGGAGAATCCTAAGTACAAGGCCAGCCTCAGCACCTTAGCAAGGCTTTAATCAACTTAGCGAAACCCTTTCTCAAAATAAAAAAATAAAAAAATGGCTGGGGACTTAGCTCAGTGGCAAAGCACCCCTGAGTTTAATTCCCAGTACAATAAACAAACAAACAAACAAACAAATAAATTCCCAGTAAGAGCAAGACATGTGAAAGGAGAATATAGGGACTATGACTTACACCCTTATCTAGAACACAGATCTAACAGTGGAGCCAAAACAGGTACAAAGAAAGCCAGAGAAGGTGAGCTGAGGACACAGTGTTGCCTCCCTAGCCCTCATCTGAGCACAGAGAGGGACTCACCTGCTGAGGCAGAAAGAGTTGGCCAGAAGGCCAGATGCACGCAGAGAAGGTGCTATCTTTAGCAGGAAAACGATATGGCACAGCTCTTGGCCTGGCACATAGTAGGGGCTCCATAAATAGAACTTCCTTTCCTTCTTCTCCCTCATAGAACAGGTAAGAATTTTGTCTCCTTGGTATACATTATACTCAAGTGACCAATCCCAGACAAGAGGCTGTGGCAAAAGCCTGCCGTTGAGAGTTAAGTTCTCTGCGGGGCAGCATCAAAAACTCTCAGCCTGGCTGTTATCGTGGCAACAGGACGGAGGACACGTCAGTCTCCATCCCTCTCTCTGACACATGGATACCTGCCAGGGAGCAGATGGCCTGTGTGGACAATTACCTCCATTTTGCTGCAGTGTATTTAAATTAAACAAACTGGCTTCTGTATCGCCTATTTTTAGAGGTCCTCTCAGAAAAGCAAAAAATGATGTTGGGAGAAAGAAGTCGCAAGTCTGAAGTTTAGGCAAAGCAACCACGACCGTATGAAGAACTGGGATGGATAAGGAACAGACTTTGAACACTTTCTTCGGCAGGAAGAGGTGAGAGCGCCACACACTATTGCCAGCCATGCTGGCGGTGAGCTGTATCTTGGGGGATCCAGCTGCCTCGTCAGCTGTGGGAGGAGCAGGAGCAAGGGGACAGGTTATCTGCTGCCGCACTGTATGTCCTGCTGCAAGATGAGAAATAATTGCCTCACCTGACAAGAGTTCAGACTGCTGGGAGTAAGAGCTGGAGACAGGAGCCACAGACAATAGGAGGCGACAAGAAAGACAGCCATGGGCAGCAAGTGAAGTGTAGGCTGTGGTTCCCTCTGGGCTGGATCAGATGCAGGGAAAGAAGGCACCTGCAGAGCTGTCTTAGCAAGGTGTCACCTGTGAGCTTGTGTCAGCAGAGTCTGTGGAAGGTGAACCTGGCTCCTAAACACCCCAGATGGGGCTGAAGAGAGCCTCACGTCTCTGAGCTCTCACCACTGTCAATGCACAGGTGTCTGTTAGAAGGGTGAGGTGCCTCTGCAGAGGGCTGCTGCCGGCTTTTCCTGTATCACATCAGGAAACTCAGAGCTCACACATGACCTCACTTTCTTTGGTGGCTTGCTGGTGTCCCAGGACTGACAGTGTTGGCAATGACAGAAGGTGATGGTTCTCAACCCACGACTGTTATCTGCTGAAGCCACACCAAATTATATAGAAGAGTGAGCCTACTCTGGGATCAGTTCTTGGCCAAATGATCAGGGACTTCACCAAGAGAAAAATCTCTATAAAAGGAATATCAAACACTAAGATTCTATATTATAAAAGGGGTGGGAAGTAAGGTGTTGACTTAACTTTCTTAGTGAAGAGAGATGGCATACTGAAATTTCTGGGACAAAGAACAACCTATTAAAATTTGCCATAAGCCCAAAGATCAAAAGGAAGTTTAAATTTGAACTTTCAGCTAGGGAAGCTCATAAATCCCAACACTAGCATTACTCTTTCTACTTGTTTCTCTGGGATGCCCAGTACTATTTGGATTTGGTCTTCCTATTAGTCCTTACTGCAGTATTTCAAAGCCAGTTCTCAGCCAAATGATCAGGGACTTCACCAAGAGAAAAACTCTAAAAATCAATATCAAACACGAAGATTCCATATTATAAACAAATACTAACATAGGCTCCAGGAATGTGTGGTCCTCATTCAACACTAATCAGTTACCAGACCAGCAGCAGTGGTATTTTAAAATTCAGTGAGTTAGTGGTGGGTCCTTCTAGGGGGTAACATTCAGCAGGTCTTTTGGGGAAACGGACCTGCCCTAGGACCATGGCCCAGTTTGTGTGTAACCACTCAGAGAAGGCCCTCGCACTGGTGAATGCTGGCGTGACTTACTCAAACCCTCAACTGGCTGTATTTTGGCATTTTGCCAAGGTTGAGCTCTTCCTCCAATCCCTGCTGAGATCCCTAAGACTACTCAAGAGCCTGAAAAAACAAAAACCACCACCAACAACAAAAAAAAACCCCAGACAACAGTGCTCAAACTGGTAGCTTCAAACAGCTCACAGTTAAGGAAGCTGTGCTGGATGGTTTGGTGGCTACTGAAGTGTGGATGTGGTTTTATATTGGAGAGAGCACAGCCAAGCATGGCATCATTGGCTATAAGGGTTGAAGACTAATCTGTAACATCTGATTTTATTTGATTTATTGTTTGGGTTTTCTTGGACCATGTATGATTAGACTGTTATCTGAATAAAATCAGATGTGTCAGAAAAAAAAATTCAGTGAGTCAAATTTAACTGCATCTTACAAAACCTATGTGGTGGAGTATGGCATCTTCTCCAACAACACTCCACTCTTTGTTGAGTGCCTGTTTATATAATGTGGTGCCTGTTTATATAATGTGGTGGTTGCCATCCAGGCTTTGCCATTAGGTGGACCTAGTCTGGATTCCATTTACTAACTGTGTGCCCTTGGGCAACTGACTTAACCTCTCAGCACCCGAGATGCTTCATCTGACAATGGGGATGATATCTACTTCACAGGCTGATGAGGATGATTATGAAATACCCCACACAAATGGACAGTGGAGTGACCTTTGGGGAAGGAGACCAAACATCTCTTCATATTCATGCCAAACCCAAATATCAGAATGGGGATTCTGAGTGTGTCGGAGGCTCACGGGAGGATCACAGAGAGATGCTCTGGGTTCAGGGCAGGGCTTCTTAACTGGGGCAGTTTAACCAGCTGAGGGCCTGAGGTGGGGGCATTTAGTGGGTGAGTTTAAGGTTGCTGCTAAACATCCTGCCATACCCAGGACAGCTCCTCACAAAAGAGTTATCTGGCCCCAGAGTTATGGTCAGCCATGCCAAGGAGAAAAACCTGCCTGGAGATGACTCAGAGTCATGCCGTCCTGCAGAAGCTGATCCACGCAGTTGTTGTGCTGTGTTGTTGTTGTGTTGCCCAGGATCAGGCCCAGGACTTGCCCATGCCAGGCCCTGAATTACACCCCCAGCCCTGTCCTGGGCTTTCCTTCTAGGCAGTGAGCTGCTGTGGAAGGAAGGGAAACTACCAGTAGTCTCAGGTATAGTTAGAACCTTCAAGGCCAAGGATAGACTCCTGCCCATTTGTCAGATGTGGCCACAGGTCTGAGCGAATTCTAGATTCTCTCTTAGTTTCCTGTTAAACTAGGAGATAAAGTTAATAGTTTCCTGGCTAAAGGCATGAGCTAAATTTTGAAGTGAGGAGGCAATTAACAAATAGCAAATTTCCTATCATTTTAAGTTACTAATAATATATAATGATAAAGGTACTGAAGGACTCAGCCATCTCTACAGAACAGGAGTGTGCAGCATGCACTCTTACTAAGGGCACCACTTCAGCGGCAGCTAACTGCCTCTCTGCGCTGTCTGACATCCTTCTACTTTTTCTTTTTCTTTTTTTAAACATAGGTCATTTATATTGCAGTCCCAAATGAGAGTTAATTTATTTGCCAAATGATAATTAGCAGTAAATGCAGAATAGTAGAAAAGAATCTCCTGCATCCTTTGTGAAATGCTTCTTTTAGTGGAATTGAGCAGATATTCTTTTGGCTATGGACTCTAGGCCAGGAAGTACTACACCTTGGCATTATTGCTGCATGAACATCAGAACAGCCTGAGGTTCAACCATAAAACCTGCTACCCTAGAGACTGACACAGCCCCGTGAATTGAGGAAATTCCTACAGAAGCTCTCAGAGTGAAAGGTTATAGTTGGGCATGTGGCAAATGCCTGAAATCCCAGAGACCTGGGAAGGTCAGGCAGGAGGATTGCAAGTTAGAGGACGTCCTCAGAAACTTAGCAAGATCCTAAGCAATTTAGCAAGACCCTGCCTCAAAATAAAAAATAAAAAGGGCTAGGGATATGACTCAGTGGTAAAGTGCTGCTGGGAGGGAGGGAGAGAGAGAAAGTAAGAAAGTAAGTAAGTTACAGAAACAATCCATACTGAGAGAAGATGTGGTCAAACAGAGAAGAAGAAGGCTAGGAAATCCTAGGGAATCCTGTTCTATTGGAGACTTGGCCAAGTAGCACAGAGATGAGCCAAGGGAGAAGGGTGCCAGCACCTTTCTTAGGGTGCTTCCTTTTGTGTGGAAGAGTTGGAAGTAGGAGGTTGACAAGAATAAACCCCAGGGAAGGTGCTGGTTATTCAAAGAAAGCCCAGTTAATGAAGTGAAGCCAGGCAGTTTCAAAGTCACAAGAGAAAAAACCAGTAAAATGAACTCAGATGGATTTCTGTAGACCCTCCTTGATTTATAACCATTCCTTAATATACTGATTGGTGTCAGTCACAAAAAATCAAAGTATTGTGGAGCTGGACATTTACAGATAAGGAAACTGAGGTTTGCAAAAGTTATGTACATATCAAATGAGAAAGAAATTAGATCTTATTTATTTATTTAGGTAGGGGGATTGAACTCAGGGGCACTGAACCACTGAGCCACACCCCCAGCCCTATTTTGTATTTTATTTAGAGACAGGGTCTTACTGAGTTGCTTTGCGCCTTGTGTTGCTGAGACTGGCTTTGAACTCACGATCCTCCTGTCTCAGCCTCCCAAGCTGCTGGGATTATAGGCATGCACCACTGTACCCAGCAAGAAATGAGATTTTGCTAACAAGGTTTCATTAGTCAGAAAGGCTACCTATTCACAGGTAATGCAACAAGCGGATGTGAGCTTTCCAGGGGCAGGGTAGTAGCAGTGAGACAAAGCCTGTTTTTCAAAGCTCTTTGTATTCTACTACTCTACTGAAATTTTCTTTTTAGTTGCTGACAAGTCCAATATTGTCAAATCCAAGGGCTCCCCAATCTTATTTACCATCTCCTTCTTGAAGCGCTCTGGAATTCCAAGAGAACCCCTGATCCTTCATGTCCCACCTCCTCTCACTGCTTCTTCTTTCTTTTTGTCTACTCTGGGTTCTCCCAAAGGCGCATGTTTATGGTTTGGATGTTTAATGTTCCCCTGAAAAGCTCATGTTAGGCAACATGTGAATGTACTCAGGAGAAATGATTAGATTATCACAGCTATAACCTCATCAGTGGATTAATAATTTGAATAGTACTAGGGATAACTGCAGATAGGTGAGGTGTGGCCAGAGGAAGTTGGTTGCTGGGGATATGTGGCGTTGGACTATATCTTGTTCCTGGCTCCTTTTCTATTTCCTGGCTGCTATAAGCTTTACACCACTATAATGTTCTGCCATGATGTTTCTGTCTCACCTTAAGTCCAGAAAAATGGAGTTGACACACCATGAACTGAACCATTCAAACTGAGTCTGAAATAAACTTTTCCTCCTCTAAATTGTTCTTGTCACTGAAATGATTTCAAATCTGATTTTATGTCAAAAGATTCCAAATCTATATGGTCAGCCCTATTTTCCCATTAGAGTTTCAGTTGCACATCTCCAAGAATCTAGCAGACCTTTCTGTTCGACCGCCTGTCTATTCTACATAACCTAATATGCCTCAAGTCAGATCAACCTCCCCTTCCTAATCCGGATCATATCCCTCCCCCTTTTCTAATGGACACAATACCTCTATTTTTATTTGGTGCCAGATAGAAAACAGTGCCTCGGCACTCTACCACTGAGCCAGCCCCTGTCCTCCTATCCCGCTTTTACTTCTTCAGCCAATGGTACCCTTCATTTTTCCAGGTTCTCAGGCTCCAAACAGAAATAGCATCTTTCACTCATCTTTTTCTGTTAATCCTTTGGTGAGATTCAGACTGAGGGAGTTTGTGTGTTCTAGAAGTTCAATATTCTTCCATGGAAAGAGAATTTCTCTAGTTGGGTGTGGATAGAATTTTCCTGGAGACCTTGGAGCACAATTTTCTTATTTTGTGTACATTCTGGTTAAGGGAGGGAAAGTTAGGAATATAATACAGAAGGGAAATAAAAAGTAGGTGCGAGGGGCAGGAGGGGAAGCTCAGAGGTAAATCACTTGCCTAGAGTATGTGAGGCCCTGGGGTTCCATCCTTAGCACTGGGGGAAAAAAGTAAATGAGAAACCTTTTAGGGCTGGGGTTAAGGCTCAGCGGTAGAACACTTGCCTAGCAAGTACAAGGCCCTGGGTTTGATCCTCAGCACCACATAAAAATAAATAAAATAAAGATATTGTGTCCAACTAAAACTAAAAAAAAAAAAAAAAAAGAGAGAGAGAGAAACCTTTTAGCTTGTCTTTGATGAGAGTGATGATAAACACTGTACAGATGCCAAGTACATTTCCCCTTGTATCTTCATACTGCAAACTCCTCGTAGATATTCAGGAAGTTTTGGGGGTGAGATAGACATGGTAGTGCACACCTGTAATCCCAGCACTTGGGAGGCTGAGGAAGGGGGATTGCAAGTTTGAGACCAGCCTCAGCAATTTAGTGAGACCCTGCCTTAAAGTGATAAGGGCTGGGACTATAACTCAGTGGTGGAGTGCACCTGGGTTTAATCCCTAGTTCCCAGCAAAAAAAAAGTTGAGGGAAAAAGTTGGGGGAGTGACATACAGATACCTATTTTTGATATTGTAAATAGTATTTCATTTTTTTTGGAAAACAAAAACAAACAAACCAAAAAGGAACTGAAGATGCCTACAGTAAGCACAGGTGCCAAAGAATGAATACACATGGCAGACAGAAGCCTTGGTGGGCAATTGGACTTCTGGACATATGTACATATCCTGGGACTGGGACCCAGACTAAAGGTTTGTGGGACAGTCATGTAAGACAGTACACTTACCAAAAAACATCCATGCACTGCAAACACAGGAGGGCAGCAGTGGTGCAGAAGGCTCAGGAAAACATGAGCAGGCTTGAGTTACTACATTTAGGGCACTGTGTCAGCTGCAAAATTACTTTCATACTATTTGAGGGTGATATTATCCTTGCATCCTCTGAAAGCCCAAGCTTGTTGCCTTGAGCACATGTGGTAAAACACTGCTGGATAAACAAAGGAATGGTAACTCTTTACCTCTCAGGAAAAAGCAGAGTCTCTTAGCAGCCCCCAAAGGTTCCTCTAATTACATCATTTTCAGGGTGACAGAGACATTACCCCACTACTAACCTGGGTTACGGTCGCTTCTGTGGCAGCCTCCTCTATCCTTAAATAACCTCTACTATCTAAAGTTGCCATCTTTGAGCCTCGTGTTCACATGGATATGCCATGCAGAATGATCTGTCTAAGGAAACACAAACTTCATGAATGAGCTCAACCCCTTGCCTTGGACAGCTCATTTCATTGGCTGCAAGAGATCCAGCAATGAAGTTTGATGATGTACTGAGTTACTGGGAAAAATGGAGCCCTGAGACATTCCTAGAGTGAATATGAACAAATTAAATTGGGATGTTGTTTGATCTAGACTCAGGAGAGCCAGGGTTCCAGTGCACACACCAACAGTCATGTACATCACTGCCAGTAGGGTCCTCTTCAGCATGCTGTTGCATTAGTGTGCCCTTTGTAACATGCTGGCATTGAGCAATGATTAGAATATTCCCAAATGACACAAATGACTATAGATATCCTGCTCTTTATAGATTATCTGTGTTAGGAAAAAAGAGGGCAATTTTATTCTACATAATCATTATCTGTTCTTTAGGCAATAATAATAGAGCTAATAATACTAATATTTTACCTTGATGTTCCTATTTGTTTAGTAACACTGAATTTTGTTTTCCTAATTCCTTTATATATTTCTGAACTATAGTTTAGTTTCCTGAAAGGATCTACCTATCATGTGAGAGTATCTTGAGCAAAATCATAGTTATAGGTACTTAAAACCAGTTTTGTTCCTTACAATTAATACAATTATTAATTCATACAGTTTTTGGTAATTACTGGTTATCATTTAACAAATATTTATTGAGTATCTACTATGGGACAGGATGGGCTAGTGACTGGGGATACAACAGCAAAGAAAGCAAAGTCCTTTAATTGTATCCTGATGATGATCTTGAGCCTGACTGACCCTGTCCCATCTGACACAGTCTAATCCCCAGCCTCTTAAACCACAGAGTGGGCTGGATACTCAGTGGAGTCTTATCTGACATAGGCCATTCTGCCCTTCATCATGACCCTTAGATCTAAGAAGGGAAAGGGAAGGAGAAAGGCAAGAGAACCACCAGTCCTGATGACACTCAGAGCACTTGGCTGAGGCTGAATGTAAAACTCTGGCAACAAAGCTTTTTTAAATTTGATTTATTTTTTAAAATTTGTTTTTGAGTGCTGGAAATTGAAGCCAAGGCTCTACGCTGAGCTATGCCCCGACCTTTGGCCTCAAAGTTCTTAAAGTAACAGTCATTCCCATTATTCTCAAGTTCCCCAAAGCCAAAGCAATCTGTGATTCTGTGAGACAGTAAGTATGCATTTGATCTTCTATTAGGACTTAGATTTGAAGGAGGTATCCCCAAAAAGCTCATGTGTGAGACAATGCAAGAAAGGTGAGAGATGAAATGATTAGGTTATTAAGGCCTTAACCTAATCAGCGTATTAATCTGCTGATAGTTGTTGTTGTTGTTTACCAGGGTACCAGGGATTGAACTCAGGGCATTCAACCACTGAGCCACATCCCAGCCCTATTTTTATTCTACTTACAGACAGGGTCTCACTGAGTTGCTCAGCTCTTTCGCTTTTGCTGAGGTTGGCTCCCGTCTCAGCTGGGGTTACAGGAATGCACCACTGTGCCTGGCTGCTGATAGCATTAACTGGGTGGTGGCTGTAGGCAGGTAGGGTGTGGCTGCAGGAGGCAGACCACTGTGAGCATGACTTTGGGGTTTATATTTGACTAAATATAAACTCTAGTGAGCAGAGTCTCTCTGCTTCCTGACTGTCATGTCCTGAGCTGCTTTCCTCTGCCATGCCCCTCTGCCATGATATTCTGCCTCATCTTGGGCTCAGGGCAACCAATTTGGTCATCTATGGACTGAGACCTCTGAAACTGTGAGCACCACATAAATTTTTCCTCTTTTACATTATTGCTTTCAGATGTTTTTGTCACAGCAAAGAAAAAGCGGTCTAAAACATCTCTCCTCTGAGATTCTTAGCAGAAGAGCTTCTAAAAAACCCTTGAAATCTCCAGGGTGAAGGGGGGTCCTTTACATTCTAATCAGATGGCTGTGGTCAGGGCCCCTTAGACAGCTCAACATGGGAGGTGGCTGCCAGAAAGACCAGGGCACGATTAGAAAGCTGGAACCTTCAACCTCACCAGACTTCTGAGGAGGGGAGAGGGGCTGGAGATGGAGTTGGTCACCAAGAGCCAATGACTTACTCAATCCTGCTTTTCTAACAGAACCTCCATAAACCCTCAACAAAGAGGCTCTGGGATTAGTGAAGGCATTCACAGCCCAGGAGGTAGAGAACTAGAACACCACAGGGACAGACGCTCCCGTGCTTCTGGACCCTTCTGGACCTTGCCCTCTTCATCTGGCTGTTTATCTGTGTAATATCCTTTATAATAAATCTGTTAATAGCAAGTGAAGTGTTCCCCAAGTTCCAGGAGCCATTAGAGCAAATTATTGAACTTGGGGAAGGGGTCATGATTTGCAGTTAAATCAGACATAAGTGTGTGCTACTTATAGTTGGTGACGGAAGTAGGGGTCAATCTTGTGAGATGAGTCCTTAACCTATGGGTTCTGGGTAAACTCCAGGTAGTGTCAGAATTGAATTAAATTGCAGGACTAACAGTTGGTGTCTGCAGTGAACTAGAGATTGTGTGGCATGAAACCCCCATAAAATATATGTTAGAAATGTTCTGTAAATAGGATCATGGTAGTAATAGTAAATCCCTGGGAAGAGGAGAAGAAGGTGGGCTATCTTAAAAGTTCACTATAATGTATTTATAGAGCCTGTTTTTGGAAGCATGTCTAGAAAATTCATTTAAAAAGTCTTTTATAGCTGAGCGTGGTGGTATGCACCTATAATTTTCAGGAGGCTGAGGCAGGAGGATCTCAAGTTCAAGGCCAGTCTGGATACCTTAGTGAGACCTGTCTCAGAAAATAAAAAGAACTGGGGATGTGGTTCATTGGTAGAATGCCTCTGGGTTCAATACCCAGTCCTGAAAAAAACAGGTTTTCTACAATTGCTTTATTACCTATTTAAGATAATATATTTTGATAGAAAAAAAATCAAACTATGCTAGCCAGAGTCTGGGATACAGAATGGGTTACATCTTAGCCCTGTGTTTAATACTCTTACTTTTTTCTTCTCTCACTTTACAATGATGTGGGTTAAAACAAAATAGCAAGGATATCTTCCCCCCGTAGTGGGGATTGAACTCAGGAGCACTCTACCACTGACCTACATCTCAGCCCTTTTTATTTTTGAGACAGGGTCTTGCTAAGTTGCTGAGGTTGGCCTCAAACTGTGATTCTCCTTCCTCAGCCTACCGAGAAGCTGGGATTACAGGTAGGAGCTTCCATGCCTGGCTTTCTGCCTAGGGATTTCTGCCTAGATCAACAGTGCAGCATCCCCTACCTCATACCATGGTGGCGAAAGCCATCTATAGTGAGGACAAAACTATCTGTACCCATTGGTGTTACGAACAGACTTAGGAGACTGGGATGACTATGACATGGCTCAGGAACCTGTCTGTGGAGAATTCATAAGACCACACACAAGAGGCGTATGAGTGGCAATCTTCAGCAATCTGTTTCCCATTTTGCCAACTTAAAGAGAATGATGATCTCATGCAGAATGAAAGGTCACTGAAATGAGTGTGCTTAATATAATTCTCTCTCTGCTCAAAGTTATTGTTGTTGTTATTATTATTAATATGGGGCTGGGGATTGAATCCAGGGCTTTATACATGCTAGGCAAGTACCCTTTCACTGAACTATGACCCCAACCCTCAGTGTGAGCTTTAACTTGGCCTAAGAAACACCCACAATGATGCATTCTTAGATTTCTTAGATTACATGTTATTCCATAAAATTTGAAAAAAACATACTGTAGGGAAGCTCTACTACTACTGTTAAAATAAATATTCATGATGTCTACCCTCTTTGAAAGAGAGGTCTCAGGTAATGGAAGGGCATTTCCAATTCTTTCACAGAGTGAAATCAGGAGATGCTAGTCTGGAAGACTGTTGGAAGTAGATTCCCAGCAAGCAGCTTTAGCTGTAAAGTGCATCTCTGGTGCAGCTGTTGGGGGAGTGACACTTCAGGATCAGCAGGAAGGCCATACTGCACAAGTGGGGATGAGACTACTAGGGAAATGGGAGGGGAAAAGGAGAGGAAGGATCAGTGGTCTGCTTCCTTCCCTCCACCCAGCTCACTCATTCTCCTACTTGGGAGGGAGGGGGGCTTTAAACTTCTGCTCTCTCCTATTTTTAAGCACACTTGAAAACTATACCTCCCTGCCCCCTTCCATGAAGGTAAGTGTGGTCATGTGACTTGCTCTGAACAAGGAAATGGAAGGGAAGTGATGCATACCACTTCCTGGTAGAAGCACAGGAAGCCTGGGATTGGGCCTCTGCTTTGTAAATGTACATTTGTAAATGGAAGTGCCAAAAGATGGAAGAGATAAAACTTTGTGTGAATCAGGGAAACAGCAAAACCAATTCCAGGCAAGAACAAAACCAAACCAGTTTTTGTTACATTAAAGCTGTTGAGTTGGTGGCTCCCGCCAGGGCCTCCTCCTTCTCCCTGAGTTGCTGTCCTTTTTCACCCCCGCTTCCTTCCCCTCCCTCATCACCTGGCTCTTCCTTTCCTTTCCTCTGCTCTGTGCTGATTCCACTGCTCTCCTAACTGGAAAAAAATGAGCATGTTTTATATTCTCATTCTTAATCTAAAACAAGGACAAGTTTGTGTTTTTATTAAAAAAGTGGGTGATTTTTAAAGTAAACATTTATATTTCTTGAGTTTTAGTTTCCCTGAGGTAAACTGAGCTTTAGCTTATGTAAAAATGTATGCATTGAAAACTTGACTATTTTATATAAACAAATTAAGTTACTCCTGTGTATAGACCCTCAGTTGGCTTTCTTGTGTGGCTATCAGGAAAAAGAAGAACATCCACCCTCCCTGAACATCATGCAGTGACAGCCACATAACTCAGAAACCCCAAGGTCCCCCTGCAGCTGCTCTGAGCGGCAAACCACTTTCTGTGCAGTTGTCCTCAGTAATTTTGTTAAAAGGGCTGGAGGAGCAGGAGTGTCCAGCAGCTTATTCAAGATTGTCAGACACCTTGGGTTACCTGAAGAACTAATCATTTCCATGCACATTCATTCATGCCACAGCATTTAGACCCGAGGTCACCCCCACCACCCGGAAAGTTGGCTCAAGCAATTAAAGTCCCTCTAGATATAAAAGAGCAGAACAGGAAAGGGCAGGAAAATGCAATGATAGCCTGGCTAATCATGCATATTTAAATAAACACAGCAGATGTGCACTTAAAAAAATTTAAACGAGCTCTGGTTTCAAGTAAGAACATGCTCCACTAGGTAAACAAGACCAGGACTTTTAGGCCATTTTAGACACCATGGAGGAAACTACTGAGGGTTTTACACATGACCAATTCCTCAGAGATGATGTGGTGCAGGAAGGGGAGAGGGAAGGAGGCAACATTTATATTAGGAACAGAAGAACATGCACAGGAGCAAGAGTCCTGAGGAGAATTCTGAAGTGCACTTACTGCCTGCTTTTGCTCTTCTTCCTAGAAGTGATGAACAAAAACAAGGCAGAGGAGAAAAGGAGAGAAATTAATGCCATCACCACAAATGTTGGGAAGAAATGAGGCAAACCAAGCCAGACCCTGGGTTCTGAGATCAAAGGGCCTGTCCAGTAGAAGAGCATCAATGGGACACAGCGAATGGCAGGCCTCTGCCCCAACCAGTTAA
This sequence comes from Urocitellus parryii, assembly GCF_045843805.1. Taxonomy (NCBI): domain Eukaryota; kingdom Metazoa; phylum Chordata; class Mammalia; order Rodentia; family Sciuridae; genus Urocitellus; species Urocitellus parryii. The sequence goes on from NC_135542.1 coordinate 50,349,267, forward strand.
TTCAATGCTAACTTATAGAACTGAAAGGAAAGAATCTTAGAAACCATCTAGACCAACTTCCTAATTTACAGATATTAGAGGCCAAGAGAGCCTCACTTTCTAAGGTCACATAACCATTTAGGGTAAACTGATAGAAGAAATTCAATCATGGCTTAAGATCCTAACCATCATTCTATGTCACCATTCATAATTTACAAGTGATTTGGTACACTTATCTAGTTCCAAGGTGTGGAATACAGACCAACAGCATCAGCATCCCCTGGTAACTTACCAGAGATACAAATTTGGCCAGACCCACTGAATGAAAGCTCTAGAATGGGGCACAGCAGTGTGTTCCAAGAGTCTTTCATTCGAGTTTGAGAACCATTGCTCTCTAAGTTTCCAGTGAGCAGTTCCATCCGTTCTTGGTCTGCTTCTTTTCTAGTTCCCTCTCCCCACTAAACATGTTGGAACTGCACCCGCTTCCATTTTTTTTTTCAGGGAAGCACATGCCCACTTCCCCCAATAAACCGCAAATTGCTTCAGAAGGCCTTTCAAAACAGAATTCTCAGTCTTGATTTTTCATTAATAGAATGCAGGTCTATTTGGTAATTTTTATGCAGAAGACATAAAGATCACGTCTGACTTTTAGAACCCTTTAGTGATGGCCCTTGCTAACCCCAGCTGACTGACAAAATGAATGCACCATCAGACACTGCTGACGAAGTTCAAAGATGAGATAAACACTTTCGAGTTTCTTTCTCCTCGGTCCTTTGCTCTTTGGCTACCCTATTCTGTCTTTTAGTGGATTTCTTCTTCCTCTTTCTGTGCCTCATGGTGGGTGTCTGTGGTCAGGGTGCATCTGCTCTTTGCTCCAGTATGTAAATATTAAAGTGGCTGCAATGGCTCTACTTAAGTTGGATCCACATGTGCAGGCCATCTCCACTGAACACAAGTCTGGGAGTCTTAGCAATGGATATGGATTCCTGCTGTCACAAAGTGTGCAGGTCTAGGTGTGACAGCAGAGTGGTTTTAGTTAAGCAAAGGAATTGCGAAAGGGAGAGAGGGTAAGTAAAAACTTGGGAGACAATATTTTTTACTTGTGCAACAGCCAGACTTGAACTAGAAATTAAATGAACAGCAAGAAATTCCTTGAGGCAGTTCTGGTTCTGCCCAGGGAGGTGTTTTTCTTATCAGAAGTCAGCTGCCAGGTACTGACCAAATCTAACACCCAGGGAACCCAGACAGGTGGCCCTGAGCACCAGCTCATTCACCTTAAGAAGGCAGAGGCTTCCTGCCTATGCATGTGCACATAGGGCTCTAGTCCCAGGGGAGTTTTTCAGTTGGGAAGTTATCTCCCTTTGCAGCCAGGCTTCCCGATGGTGCTGGACAATGCTTACATTCAGCAGGCAAGGCAAACAGCCATAGAAGAATTATTAAACAATCTTAAAACATGTTTTTTATTGCTGCTACCAAGTATTGAAATGGAAATTGGGATGGTAGGGGAGAAATGGGGCAATTCTCACAGCCTGAAATCCTTTCTCAGGTCAAAAGACCAGTTCGTAATTTCTTAGAACTACTTCTCAGATACTTCCCAATTGTCACTGTTTTTCCAGCAATGTTTTATGCTTGCCCATGTGGTGACTCTGCTATATATGTTAGTTCAAAGACACGAAACCATTATGATTGGCAGTACACGCATGTGTCACATTAGGATGGGGTTGGTGGACAGGCTATCATCCTCAGGACTTCAAGGTCCCCATGTGTACTTGTGGACTTTGGCAAAGTGTTACCTAGGATGGAGCTGTATAACTTAAAACACACACAGTTATTCAGATAAAGTCTTTAAGGCTCTGTCAACACTGTAAAAAGGTTAGATATAAGGTCTTAGAACTTTTTGTTATCAATCAGTCAGCAGGAATCAGTAAACATTGACTGATGACAACGGACAGAGCCCAAACTTGATTTAAAGGGGTCATAATACCTTAATTTTAAAGTGCAAATCCTAGAACTGCTTATGATATCTAAAAATTTGAATTTCTTCCACATGGGGTAAGGTCTGGCCCGGTGACAAAAGTAATGGCATAGTTTCTGGGATCATCTATACAAAAATATACATTCTAGCTAGATAAACATTTGCAAATGAGGTTGAAATTCAAAACATCAGTATTTATCTGTATGCATATTTATTTATCTGCATATTATATATTTATCTGTATATAAGTGTATTTCAAAAGCAATATTGGAACTATGAGCTGGCACAGTGGTGCACACCTTGCAACCCCATCTACTCAAGAGACTGAAGCAGGGGCTGGGGTTGTGGCTCAGCGGTAGAGCCCTTACCTAACACGCATGAGACAATGGGTTTGATCCTCAGCACTACATAAAAATAAGTAAATAAAATAAAGGCATGCTGTCCATCTACTACTAAAGAGAGAGAGAGAGAGAGAGAGAGAGAGAGAGAGGGAGGGAGGGGGGCAATCTGAAGCAGGGCAATCTCAAGTTTGAGTCCAGCCTGGACCCCTTGCAAGACCCTGTCTCAAAATAAAATATATAAAGAGTTTGGGATGTAGCTCAGTGGTAGGGTACCTCTGGGTTCAATCCTCAGTAACACACACCCACAGAAAAACAAGAAAGCATGCATTAGAAACAGAAATACCAGCACACAACCATTTCTAGATTAAATAAGAAATTTGAGTACAGGTTATTGATAAATTCACTAATCAAGAAAAAATGTAGGGGAAAGATATGTAGAGAAACATGGGTATTTGAAAATCAGTGTATATTATATCATCAAAAGAAAAAACAACTGAGAAGAAAGTCCTTGATACTCCTTGGCGATGGGGATTGAGTCTCTTCACCATCACTTACCAAATACCTAGCATGACATTTAGGAACTCAACACATTTTTGTAAAATAAACATGTAGTTAGTTTTTACCCTGCCTTGATCCCCAAAAAGAATATCTGAGAAAAATTTTTATTGACTGAATTAATAAACAATGGTGCAACTTTTTATATATACTTACTTACATGACCACTTTTTCAGATAAAAAAATGAAGTACAAAATATTTTACTGACGCTATGGAGTGAAAGAACTGCCTGTGAAATGGAAATTCACTGTGTGATGTATGTATGTTAATTTATGAGCCTCCCAGACCATGTGGCTTAACTGTCCATTTGACTAACTGCTTACAGCTGTTTTATGAGCGAATTAAATACTAACAGACTGAACATCAATGAAAGGAGGACAGTCATTTGAAATTAAAATTAGGAGTCCAAAGGGTGTTTTTATTATGGGTTGGTATAATTTTTTTAATAGTAGGAAAACATCTTTGAGATTTTAATAGAAGCCACTGACTTCTATATATGAACTTTTGGGAATGTATATAATACACAAATTAAGATTGTGCTGTAATTCCTTCAGGAATCTGGACATTACTAAAGACATCAGATTTTCAACTGTGAACTGTGTTCCATGGATAAAAAGACAACGTTTCTAGGCTTGTGTTTACAAATTCATCTAGTCTGAGTGGCCGCAACCCTGTCAGGTGGGTAAATGATAAGGCATTTAAATCTGGTAGGGGATCCTATAAGATGGGGTGGCAGGGTCCTGTTTGTTTTGCTGAAATTATAAGACAAAAGTTAGAAAGAAATTTGGGATTTGGGGTTAGGGGAAAAAAAAGAGGAAAGGCAAACTTGCTCTCTCTTCTGGAATTGGGGCATTCATCTCTTCCTGCCCTTGGACACAGGAGCTCCTCTGATTCTCAGGCCTTAGGACACCAGGACTTAGGCCAGTGATCTAATACCCACTCCTCCAACTCTCTCTCTAGTCTGGGGGCTACACCATCATATCCCCTGGTTCTTAGGCCTTGGGACCCATGCTGGATTATACCACTGTGTACACAGAGAGCATATCATGGGACTTCTCTGCCTCCATAATTGAGTGAGCCAATTCCTAAACCCCCTCTTCTATAAGTCTTTATTTCCTGTTGGTTTTGTTTCTCTAAAATCACTCTGATACAGTTTGCTTCCATTCTACTTATACTACTTATTAAATCGGACATGACATTCATTAAGGATTTAGGTGGAATATCTGAAAAATTATCTTAAAAGAAACTTCAGTTGAGAAATATTCCTTTATACAGAGCTAATACCCTATTTATAACATCCTTATTTGTTTATAAAAGCAACTATTCAAGAACATTACCCTATTTCCAGTTACAAAATTTTTTTCATTATTTTTTCATTGTTGATGAACCTTTATTTTATTCATTTATTTATATGTAGTGCTGAGAATCAAACCCACAGATGCAAGGAAGTACTCTACCACTGAGCCACAACCCCAGCCTTTTTTCTTTTTCTTTTATAGTGCTGGGGATTAAACCCGGGGCCTCATGCATGCTCTGCAAGAACTCCACCACTGAATCACACCTTCAGACTTTTTATTTATTTTTTATTTTGAGAAAGGTTGAATTTGAGACTTAGTAAGTTGTCCAGGCTGGCCTCTCACTTGAGATGCTCATCTCAGCCTCCCAAGCAGCTAGGATTATACTTTCTGATTTCTCCACCGGGAACAAAACTCTGTTGTATTAACCTAGCTGAGAATTGGCAGTTCCTGGATTTATATACATTGATCAAAATGCCCGGCCGCTCCAGTTATTAACATTTTATAATCAGGCTTTGAACCAATTTTGATAACTTTTATACCTAATTTGTGGAGATTTGCCTGAACACTGGTTCCAGGCCTGGCAGCCAAGCCTTTCAGCCTCCATGCTATTCTGACACCAAGGGCGGTCGCAGCTGAGACTGTGGTGGGAGGTGAAGCCCAGAGAGGCCCCTCTGCTTACCTTCAGCAGCTTCATCAGCCCCTCCAGCTGGACCATGAGCTCTCGCCTGCTTTCCTGTAGTGCCGACATCCTCTGCTCCAGCTCGTCTTTCCTTTGCCTGCATTAAGAGGAAGAATCCACCAGGAACAAAACTATTGTATTAGTCTAGCTGAGAATTGGCAGTTCCTGGATTTATATACATTGATCAGAATCCAAAGGATGTCAAATATTAACAAATTAAAACTGCCCTTTATGTGTCTTCCAGTAAATTAAAGTTCTCAATATTATTGTTGATGAATTTACCAATTTCATGGTTAGTAATTCTGAGAGATTATTTTCTATACCAAAATCCTAAAGAAATTCCAAGTGTGAACACACTCTGTTGGTGTTGGTTTCTGTGTCAGGTGGACGCCCAGTGTCTTCTGAACACTACCCAAGTGTCCTCCCTTCTTCATGATACAGAAGCACTTTTCAAAGTCAAACATTCCTGATTTCTCAAGCTTGAAAATCCCTTTGGACTTACATAAATTCCTGCTTCTTGCTGCCTTATGGATACTCCTGGACTCAGCCAACCAAATGCACATTTTTCAAATCCTTCCAGCTTAGCACTGAACACTTTAATAATAATAATCCCATTTCCAGCAACAGTTAGATGCCAGGAGGACAGTTTTTGCTTTTCTAGATATAGAAATAGTTACTTGTGCCTGAACTGAACTGGGGAAGGAAAAAGATGTATATTACATATTATATAATTCTCTGCTGGAGTCAACATTCGTCTCCCCATCCTTCCCAGTATCACTCAAATCTCACTAATATCCCAAATATGGCACAGTGAACACAGAACAACCAAAATTTCCACCTGACTACATTTAGAAACAAAAATGAATTTTTAGGAGATGGGATTCTATATACCTCTAATGATTTTTTAATGTTTCCTCTAAAGTCTCTACTCACAGGAGGGTACACACTGTTTCTAAGGTAGAAAGGAAAGAAGATCCTAGGTCACTTTCTTCTGAGAAGATTCTTCATTCCCTCCAAAAGAGCATCAAACTCGAAGCTGACCTTGCTCTCTGCTCCCATGCTGATCCTATGTCTAGCTTCTCAATCTTAAGAGACACTCTATATTTTTGTAGAAGTGAGAAGGTACCATACATAGTCAAGGTATAAGGGAGGCTCCTGTGGTTTCACATCTCCGCTGAGGTGCATTGGAAGCATCCTTCTCTGCTCTATGAAGCGCCAGGAGAATTACTCACAGGAAAGGGAAAGCGGGATGCCCAGCCAGAGTCTCTAAAGCCAGACAACTCAGCAAGAGAAGAGGAGGATGGCAGTATAACAGTCATTTTAAAATAATCCCAAAGGACAAACACTGCCCAGCTTGTCCTGGGAATTTAAGGAGATAAACTGGTATTTACCAGTTCTGTATTGATGGCTGAATTCTCAGCATGATTAATAATGGACCCCCTGGGCAGGTTTTTCTAACGGGACTGCCTACCTACATGGCAAGAGATTCTAATTCACTAGTTTGTTTCCACTGTAGATTATAGTGTGGGGACAAAAGAGCAGTCTCACTACCTACCTCAGCAACCGCAGCTCAGCCAGCAACGTGGGGTTCTGCTGGGCCTTCTCAGGAGTGGGCTGGGAAGCCTGCTCGTGCTCCAGACGGAGACGCTGGATCTCTTGCAGGATCTCTCTAGAGAGGAGGACGAAAGAAAGACAGCTGCCTGGTGCTTCTCAGCTCTCCTTCACTTTTTCCTGTTAGAACTTTTAACCCTCACAGTGTCTTATTCTGATTGCTCCCACATGACCAACATGTGAAACAGACTCCTCCTCAATGCTCTTTCACCTGACAATTCCTCAATGAAACAATCCTTTGTGATGGAAAAGTCAGAAAAACACTCTTCCCAATAACTTGCAAAATCTCCAGGGAAGGGAAATGACAACCAGAATGCTTTATTTACCCTGCTCCTCCTGGGGGAAGGAAAGAGACTCCTTGCAACCTCTCATGCAGGTCCCTATGCAGGTTTTCAGGTCTCCAGCCCCTGACCCTTCTCTCCTGAAGCCATGCATGTGACTCTAGGTCCAGTCTCTGCCCTGGTTTCTACCAGTCAGTGCACAGTAGCCTGCTGTCAGGTCTTTATGCCTTTGAAGTGTTTTTCCTAACCCAGAGACCAGTCACATGCAGTGCAATGGGCCAGGACAAGATGACCACACAGAGCAAAATGCTGCAGGGAAGCAGAGTAGAGAAAGGAATCCAGGAAGGGGTCACACTGGTGCTGCAGGGGATCCGGAGAAAGAATTCAGGGAGCACAGGAGAGAAGCACTTTGCACAGCCAGAATCAACAGCATGCAGATGTACACCAGGGTCCAGGGCATTCCCTGGGCTTCAGCCAGCCTCTGTGCACTGGGGTGGGATCTTCCTGTGTGGTCAGAAGCCATCTAATCTGTGAGGAAGATGAGAACCAGATACACATGTGCTAATCCTGGACTTGAGAAATGGGCTTCATTTATGCATCTTACCTGTTCTTGTTTTCCAGTTCTGCAATAAGTTGTCTCTGCTGTTTGTTGGCATCAAAGTTAAAGCTCACATCAGCAGGAGGACGAGTCTAGAGGAGGTAGAGAGTTGTTTTTTCCTGATTCAAATGTACCTAGGGTCTGAGACTGACTTGATTTCTTAGAAACTGTTTTTTTTTTTTTAATTATTTTTTAGTTGTAGTTGGACACAATACCTTTATTTTAACGTGGTGCTGAGGATAGAACCCAGCGTCTTGCATGAGCTAGGCAAACACTCTACCACAATTTACATACCATAATATCCACCCATTTTAAGTATACAATTCAATGAAGCTTAGTAAATTCAAATGGTTTTGCAGCTAACAACCACAGTCCAGTTTTAGAACATTTTCCATCACCACAAAATATTCCTTCATGGTAGTCTTCAACCACCACTCCCACCCCAACCACAGGCAGCCACTGATGGGCTTTCTGGCTGGTTTTGCCTTTTCTAGAAAATTCATATAAATGGAATCATACAACATGTAGGTTTTAATTCTGGTTTTCACTTAACATGAGCTTTTTTCCCCCTATACCTTTATTTATTTTTATGTGGTGCTGAGGATTGAACCCCAGTGCCTCACATGTGCTAGGCAAACACTCTACCACAGAGCTACAACCCCAGCCCCAACATGAGTTTTTTAAAATGATTAAATTATTGCTTATTTTCTTAGGTGTGTCAATGACATTTTGAATACACAGGAAAATATCTCTATTCTTAGGCAATGTATGCTGAAGTATTCAGGAGATATAATTAGGACATACGCAACTTATATTGAAGTGGTCAAGTAAAAAACATGGTAAAATATTAACAATCATGTAATTTAGACTGAAAGTATGAAAAAATTCACCATACTACTCTTTGAGCCTTTTTGAATGTTTTAAAACTTTTATAATAAAGGTAAGAAAAATGTGAAGGACAAATAACCTGGTAGAAAAATGGGTAAAAGATATACTCAGACATTTCACAGATGAGAAACTATTCTCAGCCATTGTTCATAATCAGGAAAATGTAAATTAAAACCACAAATAGCATTTCACATCTATTAGAGTAGTTAAAAAGAATGAAAATATCAACTGTTACTAAAGACAAAGAATAATGGGGTATATGCTGCTGGTACGAGATGAACTGGCTTAAAGACACCATAACTTCCATGCAACGGTAATGCCTGTTCTGTGGAAATACCTTGGAAAAACTGTGAGCATCAGTTACTGGTACATAGATTTATGTAATCCTTGAAGTTTTCTACCCAATTTTTTGGGGGTGGGGGATGCTAGGGATTGAACCCAGGGATTTGTGCATGAAAGGCAAGCACTCTGTCAACTGAGCTATATCACCAGCCCCATCCTTTCAGTTTTATTGTAGCAGCACGTTTACCAGGGGGCTGCATTTTCTTATCTAAGAGATACCATATTTTAGCAAAAGTGGCCTATAGCTGGGGTGCCCTAGAGGAACTAGATGTTTCCTCACTGGCAGCGTCAGCCATCCTTCTTTAACCAATAACATGTTTGTTTCTTTCCTTTTTTATTTGGTGGAGGAGGGTGGTGGGCAGGGTTTGAACCCAGGGTTGCTTTACCACTGAGCCACCTCCTCAGCCTTTTTTTTTTTTTTTTTTTTTTAAAGAGAGAGTGAGAGAGGAGAGAGAGAGAGAGACAGAGAGAGAGAATTTTTAATATTTATTTTTCAGTTCTCGGCAGACACAACATCTTTTGTTGGTATGTGGTGCTGAGGTTCGAACCCGGGCTGCACGCATGCCAGGCGAGCTCGCTACCGCTTGAGCCACACCCCCAGCCCCCTCAGCCCTTTTTACTTTTGTTTTGAGACAGGGTGTCAGCTAAGTTGCTGAGGCTAGTCTTGAGGTTGGGATCCTCCTGCCTCAGCCTCCCAAGTTGTTGGGATCACAAGCATGTGCCACTGTGTGTAGCTAACATGGGGTTTTTGAAGTTCGTCTGTATTGCTTCATGAACCAGTAGTTCCTTCTTTTTTATTCTTTTTGTTTCTGAGTAGTATTCCACTGTTTCCAGCTTTGGCTATTACAAAGGAAGCTATATGAGCTTTCATTTACAACTCTATATCAATGTTTCCATTTCTCTTGAATAAATGCATTGTTGTGAATTGCTGAGGTATATGTCTCTCTCTCTCTTTTTTTTTTTTTTTTTGGTGGTGCTGGGGATTGAACCTAGGGCCTTCTGCATGCAAGGCAAGCACTCTACCAACTGAGCTATATCACCAGCCCCACTGAGTTATAAGGTAATGGTATACTTAAAAATATTTGAGAACTGTCAACTGTTTTCCAAAGTGGATGCATTATGGTACAGTCCCAATGATAATGATTGGGGGTTCCAATTTCTCTCACCTGTACCAACACTTGGTATTGTCCTTTTGTTTTTAATCATCCTAGTGGATGTGAAATTCCCAATTGTGAGTTTTTGTTTTTTTTTTTTTAAACTGAGATACAATTTACATTCTATAAAATCTACTCTTTTAAAGTGTACAATGCAGTGGTTTTTAGTGAATTTATGACTTGTGTAAAACCGTTTCACAAACCTAAGTCCCCAAAAGAAACTCTGTGCTTGTTAGTAGCCATTCCCTATTCCTCCCGTTCTCAACAGACACCATTCTGCTTTCTGTCTCTTTGGATTTATTTATTCTAATTATTTCGTATATATCTGGCTTCTTTCATTTAACAGAAATTTTCAAGGTTCATCCATGTTCTACCATGTATCAGTACTTTATTCCTTTTCTTCTTTTTTTTTTAAAATATTTTTTTTTAGTTGAAGATGGACACAATACCTTTATTTATTTGTTTTTAATGCGGTGCTAGGGATAGAACCCAGTGCCACACACATCTAGGCAAGTGCTACCACTGAGCCACACTCCCAATTTCACTTCATTACTTTCCATGGCTGAATAATATAAGTAAAATATAGATGTTTTATCTATTCAACAGCTGATGAACTTTTGAGTTGTTTCCTCTTTTTGGCTGTTTTGAACAATGCTGCTATGAATATCTGTGTACAAATTAAGTTTTCTTCCTCTTGAGTAATATAGAGGAGTGGAATTGCGGGTCATGTGATAATTGCCTTTTGGGAAACTGCCAAACTGTTTTCCAAACTGGCCACATTGTTTATTCTCACCAGCAGTGTATGACATTTCCATTTTTTTTCAAAATCCTTGCCAACAGGGGGTACTGTCTACCGTTTTGACTAGTCACCCTATGGGTGTGGAGTAGGTCTATGGAGTCGCTCTGCATTTCCTTAATGACTATAGCCTGAGCATACTTTTTTTTTTTTTTTTTGTGCTTATTAGCCATCTGTGTATCTGCTTTGGAGAACTCATGTGGGTTTAATTTGCATATCGACTGATGTTTCTGACCCTTGTTAGGTCTTGGAGAATACAGTAGCCAATTATCAAGAAAGGGGAAAAGGGACAAGGACCTGAGCAGATGCCCTCACTGAGCCCTGTGGTGGCCAGGCCTCACTCCCACTCTTGGCTCTGCCTGAAACATGGCCTACAGCAGCAGAAACCTTGTTACCTTGTTCCTACCTAGAGTTAAAGGATTTAATAAGTAACTCTTTTCTAAATACACACCAAAATAGCAGAGCAAATCTGGGTGGGAGAATTTTGACCAAATTACAAAAGAATTTTCTTTATTAAAAGATGATCCTTCTTCTTCCAAAGAAACATGGACCAGCAGCCAGCTGAGTAAATTTTCCATATTATCATCAATCTTGTGACAGCCCAAGTTGACCCTCAGAAAAATGCCTTGTTTTGAGATTGAATCTAGCAATAAATAATAGGGTTGCAATTTCCTTCCTTCCTCCCTCCCTTCTTTCTTTCTTATTATAATTTCTGAAAACAAGAGTTACAGGGTACATATAGTTGAGGAAGTCAGCGCTAAAGGAATTTGCTTCTTATGAAGACAACAACAAATGACTAAAGAACCCTTCCAGTTCTGAGTGTCCGACAGTGAAGCTGAGGCGTCTTCCACAATGGAGGGTTAGCATGGGAATCAAGTCATTATCTATAGAGATTGCTAACTAGGTACATTCTTTGCCTCCAGAAAGTACTACTACTAAAAAATATGAAGAAACAGGGTGTAGGGCTGGGCTCCTCCATCTGGGTGCACCAATAGGGAGAAATCCCTCACCCCATTTTCAGGATCTAACAAGGGCTTATTTTAATCAGTGAAAATGTAAACAAGCCAGGCTGCCATGGTGTGAACATCCCCATGCTTCCTAAGTTGAAATTTCATCCCCACACTGAGGTGCTGAAGGGGTGGAAACTGTTCATGGGACCTTTGGGAGGTGACTAGGACTAGGTATGGTCCTTGTGGTAGAGCCCCCATAACCTGGTGATCCGGCAAGTTGTAATCCAGTGGTGTGCATTTCTGCAGACTCCTAAAAGAGACAAAGGCTCTCATCTTTATGAAACTGTCAGGATGAGTCCTAAAGAAACCTCTTAGATTGTCTTTACACTGCACGGCAGTCTGCCCACCATCCAAACTCACAGAGACTAACTGAAGGGCTGCGGATTATTAATAGCTCTCAAAAACCCAATAATGTTGTTTAAGACAGTGGTTACAGCTGTTAATCAGAAGACTGGAACTTGACTCTTCTTCCTTCTTTTCAATAAAGATCGATGAGCCCTAATCCTAGAGGTTCTCATTCAGTAAGTGTGAGGCAAAGCCAAGGATCTCTATATTTATTAAATGTTTCACATACAAATGTAATATGTAGCCAGGGTTGACAATGCCTATTTTTAAAATGTGTGCAAAACACTGCATGGATACTGTTAATCTCTAATTCTAAGAAGCCATGAGGATGTTCCCAAGATGGTATGTGCCTGCAGCAGCTCAGATAGTGGGGCTATGAAGGCTGGGATACTGTAAAAACCTAGTACAGATGTTTTAAATGAGCAGGGTGTGGTAGTGCATGCCTGTAATCCCAGTAGTTTTGGAGGCTAAAGCAGGAGGATCACAAGTTCTAGGCCTGTCTCAACATTTAGCAAGGCTCTAAGCAATTTAGCAAGAACCTATATCAAAAAATTTAAAAATAAATAAATAAATAAATAGGGCTGGTAGAGTCCCTGCCTTGCATGTACAAGGGCTTGTGTTTAATCCCCAGCACTACAAAATAATAAATAAATGAAATAAAATGGGCTGGGGATGTAGCTCAGTGGTAAAGTGCCCCTGGGTTCAATCTTTGGTACCAAAAATAAATGAATGAATGAATGAATGAATGAAAGAAGAATAAATAAAAGTTTTAAATGTGAGGGAGTATGACAATGGGTGATGGTTTATCCTTCCTGTCAATTTCCTCCTAAATTTCCCACAGTGAGTTTTAATTAACACTTTCCAAAAGGGGGGTTGTAATCCAGTGGTGCTGAGGATTGAACTCAGGGCCTTATGCATGCAAGGCAAGCACTCTACCAACTGAGCTATATCCCCAGCCCCAAGGTAAACAAAATATATGATTTAAATCTAACTCTGGTGAACTTTGTGATGAAACTTGGAGAATCTGCTGTTATTACTATGATTTATTGCACATTACAGTTTTTTTTTTTTAAAGATGGACACAATATCTTTATTTTATTTATTTTTATGTGGTGATGGGGATTGAACCCAGTGCCTCACATGTGTGAGACAAGTGCTCTTCTGCTAAGCTGTAACCCCAGTTGCCACATTACCGTTTTTTGTTTTATTTTCCAACTTTGTTAAAAAGGAATTTAGTATTTGAGAAAAAAGAAAAATGAGCTCTCCTGGTTCATCTAAGCAGCCTAAAATGTCTTTCTTCAAGGGTCAGGCAGCCTGAGTGGGCGTGTTGGGCGTTTGGGGAGAAGTCCCTGGGCTGATAGGGAGGCACTCTACAGGGTGCTTTGCTGGCTGCTCAAATGATCTAACTGGCTCTCTTTGTAGAAGAAGGTCTTTGAAAAAAATCAATACAAAGCTTATCTGGCAGGCTATAAATAAATTCTTTTGAGCAGTACACCCACTTTATGCAAAGCACTTGTATAGTTGTTGAGATTAGAGGATTAGGAGTCTTCTGTTTAACAGAAATCCAGTCAGGAGGGATCCTTCCTGAGAGGCCCAATGCTTGTGAGATCACTGCACATGGCAAAACAAACACAGGGCGAAAGGCACCAGAGGCAGTACTCACCCTCCCCATCCTAACAACCATTTCACAAGAATTAGAGAACTGGTATCAGGAACTACCAGGTGTAAACAGCCTTATCTTGGTTCAAAGTTAAGGAGTACAGGGATCTCAGGGTCAAACGGCTTTGCAGTTTTATTTACAACACTTTAAAAGCACTATGTGAGGTCAACAAGGCTATTTAACGGCATTACACATACTAAATTATTAAAATTCAATCGGTGCAGCCAATCTCAACAAATTTATCTATATATTTTTAATTTATAAACTAGTGGTTGGGAATGATTGAAGACAGGTGTAAGGTTTAACTTACCTCACTGTACTTTTCTTTTTCCCCAGACTTTTTTCTATTTAGTTCTGTTTCACTAACCTTTCATGTTTAGAGTCAGACATGCAACATGTTTCTAGCTTCTTGGGAAGAGGATTTGGAAATCTTTGGAAGAGGAAATTTGAAAGATTTGGAAGAGGAAATTTTGAAATTACTTCCTTGGGGAGAAACAAATCAAGAATTTCCATCTGCAGCTTTTGCAACTCTATTTTCCTATGAAAGCATAAAGTGGCACGCCTTGCTATACCTGATAGACTGTGTTTGTATGACCTGCTCCTGGGTGAGCTGTCCTGCCTGTCCTGCCTGGCTTCATTCCAGTGCTGTTCCTGCACTCTGGTCCTGCAGCCTCAAACTTCAGGACTTACATTTGTTTAAACACTCCACTGGGCCATATTCCATCCCCTTCACCTGGTTAACACTTAGAAAGTCTGTGGTTTGGGTTTCAGATCGTCCCTCCTATCATCTCCTTCTTTGCTTCTAGGTTTAATTCCCTTCCTCCTGGATTACCATTTAAAACTATGCAACATGGGTAGTTTCTTTATCTCTCTCAGGCTTAGTTTCCTCACAAGATTATTCTGAATAATAAATTAGCTAAGACATATGCAAAACACTGAGAATAATGACTGGCACATAATAAATATTCAATAAGTGTTAAATATTTGTACTATTCTTTTAGCATGTTACGGTGACCTTTCCAGTCCTTGTCAGAAAGCATCTATTTCTCATGTTGACAGCTAAGCTTGTTTCTTTCAGTATGTTCAAGATATTCAATTGTCTTTTATTCATGGAGAAAATTCGTAAAAGTTTTATCACAAACATCTTGCAGCAGCACTGGATGTAATCAGATATTTTATTTGAAAATAAGGGTTTTTGGCCAGTTGTGGTGGTGCAGGCCTATAATCCAGCATCTTGGGAGGCTAAGGCAGGAGAACTGCAAGTTTGAGGCCAGCCTCAGGAACTTAGTGAAGCCCTAAGCAACTCAGTAAGACTCTGTCTCAAAATAAAAAATAAAAAAGGGCTGGGGATGTGGCTCAGTGGTTAGGTGCCCCTGGGTTCAATCCTCAGTACCAAAACAAACAAACAAAAAATTAAAATAAGTCTTCTTTTATAAAGAAATTGTTCTATCATTGCTGTAGAAAAACTAATTGCCAATACTTTGCAGGAGGAAATTTAGAGATTTTCTCATCTCTGTGCTGGCATAAAGCTATCTTTTATACCATTCCTTCTCCAAGAAAACGATGCTTCAGTGGGCCAGGCTCAATATAAATTTGCATTCCTAGGATGAATCTCACTTGATCATGGAGTATTATCCTTTATACATCTTCCTGGATTCAATTTGCTAATATTTTCTTAATGATTTTTTGCACTGTGTTTATGAGAGAATTTAGTCAGCAGTTTTCTTTTCTTGTAATGGCCTTACATTGTTTTGGTATCAGTGGCCGGACAGAATGACCTGGAAAGTCTTCCTTCCTGCCTTCAGACAGAGGATGCACTAAGCTAATCTTATTTCTTCTTTTAGCATGATAGCAGTGCACAGTTAAGCCATCAGGGCTGGGGATTTTCTTGGTGGAAAGTTAATTATAAATTCAATTTCTTGGGCTGGGGATGTGGCTCAAGCGGTAGCGTGCTTGCTTGGCATGCATGCGGCCCGGTTTGATCCTCAGCACCACATACAAACAAAGATGTTGTGTCCGACGAAAACTAAAAAATAAATATTAAAAAAAAAATTCTCTCTCTCTCTAAAAAAAATCTCTAAAACAAATAAATAAATAAATAAATTCAATATCTTTAACAGACAGAGCTATTTGGTTTTGTCTGTCTTTTAAGAAGTTTGTCTATTTCACATAAGTTGTCAATTTTATTGGCAAAAGTTGTTCATAATTTTCTTTATCACCATTTTAGTGTAAGATCTGTAGTGATAATCCTTCTTTCATTCCTGAGACTGGTCATTTGTGTTTTTGCTTAATCAGTATTGTTGAGTTTTTTTTTTTTTTTTTTTTTTTTTTTTTTTTTTAAAGAGAGAGTGAGAGAGGAGACAGAGTGAGAGAGAGAGAGAATTTTTAATATTTATTTTTTAGTTCTCGGCGGACACAACATCTTTGTTGGTATGTGGTGCTGAGGATCGAACCCGGGCCGCACGCATGCCAGGCGAGCGCGCTACCGCTTGAGCCACATCCCCAGCCCAGTATTGTTGAGTTTTATTGATTTCATTGATGTTTTTAAAGAACTCAACTTTGATTTTCTCTTCGTGGTTCCTTTTTTTTTTTTTTAAAGAAAGAGAACACTGTAGATGACATTATAGGTTTCTTCAATCTCCCCCCAAACATCCTCCCTGCTTCTGTCCCTCTCTTTTTTCACGTTTATATTCCCCTACACAATGTGTACATTAATCAATGCTAATTTCTACCACACTGCTGGGTGGTAGAAATTACTCACCGTGTTTCCTGCTTCTGCAGCGAGTCGGGCAGCATAGCGGGCTATGAGTCGGTGCTCCTCATCCAGCCGGCTAGGACTTTCCAGGACACTGCCAAGGAGATAAAAATTCAACAGGTGTCTATTAAGCACCCCCAACTGCTGTTCCATCCTTAAAAAGAAGACACAGGAGAAAAGCTTATAATTCAGAATAATAACAAAAGAAATGCAGGCCTGGATCGAAGGCAATAATGGTCTCCTGAGACAAAAGGGGACTCATGCAGATGTGTCACTCTTCCCCAGCATACACCTCACTCTCCCGCACCAGCAAAGGGGCACTTCTTTTTGAATGAAGGGCTAAAACAGGGTACTCACAAGTTCTGAGTTAGGGATTTCTAACCAAATGCTGGGAAAAATCCATGACTTTTTAGACCTAGATCTTGAATTCAAAAAGACCAAGAGAAAACTAGAATATCATGAAAAAAGAAAGAACTGAGAAAAAGTATACTTGACATGGCTGAGCAAAAGTGGGGAATCCTGGCTGGAGCCAAC
Source organism: Urocitellus parryii (assembly GCF_045843805.1). Taxonomy (NCBI): domain Eukaryota; kingdom Metazoa; phylum Chordata; class Mammalia; order Rodentia; family Sciuridae; genus Urocitellus; species Urocitellus parryii. The sequence goes on from NC_135542.1 coordinate 50,366,069, forward strand.
CAAACTACTATAAAGCCGGAGAAGAATCCATGGTATTCAACATTCCCTTTTAATACCTCTCTCTTATTTTACTATGCTTATTCTGCAACTTTACCCCTTAGTTTAGGCAACTAAATGAAAGAAGGGTTCTTGAGTAGGTTAGTCCTATGTAAATGGTTGACTTTTTTATTTTAGTAAGCTGTTGTTTACTCATACCAGCCCAGTCCTAGATTAACAGGGTCTCTGTCAGGCATGGTGGTACACACCTGTAATCCCAGCAACTTGGGAGGGTGAGGCAGGAGGATCGCAAGTACAAGGCCAGCCTCAGCAATTTAACAAAACCCCGTCTCCAAATTAAAAAAAAAAAATAAACAGGAACTGTATCCACATAATTATCTTTAAGACTGGAAGAAGCTTTAGGACAAAAGTGACAATGATGACTGACCAGTGAAGGTTGCTGTGGCTTGTCTCTTCTTTGGCCCTAGTTTCATGAAGTTTCCAAACCTCTTGATCAGAATTTGGTGGCATGACAAGTAATATTTAAGAATTTAAAGATATGAGTTCAACACTCCCCCAACCTTGTTACAATGACTGTGGGGATGCTGGGAAGGTCCAGGTTAAATCAATAAAGGGAGCCCTTTTTCTTGCATAGAAGCAACTGCATTTTTTCTATTTAAAAAAAAACAAAAAAACTTCCTATGTTTCTATTTCTGTGGCCAATTTAACCTTAACTTAGTCTTTCCTCTAGGATAGATTTAAAAAAAAACAAAACAAAAACATGCTTTAAGTCACCTGGCTATAACCCCTATCAATGTTTTATAAAGTTTTAGGTGTGTGAATGTTCGTGTTACTCAGTAGGCTGTAATATTTCAGGGTCAAGACGCCATAGTCTGAGTTGAACTACCATATTTGTGCCTTAAAGGTGTTTTGTCAGAAACAAGAGAGCTGTGTGTTTTATTTATTGATTTATTGCAATATTGTGGAATGAACTCAGCAGTGCTCTCCCATTGAGCTATATCCTCAGCCCTCACTTTTTCAAAAAATATTTTATTTTGAAAAAGGGTCTTACTAAGTTGCCAAGGCTGGCCTTGAACTTGGGATCCTATAGCCTCAGCCTCCTGAGTGGCTGGTATTATGGGTTTACATCACCATGCCCAGCAAAAACTGTATCTTTTAATTAAAAAACAAAAATGAATGATTAACAAAACAAGTGAAATGACATTACAGAGGGAATGGCAGCCCAAGAGTGGGACCTCTGTAATATGGCAAGGCTCTCTGGCACAGAAGCTCCTTTTCCTCTATCACACTCCATCTCTGTAGGAAAGTTAATCTTACCTGCCATTTACACACAAGCATGGATGATAAGACTGCTTTAATTGGCTACGTTTTCTAGACAGAAACTAGAACTGTGTGTTAATGAGAATATTTTAGTGTTGTTGTTACTGGGAAGTGAACTGAGAGGTGGTCTCCAACCCCCCTTTTAAAAGTCTGTCTTTATCCCCAGCCCTTTTTTTTTTTATTTTTTTTATTTTGAGACAGCATCTCACTAAGTTACTGAGGGCTTTGCTAATTTGCTGAGACTGGCCTTGAACTTATGATCCTCCTGTCTTAGCCTCCCATGTTGCTGGGATTAAAGGTATGTACCACTCAGCTAATGAGAAGTTTTAAGGTCAATGAAAATTATTTGATGGTAATTACAAAGGTTCCTTACTCTTCTGTTTGACTTACATTTTCAGAATTAGCCAGGAAATGCCTGACTTCTTCAATGAACTATGAGGCTCAGTTCCTCAGACTATAAATCAAGAAGAGATGCAGCTTTCACTACTCATCATGTTCTCCCAGGACCACAGGCCACCATTTCTTGCTCAGGGAGTCTTGGACCTAAGCCACAGGACTTGAACACTTTGGGAAAACCTACCACAAACCTTTGTGGGCTGAAATATCAGGCAGCAGTCTCTGCCAACATCCTGTTGCCATTTTACTGTGACATCTTTAAGCATGCTGGACAACTGCCCTTACTGATAAAAAGTAATTTTTCCTGCCTGGGGTAAAACAGCTCAATTTCCAGAAACCAAGAGGCTGGAATGAGTGCACAGAAATCAGGTGTTGGACAAGAAGATGTTCTCTGTGACTCAACGTACAATTATCAGCCTTACTTCCCCTTCCACAGAATGAGCCCCTTTGGACCCACCTGGGACTCCAGAGGATCCTAGATCTTCTATGGCTTTTGAGAGAGGAAAATGCCCCCAAATCACAATGCTTCTTAGTCATACAAAAAAAACCTCATGGGAAATAGTGTGGCACACCATAGTAAAAATAGTCCTTTTCAAGTGTACGTTTCCCCCACTGACTACTAATTAGAATGGGGGATGATGAGTGAGGTCAAAGGACCTTCCCAAGGAGCCATGCATGCTATGGGAAAAACTTGGATCAAATTTAATGTTCCACCTGTTATATGTATAGTTTATATATTATGATTTTCTCTTATAATAGGCTTCTCAAAGCAAGGCTTTACAAGTTCTTTGGCATCATACTCCTCTTTGCTGCTATGTAGAGGGAAGGGGTGGCTTTAGGTTATCGTCCTTGGGGAATGGTGTCGGCCTGGAGTAGACAGGAGGCTGTGGTTCCACCTGAATGAAAAGTGCTTTGTTTGGTATTAACTTTTTTTTTAAGGGATTAACTTTGCCATAGTTAGTGGTTACCTAATATTTTTCCATCTCAACCCACTGAGGGATCAGTCACATTCCCATAGTAACAGGAAATCAGAACTCTAGATAGGGAAGAGGGGTTGAAGGGCAAGGGGGGTGGGAATGGGGTTAGAAATGATGGCGGAATGTGATGATCATTATTATCCAAACTACATGTATGAAGACATGAATTGGTGTGAGTATACTTTGTATACATCCAGAGATATGAAAAATGGTGGTTTATATGTATAATAAGAATTGTAATGCATTCCGCTGCCATATATAAATTAAAAAATAGTAGCTTTTATTTATTTATTTGTTTTGCCACAGTAGTTTTTAGGGTAAGGGGCATGGAGGATTATAGTACATGTAACTATTATAATATGAGGAGGTATATATAGAGTTCTTAAGAAGCCTCTTAGGTGACAATGATCCAATACCACTGTTGAACACCAGTGGTTTAAAGAATCGAGAATGACAGATTTGTTCCAACATGCTAAAGATGAAATACGGTGATGGTATCAAAGCACCCATATTAGACAAAGTGAGATTGATTGGCCTTCACCTTCGAGTGTCAACAGGAAGATTTCATTATTTAAAAGGAGAGAATGCATGAAATACTTCTGTGAACGATATCTGGAACTGTAGATCTCTAGGAGGTTTTATGCACTCTTCAAGTGCAATCTGAAGGGGTTAAACCCTACTTCTGGGGAGACTTTATAACTCCACGTTTAGGTAAATGCTGGGCTTGGCAAGGCTCCTTCTCTTGTGGAAGCCAATGCTTCAGCAATTGTTTTAACTCTGCCAACCACACATGGCAAGTTTTCAAGAGCACCCCACGAGCAGAGCTTTTCCGGCTGGTAACCCCAGGTAACCCAGCTCTCACTCCCTCCAATCAGCCCTGGCCACCCGCCTGGTGCTGCTGCTCTACCACTAACCGTGCACAGTGCTGCAGGCGGGCCACATAGAAGGCTATCAGCGCATGCTCATCGGCCAGCGAGCTGGGCATATCCTGGCTATACTGAAACCTGGGAACGATGCAGGCAAGGACAGCAAGTGTGACAAACACAGAAGGAAAAATGAACATGGATTAAAATGAGCAAACTTAAAAATAGGAAAAATAAATCATGATAAGGAAAATAATAAAAAACCACAATGCATAATGCGATAAGGTATTAGGCGATCTGGAGTCCATCCCAGTCCTTTAACACAAGCAACCTTTTAGGAGATAATGTTGGCCAACTGACAACACAGTCCTTGAGGAGCTGTGCTCTCAGCTCTGTCAAGGTTCTGGGCTGTGCAATGGGTGTATGTTTTAGGGAGGCCCTCTGGCAGAACTATTGAGCAGAATGAATCTATTTCGTATAACTAAGTGATTTCTGAACGCTTTGCTTTTATAGCTTTTGTCTACCCTTAAGAATTTTCAATGTTAATTAAGCACACTGCTATCTAAATATTATTTGTCAGAATTCCTCCTTTAGCTTCAGTCTATTTTCTCCCATAAAACTTGTACTTGAACCAAACTCACTGGAATTGTATCCAATTATAAGACATCTCTGAGACTCTCTCTTAGAGATATGTGAAAGGTTCTTAAGCACAAGCTCTTTTTTTAAAATTTTTTTATTCTAATTTGTTATATATGACAGCAGAATGCGCTACAATTCATATTACACATATAGAGGCCATTTTCCATATCTCTAGTTGTATACAAAGTATATTCATATCATTTGTGTCTTCATATATATACTTTGGATAATGATGTCCATCTCATTCCACCATCATTTCTAACCCATGCCTCTTCCCTTCCCCTCCAACCCCTTTCCCCTAACTAGAGTTAGTCTATTCCTCCCATGCTCCCCCTCCCAACCCGACGATAAGTCAGCCTCCTTATATCAGAGAAAAACTTGGTTTTTGGAATTGGCTAACTTCACTCAGCATTATATTCTCCAGCTCCATCCATTTACCTGAAAATGCCATGATTCTATTATCTTTTAATGCTGAGTAATACTCCGTTATGTATTTTTACCACATTTTTTTTTTTTATCCATTCGTCTACTGAAGAACACTTAGGTTGGTTCCACAATTTAGCTATTGTGAATTGTGCTGCTATATGGCATGTTTTTAAAAAAATTTATTATACAAATGCTAAAATTTGCATAAAATACAATAATCTAAGGACTGCCTCTCAGGTACCCATCAATAAACATGAACAAATATCAACATTTCATCAATCTTGTGTAATCTATTCTTTCTTCTTTTAACTTTGGTGCAGGAAAGGTGGCTATAGCAAATCCAAGGCAATCATTTCACTTGGGAATCCTTGAGCTTATATATCTATCAGTGAAAACATTTTACATGACCAACATTATCATCACACTTATGAAATTTGGCAAAAGTGTTTTAATATATCAGCTATTTTGAAAAATCTCTTCAAACCCTAAAAGTGTCCCTTTCCTGTTAAAATCAAGATCCAAGCAAGGTTCCCACTTTGCATTTGGTTGATAAGCTTATATTTGATGGATATATTTCTGTCTTTAGTCCATAATGGTTCCATCTTTTCCTTGTTTATTTTATGACATCTGTTGTGAAGAAACCAGAATACCTCGTAGAATACACTACATTCTGGATTTGACTGTTTCCTGTGCAAGTTATAAGACATTATAACTTATTTCTCTATCCCGTATTTAGATCTAGATACTTGATTACATTTTTTGCTTGTTTTGTTCATGAGAAGTGGCTTGAGTCTGTGTATGTTGTACTCATAAACCAAAAAGAAGGCATATAATGGAATGGAATACAGACACTGATGAGTGGACTCATCATAACTTATTTCTCTATCCCGTATTTAGATCTAGATACTTGATTACATTTTTTGCTTGTTTTGTTCATGAGAAGTGGCTTGAGTCTGTGTATGTTGTACTCATAAACCAAAAAGAAGGCATATAATGGAATGGAATACAGACACTGATGAGTGGACTCAGATGTTATTGGTCGTCTCTCTCCATTATGAAGTCCTTCTTTTAATTTTTAACCTAATGGTACTTTAACATATACTAATGATTCTTACCTAGATTCACCATTTTTTTAGGGGGGCGGTGTGGCAAAAATGTTGATTTTTCTAATGTTATCATCCTTTCTGCAATTATTATTATCCTATTTTTTAATCTTAAAATACTGTTCATTTAAGAAAGATAAAACAAAGGCTGATTTTTCCATTATTTAATAAAATTCAGAATAATGAGTTAGTGCCATAGCAACCTCTAATGGCTACCTAGGAATTTTCTTAGTATCATTATGAATTCATATAGGTGTTCCAATCAATTTCAATTGTTATTATGATTATTTTTTTAGATGACGTCTTGCTACATTGCCCAGACCAAACTTGAATTCAAGGACCCCAGTGATAAGTTCAACTCAAGTGATCCTCTTACTTTAGCCTCCCAAGTGGCTGAGATTACAGACACAGCACAGTGTGCCTGGCTCAGTTATGTTTTCGATACTCAGACTGTGCTACTTTTGGCAAGTGGGGCAGAAGCTTCTGAGTTCTCTGACACACCAATTAGAACTTATTCGTTTCCTTGCTTTTTGTAATAAGATACACCCATTTTGTCTTGTATATATCCTGTCCCAGACTTGAAATCAACCACTTTTCCAAGGGCTTGTGGTTTCCTTTACTGGGAACGAGTATTTAGAGACCATATTAGGGTGCTCAGTATTTCTGGTTTGTCACTACTTTTAGGCCCTTTCAGTGGATAAAGCTAGGAAATGTGTATTTAGAAAGAAGAAAAATAAATGATTTATCTTAGGACTTTCAAAGTACCATTCCATTTTCTTCTGGCCTGCGTTGTTTTTAGTGAGTTGTCATCAATATTCTTGTTTTTTTTTTCTGTATACAACATGTCTTTTTTTCCCTCTAGCTGCCTTTGATATGTTCTCTTTCTCATTACTTACTGTTCAGCAATTTTATTCTGACGTGTCTTGGTTGGTATGATTGTTGTCTCTATTTAGCCTGCTTAAATTTATTGAGCTTTTCTGTTGTTGTTGAGCCTATAAATCTGTAGATTTATAGTTTTTTTGCTTGACATTGTCCCACAGGTAACTGAGCCTCTGTTCATTTTTCAGGAATTCTCTTCTTTGTGCTTCATTTTGGATAGTTGTATCTCTCTGTCTTTAACTTCAGTGAAGTATTCTCCTATGACTTCTGATCTTCTGTTAAGTCCAGCCAGCTACTGACTTTTTCAATTCAAGCATTGCCCTTTCAACCCTAGGCATTCCATTATTCTTGTTTAAATGTTTTTTGAATCAAAGTAGAAAATATATTCAGAAAGTTTTAATTACATTTGGTTCTTTCTTATTTCTTCCATTTTGCTCATTATATCCATATTTTTCTTTATATTCCTGATATTTACCATTACTGTTTGAAAATCCATGCATGATAATTGCATCATAGATTATTTCTAACTCTGTTTCTCTTGACTGATTTTTCTCCTGGATAGAGCTCATATTTTCCTGCCTTTTCCTGTGTCTTCTAAACTTTTTTTTCCCTTACTGAATCATAGAAATGATAAATTTATATTATAAATGTCTGGATTTTGTTGCCTTCCTCTAAAGAATCTGGCAGGGTTTTTTTTTTTTTTTTTTTTTTTTTTGGTACTGGGGACTGAACTCAGGGGCACTTGGCTACTGAGCCACATCCCCAGCCCTAATTTGTATTTTATTTAGAGACAGGGTCTCACAGAGTTGCTTAGCACCTTGCTGTTGTTGAGGCTGGCTTTGAACTCAGGATTCTCCTTTCAGCCTCTCCAGCCACTGGGATGACAGGCATCTGCCACCACACCCCACCAGGCAGTTAATTTTGAGGCTTGTTTTAAGCTTCATCAGCACAGATCTAGAGTGGCCTTTATCAAGGACAATTTTCACCCTGCTCCTAAGGAGTGGCCTTCCTGATGGTTTTTACAGAGTAATGTTCAGTTTTCAACGTCGTCTCTCTTCTCTACTTTGACTGGTCGGAACTCAAATATTTGTGTGTCTCAGGTAATTACCTGTTCCATTTTCAGATTTTCAGGATTTGTTCTTTCCAAGGTCTTAGAAAGTCTCATTCTATACAAATACAGCTTAGTTTTCAGAAAGATTCAAGGGAACCTCCATGCATATTTATAGAGCTCTTTCTCTGCATGGCTTCCTCCCCTCTGGTATTCTGCCTGGGAAATTCCAGCTTTCTTGAAGTCTGACTTCTATCTCCACATCTCAGAAGAGTGCCCTGCTCTGCTAGTATCCATTGCACTATGGACAAATGCCTCTGCGCAGGATGCCAGAGCAAACACAGGGCTATCTTCACTGCTTCTCTTCCCTCAGGGATCAGTCCTGTAGCACTTCTTATCTACTTTCTGAAAACAACTGTTTCTTATATTTAGACCAGTTGTAGTTCATACTGGGAAAGCTATAATATAATAACAGTTACTTCACCACAACCAGAGTGGAAGTTCCCTAATAACTCATTTTTATCATACCTTTGTAAAGTATTGATCCACCTCAAACTGGAAATGAAAACTTAAATAAAACTGCTTCTTCGTGGTGGACAGGTTGGGAAGTACTGCTATATAACCTTGCAGGCCACTATCTGGACATAAGCTTTTACTTTGATATAAGAAGCTATAGGAGGGTTTTGAAAAGAAGCAAGGAGGGCTGGGGTTGTGGCTCAGTGGTAGAGCACTTGCCTACCATGTGAGGCACCAGGTTCGATTCTCAGCACCACATACAAAACAAAACAAAACAAAGCAAATAAATAAAGACCCATCAATAACATATAAAAATATTTGTTTAAAAAAGAAGTAAGGAATGATAAGATTTACATTTTAGTAGGATAATTTGCTCTGTGGAAAGTAAACTGCAGAGAACAGAAGCACTCAAGTAGATTATTGCAACATTCCTGAGGGCATGGTGGTGCACACTTGTAATCCCAGAGACTCTGGAGGCTGAGGCAGGAGGATCACAAGTTTAGGGTCAGTCTCAGCAACTTAGTGAGGCCCTAAGCAACTGAGTGAGACCTTGTCTCAAAATTAAAAATTACAAGGGCGGGGGAATGGATGTGGTTCAGTGGTTAAGCATCCCTGGGTTCAATCCCCAGTACCAATTTAAAAAAAAAAAATCTGCAACATTCAAAACATTTCAGATGAGAGACAGGGTGTGTAGAAAAATAGTAATAGCAGAAGTGGCAAGAAATAGTAGGATCTTGGTGTTTTGTTTATTTTTTTTTTGGATAGAGTTGATCTAATAATCAGACAGTTTAGATGGATGTAAGAGAATGACAGGAATCAAGATTTTTACTGAATAACTAAAAGAATGAAATAGCCAATAACCAGGAGGGGAAGACTGGGAAAAGTAGATTTGGTGGGGGAAGATAGAGAACTCAGTTTGGGACATGCACATTGTAAGACATGTATTAAACACCCAAGGAAAAGTACTGATCAGGAGGTAGACATAAGCAATTAGAGCTGAGGAAAAGGTCTGGACCAGAAAAATAAGACTAGAAGTCACCAGTATGCAGACAGTCATCATTATTTAATTTTTTTGGTGGTGCTGGGGATTGAACCCAGGGCCTTGTGCATGTGAGGCAAGCACTCTACCAACTAAGCTGTATCCCCAACCCTAAGACAGTAATAAAATCTATGAATACAGATGAGACTACCTATAGTAAGAGAATGAAGATAGAAAAAAAAAGTGGTGTCTACTGCATACCATCCTGAATGTACCTGATCTTGTTTGATCTCAGAAAACAAAAGCCATCCAGGCATACTACCATTCAGAGTTCAAAAAGGTATGAAGGACTAGCAAAGGAAGCCAGGAAGGAGTGAAGGAAAAGGAGCACGACCCCTGTAAGCCAAGCATGACAGTGTTCCAAGAGAGCAGGAGAGATGATCCGTGCCAGACGCCACTCAGAGACCAAGCAAGGCCCTGAGCAGTGACCACTAAAGTCAGTGCCGTGGAATACAGGAAGTTTCCATGACAGCGCTAGCTCTAGAAGAGTAGTGGGTGTACATGGCAGAACAAAAACCGAAGATGCATACTACAGATAACTTTCAAGAAGTTCTCCCAAAATGGTAGACAGAGAGAGAGAGACACAGGGATCACTGGAGGGGAAACTGAGGCCAAGATAGGACTCCCACCCCCCCCCAAAAAAAGAAGAAATGAGATGTATAGATTGACAGAAAAGATCCAGTTGAGATGAGGGCAAAGGATGACAGAGGAGAACTGCTTTACCAGAAGTCCTTAACTGGCCAGTGACGATGAGGCCCAGTGCACAGGAGGGCCCTCTAGCCATGCACATGGGTAGACACAGGCAGAGGAGTACTTAAGGTGGGAGCTTAGCGGATTTTTTCTTTCTAATTGTTTCTTTTTTCTCAATGATATGGATGTGACAATCTGCCAAACTCCATTTTAAGTTTACAGAAAGACTGTTGTTTAGAACTAGTGTTATTTGTATTTGCCACATAATTAAGCTCCTCCTCCTTTTTTTTTTTTTTTTAAACAGTACTGGGGATTGACTCATGGCTACTCTACCAGGAAGCTACATCCCTAGACATTTTTTTTTTTTTAAAAGACAGTCTCACAAAGCTGCCAGGCAAGGCTCGTGGCTTCAAACTTGCTATCATTCAGACCAGACTCAGCCTCCCCAGTCACTGAGATTACAGTATGTGCCACTGTGTTGACTCCTAACTAAGGATCTAGATCGAAATGAAAAGCATTATCAGTAGCTGCCTGCAGTAGAAAAGGAACTGAAGTGTCCATGCATTTTCTGATCATTTTGCTTGATAGGATGCTCACCTTGAAAGTTGCACCTGTTTGAACAGATTTTTAACTCTTCTTTTTGTCAAAATACAAATATACATATGACACTAGCTGAAAAATAGGTTAGAAAACTGTTTTTCTAAAGCCAAGTCAATAGTTTACAATTCAGTATGTAATTTCCTATAAATAATTGTTCTAAGATGTCAAATATCAACTCAATCTAGAAAAGTAGGTGATTTTCATGCCTAAATATATAATAAGTCTAATAGCATTTCTGATGGAAACTGGACATTTGAAACAGTGTGTGGAGTACCTAAGAGGTATCAGGCAGAGATGGGGACACCACAGGAATACTGTCCTGGTGGTGCTACAGTCTATGGGAAAAGACATGACCACAAAAATAGGTGCAAAATTGCAAATATGGCTGTTGAGAGGGATATTCTCTAAGAGGACCTAACAGAACTTTAACGAGTCAGGGAGATTAGCAAAAGCAAGGCCAGGGAATGAGCCCTGAAGTTCAACTGGAGCCACGATGGGATGAGCGTACCCTCCTAGGATATGCACACAGCACACTTTCACCCAAGGCTCCCCTAGTGCCAGACCAACAGTAATGAGAACCAGCGCTGGGATAGAGGGCCCTGGTGGGACGCGGTAAGGTCTAAAGTCATTTTTCTAATACTGCGTTTTCCCAGACTACCTCCTCCAGAACATCCTGGCTTTTCTACTAGATCAGACTCTCTGCGAAAGAGGCTTGGGAATCTGCACTGTTTCAGGGTTTCAGCAGAATTTCTTTTCCTTTCCTCCCTTTCCCTCTTTCTCTTTGGACTAGGGATTAAACCCAGGGTGCTCTACCACAGAACTATGTCCCCAACCCTTTTTATTATTTATTTAAAAACCATTTTTAGTTGTAGATGGACACAATACCTTTGTTTACTTATTTCTTATGTGGTGCTGAGGATGAAACCCAGGGCCTCACAATACGAAGCAAGTGCTCTACCCCTCGGCCACACCCCCAGCCCTTAATTTTTATTTTGAGACAAGGTTCAGCTAAGTTGTTCAGCTTAGTCTCAAACTAGTGACCCTCCAGAGCTGCTGGGATTACAGGTGTGTGCCCCGGAGCCCAGCTCAGCACAGCCAAAAGGCACATTTGTGGGAACAGTTAAAAAGAGGCAGGGATTTGTGTGGGGAAAACAGGGATGAAAGGCAAACAATGTGTGGACAAGGTCAGAAGCAGTAAAGCACGCTGGAGGCTGGGTGTGGAGCAGGGGTGTGGAGCACCTTAAAGGTACTCTGCACCAAGTGGGAGCAGTGTAGAAAAGCACGAGAGGGTGTGGGCTTTTGGTTGTAATCCACACAGATGCTTGTCTGCCATGAGGACTTGGACAATAACCTTTCCATGCTTCAGTCCCCTCATCTGTGAAACAGGAAAATAACATAAAGTCTACCTCCTGTAATGTTTACTTTATAGAGTGTTGGGAGGATTAAGTAAAATAATGTTGACAAAGCATCTGGAATACATCTGTAGTCACTGTCAACAAGGTACCTGAGATCTATCAGATGCTTTTATATGTGCTTTTTTTCCTGATCTCAGGACAATCTTACAAGAAATGTATTATTATAACATCTTTTGAGACAGGGTCTCTTAATTTTACATTTTCAGCCCTGACCTCTTCCCTAAGCTTCAGAATCATATTTTTGATGGCTTCCTCAACTGCCTAATAGTCATCTCAAACCTAACATTCAAAACAAAATTCTCCATTTTCTCATCCTACTTTCTCACCAGCTCTTCCCCACATGTACCAGTTTAAATAAGGAGCATCATGTTTACCCAGCCATCAAGCCAAAAATGGAGATTCCCTAATTCTCTCTTCCTCTCACACCACATGCCATCTACTGCACGTTCTGCTGGCTGTTTTCTCACCACCTCCCCTGCCATCATGACACATGGCACAGTTTCTCACCATGCCTTATTTAGCCAAGGTCAACATCCTCTTTTTCTTTTTTTTTTTTTCCAATGCTGAGGATTGAACCCAGGGCCTTTTGCCTGCTAAGCAGGGGCTCTACCTCTCAGCTACACCTCCACCCCTTTTTATTTTTTAGATAGGGTCTAAGTTGCCCAGATTGGCCTTGAATTTGTGATCCTCCTGTGTCGGCCTTCTGTGTAGCTGGCATTATAGGAATGGGCCACCATGCCTGGTTCCAACAGCTTCTTGTCTGGTCTTTCTTTTGCCACTCTCTTCCTCGGCAGCTGATTTTTTACACGGCACTGAGTGATCTTTTAGTAATAAATCAGTTCCGGGTGATGAAAATTTTTCTAAAATTGACTGTGATGATGATTGTACAACTGCATATACTAAAACCACCGAACTGTATACTCTGAATGGATGAATTATACAGTATATGAATTACATCTCAATAAATCTGTTTAAGAAATTGAGGAACCTAACTAATAATTCTGAAACTGCTACACATGCTTCTGGGACTAGAAATGGCTGTTGGATGAAAGGAATCAGGTTTCTCACCACTGGAGAGGAAAACTGCACATAATCAAGGGAGAAAAGCTAGAGGGAAACATGTAAAACAGAACTTGCAACAGACTCCTCGGTTTAACTCCTGGATGGTGTGATGTAGACACAAGTGGATAAAGGACTTTGGATGCGTATGTATACAGACACTGATTTCTATTGTCATTCTCTAATAAAAGGAACCAGGTTCTGTAGAGAAATGTCTCATTCTAAGGAGGGGGTAGGACTATATAAGAAAAGCAAGAGCATGTTGTATGCCAGAAAGTGAGGAGGTACTAAAGAAAAGAAAACAAGGTATGTCAAAGGGACACAGGATCTGGCTTGAAGAAGTCCCAGTGGCCAGAGCCCCGGAACAATTTCAGCAATAAAATGATGGCATTGGATTATAATCCAAAGTAGAAAATAAGTTTCCAAGAGTTTAAACTGAAATAAATAAAAGACCGAATAAACACATGAATGGCAGATACAGAGGACGTAGACACTTCCCCCAACCCCTGACCTTGTGTGGGTCTCTGCTGGGTGACCTGTTTCCAAGGAACAAAGTAGAAAAGGAATTAAAAAACATACAGACACCTACTTGGGCAGGTAAACGGACGACCACCACTGGTGGAGTCTGTCGATGGTATGGCCCTCTAACAAGAGAAGGGCACCTCATTCCTGTGATATTCTTCCCTGAAACACAACCCCAACCTAACCATGAGAAAACCATGAAAAACCTTCTACAAAATATCTGACCAGGACTCCTCAAAACTGTCAAGATCCTCTGCACCTCCTATAGGAAGATGTAGGCCCAACTCTCCATCATGTCGGCTTAGGGACCGGCTTCTTCAACAGGGCTCCTAAAGCACAAGTAAAGTCAGGACTCAATGAATGGAATGGCATCAAACTAAAAAGCTTCTTCACAGCAAAGGGAACAGTCAAGAATGTGAAGAAGGAGCCTGTAGCATGGGAGAACATCTTTGCCACCTGCACCTTAGAGCATTAATCTCCAGAATAGATAAAGAACTCAAAAAACTTGATACCAACCCCCCCCCCCCAATAACCCAACCAATAAATGGGCAAAGGAACTGCACCTGCACTTCACAGAAGAAATATGAATGGTCAGCAAATATTTGAAAAAATGATGTTCAACATCTCTAGAAATTAGAGAAATGCAAATTAAAACTATGCTGAGATTTCACTTCACTCCAACCAGAATGGCAATTATCAAGAATACTAGTAACAATAAGTGCTAGCGAGAAAGTGAGGGAAAAAGTACAGTCATAGATTGCTGTTGAGACTGCAAACTGGTACAACCTCTCTGGAAAGCAGTATGGAGGTTCATCAGAAAACTTGGAATGGAACCACCATTTGACCCAGCTAAGTTGCTGGCTGGGTACCTGTGAGCACGGAGTACAGAGAGTGCTTCCTGGCTGTGCCTGGTAACAGGCTATTGGAGGCAGAAGTCTGAATTAAATTGACGGATAAAGGTGAGTGAGATTTTTCTCATGGTACCTCAATTTTTTCATTTGTTACATATTGAAAGTACAGAATGAGGATTATTACAAAGTATTGTTATAAAAGAATTTAAGAAAATAGTGTTTTCCAACTCTTTAATTTCTATTCAGTGAGAGTAATTTTAGCAACTACTGTTTCAAAGTGTCAGACATTTAGGGGTCTAACCTCTGAAGAAGGCTAAACAGCATCATCTGAAGGCTCTGGATGCAGGGGCAGGGCCTTGCTTGGACAGTCATTCACTAATGCCATCTTCCTCAGTGGAAGCCGTTCTTCCCCCAATTACTAGTTACCAGCTGCTCTCTGTTCTCCTCTTAAGTTTCTCAGGAACTCCCTCGGCCACACTCATACTCCCCATTACCAGGCCCCTGGGCATGCTGAAGTGAAGTGATGGGGACTCATCTCCATATCTGATGTTACACTTTTTATAGGACCAGAATTTGTTCCTTTGATTTTTGCTACCACAAAACTCAGAAAGAGATGCTACTGGGGGCTGGGATGTGGCTCAAGCGGTAGCGCGCTCGCCTGGCATGCATGTGGCCCGGGTTCGATCCTCAGCACCACATACCAACAAAGGTGTTGTGTCCGCCAAGAACTAAGAAAAAATAAATAAATGTTAAAATTCTCTCTCTCTGCCCCCCCCCCTCTCTCTCTTTAAAAAAAAGAGACATGCTACTACTAATGAAACAGATGCAAAGTCTTACTAAACCTGTTATAATAGATCTCATTGTTTTCTATGTTGAGGCCAATATTGAACTACAACATTCTGATTTCTAAAATATCATTTATGTGCTGTAAAAACCTATGAGTCTATTGAGAACAATTGAGAGCTACATCTCATCTTTCTAATATCCTATTCTAAATCCAAGAAGAGGCAAAATGCTTGTTTTTCTTAAAGAGCCAGGGAGCAAATATTTAAGGCTTTGTAGGTCATAGGATTGTTGTTGCAAATATTCAACTGCCATTGTAGGGAAAACACCTATAAGCAGTATGTAAACAAGTGAACACAGTTTTATTCCAATAAAACTTTATTTACAAAAATAGGCTGCCACCTGTAGGCTGCAGTTTGCCAACTACTTCTGTAGTGCAGACCACAGGGTAGCTGGAAAGTATTCTGAGGCCAGGCAATCACCTCTGTATCACGCCAATATCTGGGTAGAATTCAGGAATCTTTGTCATATAATCCTGAATTTGGGACAAGGCCCCAAGCCATATCAGTGTTGACTTTGATTCCCAATTGGTTCTAGAGTCCTTCAATATCTTGGATGAGTTTTAGTTGGTACAAGGGACTCATCGTAATGTTGGTGAGGAAACGGTGACAGCCATACTCTTCCAAGGTGATGTAATCCAGAGAAGAAAAGCTCTAGATTTGGCTCACCCTTCTCCCTAGTAAACCCAGCCCAGGACAGACTCTTTGGTACTCCTAACCTAACAAGACTGCTCTAGGCTACAACACCAGAGGCCCCTGAGTGTAAGCAGGTAACACGCTGGGACACTGCTGTTGAAGAATGACTCTCTGAGTGTAAAAAGCAGATGGAACAAGGTGAAAGAAAAGAGGAAGTTCGGTGAGTAGACTGCAGTGTCTAGGTGTGAGGTGGCTCTTGGTGGCTTGTACCACAGCAGAGAGAGAAATGGTTGAATTAAAGAGATTCAGGAAGAAAAGGCCATAGTGACTGAATGAATTATAGGCCTTGGTCAAAACTCATCAAGTTGTATTCTTAATTGGTGAATTTTATTGCATACAAATTATAACTCAAAAAAGATGAAAAAAAAGTCTGTAGTGTCTGGCTGGTTGTGGTGGAAGCAGAGGTGAGGTGAGGAGACAGAAGGATTCCCAAATTTCTGGCTTCAGTGTGAAGGGGATGGTGCTGCCACTTACTGAATTGGAAGAGTGGAGGAGGACTAGGTACTGTAGGCCCAGGTTTACACGTGTTGAGTTGTTGATGTCTGTGAAACATCTACCTGGAAATGTCAGGCAGCAATTTGATAAATAGTTCTCCAACCAGAATTTGAGATTGAACTGAACTGATAATGAATTGATTTGGGTTGGAGATAAAATGCAAGACCACTAAAATGGGAGTCCAAGATGGCCCAAGACAGAGTCCTGAGAACATCAGCATTCCATAGATGGTAGAGCTACAGGAATTAATCATGGAGCCTGAGGTCCTAAACCAAGGAAGAAGGGGACCAAAAATTCACAACACACTGGAATTTAGGGAATAACAAAAAAGTTTAGTTCTTCCAATCTAGAATTCAATTGGAGTGTCATTGTTTTCCTTTCCTGCTAAAATGTAACCTAGGAGGACAAACAACCATTTGGTTAAACACCTTCAAGAAGAGACCTCCTAGAAGTCTGTCAGAAATGGTATATGATGAACTCAGAGCCTTTCAGAGTCCTCCATGATCAAAGTGGAAAGCCCACTGAATCCAACAGTAAATCACAAGATAATTCTTTGGCTCTGGAAAAGCCCTGGTATTTTTGAGAAATGTCAGTACTGTTGTTACACTGGGAGAAACTTGTGGTGGGGTTCACCAAAGGAATGGAAAGGCATCCAGAAAAATTCTAGTTAAAATCTCAATACCCATGACTCACTGACGTCAACAAAAGAGCCCTTCTAGAAGTGAGTATAGGGTAGGGATGCGCAGGGTAGGAGTTCTTGTAGAAGATGACAGCTTTGGATCACTGTGCCAAGCTACGTCCTGTTAAATCAATATAGGAATATGCATAAGCACAATTATTAATGTGCAGTAAGCATAGTAACTGGCTTCCAATGTCTGAGACTCTCAGATCTATAAGGCAAAAATGTCATTCTTCTCTACATGTCATCATGCAGCACACCATAAATAATTCTGGGAGCAAATCAGTTACTTTCCTTCTCTGTCACTAAAATGAACAAAATATCAAGGCATTAGTGTGGAGAGATGAATTTACAAGATGCAAGGCTGTTCCTTTTCTAGATTATCTGTCCTCAAAGGACCGCAACCTAGAGAGAGGACAAAGGAGTGGGGGAAAGACATCCTACTAACAGCTCACTGCCTCTGGGCCCTTTGCTGTATTACAAGCTCAAGAGAAAAAAATGCTGTGTCCAGTGAGAACCGTAAAAGAAATAAGCTCAACTATGTGCACAATTCTCTGGTTCCACCAGATTATAGAGAGGAGGGAGTGGTTGTTGGAGCTCAGACTTGTTCAACACTGTTCATTTTTACCCATGGAATGCTGAAGTGATGATGTTAGCTGAATTTGTCAGATTACCTCTTTTCCAATACTAAATGCATCAAAAACCTTTATTAAGTAAAAATCATAATAAAAGAAAAAATATCTGATTCTTTCTCCCTCCACATCCCGTTTTTCTGCATTGCCACCAGCCACATGCAGCTGCTTAAATTCCACTTAATTCCAATTAAACAAAATTAAGGGGCTGGGGTTGTGGTTCAGTGGCAGAGCATTTGCCTAGCATGTGTGAGGCACAGGGTTTGATTCTCAGCACTGCATACAAATAAATAAAAAATAAAGGTCCATCAACAACTAAAAAATTATAAATAAATAAATAAAATTAAATACATTTCCTCCATCACACTGGTCACATTTCAAGTGCTCAACAGCCACGTATGGCTAGTGTCTGCTGGACTAGGAATGCATAAAATATGGAGAAACATGGGTAGCATGGAGATGCCATGACAAAGTGCTACAGAAAAGAAGAGCCACCAAGAAGATTCAATTAAGAATATCACCAAACTTGCATTTCAGAAAAGTCCCTCGGGTTGCAAAGAAATGTGGGGACAGGGAACATGGGACCCATGAGAAAGAAAGAACTGCACCACTGGGCTGATTTGCATTGCGTGTTTGCTTCACTAGCTAGAGCAAGCGGCAATATTTTAATGGTTTGATACTAAAAGAAGTGAAAAATGTCTCCGGTTGAACATAGTAAGTTTAAGTGGGATCACCACAGGGATTTCAGCTCTGTGACAGAGATGTTCTTCATATGCATCAGGCCATGGCACACCACTACCACCTGGAAGTGGCACTGAGCCAGCTCCTTAAGAGGAAATTAATTAAAAGCCTCTGTAGCATATGAGAAACTGCAAAAAGTAAATGTGTGTTCAGGGATGTATTAGAGAAACAGAGACAGGGAATGTGGATATGAGAGGAAGACAGTGTGCTGGAGGGGGTAGGAGAAAATCTGTGAGTGTTTGTGTAGGGGAAGTTCTATCGGTCATTTGTCAGATCTAAGTCTGGATGCTCCCATGTCACCACCAATTCACTCAATTCTTTGCAACCAGAGGGACTTTTCTGAAATGCCATCCCCTGATGTTATTATTCTGATTAAAACTTTCCAGTGGTCTTCTTTTCTGTAGAACTTTGAAACAGCATCTCCATGCTACCCATGTTTCCATATTTTGTGCTAAAACCAGTACAGTTGCCACTGGCCCCATGTGGCTACTGAACACTTGAAATATGACTAATGTGACAGAGGAAATGAGTTTTTAATTCTATTTAACTGGAATTCAGTGGTTCTGCCAGATTAGGAGAGGTGAGACTGTGAGGAAGCTGGAAGAATCAGAATGATAAGAACTTGTGCTCTGGTCTTCCACAGCATCGCTAGCTCCACATAGCCTGGCTGTCTTCCTGCCCAAATCTTCCTCCTGTGCATGACCAAAGGTGCCTCAACCCAAGCCAGGAAGAAACCCAGAACATTATCTCTCCCTCTTCCTCAGCCCCCTGGGCCAGAATCTCCACAGCCTGCCTTCACTCCCACCACCCCACAGCCTCTGCAGTGAACATGGCAACACCATGGAGTGATTTCTCCCACATCTGTTTCTTCCACCCTGCACTACTGGAGTCCCTATGGATGTGACCTGCTCTCGCTCAGGACCCCAAACTCTACTCAGTGCAACGAGGAGGAAACTCTCTGTTTCTATGCTTCTATCAACTTTAGTTTTTCAAACTTGGATTTTTAAGTATGGGCTTGGAAATATTCAAGTGTTCTGTTTGTACTAATTGGAGTTTGAATTGGTGGAAAGTTTACCTTAAATGCTTGAGTGGAGGTGAACTCTAATCCAAACCCCCAAACAGCTGAAAACTGGCAGTTTGCCCAAGCCCAGACGGGCCTTGGGAATCTGCCAACACTGAGGACCCTGCCATTCCATAGATGATGTGTTAATTTTCAACTACTCCACTTTTCTGTCTTAAAAAACCCAAACCAAACAACAACAACAAAAAAGAGAAACAACAATTCCTATGTTGACTTGGAGAGATTCTCAAAAATTCAAAGAAGCCATTTTTTCCTGAAACCCTGATTAATTCCTGCTTTTCAACCAAATTCTATTTCTCCCACTTCACAGGTAAGAAGATCAGTGGCTGAGTTCACGGATGGTTAGTTTTTGACTAAAACAGTCTCATTTGCCTCATTTCTCAGTTTCTCTAATATCTCTGCTCCTCTCTATCTAAAAAGCCAGCAGATGGCAGTTTTTATCATTCTACTTATTTTTTAGATAAACTGATAACACTACCACAACTCCCAGTCAGAAGGCCATTAATACCATCACAGTATAATCGTCTCTTTGCTCAGTCACGTACACAGTTCAGGAACTGCATTCACACTGTGGCATCTTCTTGCCTTTAAAAATGGCTTTTTCATGAGAAGTACATATTGAAGAAAAAAAGTTCAAATGATAACATCTGCCCTAACCTAAAATTTCTAGCAACTGGTGACTACCCGGAATTGATGTTCTGATATTTACCTGTTACTCTTATAGATAAAGAGTACCCCTATGTCACAGATTTAGAAAAATTGAAGCTAAAAAACATATTCACGTCAGGAGAGAGCTAGGATCCAAACTCAGGCAGTCTGGCTCCAAAGTCTGGGACCCAGTGCCCAGCACCACGTGGCTCTGCGGAAGGGGAGACTGGCTGCTGCCCTGCTAGGAATGTCCCAGTGGGGCTGTAGGCAGGGACTCTTACCTGGTCAGGGTCCTGAGTCTCTACAAAGATATAGCTATATCAAAGTTCCTCTGATTTATTCAGTCCCTAAATCCTCTCTTCCAGGGTAGCCTACACATTGGTCTCTTGCTTCCTTCTAAGGTCATTTCCCTAACCTGCTTGATGGAGAGAAACACCTGGAATGTTTGTTAAAAACGAAACTGCTCAGGATGCTGTCCTTTGAGGTTCTGATCTATGGGGTCTGATATAGTCCCAGAAATGCATATTTTAAACAAGTGCCCTGGGGAAAGTCTTCTCATCAGTTGGGTTTGAGAAATGTTGCTCCAGAAGTTTTAGCCAATAGGAACAAACACCACTGGCTTTAAGTATTATAGATTAAGTCAAAATATTATTAATTAGTGACATTTCTGCAGCTGAATTAATCCAAAGCAAATGGCGCATATGACACAAATTGTTTTCTTCCAGAAAGACATGCTAGGTGGGCTGAGATGTCTTTGTGGCTTTTTCTTATTGAGTGATAACAATTAGAGAGAATTCTTTAATGGTGTGCCCTTGAGGGAGTTTCTGCATTGCTCTGGTCATGGAAAAGCTTAATTTAAGTAGAAAGCATGTGGTTTTATACAGTTCTTTTAGGTTCTACGAGAATTTCAGAGAAGAGGAAATTTTATTTTATTTTTTTTTTAAAGAGAGAGTGAGAGAGGAGAGAGAGAGAGAGAGAGAGAGAGAGAGAGAGAGAGAGAGAGAGAGAGAATGAGAATTTTTTAATATTTATTTTTTAGTTCTCGGCGGACACAACATCTTTGTTGGTATGTGGTGCTGAGGATCGAACCCGGGCCGCACGCATGCCAGGCGAGCGCGCTGCCGCTTGAGCCACATCCCCAGCCCAGAAGAGGAAATTTTAAAAGGGAGAAAAGAGTACAGAGTTCTTGTTCCTTGAAGGACTCTAAAGTGAATTCTTTAGAGAATTGTATAACTGAGAGAGAAGGATTTAGGCTTTTCAACTTAAATGTTTATGAATCATATACAGAATGACTTATGAAAACATTTCATAAGGTTGTGGTTCAATTTACATAGTCTATCAGAAGCAGGGATGATCTTTGACACTTATATCAAATGCAAAATTTTGAAACTTGTGATTATTAAAATACCGTTTAGTGTTAATAAAAGATCTCAAATGTGCCTATTTGCTCTGACACGGTGTTTGCTGCTTGTCACAATGAAGTTTCCACCTGAGGCACTACTTCAATTGCTGTATGTATGAGTCACTAGGGGAAAAAGAGGAAGATGAAAGCAGAAATAATACTAAAAGACACTCAAAGGGGGACATAGAAAGCTGTCCTCTCTGCCCTGTGGAATGCCTTGTTTCCAAGGGGGCCGTTGCAAATCAGTGGCAGGGGACTGTTCCCAACTCTTAGGCATAAGACACACATACCTCTTGGTGGGGGTGGGCACTCCAGAGGACATGTGGCTAACCATGGTGTCATTCATATTGGTCAGAGGGCGAGGAGGGCTGAAAGAAAACACATTTAGGTTTATGTTAATAGTTACCAACACAACTAGAGAAACAAGAATGACAAGGGCAAAGGAACCAATTATCCCTGCTGACAGGCACAGTGGCACCATGGAAAGAGAGACCTCCAGCCTACATAAATCCATCAAGAAGGGGTTCTCTCTTGCAAGGCCATAGGGCTGCAGGGCTACAAAGTACCAGGGGAACAACAAATTATACCACCACCACAACCAGTGGAACCTCAGTGGTTTTTGCGTGTGGTTTTAGTGCACAAGGATGTGAAGTCTGCTACTTAATTTTGATTAATTTCTCTACATGTTATGTAGAGGACTGCCAAGTGTTTGGCAAGTGTATCACAAAGTTCTTGACATCGAGGCATGCACTTTTCTTGAGATTTGTTTACAGCTCACTGTTCTCCCTCACACTTAGTTTGCAAACTCTATTACGTAAACAATTAAGTGGTTAAACACAAAATTTAAAAATAAGACTCAGAAGCAAAGTTTTATTAATCCTGTACTAGAATCTTAATAATCCGAATTTTATACCTATACTTCAATTAGAACGCTGTCTTTTGTAACCTACTCAAATTTAAATGTAAAAGCAAGCATTTTTATAATTTGTCTTCTGGGGTTGGATTTCTATACTCAAATCGAATTCCTCCCTCTTGTGAAAGAGCAGGGTGAATGAATCCAGACTTATCAAAAAGAGTCTGTCATCGAAAACTTCAGGCCACTCCAATGCTTCTCCCTCTCTAGGGGTACAGCTACAAAAGGTTTCTGTCTTGCATCTGGAACATGACAACTACTTTCTTCTTGGGAAATCTGTCAGTTTTACTCCTAAACTGAAAGAAGTACTTCTCAGAAAGACTAGTCCCTCAAAAGCAGGAAAGTGAAGCCAAAAAGTCCTCTTATGTAGGTGCTGATTTCTCCTTACTTTTGAGAGACGTGCTGATTAGTATACTGCTCTTGGAGGCTATACTTAGCAATGGGTAGTGAGTGTTAAAGGATGTCACCTGGGGCTGGGGTGGTGGATCAGTGGTAGTGCACTCGCCTAGCATGCATGGGGCACTGGGTTCAATCCTCAGCACCACATAAAAGCAAACTAATGTATCCACCTTAAACTAAAGATACATAGTAAATAAATATTTTAAATAAAATAAAATAAAGGAAGTCACCTATTGTTTTGCATGTTTTCTACTACATTCAAATAAAGACTCAGGGAAATACTTCAGGGAGAGCCAAGGAACCCAGGGTATAAAGAGGAGTTTCTCTCTCTCCATCTACCATGCACTCGTATTTTCTAAAAAAAAATTTCATTTCTGGGTAGGGAGACTTTTAAAAAAATGACATCCCATTTAACAGAGAGGATCCAAAATGGAAAGCAATTTGCAGAGAACAGATTGAGGTCTCTTGATTTTTAAGCCACAGTACCATGCTTATTGTTCTACATTGCTTCCCTTGGGTGACAAGTCCCTAAGTAAGACATTCAGAACAGAAATATGCCTTCCTGGCTAGAGTTCATTTCCCAACTATTTGACTACCCGTCACTCAGACAGATACCCAAACTTTCAAGCCTATTTATGTTGTGAGTTATAATCAACACATCAATTGTCTTAGGTTGACTAATGATGGAAGAGAAAACAAGATTAGCTTACTTTTAGTTCTAAATTTCTAATTTTGCCTCTGGTTCTTTTAAATCAATTGTCCAGCTGAATCAAGGAGAAAATTCCTATGAAGTAACAAATTCAGCAGAACAGCTTTTCACGCTTAAGGGCACTAGAAATTTTCTGGTCTTGAAATAGAATGGCTTTGCTTCTTTAGTACATTATTATTAGCAATCCATTTCCAAAATAAGATAAGAACACTCTCATGTTGCTTTCAGAACTAACACAGTTACCCAGATCATTTCAATATTATGGACACTACTGTATTCAATTTCCTTTCTGATATCCTCAGAGAAATATGACAATAGAATTTTTTAAAATTCCTTTAACATGGATCCACATGATAAAATTTTATGATTTGTAGCATTCTGTTTCATCTGATGTTACAAGTCTTTATAATCACCTCCATCTCAGCAAATATAATGTTCAACTATCATTTTAACACACAGAGAAGCCTCTTCTCTAATATTCAATACTTAGGCAGTAATGATTACATTGTATTCTGTAAACTCAGCAGAACTTCCTCCAAGCGGCATAACCTTTCTTGACTTCTAATATGTTTTGCTAGAGATAAGTTTGTGTTTGCAAACCAAAATGGAAGTGGCCTTTGCAAACATCAAGGTCTTTAGTATAGTATCTTCTCCAGAGCCACAGTTTACAGGGAAAACCAACAGCTCCAATGCATTCTTAGAAGATGCAATACACTGAAAAGGATTTCAGGCTTAAAAGAAAAAAATCTTCATGAAGACATATTTGAAAACATCTTCATGTCCAATGAGCTGGGCACATGTATGCCTGTAATCCCAAGCAGCTCAGGAGGCTGAGGCAGAAGGATTGTGAATTCAAAGCCAGCCTCAGTAACTTAGCCAGGCAACTCGGAAAGACCCTGTCTCTAAATAAAATGTAAAATAGGGCTGGGGATGTGGCTCGGTGGTTAAGTGCCCTGGGTTCAATCCCTGATACCAAAAAAAAAAAAAAAAAAAAAAAAAAAAAGAATATATAATGAAATAGCCATTAATAATATAAGTTATGGAAACTTATAAGACAGTAGAATTAGCAAAATCAGATGGATTTTTTGATCTTTAATTCTAAAACCCAGCTGAATACTCTGAACACATCACTAGCTGGTCCATGTCCTCCTTTAGAGAAGATCTAACAGGATACTTTTACACAGTAACAAGTTCCATCTATGAATTCCACGCTACAAAAAGGCTACCATAGTTTGGGAGGCTCCTTCTTTGTTAAAAAGATATGTTTTTTTTTTGTTTTGTTTTTGTTTTTTTAAGAAATGAGGCATAAAAGCAGATGGGTGAATAGGTAGAAGGTGGTAAGTAACTCACTACTCACAAGAGGTGGCTTTTAAAAGGCTTGGAGAGGGGCTGGGGATATAGCTGGGTTGGTAAAGTGCTTGCTTCTTAATCAAAGGATAAGAAACACACTTCCTGAAAGCCTGTGCAAGATAAGAAAGACCTTTATCTCAGTGACTTAACTATACAGCTATGGAGACAGATCTGCAAACAAATAATCACAATGCCCAAGAGTGAGTGCAGCAGAGCAAGCACAGGCAGAATCCTAGAGAGCCACAGTTTACAGGGAAAGCCAGTAGCTCCAATGCATTCTGAGAAGACGTAATACACCAAAAACGATTTCAGGCTTAAAAGAAAAGAAATCTTCATGAAGACATAGTTGAAACGTTTTCATGTCCAATGAGCCGGGCACATGTTGCCTGGAGAAATGAGGGGGAGTCAGGGAAGGTCCCCAGAGGTGAAGTAATGGGGAGTTTTCCAGGTGCAGAAAAAAGCTAAGTGACCCGAGATGGAAATGGTATGTAAAAAGGCACAGAAATGCAAAAGTGCACACTGGGTCTAACTCACTTGATAAGACTCAAAGGGCCTGAAGGGGGTAAGTGAAAATGCACCTGGAAAGGTGGTGATAGCCAGGCTTGTTCTCTCATAAGCTAAGACAGCTAGACTTTATATTAGAGGGAGAGGGGGAAGAATTGAATGTTTTTAATCTAAAGAATGATATGATTTTGAGTTTTTTAAAAAGATAATTATAGGAGTTGTGGGATACTGGTTTTTATCAGGGTTATGCACAAAAATCATCTGGGAAGCGTTTTATTAAGCAAGGTGCCCAAACTCTACCCTCAATTTAGCAGATCTAAAGCTAAAGGGCAGTCTTTCTAAAGCACTTCCAACTAAAAATCATTAATGTGGGGTGGATTTGGAAGGAGGAGGGAATGGAAGCTATGAGACCAGGTAAGGTTTTATGGCAATTGTCCAGACTAGGGCTTATGAGGGTGGACAGTGGTAGTGAAATGGGGTAGAGACAAAAGGAAAGATATTGCTGGAGTCAGACAGACATAAGACATGGTGACTGCATAAGAATACAGGGTTAGGGAGTGAAGAATAATGGAATTTTTACCTGGCTGCGGGGGAGGTAGAGGTATCAATATCTGAACTAGGTAGTGGACACAGAATAAGCAGGAAGGTAAGGGTGAACAGGATTTTAGCTGTGAAACTGTAGACTCTCTAGTGCCACTGACAAACACAGGTAACTGGATGTCTAGAAGGCAGATGGAAATAGGAGAACGAAAACTTGAAAAATTGAATGTCAATTTGAAAATATTAGAGTATCTTAAATGGTACCAATTCTTTGAGTATTATGAACACTAGAGAGGCACATCTTTATTTATTGTTTCTAGGTGGGACAGGATAGGTTTGGGAAGGTGACTTAAATAACAGATACAAAGCTTCCAGTTATTGGGAAGACACCTCTCTCCTATAAGGTGAAAATTTAGTTTACTGGCACAAACCATTTTCATGTAGTTCTCTGCTACATTTAAGTCTCCTCTAAAATTCATGTTAAAATTTAACTGCCATCAAGGTGTTTGAAGAGGAGGTCCCCTCAAGCAGTGATTAATGCCATCACAGCAGAGTGGGTTAGCGTGGTGGGAGTGGGCTGACAAGAGGGCGGGCCCCACTCTTGCACTGGTGCTTGCACCTTCCACCAGGGGATGACACTCGAGGGCCTTTGCCAGAGGCTGGCACTGTGCTCTGACTTCCCAGCCTCCAGAACCTAAAACAAACACACTTTTATTTCTGATGCATTACACAGTCTCAGATATTCTGTTATATAACAACATCAAAGAGACGAAGGCACTCTCTTAGGACCACACTATTCAAATTCATTCTGGTGGATGTTCTGGAATATACAATAATTTTAAATAAAATTTTCCACAAAATCTCTCTTAAGGTTTTAAAATTCGAATCTAAGACTAGATGATAAATAACTTGTGCCTTTAAAGATCTTCCAAAACAAAGGGTTGGGAATGTAGCTCAGTGGTAGACCACTTGCTGAGTACGCGAGAGGCCCCGAGTTCAGTCCCCAATACTGGGGTTTAAAAAAAAAAAGAGGTAGCTAAAAATCTTCCAGGACAGATTATATGCAAGTGTATATTTGATTCATTTTTTAATTGCTGTGTTTCCATGAAGTGGTTGGTACTGTGCTAATTTCTGAGGATCAAAATTTAAAAAATGAAAACTTAGAGAAGAAAAATTCAGAAAAGAAATAATCATGATATAGTAAGGAATTCACATAGATTTATAAGAAAACAATTAGTATTTTAATCAAACAAATATATAAAATGGATATATATCTTTAAAAAGAAGTAACACAAATAACTCAAAAGAGATTCACATTAAAAATTACCATTTTCCCTCATAGAAATAATGATTTTTTACAAAGGAAATCTTTAGCACTGGAGAGGATTTTGACTTAGGTCCTTCATTTACTTTACTAGTAGTCCAGAATGAAAATAAAACGTCGAGCCAATTTGGCAACACATCCATCAAGACTTTAAATAGTGTTGAAACACTTTTGAATCAGGAATTCTTCTAGGAATTCATTCCAAGGAATTAATCAAAAATATAAATAGATTTACTTTAACAAATAATCAGAGAAGTAGTATTTATGATAATTTGGAAGCAGACAAAATATTCACTATGAGGAAAGGAAAAGAAAACAGTGGTATGTCCATAATCATAGGGTATTTTGCTGTTATTGAAAAATAATGCTGTGAAGAGTTCTTAATTTCTTGGAAAAGTCCTTAGCCTGAAGCTGAAGGAGGTTAAAAAAAAAAGGAGGCCAAGGGCTGAGGGTGTAGTTCAGTGGTAGAGCTTTGCAGCATGTATGAGAAACAAGGGCAAGATAATTAGGGAACAGCTAACAATTATTGAATATTGGTATCTACCTTTCAGACACTCTTTAGAGCTGTAAGTACACCATGTGTCTTCACAGCAGCCCTATCACATAAGACACAACTATTCATACATACACACAGCATGGTCTCAGCTGAGTAATATAAGAAGCATAAACCAAGGGAATAGGCCAAAATGTTAAGTGGAACTGTGAGCAATTTCTCCTGCTTGCTTATACTTTTCTTATACTTGCCTGATTTTCCAACTTTTTTTTTCCAGAGAGAAAGGTGCTTAATGTAAGAAAAAGAATTTACAAAGTACCGGGGAAAATAGAAAAAAAAAAAAAAACTATAACGACACTGAGTCAAGTTTTGTAAAGTAAACCTATATTATAGTTTTTGTTATTAAGAAAGCAAACTGAAAGTGTAATACAAAACACAGACATGCAGGCACACTCACACATGTGAGATGGTGCTGTACGACTTTAATACCTGAAGAAGCCCAGTAAAACAGTCTGAGTAGATCCCAAGGTGTACAACCTCCCAGCATCCTCCCACCACCGTCCCTCAGGAAAGGAGGATTATCTATTCTCTGTAGACATTTACGTGATTTTTTAAAAGACTGTAGACATTTACGTGATCTTTTAAAAAACTGTTATATATTAAGTACACAACATTCATGGTATGAGTCATGGTGTAGGTACTCAGTAATATTTGTTGATCATGAGTCACACCATGTGTGGAATATACAGTAGTGTATGTAGAGAGTTCAGAGTGTCATTTTTCTGTTATATTTCACTTTGGTGAGACTGTTCTCCATGAATGGAACCCTGACATTATTAGCTATTGTATTTGGTAGACGTGTCCACACTGTTTCCAGCTAGAGTAGGCCTCCCCCAGCCCTCAAATCGCAGACAGTGGTATATTCCTCTCTATTTAACTCTATGAGTGTCAACTACTTGATATATGTCATTTTTTTTCTTCTATTCTACCATCTGTGACTTAGTGATAGAATCAGCAGTGGACTGTGTCTTTAATAAGAACAGCAATATTTACTGAACATCTAATATGTGTCGGACTCAGTGTGACTATTTTCCAGGGATTCACTCATTTAACAACCCCAAAAGGTAGAAACCATTATTCTTATTTTACAGACGGAGAAACTGAGGCATGGAGAGAAGTAATGTTCTTGTGGTCACAAGGCCAAATTATGGAATAACTAGTATTGAACCAAGGCAGTGAGGCTCCGGAGTGTGTTGTCAGTCATGATAACAGAGTCACTTCGGGAAAAACCTTAAGGCTGTTTACTTAAGTTTATAAACTAAAATTGGCAGCTCAATAATAATTCTTGTAACCTTTCCATAAAAAGGTAAAACATTAACAGTCACAGAGTATAGTTTTTGGTGATTTATTTTTTCCCCATCACACCATTAAAATACTGTATTATAAATGCCTATTCACATTCAAATCAACTTGTTTGAGCTCTCATTTTTAATTATTGCCAGACTGCCCCAAGGAAAACTAGATAAGCCAGAATAAATTGTTTCCTTCAAAAACATGTTTCCAGTTTATTAGGATGACTTTAAAATCTAATCATAACTTCAAAGATTTTCCAGGTTCTTAATCTCAGTCTAACAGCATATATTCATTTAATGAACAAGTTAGCTACTATATCAGTCAGACTGCTGACTTAAAAAGAAATGCAAGCTTAACACTGGGCACAGGACCAATAGTAAGTGTTATGACTTGCTTTGGCTTTCTGAGTTGATTTAGATCCAGGGGCAAGCACTGTCTGCATAAGACTCTAACCAAGAATGTGAACGTATGTTATCAATGTTGTTTAAGCAAGACTTCTACATGAAAATGGGCAATGGAATAAATGCACAAAGCCTACTCTGAAGCCTGGGGTTGGGTCGAGATCTTGGGCACCCGTCAGAGCTAGCCCTTCTCCTGAGGCCCGTGGACAGAACCTCTTCTGTAGGAGGCCATGAGATTTCAGCTGTTACCCGTGCCCTTCACATTTTAAATGATTTGCACATTAGCTTGCTTTTTCCACCAGAGCATATTTGTAGTTGTAGAGATGGGTTACTGTCCTGCAATGCACTCTCACCTGGACAGCTGTCTGCCAGCCGCATACTTGGGCATTCTTAGCAGATTTTTGGTCTGTTTATTACTGTTAGTGTAACATAGAAACAGATTTTATTATGCCCCAAATGCTTTCATTTTTGTGATTACTTCTTTTTTGTACTCCCCACAATAATGCTTTTCATAGGGGGTAACCATGTAGTTAATACATTTAATCTCATTACTTTTTTTTATAGCCAGCTATTTTGACTAGAATCTAGATACCTATGATACTTTTAAAAAATTTTATTTATTTATATATATTTTTAGTTGTTGATGGACCTTTATTTTACTCATTTATATGCGGTGCTAAGAATCGAACCCAGTGCCTCACACATGCTAGGGAAGTGTGCTACCATTAAGCTACAATCCCAGCCCCCGTTACCTTTTTTTTTTAATACTTATTTTTTTAGTTGTAGTTGGACACAATACCTTTTATTTTATTTATTCATTTTCATGTGGTGCTGAGGATTGAACCCAGGGCCTCACACATGCGAGGCGAGTACTCTACCGCTGAGCCACAACCCCCGCCCCCCCCCATGTTACGGTTTTTTTTTTTTTATATTTTTTAGTTGTAGATGAACACAATATCTTTATTTATTTTTATGTGGTGCCGAGGATCGAACCCAGTGGCTCACGTGTGCGAGGCAAACGCTCTACCACTGAGACACAACTCTAGCCCCCCATGTTAAGACCGTCTTCCTGACTCACCTGGATCACACTTTTAGGTCATGTGGCAGATTTTATCATACTTTAAAATAAAATAAATGCAAAGCCCACAATTATAGACTTCCTCATTCTTTTACCCAGTGAACCGCTCCAGCCCATCTCTCCAGCAAACTGTTCTTGCTTCATTTGAGCCCCTGCCTTGAGCTCTTCTCCCAGGTCCCCTTCCTGGAATGTCCTTCTTCACAGACTTGCCAAAATTCTCACATCTCTTATCAGAAAAACAGCTCCTCAAACTTCAGTATCTCCAGGAAACTCCTCTGATTATAAGCTCCATTTAAATAAATATGAGCCTCAAACACAAACAAAAATCTATGCTTATCACACCTAGCACTGCTAGCTTTGGGGAAAACACAAAATAAAACAAGTTGAAGACTGTCATTGCCCTCAAGAAGTTTACAGTCCGGAAGCTGGGGCTGGGGCTCAGTGGTAGAGCATTTGCCTAGCATGCAAGAGGCACTGGGTTCAATCCTCAACATCACATAAAAATAAACAAATAAAATAAAGGTATTCTGTCCATCTACAACTACAAAAAAATAAAAAATAAAAAAAGAAGTTTTTGTCCAGTCATTTTCATAATTGCCACAGCAACAATAGATACTTAAGCTCAGTGTAATATATGGTGATTTTCAGATCAAATCATGCTTGACAATAATTTACAGTCAAAATCATGTAAAACATTTAAAAACATTATGACTTAGTCTAGTTATTTCATTTGATATAATCAAA
Organism: Urocitellus parryii; assembly: GCF_045843805.1. Classification (NCBI taxonomy): domain Eukaryota; kingdom Metazoa; phylum Chordata; class Mammalia; order Rodentia; family Sciuridae; genus Urocitellus; species Urocitellus parryii. The sequence goes on from NC_135542.1 coordinate 50,397,433, forward strand.
GATGAATACAATAAAAGAATATGAAAAATCCTATGAAGTTAACAGTGAAGAGAGTTGTGTGATCTGCATACATTTCTTCACTTGGAGAACCCTGGGGAGAGCTGGGAGTAACGTCTGCACCTGTGGAGCATGAGCAGTGCATCTGTGCTCAGTCAGGCCCTTCAGACACACACCTGAATTCTTGTTGCTACTCATGGTGGGATTTCTATTTCACAAATAAGGAAATGAAAATGAAAAAGGATAATCAATGTGTTCAAGATTATATGGTAGGACCAGTATTGGAACCAATTTTTATCTGGTTCTAAAGCCACAGAAGGGATCTAATCCACAGATCCACCCCCCTAATTCAGGCATCTCTGTATTAACCAGATTTTTCAGATCAGAGTTCTCGGGGGAACAATACATTCTCAAGTTGAGAAAAACTGCCCTAATTTAGGATGACTGGCTTCAAATCTAACTTGAAGTCACTAATGAAAAAAAAAAAAAAAAAAGAGGAAGAACTAAGTATCATAACTGTTAACTAAATCCATAACAAATTTCACCTAGGGTAGGGGTTGGGTGGCTTCCAGGATACTGGAATCTCATTAGGACACTTGCTGTTACCTTTGCCAAGCTCTTGTTTGGGGTCAGAGTCTAATAGAGCTCACAGCTGTTCATGCTTAACAGAATGTTTCTGCCCAATATCCCACAGCTCCACCATCAGCCCCAGCAATTACTCTGAACTGCCCGAGTTATCATCTACAGGAAACTCCTCTGATTATAAGCTCCCTTTAAATAAATAAGAGCCTCAAAACACAAACAAACAAAAATCCATGCTTATCACACCTAGCACTGCTAGCTGTGGGGAAAACAAAATTAAACAAGTTGAAGACTGTCCTTGCTCTCAAAAAGTTTATAATCCAATCATTTTCATAATTGTCACAGCAACAATAGATATTTAAGCTCAGTACAATATATGATGATTTGGGGCCTTGGTGGGTTAAAGAACAACACTTGGGATTGGGAGAGGATCAAGTCTCCAGAGAGATCTGTGAACCTCTCCAGCAAACTGTTCTTGCTTCATTTGAGCCCGACTTGAGCTCTTCTCCCAGAGAAAAGGAAAGCTGCAGACCAAATCAACAAAAAATATTCACTTAGATTAACTTTCCTCAAAAGATGGCAGCATTCAGGACACAGATATTTCTGCTGCATAAGGCTTCAGGATGTGTTTGTTTTCTTCAAAATTTAATAGACCTATTCATGGACCCCAAATGTAACCAAAATATATTTGAAAACAACATATATTTGACTCGTCAAGCCAGCTTATTGATTATGATTAAGAGGACACATATGATTTATAGTGATTTATAATGTTGATTTTATTGGTGAAATATTAAGGAGGGCAGATTCTAAATTCCTTTTATTGCTACGATTCATCCTTCCCTCAAAGAGCACTCTGACTGCAGCAACAGTTAGGTCAAGTGCAGAGCACCTCTTCTTCCTGGACTAGAGTGAAGTTTTGTTCTGTGCAATGGCAAATCACCTCCTATTGTCAAGGCAGGTTCCACGTTTACCTACTGAAGCAAGAAGTTAAACAAATAAGGCAAACCATCTTTTGGGAAAGTAGCATAAATATCATGCTACATATTTACAATGAGGTTTCTCTGACTTCTAGCAAGTACATTTTACTCTATTGGTCTTTCATAATAATTAACAGAGAAAAATGCAAAATTTCCAAAATGAACTAGTAGTCTGAACAGGTTACAATTAACTTGTTAATAGAAAGAAACAAAAATCAAACCAAAAAAACAAAAAAACAAAAACCTTTCACCGGATACGTTTATAGCAATTTGACATACCTATTTGTGGTATGGGCCTTATTTAATGAGATTTTTTTTTTTTTTTTTTTTTAGGAAGAAAAGGTTTACCACAAATGAATTCTTAAACTTTCACCACTAAACAGGGTCTCAATATTTGCAGAGGAACCCAGGTATCTAGCTCTAGAAAAGGACAGAATTGTAAGATGACACAACGATCAGTAAATTAACTATTTAATAGTATTGCTCAGATTAATATGAGTTCAATATGTTGAAAAATCAGACAAGGGTCTTACAAAACAGATATCCAAATCAACAGAAATGTACTATTTTATTTTCGAAACAATGAATCTCCTCTTCCTTATTCTCCTTGTTCATTAAACTTAGAGAGGCAGTCCATACTACTTTATATAGATGTCTACTTCTGTATTTAAGAAAACTTAAATGCTTCCACAAGTTGCTGCTCCCAGAGAAGTTAGAGACACCTGTCATGCAATGTCATTTCCCGACCTATTTACATAGTCACTACTGAAATCTGTTTTCAAAAATAGAAACAAATACATTGCTACAGAAAACAGGCTGACTCTTATGTATTTCTACTAGACAGGGAGGATAGAGTGGGTTGTCCCTTATACAGTGACTCCCTGGAAAGTTCCAGGGGCTTTAGCACCTTATCAAAAATGAACACGAGTATCTTCAACACAGCAGCTAAGGAGCAAAAACATAAAATGGCAAGGAAAAGGAAAAGCTGGCAACCTCTGTGTTCTGTAGCAAACGCTGCTTCCTTCTGCATGCACCTGGCATCTACCTCACGAACTGCTACTGTCCCTGAGGAAACAGCAATCACACACTGAGGGCTCTTCTCCACAAGGTGTTTACTTCACAGAGCACCTTGGGAGAACAGGTCTGAAACACAAGTCTGCACTGTGCTAGCAAGCCCATGCAGGAGACAAATGCAGCCGACAAACAGGAAGGCAGTGCAATGCACAGGTGCTACTCAATGGAGTTTAAAAAGGAAACACTCACCGGCAACAGAACCCAAGTCTTGCCATTCAGTGACTCAGTGGACCCAGTCAGCGAATGTATCCTGATGGGGACTTTAAGGACCTCCCCAAGGTCCTTTCTTCTTTGCCAACTGGGGGATAAGAAGTCGTGTGCAGGGGCTGGGGTTGTAGCTCAGTGGTAGAGCACTTGCCTCACAAGAGTGAGGCACTGGGTTCAATCCTCAGCACCATATTAAAAATTAAAAAAAAATAAAAATAAAGAAAATAAAGGTATTGTGTCCATCTACAACTACAAAATTTTTTTTTTTTTTAAAAAGAAGTAGTAGTAGTAGTCACCTGCAGACTGCATCTGCCAATCCACCTAGGGAGGTAGCTACTGGCAGAAGAGCAAGGCTTAATTTTTTATTGTTTGGCTGAAGAGAAGTTAATAGGAACACAAGCAGGATGAAAAAATAGGACAGCAGTGTCTATCTAACCCTTTGAAGCAAAGAGCTCCCTAATTCATAAAGGCAGCTCGTCAAGAGGGCAGCTGAAACACAAGAGCCCAACAGCGTGAGCTGCTGAGCAAGCTTCAGGAGGCACCTCTAGCAGGACGATCTGATGAGACCGTCCCTGCCACTCAGACTTATCCTGTGGTCTCTTGTTCTTTCATCTCATCCACAGCTCTTAAAACCCCTGTGCCTAGTTTTCTGCCTCCTTCACATTTCAGCCCTCACTTCTCTTGAGTCACCTGAGTATTGTCACACCTTTCTATTGGTTTGCTGGTGTCCAGAGAAGAATTCTGTTGTTATTAATGTGCATCTTACTCTTCAGGGCTGGCGCGTCTTTCTGCCCCAAGCTGTCCACCCTCCTCTGTGCTCATCTTGATTTTCACCACATCCTTAGCTTTCGAAGTGTCCCAGGTAAAAACTCTATTCAAAAACAGGACTTCTATTCTGGACTTTTCCACCACAATAAAACAAAATAATAAAGTATATAAAAGCACTTCCACTGAAAACAGAGCTAATCAAGACAAATCCCACACTAACCACCTAAATACCTGGGAAAGAATTCTATTATTTCCTTAGATAAACAAAGAAATGAGAAAAATCAGAGGACTAACACTGATTTTAATTTAAACACTCTGTTGTAAAAAAAAAAAATGCCTAAAAGATAAAGTAAATACACATACTAGAATGAAAGAGTTGATTTATTATTTCAGAAATATAAAACAAATAGTGAATAATATCTTTCAAGACTTCAAGTTCTAAGAATATACTAGAGGGACACAGTTCAGAATATGAAGGGCATTTGAACAATAGGTAAAATTAACTTCATGGGGAAAAAAAGAACTATAGAACATCTATTATTGAAATACCATAATTTTAAAAAATTAATTGTTTTTAGTTGTAACTGGGCACAATATCTTTATTTTATTTATTTATTTTTATGTGGTGCTGAGGATCAAACCCAGGGCCCTGCACATGTTAGGGGAGCGCTCTACCGCTGAGCAATCCCAGCCCCTGAAATACCATAATTTTATAATAAAAGTGCATCAAGAGAGAAAAAGGAGCAGCAAAAAGATGAAAGAACACAAGCTTTGGAGAAAAAGGTTCACGTTCCGACTCTGGTACTAAGCGGATGATGAGACCTGTGTGACGTGGGACAATGCATCTTTTGTGCCTAAATTGTTTTTCGGTGAGGTGATTCTAAAGATTAAGTATTTCTACGAGACAGGGAGGATAGAGTGGGCTGTCCCTTATACAGGGGCTGGTTCTAAAGCAAGGATCTTCACATGTTGCCCCTGAGATGGCAGGGGGCGACTCAGCAACCAGGGTGGACAGAAGGGACAGAACAATGCCGTGAGGCACCACCGTGATTCAGTAAGAAGCTCTACCTCAGATTTCAGATGAATAAAATATTCCATTGCTTATTTTCAAACTATGTGAAGTCCTTTCCTGACTATGAAATTTAAATGAGAATCTCCTGCTATATTCTTAGTATCCTGTTGCCTTCTTTTATAGTACTTATCAAATTTGCAATTACATAGAACTAATGTTGTTTGTTGACTGATTTCACTCAAGAGCTTGCAAACTTCCAGGGCAGGAGCCACAGGGTTTGTTCTAGCTCTGTGTTCACTGTGTTCACACTGTGTATTTAAGACCCTGACTGGAACACAGTGGGTGCTCAAGAACTATCCATTCAACATCGAGTAAGTCCCTTTCACATCTGAGATTTTTCTGATTTTACTTACTGCTCTCTTCTACTTTGAACAACACATCAGCTGAAACCCCCAAAGTGCCAATGGGGAAGGGCTCACCTAAACTGAATTTTATTTTTTTTAAATTTTTTTAATATCTTTATTTTATTTTTATGTGGTTCTGAGAATTGAACCCAGTGCCTCATGCATACTAGGCGAGTGCGCTACCACTAGAGCCACATCCCCAGCCCCTAAACTGAATTTTAAATGGGACAAATGCCCAGACAGGGAATCCAAAGGCGAGCAGACAGACAGGACATTCAGAATGGCAAATATTCTTGAGTGAGAGGAGTCTTGAAGACTAAATGATCCTCCAGTAGAACACAACACCTGAACACCGGGAGCGGCAGAACTGCTCACATGTACTGACTCAGGCCGAAAGTGCCTGTTAAGTCAGCCTTGGTATTTAATTTCTGGGCCAAAAGAATTTAAAAGCAATTTTAAACATCATCATATATCAGGGAATTTGCCAGGGGGGGAAGAACCACCCTGCATTTCATTAAAACATGTGTCAACATGGGTGTGGTGGTATAGGCCTGTAATCCCAGACACTCAGGAGGCTGAGGAAAATAAAAAGGCTAGTCTTAGCCACATAGTGAGGCCCTGTCACACAATCAGAAGTAGAAAGGTTTGGGGATGTAGTTCAGCAATACAGCACCCCTGGGGTTCAAGTCCCAGGTACTATAAACAAACAAACAAACAAAATCCAAAGCCTCAGAGCCATTGGGAGACAATGCTATCCATGAGAGTAAACTATAAATCAGCTGCAGAAGTATTCTAGGAACTCCTGGTTCAAGGTGATAGGCTGTGCACATGCTGGGAATTCAGCTTCCTCTACCAAAGAAAACTGATTTAAACATATAAAAATAAATGCATGCATGCATAAGTAGAATACAAACAAAAATAAACTCTCTTTAAGAGAAAAAAAAAGGGGGGGTTGGGGCTTTAGCTCAATGGCAAAGTGCTTACTTAGCATATGTGAGGCACTGGTTCGATTCTCAGCACCACATAATAAATAAATTAATAAACAAAGGTACTGTGTGTCCCTCAACAACTAAAAAAAAAAGAAAGGTATGTCTGGGCTGAGGATGTGGCTCAAGCGGTAGCGCGCTCGCCTGGCATGCGTGCGGCCTGGGTTCGATCCTCAGCACCACATACAAACAAAGATGTTGTGTCCGCCGAGAACTAAAAAATAAATATTAACAAAATTCTCTCTCTCTCTCTCTCTTTAAAAAAAGAAAGAAAAGACAGGTATTTCTACCATGAAAGAAGATAGAAAGGAAGCCATGGTGCTGGGCAAGGCTGCCCCTAGCTGGCATCAGCCACACACAGGAGAGCAGGCCACCTTGGGGCTGGAAGATCTTAAATGTTGCCCCTCCCCCCTTCCAAAAACAGCATCTGAAAGGGTCTTTAAAATGAGTATATTAACTATCCTGTGGACCTTGGATACTAGAATAAGAGCATAAAATGTTTTGAAAAATAACCAATTAGAGACTTTAAAAGTGAAAGTCACAATAATTGAGTTTTTAAAAAGTCCAAAAATGGACTTTAAAAAAAAAAAAAAAACTAAACCACCTAAAGACTGACAGAGGATTAAACTACCAAAAAAAAAAAAAAAAAAGTTAGGAAACGTGAGAGACAGGTTCAATAATTTTAAAATCTTCATCTAGGAATTTCGAAGAGTCCAAAGAGTGGAAGAGAGGCAGAAGTGTTACTAGAACAGACAATGGCTGAGAACTCCTCACAACTGGTGAAAGTCACGAGATCCCAGAGACTAAGAAACTCGGATATTAAAACAAGTCAAAAATTCAATTACATAAAAGCTTAAACAGCTTATATCCAGATACAGTATGGTAAAACCCCAGAATACCAATTCTATAAAGAAGATCCTAAAAAAGTTACCAGCAAATTATGAAACATTCAACAGAAAGGACGAAGAATCAGACTGTCTTCAGCAAAACAGTTTGCGAGTTAACATTAGAGTGAGATCCTCAAAGGACGAAGGGAAACAACTTTTGGCTGGATTCTAAATCCAGTCAAATGATCATTCAAGAGTGAGGATGCACCACAATAATTAGACAAGAAAAATAAAGATATCCATATTGTAAAGGAAGAAGTAAAATATCTCTACTAGTAGATAACATGATTTCACGTGGAAAATCCTGAAGATTCCACACAAAAAGAATTATTAGAGGTAAGCAGGATGTTAAGATCGATAAACAAAAAAATAAGTTGTATTTCTACATATTAGTAATGAAAAAGCTGAAAATAAAATGTAAGAAAACAATGTCATTTACAATAGAAATGAATTTACTCAAAATGTTAAAAACTATAAAACATTATGAAAGACAAAAAGTGTAAGTAAATGGAAAGACACCTCATGTCCTGTCCAGAGACGCAAAAACTTAAAATTAAGATGGCAATATTCTTCAGAGTGACCCTTGGATTCCACTTCAGAAATACAGGTCTCAGTTTCATGACTCAATTTCCTAAGGTCCTTGAGGTTCTGAGTCAGCACATGATTATTCACGCAGCCTCTTCCATGACATCAGGCCAGCTGGCACTTTCACCTATCATCTTTTAAAGTATTTTTATTTTTAACAAATAGTTAATAATTTCAATGCAACGTGAATGTGGAGAAACACACACTCAGCAATTTGATACTATATTTAAACACACAGGGGATATTTAGAAAAACTATTCAGATACTTGGCCCTGAAAGAAATCACAACTCTACTGAAGAATCATTATCTTACAGAGTACCACCCCGACCAACATTCAATAGTATCAGAGAGCATCAAAGAATACTAAAAAAGTCTCATGTGTTTGGAAATTTTGAAAATTGCCTTAACTATGTGTATTAGAAAATTTTTTCAAAAATCAATTAAATAAATAATCATCTAAACAATAAGAAACACGGGGTTTGATCCCTGTGTACTTTCTCTTCTCTACCTAAAAATCTATAAGTTGCCAATTCCTAAATTTATACTTTCAAGCACACACACTTCAGGTTCATCCCCCCCACACACATACAGACTTACATCAAGTGCCTACTTGATATTTCTCGTTTCGTGTCAAAAATAATTCAACATGTCCATAGAGGAGCTCTTCTGATACAATTCAAATTGGCTGTACCTATAATAATCCTCTTCTCTGTCCTTTCCACTGTTCATACTGCTCTTTCCCTAACTTCATGTCCAACCTGTCAGCAAACCTGTTGGAACAAATACATCCAGTGATCCTGTATTTGGTCACTTCTTGTTACCTCTATTGCTATCCTGGCATCCACTCATGTTCACCCCTCAGCTGGATTTCTTCAAATTGTCTAATTAATTTCCTTCCTTCCGTCCGTCCTATCCCTCCTCTGTCTATTCCATAAAGACCCTCCTTTTAAATGGAAGTGAGAAAAGTGAAAACTGTCCAAATGCTGCCTCTTCTCAGTTCTTACCATGGCCTATAAGAACTTATGATGCCGATCTCTTATAACATCTTTGATTTTATGTCCCCTTTGCTTATTTAATTTCCTCTACACCAGATTTCTTGGTGTTCTTTGAACATGCCAGGTATTCCTCCACAGCAGGGCTTTGTAAAACCTGTTTCTTCTGCAAGAATGTTCTTCCTCAGTTTAGCTATTGTGAATTGTGCTGCTGTAAACATTGATGTGGCTGTGTCCCTGTAGTATGCTGTTTTAAGTCCTTTGGGTATAGATGGAGGAGAGGGATAGCTGGGTTAAATGGTGGTTCCATTCCAAGTTTTCCAAGAAATCTCCAGACTGCTTTCCATATTGGCTGCACCAATTTGCAGTCCCACCACCAATGTATAAATGTGTTTTTTCTCCCACATCCTCGTCAACACTTATTATTGTTGGTCTTCATAATAGCTACCATTCTGACTAGAGTGAGATGGTATCTTAGTAGTTTTGATTTGCATTTCTCTAATTGCTAGAGATGATGAACATCTTTTCATATATTTGTTGATTGATTGAATATCCACTTCAGCACAATTCACAATACATAAACTGTGGAACCAACCTAGATGCCCTTCAGTAGATGAATGGATTAAAAACATGTGGCATATATACACAATGGAATATTACTCAGCAATAAAAGAGAATAAAATCCTGGCATTTGCAGGTAAACGGATGCAGTTGGAGAAGATAATGCTAAGTGAAGTTAGCCAATTTCCAAAAAACAAATGGCAAATGTTTTCTCTGATATAAGGTGAATGACTCATAGTGGGGTAGGGAGAGGGAGCACAGGAAGAATAGACAAATTCTAGATAAGGCAGAGGAGTGGGAGGGGAAGGGAATAGATAGGGGGTTAGCAATAATGGTGGAATGTGATGGACATCATTATCCAAAGTACATGTATAAAGACACGAATTTGTGTGAACGTACTTATATATATATATATATATATACATATATATATATAAATTTATATATTTATAAAATATAATTTTAAAGTTATATATAAATATATAATTTAAAATTTACATATATAAATTTATAAATATATATATAAAACTGTTCTATATGTGTAATAAGAATTGTGATGCATTTTGTTCTCATGTATTTCAAAAATAAAAGCAATTTTAAAAAATGCTGTTCCTCCAGATACACTCAAGGGCCATCCCATCATCTCCTCACAGCCTGTGCTCAAATATCACCTTTCATTAACATTTAAATGGAAACTATTAAAAACTGGGACTCCTAAACCTGCAGTACTTCTCACTTCTCTTTTCCTGTATTAGTCTTCTCAATGGTACTTCGTGACTTTCTGAAGTCCTCTATGCTTTACTTATTATCATTTGTGTCTATCTCCCTCCACTAGAAAACAAGATCCATGAAAGCAAAGTTTTTTTGTCTGTTTTTCTCTAAGTGGTGCCTGGAACATAGTAAGTGCTCAATAAATATCTGCTGAATTTCTTAGAAAACTCTTAAAAAAATATAGAAAGAATAAAGACAAAAGCAGAAACCAGTAATTATTTTCTCATTTCATAATTACTAAAAAATAATTTTGACATGGAGATGAGAAAGTTGTTAAAGATGATCTGTTCTGAATGTCTGGTATATCACTGGCCTTCTCACTTAAAAACATACTATCTCCTTATTTATTTGTATCTTTTAACTTCTCTTTTAGCAGTGCCTTGTAGTCTTATACATGTGTTTCATTATATCTATTCCTATGCTATCTTTGTGCAATTATAAAAGGTATTGATTTTTTCGTTGTCCTCTAGCTTTACTACAGGGATGGCTTTTCCTTTAAAAGTCTTAGTTGGAATTCATTGACATCTGCCACCAATTTGGAACAATTCACACTCATTATTTTTTTGCCTTGTCTCTAATTTTTAAATTTTGTCTTTCTGGAATTCCAATTACCTATGTGTTACAACTTTCCCTTGTACACCATAATTTTTATCTCTTTGTCTCTGTGTATTGCATTCTGAATAACTTGTTTAGATTTATCTTTCAAGTTCACTAATTTTTTGTTTATTTTAATATTTACCTTATACTACTGAGGTCTGTGATTCCCCCCATCAGCACCCAATTCCTAAAAATTTGATTTGTTTCCTCTTCAAATTTTGGAGGGAATTTTTATTGTCTTGTTTCTTCATAATAGTTTACATTTTAAACATATTCCTATTCTTTTTAAAAAAGATACATAAGTTCTATATTTGATAATTCAAACTCTTTATGCAACTTTTTTATATCACTTCTCTTAATTCTTACTCATGCCATCATGCTTTTTCTGTATTTTGGGGAGTCTTGAGTTCCTTGGAAATTTATCTGTGGACACTACTTGAAGCTCGGGATTTTAAAGGCCCTTCTTCCTAGAAGATTTGTGTTTGCTTCCAACGGGCTTCTGGGAATAATACCCAAAAAGAAGAGCTTTAAACTTGATTTGAGCTGGGATTGGGGGGTTAAAAGTTTCAAATCCACGTTATGATGGGCTTGTGGTTAGGAAGTTCTCTTTTAGGCCTTTGCTATTTAGAGTTAATTATGGTATGTTCCGATTGCTGAATTCCTCAAAGGGTCAAGAATAAAATATTTATGTTTCTTACCCAACAACTTGGCAAATGTGAGAGGGAATTTGAGATAATCAGCCTATAAATCAGGATGCCCTTACAATCAGATAAACAGGACATATTAATGTCCTAAATCTTATGGAAACATGAAGGATGCTTAAAATGTATTATTTTATGCAGCACCACACCATTCATTTGTATTTATTCATTTTATGTGCAAAATGAATATGTTATAACGTTAGTATAATTAGGTTTTATGCATTAAATTCATGTTGGCTTAATTTTGAGGGTACATTTTTGGGGAGGCATCAGGGATTGAATTCAGGGTCACTCAACCACTGAGCCACATCCCCAGCCCTATTTTGTATTTTATTTAGAGACAGGGTCTCACTGAATTGCTTAGCACCTCGCTTTTGCTAAGGCTGGCTTTGAACTTTCTATCCTCCTGCCTCAGCCTCCTGAGCTGCTGAGATTAGGTGTGCACCACCACACCTGGCTTGAGGGTACCTTTTTATCCTCCTATATATCAATTTTAGATTTTTAAGCTTTTTGAAGGGCTAAAGTCACAAAGATAAATCAATAGCAGTTTAACAAATTTTTCAAGATTAATATGTTAAATATCACAATGAACTCTACAGAAAAATATTCTTAAGAAGAACATTTTTCTTGTGATAATCTGGACATAGGAAATGAACGGAAAGTAACAGCTGGATTTACACAGAATTAAACATGAGGTGGTGGCAGCTTGGAATAAATGACTAATGAGAAAAAAGAAGTCCCTTAAATTCCAAAAAGCATTTTCCTAAAAAAGTGAAAAAACAAGGAGGAAGATTATTCAATATAATTTAACAAAATATTTCCTTAAATTCATGCTTAAAATTAATGTTTCTAATTTACTCTTAAAATTATTTCACTAATGCTATCCAAAAGGAAAAAGACAAATGAGAAGAGCCACTTTATACCAAAGGAGAAGATGCCTTATTATGACCTTATGTTGACTTCCAGGATTATTTCAAGAAGTTAAAGAAGGCTTCTCTCCAGAAGATCATTAAAAAAAAAAAAAAAAAACAGACTTTTATAATATAGTAACCTCTATTTGGTTGCCTTCCAAGGCTTCAGGAAGATGAGTAAAGACATACTGAATAAACAAGCAAGGTCCTCTAATGTGGTCGTCAGCTAGAATTTACAATTATTCTCTTACTCCAGAGCACAAGTGAGTAGACTCACATAAACTGCTGGGATTTTCCAGGCACTAAGGGTATACAATCCCACCTGCTTAAGAAGCTGATGGTTAATGTTAACAGTGGATACCAAAGCCCACGGTGAGAATAAACCAGGAAAACAAAAGGGCACGGAGCTCAGCAGTAAAGTGGTAGGAAATAAAGTCAGAGAGGTTGCCAGGAGCCAGCCCTCATTAGGCCTCATAGATCATAGAAGATTTTAGCTTTTAAGTGTAAGGGAAGTCATTGAAGGGATAAGAACAATGAATGAGTGAAAACTGGATTATGCAATAGGACAGATATAACGCTAAATCAATGTGTAAAAACCTAATTAATAGTTCTAAATATTCTTTACATATATCTAACATATGCTTTTTTAATATTTATTTTTTAGTTTTTAGGTGAACACAATATCTTTATTTTATCTTTATGTGGTGTTGAGGATCAAACCCAGAGCCTCGTGCATGCCAGGTGAGTGCGATACCACTTGAGCCACATCCCTAGCCTATCTAACATGCTTTTAGAAACAGTTAACTTGTATATTAAGTTCATACAAAGAGGCACATCTTTCTTTGAAAGACCTCAAAAAGATTTTAAATTAACATTATTATCTTTAAAGCAGAATATAAAAAGCAGACTGAATCACAGGGAATATATTCAGGGTTGTAGTTAAGATGACTGTGTCTAAGATAGGATTAGCTACTCAAAAGCAAACACAGAAGACAATAAGACAAAACAAAGAACAAACAAGTACCCAAATAATGAGGGAGAAGGAAGTTGGAGTATGATGAGAAAGAAGACTGATTAGTAGGCTCAGTGGAAATCCCTGTCAAAATTCCAGCAGAGGGGCTGGGGTTGTAGCTCAGCGGTAGAGCACTCGCTTAGCACGTGCGAGGCCCTGGGTTCAATCCTCAGCACCACATAAAAATAACTAAACAAACTAAAGTTGTTGTGTACAACTAAAAAATAGACATTTAAAAAAAAAATTCCAGCAGACTTCATTACAATAGATAGGCATACCCTAAAATTTACATGGAAATAAAAAAAGGGGTTGGGGTTGGGGAATAAAACTAAGAATTTTGAAAATTTATACAGCTTGGGAGGTTGAGGCAGGAGGATTGCAAGTTCAAAGCCAGCCTTAGCAACAGTGAGGCACTAAGCAACTCAGTGAGACCCTGTCTCTAAATAAAATAGAAAGTAGGGCTGGGATGTGGCTCAGTGGTTGAGTGCCCCTGAGTTGAATCCCCAGCACAAAAAAAAAAAGAACTTACATGAAATTTCAAGACTTACTATTAAGTTATAGTAATGAAGACCATGTGGTGCTGGCATGAAAAGAGAGAGACACAGAGATTAAAAAAAAAAAAAATAGGACTGGGAGCCCAGAAATAAAACCATACATTTGCAGTCAATTGTTTTGACAAGGCTATTCAACAGAGCAAAGGACAGTCTTTTCAACAAATGGTGCCTAGACAACTAGATAGTCACATATCAAAAAGGAAACCTGGACACTTACCTCAAACAAAAAATTATCTTAAAACTAACCCAAGAGCTGAGTATGGTAGCACATTCCTGTAATCCCAGAAACTCAGGAGGCTGAGGCCAGATAATCTCAAGTTTGGGGTCAGCCTCAGCAACTTATCAAGGCACTAATAAGCAAGACGCTTAGTAAGGTGATGGGGAAGTTCGGGATGTAGCTCAATGGTTAAATGACTCTGGGTTCAATTCCCAGTATGTAAAATAAAAAACAAACAAAAAAACTAACACAAAAATTGATTCAAGATTGAAATGTAAGAGTTAAAAATATAAAACTTCTATGAGAAAACCTTTTTTATTTTGGGTTAGGCAAAGATTTCTTAACAAAAATACATTCCATAAGAGAAAATATTGATAATTTTACTCCCTCAAAACTAATTAATTTTTACTCCTCATAAGATCACTAAGGGGTGGGCTGGGGATGTGGCTCAAGTGGTAGTGCGCTCGCCTGGCATGTGTGGGGCCCAGGTTCGATCCTCAGCACCACATACAAAGATGTTGTGTCCGCTGAGAACTAAAAAATAAATAGTAAAAAAAATTCTTTCTCTCTCTCTCTCTCTCTCTCTCTCTCTCTTTAAAAAAAAAGTTGAAAAAAAAAAAGAAAGATCACTAAGGGGGCTGGGGTTGTGGCTCAGCAGTAGAGCGCTCGCCTAGCACGTGTGAGGCATGGGTTTGATCCTCAGCACCACATAAAAATAAATAAATAAAGGTATTGTGTCCAACTACAAATAAAAAATAAACATTAAAAAAAAAGATGTCTAAGAACCAGGTGTGATCCCCGCTATTCAGAAAGCCTTCTGAGGTTTCAGTTACCTGTGGTCTGAAAATATTAAATGAAAACTTCTAGAAATAAGTAAATTATACATTTTAAACAACTTTTATCACAATATTTTGTTATAATCTATTTTACTGTTAGTTGTTGTTAATCTCTTACTTGCCTCAATTATAAATTAAAATCTATCAGGTTTGTACATACAGGTTTGTACAGTACAGAGTTTGATACTATCCAGTTTCAGGCATCAATCAAGGGACACCTCCCCCACAGATGGGGGACTACTGTCTAATGTTGTCTGTGTTGGGCTGGAGATGGGAGCTGGATTCATTACAAAGGGTAGGAGCCTCTTTTGAATGATGGAAATATTCTAAAACTAGATGACAGTAAATAATACAAAACTGTATGAATTTAGTAAAAATAATTTAATTGTCACAGTGGGTAAATATAATGGAACATAAACTGGACCTCAATAAAACTGACGGGGAAAAAAGACAAATCAAAATTTGAAGTAATATTACTTCAAACCCATTACAACAGTTACTATAAAAATAAATACAACTACATAAAATGTGTTGGTGAGCATGTGGAGAAAATGAAGGCTTGAACACTGCTAGAAGAATTGTAAAATGGTGCAACATGTGTGAAAAAAGAATTCAGAGGTTTCTCAGAAAATTAAGAATAGAACTATCATATGATCCAGCAATCCCGGTTCTCAATACATAATCTAAAAGAATTAAAAGCAGGGTACTTGCCCACCCATTTTCATAGCAGCACTATCTACAAGATCCAAAACACAAAAGCAACACAAGCCAAGTACCCATTGACAGATGAGTGGATACGCAGAATATATAATAAACATTCAATGGGATATTATTTGGCCTTAAAAAGAAAGGGAATCCTGTCATGTGCTAAACATGTTTAAACCTTAAGAGGACATTCTGCTAAATGACAAAAAAAGACAAATACCATATGATTTCATTCATATGAGGTACCTGAAGTAGTCAAATTTATAGAAACAGAAATTAGAAAGGTAGTTACCTGGGCTGGGGGAGAGGAAAAATGGCATTGTTATTTAATAGGGATATAGTTTTAGAACTGGAAAAATAAAAAGTTCTAGAAATCTGATTCATAACAACGTGGATACACTTAGCACTCCTGAACTACTCACTTACAGTGGACAAAAACTTTATATTGTACTTTCTAATCCAATTTTTTAAAAAAGGAAAACCATGCGATGATGACTTTAGGCCATATGAGAGTAAGAGTTTAAAGTAGGTGGTAAACAGGGTGAGAAAGTCCCAAGGGCACGGTGAAACTCAGCAGAGCAGAGTCACAGACACTTGTAAACAATTACTCTCCTAGGATTGGGCTTTGAGAGGTCTGAGTCAATTTGATTGGGCTTCAAATTTAAGATAGCAAAATACAATAGAGTTAATAACAGATGAGCTAAAATCGTCAGAAACAGTTCAAAATTATAATCTTCCAAATAGGTTCAGTCTCAAGAAACCAAGACACCCAGAATGAATGTGACACTCTTCTTAAGTGACTGGAATATCAGATTCATCTGGTGATCTAATAAAAGGATCATCTTATCAGTGGCCTCAGAGGAGACTCTGTCCCCACACCATACATATAGCCCTGCTCACAACACCTTCAATAAGTACTTGTAGAAGATTGATCATTATTACAGGTTCTAGAACATCTGTCAATTTTTCTTTTAATTTTTTTTTTTGTGATACATGGACACAAT
This sequence comes from Urocitellus parryii, assembly GCF_045843805.1. Lineage (NCBI taxonomy): Eukaryota > Metazoa > Chordata > Mammalia > Rodentia > Sciuridae > Urocitellus > Urocitellus parryii. Next base: position 50,413,777 of record NC_135542.1, read on the forward strand.
ATCTTTGTTGTTTTTATGAGGTGCTGAGGATCGAACTTAGTGCCTCACGTGTTCGAGGCAAGTGCTCTGCCACTGAGCCAGAACCCCAACCCACATCTTATTTTATTTACTTATTTTACATGTGACAATTTGTTCGTGAATACAGTTGAACTCAGTTAATAACTTTGAAAAAATCTGACTTTTAAAAAAAGTTGCCAAGAAGCATTTGGTTTGATACATTACAATTGGCTAGAAGTGTCCTTGTCACAAAAGGCACTTCCAAACACCAAACTCAGTCATCATCTTAAAACAAGTGACACAAAAATGTGCTTTATTAACTCAACACAACATAAACAAGAAGTAAGCCCTATTCATAGGGTTACAAATGGTTCTACATGCTTCCTGCTCTAGTAAATTTCACTGATCTACTTAAAGTCATGAAAGACAAGTATAAAATAGGCAGATTTAGTATTATGCTATCCTAACCAGTTCACAAACACTGAAAGTATAAGTGTTTAAAACATAATCGTCTAAAGTTTAAAAAGAAAATCCATGAGGTTGGTGTAGGGGAAAAAAAAGATATTTTTTAGATCAAATCAAAGCAATGCACATACATAGAGTTCAAGTCAGTGTTAAGCAGAAGAGTAGTTAATAAGAGCAACATTAAAGTATGGTTTTAGTTATACCTTTATAATTGTAGTATAATTTAAATAACATTAGTTTTCAACTGTCTAGATTAATTAAGTTTTGATGCAAGGTATGGAAAAAAGTGGCTTAGCTGTGCAAATATGCTATATATTTATGAATGCAAAGGTAATGAGAAACAAATGAAGGAGCTCTCTCAATAACAGGCAGTCTGGTTCTAGTAAGAAACCTAAGAGATTATCAATTATCCTTCACCCTTGAGTGGAAAAAATCTGGACCATCCAACCAAATATAATACCATTTGGAAAAAAGAACATCAAGAAGCACAAAGTACAGTTTTTATCCACTCTTTCTTAAGAGCAGAGGTCAGCAAACTTGTCCTGTAAAGAGCCAGACAGTAAATATTTAGGCTTGGGCAGGCATGCGGTCTCAGCTGCAGCAAATCTGTTCTGCCAAGTTAGTACCAAAGTGCCACAAACAAGACATAAATGGGTAAATGTGCCTGTGGCCCAATCAAGCTTTGGATATGAACAGGGACATTTCAATTTAATACAGTTTTCACTTCCCAAAATATTAGCATTCTTTTATTTATCCTGAACCATTTAAAAATATAAAAGTCACTCCTAGATCATGGGCCATACAAAAACAGATGACAGGCTGGGTTTACCCTAAGGGCTACAGTTTGGCAACCCTGTCAAGAAATTAGATGAATCCCAGGTGTATGTGGCAGGACACGGTCATGCTCTTTCTCTCTGGAATTTAAGAATATAGACACTAAGCCAACACCAGCAAGTTTTGCTTTCTCTCAGTAATAAATAACCACAAACTGAAATGTAGTGGTGACTAACCTCTAATTAAAGAAATTAGGTTTAAGAACTACGTGGTTAAATAATTAGATCCTAAGCAACAACAAATTGCTTGAATTAGAACAGAAGAGAGTCTATCAGAGATGTCAAGAACCAGAAATTGTATAAAAATATTCTGGCCAAAAGAAGCAACTAATTTTTCTCTTAGAGACTTGGACTTAGTTACTAGTATGCTGGTAGGAGAATCTTCAAATCTTTGTTTTGAAGATAAGGCTTGAGATTTATTTGACAAGCCTCATTTACTCAATACTGTCAACTCCCCCCAAAGATCAACAGGAGGAATTGTGCCTGACATCTAGTGGAGGCTTCAGGAAACTGAAGGGACATGTGAGACTCTCTGAAGGGGAAAACAAAATGGAGAAACACAGAAAGGGGCAGGGCATAGTCACCTGTCCACAGCAACCAGGCTTGCTACCCTTACTTCACTTCACGCTGTATAAGAAGCTGACATGCACTGGGCAGCACTGAAGGCATTAGGGATTTGGTGGAGATATTTATAACATAAACGTTGCTGGATATGAAGAAGTGAGCAAAGGGCCTAGAGTACTGTGAGCCCCAAATAAATATCAACAACATTTCAATCTCAAACATGTGAGGGTCTGAATAAATGTCTAGCCTATGTCAACAATGAAACATTAATGTATATTTTATCTCATAGTTTCAATTTCTGTCCCCAATTTCTATTGGGGTTTTAATTTTATTTCTCGGTATGCAATAATGGTACCACATAAGGTTCCTTACATGTTTATAAACTTCTCTCTCTATGGCCACCATGACAGTTCAAAGCACCATGGTCCCGAACCTGGTCTTTGAAGATTCTCTAGCTGGCCTCTTCCCTTTCAAGGGTCTGGGCAGTGGTTTTCTTTTTTGTTTCTGTACTGGGGATTGAACCTGGAACATTTTACCACTGAGCGACATCCACAGCCTTTTTAAATTTTGAGATAGGTCTCACTAAGTTGCCCAGGTTAGCCTCAAATTTGGGATCCTTCTGCCTCAATCTCCCCAAATGCTAGGATTCTAGGCCTGCACACTGCACCTGGCCAGGCAGGGGTTTTCTAAAGTGGCAAGTCTGCCATACCCCTCCCCTCCCCACACCTAGCAGCTGTCCTTCTCCTTTACAGCCAGCCCTGGCTCCCCATGGCTCTGGTCCCTGCTCTCTCTGCCAGAGTGTCCCATCCACCACCTTCCGCAGGTTGCACTCTGGCTTCACTGTAAATGCTGTTCTTCACAAAAGACTTCCTTGGCCAGCCAAGAAGGTAAACACATCTTGTTAGAGAATTATTTTGTGTAAACAGGAAAAATATGTGATTTATATTATTTTTCAGAGCTTCAAAATGAGTAGGATAGTTCTTTGAGATACAATAGTACAATCTTGAAACTGGTCAGAGAGCATAGGAAGAAATTATAAAGAACTTTAAAGAAATCCCAAATGTTAAAGTTTTTAGAAGAAAACACAACTGAGGATTATTTAAACTCAATAATGCTATTCTTTCAAGTAAAACTACTATTTCAGACCTTTTCTGAAGACATTTATTGCTCCAGTTATCTGGTACAAAATAAAACTTAATGTTGAAGTGACAAATGCCACAGAAGGCAATTTCAAGTTGCACTGTCCAAGTTGTTACTGTAGAAATTTTTAAGTAAACCTTCCAATGATCTGAAGAGAATTTCTGTAAGTGGAAAATATCTAATTTTAGAGCATCTAAAAAGACTGCAGATTCCAGATAGATGTTAAAACTCGTGGAGATTAGTATGCATGTTTGTTTTTGTACTGGGGATTGAACCTGGAACATTTTACCACTGAGCTACATCCATAGGTGTATTGCTAGAAGAAATAAAATATCATATTTACATACCATATTTATATAATTTACATTATAGGAAAATCACTTTCCTATACCTGAAAAGGTTTAAGAAACAATTATTCAGAACACCCACTCTTTTCTAAGGGGAAGATAACACCCCATTTTTTCGGAGGAAGAGTGTTATCTCAGTGGTTCAGGATCCATAAGTACTGACAGGGTGTGGGGAGGGGGACCGGGGATTGAACTCAGGGGCACTTGACCACTGAGCCACATCCCTAGCCTTATTTTGTATTTTATCAGTGAAAGGGTCTCCCTGAGTTGCTTAGTGCCTCAATAAATTGCTGAAGCTGGCTTTGAACTCACGATCCTCCTGCCTCAGCCTCCCGAGTTGCTGGGATTAGAGGCATGTGCCACCGCAACTGGCCTCACTAAGGAACTTTTAGGGGTAGACTCTCAGGCCACCCCAGAATAATAATTAAATTGACCCAGAATGGAAGTAATGTGTACTTTGTAAAGCTCTCTGAGTTTTAAAATCAGCTGAGATGGGAAACCACTGACATGTAGGAAAACAAAAATCTATAAGACATACAAAATCAAAGTTGAATGGAATTTTAAAATTTATCTAGCAAATCCGATTAGGAGTAACTGTTCTGAAATTCATTAGAATCTAAAAGAGAACCTATCACTGCTTTTTCTTTCTTTTTTTTTTTTTTTTTTTTGGTGGTGGGGAGACCTGCTAACCATATTCTTGGTATGGGAACAATTCAGAATACCAAATACATGAACTGTAAAATTTAGTCTAGGTGAGACCAGGTAGAGTTGAAGACACTTACAGAACACACTCCTGAGCTGACCATCTCTGGCTCTCCTCCCCAGGAACCCAGAAGACTATAGACTGTTGAATCTGGTGGGGGCAGAAGAGCTGCTCAGTGAGCTCAAATTCTCTCAATTTGAATCTGATTGTAATGAGTGATGTTATCCATAAACATTGTTATTGGATTCTCAACTTTTTTTTTAACCATTTTTTTTTTAAAGAGAGAGAGAGAGAGTAAAGAGAGAATTTTAATATTTATTTTTTAGTTTTCGGAGGACACAACATCTTTGTTTGTATGTGGTGCTGAGGATCGAACTTGGGACACACGCATGCCAGGCGAGCGCACTACCACTTGAGCCACATCCCCAGCCCTGGATTCTCAACTTTTATGTTTATAAATCTTGGAACACTTTGTTATAGACCAGAACGATTATCAATATTGGCAAAGTGAAAATCAGGAGGCAAAAAGAGAAATAAAACACACTGATTTTCTCAGTTTATGCAGTAGAAGTTGAAGGGAGTTCTAAGAAATTGAGTTTTAAGAATATTATTTAAAATCAATAAGGAAGCCAACTTAAAAATGGTGATACAATTATGAAAAACTGGGATGAGTTAGGGTTAGGATTAGGATGGCATCTATTTATAAATGAGGTTGATTCCTTACACCCTTGATGAAGTTCAATAATATCTAAAACTGGTAGGTCAAGAAAAATGGTCTTATACATATAAGACAGAGCAATAGAGAGGTAACTACTGGTAGACCTAAAACCCAGGCAAAGAAAGGTCAAGTGTTGGAGGGTGTGTTGTGTTAAAATAAGCAGTTCTGTATTACTGAATTTTTAATCCACATGCATATATTATTTTAATAAATACCAAAGTTTTTAAGATATTTAAAATTATTTTAAAAATTATTTGATATCCCCAACAGCTCATTTGGTCAAACCATCTTCCATCAGGTAGGTAAAAGATAATGAGTGCTCACTATAGCAGAGAAACTTCCACACTCGTGATGAAGACTAAAGATCCCAAACCTGCCAACTTTATTGAGCAAAGTATACTTACTATCACCATTTAATTCAGAATGAAGAAATCATTTTAGAGACTGAATCCTGTCCTCTTCCTCCTTACCTCTGGTCTTTATTTCAAACTTTTTGTTCCCCAGTAGCTTTGCTTTATTTATCGTGCGCCTGTTTCGCGCGCGCGCGCGCGCGTGTGTGTGTGTGTGTGTGTGTGTGTGTGTGTAACAGCCTTATATACACATACAGCGCCTAATTTTCACTCAATTTGAAAAGCAAAAAGTAAGTTGGTTTTTATTTCCATGTCATGTAAACTGACTCAAGTCCCTGTGGGCACTACGCTGAGGAGAAGACATGACTTCTATCACTAATTTAAGGGCAGGACATATAAACAGCAAAAGGCAACTCAGCTCAACAGCACAAACACTCCTCTTCAAGGTATTCCTATTCTGAAAATGCTGTTTCTTAGGCTTCAGGAATCAGGAAGCTAGGCTTCCATGTAGATGTTTATGGTGATTTAAAGAAATTGGAGCTTAGCGTCTAGAAAGGGCAATGTTCATGTTAGGTGATTCTTGGTTTTGATCCAAAGGAATTTCACAAGACCTTCATTTCAGAAGGGTCCACATTCAGGTGCATACTTACACTATATGTGCAAGGTCAAGTGGTTTCTCTGGTTGCTCAGGAAAAACAGGATGTGGGGGTTCTCTGGAGGGCACACACCCCAAAGATTTACTAATTGCATGGCTCAGCTTCTTTGCAGGGGATTTCTGTGTCAAAGTAAAAAATAAAACAAAAATAAGGAATTAACTCTTCAAAATAATGATAAAGAACTTCAAAAGAACTTGGTGACAACAGCATAGAAAGTATCTTTTCAAGTACAAATCAAGTTTCATTGTAGTCAACATTATTGGGCCTTGCAGGAAGGAACCTGCAGTGGTCCCAAGGTCACTGGGGTTCCTTCATTTCTGTGGCCTCCCTCATTTCTATTCTAAGATCACACTATCAAGTTAACATTAACTTTCCTCTTGGCCATCACTGCATGCCCTTGGAATGAATTTGCTCTTTTGATGCTTCTGGATTATTTTTGGAGAAATGTTAAAAAGTTAATTCCTCATCAAAGTCAGAACTTTTTGATGGCTGCAATACTCAAAGGTTAAAATAATGCTAAGACCACGTGGCTTTATGGATGTTAGCAAATGAGCTAACTGAGACACATCCCAAAATGTCAGAATACTTGCAAATAAATGAGAGACAGAAAATTTGGTATTAAGGGTTTGGCTATACAGGCAGATACAAACTCACATACACAGGTCAGCATCAAACCTATGATATACTAAAGGAACAAAAATAAGTTGGTATACCAACCATTTCTCTGAAAGACAGAAACAAGAAATCCCAAGGTTATTAAATCTAAGACTTAACAGTAAATAGTCGTAGAAGCAACAAAATTAAGTTACACAAAACATTTCTAAAGCCTCTGTTTGCCTTTTTTGGCTTCTTTATACTTTACTTTTGGTGCTGGGGGTCAAATCCAGGACCTCCTGCTACTGAGTTACAATCCCAGGCCTTTTAAAACTCATAAAGGAGGCTATTCACATAAGATTTTGTTGTCTACTCAAACCCCTTTAAATAACACCATTATCTGAGATTTTGGCAGGTTATTACCTGCAAAAAAGAAAAAAAAAGTTTAAAGATTTCTTTCTACTGTCTCTGCAATTTATTACAGAATGTGCCACTTAAATTCCTCATCAATACCACATCTCCACTTGACTTTTATATGCTGCTTCCTATAGTAAAATAATACAAAATAAGGGCCAGGGTTGTAGCTCAGTGGTAGAGCACTTGCTTAGCGTGTGTGAAGCACTGGATTCAATTCTCAGCACCAAATATAAGTTTTTTTTAAAAAAGGCCCAATAATGTTGACTACAATGAAACTAAAAAATAATGTCAAAACATAAAATAAATAAAAATCTCTTTGTTCTTAATATAAGGTAAAGTTAATTAATACTTGTTTACAATAGACTGAATAATACCAATGTCTTCAGAAACTTCGAATGTTGGCTGCAAATCACCTACCACTATCTCCTTCGATGAATTAAGTTCTAGGAAAAATCTAGATGTAATCTAGCTTCCTGCATATCCTGAAAAGTGAAACAAAGCAGAATCTTTCCCCAACTGCTTCCCACTTCCCTTTGCCCAACAACCAGCCATCTTCTGCACTGCCCCAGAGAACATAACATGACCCTCTTCTGCTTAAGAGCTCTCACAGGGTGATAAGCCGTAGAGGATAAGATCTAAGAAAAGACGATCACACTCCACATGGACACCCTCAAGACACCCTCATATCAGGTCCTCAACCCTCACCTCCAATGACGAGCTGCTTGCTCATAGTTAACCCAATACGCTTGTCCTTTTAGGTTTCTGTACCTTGGCATGTGCCTTTCCCAGGTGTCCCTTTACCAGTCTGTCTTACTGTAAACTTTCTGCTCATCTTTTAAACCTGCTTCCAAGTGCCCCTTCCTCAGTGAAGAGTCCCTTGCTCTCCATGGTCAGTATCGCCTTCCCAAGCTACCTATCAACTTACACATGCTCCTCTAAAGCACATACCATGCTGTGTCAGGTTTTATTTTACTTGCCTATTCTTATTAGGCTGGTGCTTCTGAGGGAAGGACCCACATCTTATCCATCTTTGCATTACTAGAGCGGTTTCTACAACAGAATATGATATCCAAACAGGATTTTCTAGATTGATTTTTCCTAGCAATACCACATCAGAGTTTTGTTGGTTTTTTTTTTTTTTTGAAAATTACAAGTAAGAGACAACCAAAGGGAATCAAATGAATGCTTTAATTCACCTTTATAACTAAATATTACATGTATAAACCACACAATTTCATGATTTGTTGCTGTATCTGAGAACCATTTGGGCCATGAATTCATGCAGTCTATGTGTGACTTACATTGCCTTCATCTAAGAAATAACAGCCATGCAATCACAGGCTTCATGAGTGTATTTTATAAGAAAGATTAAAATAACTAGGTGACTATTAAAAATTATTTGCCTTTGTGGGGCTGGGGATGTGGCCCAGCGGTTTAGCACTCGACTAGCTCATGCAAGCCCTGGGTTCGATCCTCAGCACCACATAAAAATGAATAAAACAAGGTATTGTGTCCAACTAAAAAATAAATTTTTTTTTTTAAAAAGTATTTGCCTTTGTAGTCCCTGATATTCTTAGCAGTATGCTTGTGATGATCTTGGAAATACTGCTTTAAGTCAAAGTTTAAGATGAGATCCAATTTCAAGCCTAAAAAGCATAGATATAAAGCTAAAAATCAATATATTGGGTTCAACTGATACATATGAGAAGGATAACTAAAAAAATTGGAATGCATCAGACATAGTGGCACATGCTTGTAATCCCAATTACTCAGAAGGCTGAGGCAGGAAGATCACAATTTGGGCAACTTAGCAAAACGCTGTTTCAAAATAAAATTTTAAAGAAAGGTCTGATAAAGGATACCTGGGTTCAATCCCCAGTACCAAAAACAAACAAACAACAACAAAAAAAAACCCAACATTGGAATAACTATATGTAAGAATTAGGCTGTTATCTAAGATATAGATCCAGATTAAAAAATTTAAAGCCGTGCATTTCATTAGGTTTGTCTAAACATATAAACAGGGATTTATCTAAAAAGATCTCAAAGAGTGATTATAATATGTACCTGAAGTGAATTTTGATGAGTTAGTTTAGGAAGATAATATTATCAGTCTCTAAGCAAGAGTTTAAAAAATGTTGTAAGTGTCAAGACAGGTACATTCCCTGATTTGTCTATTCAGCTCCTAGGACAGGTTTGGTAATTAAAGAACTAAATATTTAAGGGAGTGAGAAAGGGAGTGGTAGAGGAAGAAAACCAATCCAGGTCCAGGACATGTGTCTCCAACACTTCCTTTACACTACCACACCAGAGATGTTCTCTTAGGTCTCTACAGTCTCCCTGAATTTGCACTCTTAAAACTGCTAGAATAGAGAGGCCTTAACTTAGAAAATTAAATCAATCTTTTTGCATTTTAACACCTTAATTCATTTTACCTAATTTAAAAACATCTCCTATTATCTCTAAAATTACTACAGGTTACATTTCTCTTAAATGTATCAAAAAAGGTATAAAATGTGCCATGCACGGGCTGGGGATATAGCTCAGTTGGTACAGTGCTTGCCTCACATGTACAAGGCCCTGGGTTCAATCTCCATCACCACCACCAAAAAAAAAAAAAAAAAAAAAAAAGTGCCCATTGAGTTTTAAAAGTCATAAACCACATCAAAGTCATAATATTCACCTTGCACTATTCTGCCTGAGAAACAGAACCATGACGGTCACTTTGAAGCTTCCTTGTGCACCCTTATGCCAATATACCTGACTCCCACACCTTCTCCTCTCCTGGCAATCACTGCTGGGATTTTGTGTTAATTATTTCCTGAATTTTACTAGTTCTGCAATTATGTATAAATAATATATCTTTAGACTGTTTAAAACCTACACATATACATATATTCTTCTATAACTTGCTTTTTTCAATAAAAATTGTTACAATTCACCTACGTGGATAACTATAACTTTAATCCACTTGCTTTACTGCTTGATGTATTTCATTGCTTAATGACTCATAATTTATGTATGTATTCCACGGCTGGTGAACATTTGGGTTGTTCCCACTTTTTTCCCTATCATTCATAACACGCCTATAAACGTCCTAGTCTGTGTCTCTTGGTGTCCACGTGTCAGAATTTCTTAGAGTGAAATTACTGGATCAAACGGTTACTCACTTTCAATTTAACAAAGTATTGCCAACTTGTTTTTACAAATTGGTCACACTTTCCCCTCCCATCTGAGGTGTGAGAGAGTTCTTGAAACTCCACATTCTGGCCAACCCTTATTATTTGTGTTTCTTCTGTGAAAGGCCTGTTCCTGTCTTTGCCATAGTATTGCACAGATTGTCTTTCTCTGGTAGATTTGTAAAAACTCTTTATGTTTTTATTATTTTAACCCTAAGAAAGTTATGTTGTACAAACAATTCTTGCTTTAGGACTATTTCTCAAACAATTATGTTTTTGGTGAATAGCCTTCTTTAAATTTGGGCAGTCCCAAACCAGTAACTTTTCTTTAATTTTTTTTTTTTTTTGCTTTTTTTGTACCTTAACGGTTTCCTTCTTGAGATTATAAAGAGTCTCTCCCACATTGTTTTCTAAAGTTTTGTAGTTTTTACTTTCATATGTAAGTTTGATTCTACTTAGAACTGATTTTTTAACATATAAGGAGAGATCCATTTTTATCCTATGTGCATAAGGCACTGCCTTAATGCCATTAAATAAAATTCTGTTCTTTCCTGCTAGATATTCTATTTCAGCCCTGTACTAGTTCCACAGTGATTTAATTACTATAGCTTCTTCTTATCTTTTCAGAGGCCAATGCTCCACATTTTTCTTCAAGAGTATCATTATTCTTGAATCTTTGCACTAAATTTTAGAAGTCAGTCTGTCATTTACCATTTTAAAAAAAAAAAACCCTTGTGGGATTTTGATGGGAACTGATCAAATCTATAAACTTTGCAGAGAATTGACATCTTTGTGAACTAAACTTTGTCTGAGCCTTCTTTAAACATGAAGTTTTACATTCCTCTATGCATTCATTATTTATTCCTATTTTATAAATAGTTTTTATCCAGCAAACCTGCTCTTTTATTTGTTTGCTTATGGTGAGATATATATAGCACAAAATTTACCATCTCAATCATTTTTAAATGAGCAGTTTATCTGTTAAGCATGTTCATTGTACAATCCATTTCCAAACCTCTCCAACCTACAGAACTGAAAGTATACACTCATTAAACAACACCTGCCCTTTGCCCCATCTCCCCAGTCCCTGACCACCACTGATGGACACCTAGTTGCTTCCACCTCTAGGTTACTGTGAATAGTGCTGCCAGGAACATGAGTGTACAAATTCCTCTTTGACACCCTGCTTCCAATTCTTTGGGATACATACACAGATGCAGAATTGCTAGATCATATGGTAATTCTATTTTTAAGTTTTTAAGGAAATGCTAGACTGTTTTCCATAAAGGTTGTATCATATTACAATCCAGTAACAGTTCCCCAAAATTCCAACTTCTCCACATCCCTGCCAATGTTCATTACTATTATTATTATTATTATTATTATTATTGTATGTGTGTTTTAATAGTAGCCATCATAATGAGTATAGGTGATAGCTAACTGTGGTGATTTCCATTTTCCTACTGATCACTGATTTTGAGCATCTTTTCATCTACCTGTTGGCATCTACATATATCATCTTCGGAGAAATGTCTGTTCAATTGTTTTGCTCCTTTTTCAGCTGGACTATCTGTGAGATTTTTGTTGAGCTGTAGTTCTTGACATATTCTGAATATTAAACCTTGTCAGATATATGATTTCCACACATTTTCTTCCACTCCACGGGTTGCCTTTTCACTTGCTGTGTATTTAATGCACGAAAGCTTTCAATTTTGATGCAGTTTATCTATTTTAACTTTTGTTTTATCTGATCCCTTTTCATTTTAATGGTTAATCCAGACATTCTGCACTGACAGTCATCATCAAATAATAATTTTCTTTTCTTTCCTTTCAATTCAAACCCCTTTATTTCTTTTCCTTGTTCTCTATGTGGTTTAGGATTACCAACAGATTGTTGAATAAAAGTGGTGATAGTAAGCCTCGTGTTATTTTCAATCTTTAAACAAAGAGTTTTGACATCTCACCCATAAATATAATGGATACTATTAGTTTTTATAAATATACTCTATTAGGTTAAGGAAGTTTCTTCTACTTCTAAATTAAGATTTTGTTGGTGGGTGTGTGTGTGTGTGTGTGTGTGTGTGTGTGTGTTCAAATTACCAATGGATCCCAATGGATGTTGTCTTTTTATGAAAAGTCATTCGGTCTTGTTTCTTTCCTTTGTGTTACCAAGTCAGTTTCTTTAATGATTCTGCTTCTATTTGGGTTTTCTATTCCATCTTGTATAAGTCTTGGTAAGCAATGTTCTTTTAGGAATATTTCACAGCTAATTTTTTTTTTTTTTGCATACAACTAAACTTTCAATAACCAATGTATGGTTATTTTTTATTGTTGGATTTCTCAGAGAATACAGTCTATTGCAACTAATTCTTTTTTGAGACTTCCTTTATGTAGCGAATTTTTATATATGAAAAGAATGTGCAATCAATAATTATTATTGAGTACAAATTTTTTAATTCTTCATTTTTGCATAATGGTTCAAACAGTTGTTGTAAAAGATGTGTTAAAATTACATATTTCAATAATGTATTTCTCAATTTCTTATGGTGCTCCAACTAATTTTTAATTTATAAATTTTTATATTTACATTACTAGGTATATACAATAATAGGTGTATATTAGTATAGAGGTGTTCGTTTCCTCTTTTAGCTTTGGTAAATTTTTATCTCTGGAAGAACTTTTAAAAATTGTGATAAAAATATATGTATCACATAAGATCTGCCATTCTAACTTCCCTAGTAAAGTTTTTTATTTTATTTTAACCGGAAATCCTTTAGAAATCCTTTTGCAATTAATATAGTGTCGGCAAATTTTTTTTATTAGATTTTGCCTGATATATTTTTTTTAATCCTTAACTTTCATTTGTCCTTACCTTTCATAGGTCCTTACCTTTTAGTTCTCTTGTAAACAGCCTAGAGCCAGTTGTTTTTTTTTAACAGTCACTAGTCAAGTAGAGAATTCTGTTGATTTGTTCATTATTAACATTTTTATCCATCTCTGTAACTTATTGTGTCATTATTTGTCCTTTTTAGGTTTTATTTTTCTCATTTTGTCTTCCACTTTTGGTAATTTTCTGAGTTGATTCTTCTAGCAACTGTCCCTTTTTTCTTTAAATGAAAGTAATATTTATTGAGAACCTACTAGTGTCAGGGACTCAACAGGTACATTTGCACATACACAGGCTCATTTAACCCTCAAAGTAGTCTTATGAATTAGATGTTAACAGTGTCGGTCTTATAGATGCAGAAATTAAAGTTTAGTGCAATAACTAAAGCTCATATAAGAGGCCTATCTTAATTCTTTTCAGGGTCATTTTCCCCTTGACATGTAAAATTACTTAGGAAAGTTCACATAGAGATTTCAAGAGACAGCCCAAAGCTGAGGAGGAGCTACAGGCATAGACACCCAGGGCTCAGGGTGGGAACACATGAAGGTGATGGTGGGGGGACACAGAGCTTCCTCTGGATAGACAGGCACCGACTGGGGGAGCGGGAGGTGACTTGGGCTGCAACCGTGGCATGGTGTGTTCCTGTGCCAGGGCTGGGACTTGTTTTCCTCACATAACCACGGACCAGGCACTAAGACAGACTGAAATAATTTTTTTCTTGAGCTCAGATCACTGTATTTTCCATCAGCCTCAAGCTAATTCCTTGCACAGCACACTCCTCAGCAGGGTACATGCTGACAGGCCCTGACACCCGGGAGCACAACAACCGAATAGAAAAACTCAGGACTGCTGCCTTCGAGGCCATTCCTGTCATCTTCACTGCCATTACTCTCTCTAAGTGCATCACCCTACACTCCAAGCCACAACATCTGAAGGGATTCATGTAAAAAATTACCCCTCAGTGGAGGGCTTTCAATTCCAAAGCTTACTGAATCCTCACAAAAGGAAGGAACCTTCTCTATTTTAACATGAACACTTAACTACAATCTTAATCAGCATTTCTATCCTCAACCAGGAACTTCAAATCCTTTACATCTAATCATACCTCCACCAATTCCAAGTCACAGTCACTGAGTGCTTTAGCTGTACCTTGTCTTAAGTCCATCAAAATCACTCATTATTAGGCAATGACCATTATTATTATTTCCATTTGGTGCTTATTATACTTACCCACATTTATCAATTCCACTATATACCGTCTCTTCTTGCATCCCAATTCTTCCTTCTTGCTTCAGTTTATTTTTTCCTCTAAGTATCTTTAATTTGTTTCTCCAGCAATGTTTTTTTTGGTGACAAACTTGTTGAGATTTCTTCTGAAAATATCTTTGTTTTTTCCTCTTGAATAGATTAGATATAGGATTCTAGCCTGATCTTCTCATTCTATTCTTTGGATCCTTTAAATGCCTTTCATATCTTCTATCTCCTTATATATGTTCACAGTATTCTGCATCCTGACTAATTTCTGCAGATCTATTTCCCATTCCATAATTTTTATTATCTCTAATTGGCTATTTAACCCCTTTAGTGAGTTTAATCTTTTTTTTTTTATTTCCAGAAGCTCAAATTGGCCTTTTTCCATATCAGCTTTAATTCCTAACTATACTTAACTTTACTTTAACGTTTTTTAAATGGACCATTTTTTCAGAGTTCTTTTCTGTATGTTTGCTGACTTTCCCTCCGAATGTTTAGTGACTGGGTTTGCAAGATTTTATAATGAGCTCACCTTCAAGAGGGATTGTTTTCTGCATAGGAGCCCCATTTGACCAGAGCATAGAAATTGGATTGCTGTAGAGGGATTTTTGTCTGCTTCTAGTAGGTAGGTACCATAGAGCACTGGTATCCAATAGAACTTTACTGAACTGGTTCTGCATTGGCCAGTATGGCAGCCACTAGACACATAATTATTGAGCACTGGCAGTGTTGCTTCTGTGACTCAGGAACTTCATTTTAAATTTTATTTAATTTTAAAATACCCACATGTGGCTAATGGCTACCATATTGGACAACACGGCTGAGGCTTCTCTTCCCTTGAATGTTTTTTGGTTTGGGAATTTCCATGCAATTTCTCTGGTAGAAATCTGGATTAAATAATTCTGGTTAGTAAACATCATGGCTTCAGTTTTTCAAAGTTGACTTTGTTTTTTTCTCTCACAGCCTGGCAGTTACATATTTCTTTGTACCTTCTCTAAGCCAGCGGATTTTTCCTTCTAGTTCCTCTTTCTTAAGGAGACAGCTCTTTTAAAGTCCTAGCCTTTATAATATTATTAGTTCTACTTATGTTGAGTAAACCAAAGACAGATTTCCTGTGTCATTAGACAATAACCCTCAATCTTGGGAACCTAAATCTAGCATCTAGTCTGACCGACCCCTAGAACACCAGTCTGGGGTTTAATTCTGATTGCCAGGGATTTCTCTGACTTGTATTCAAGCTCAACTCTGCAATTCAATCTTGTTGTATTTAATCTGGCACGCATGTCTCTGTTACTGGGGAAAGAAGGTATAAATGCCTCAGTTTAACAAGTTGCTGGAGTTAGCAGTTAGGTTGCTGCAATGAATAGAACTTCTATTCAATTATCTTAAAAGCAACTTGAACTATTCTTGCATATCCAGAGTAAGTGCTAATTGATCATGCTTAAGTTAATTCTCCATTTTTAAATGTAGAATTGTTGCATCTATATACTTAAGTGAGAATAGCTTACAGTTTTATTTTTTGGTGCTGTACTTGCCTGTTGGAGATGAAAGTTATACTAGCTTAGTAAAATTGGTTGGGGCGTTCTTGTGCTCTGGAGAGGTATACATAAAATGAAAATTATCTGTTCCCCTTGAAGGTCTGAGGGAATTCCACCTGTTAGTCTGAGCTTCCTTTGGAGTGCAGACCTGTGATTCTCATTCCAATATTTTTAACCTACTTGTGTATCATTAAGATTCTTTTTATTCTTCTTGAACCAAATTTGGTAATATCAATTTTCCTGGAAAATAGTCCATTTCACTTAAATCTTCCAGTTCATTAGCATAAAGTCATTGACAGGACTCTCTAATAATCACAAAAAAAGCAAGATTGCTCTGTATCCAAATTCCTATTTTCATTTATGACATTTTTAAAAATATTTTTTAGTTGTCCATGTACATTTATTATTATTTTTTAAACTTATATGTGGTGCTGAGAATTGAACCCAGTGCCTCACACATGCTAGTCAAGCACTCTACCACTGAGCCACAACCCTAGCCCCATTTATGACATTATTTTTGTACTTTTAAAAAACTATTCGTTAATAGATCTATTTCACCATTTTTTCAAACAACTTTTTTTTATTGAATTAATTTCTAATTTCTATTTCAATGAAGGGTAATTTTATTATTCCCTTCTCCTTCAGATTTATCAGTACTTCTTTTCAGTTTAGAGAGTTAAAATCTAGTTTCATTTCTTTTTAATCTTTTTTCTCTAGATTACATATAGTTACCATTTTTCTTTTGAATATCATGTGAAATGTAAGCATAGATTTAGACATGTTATATACTTTTCCAGTTAATTTTGTTAAATCTTATTATGAATTTTCCTTATTCCATAAAGTTAGAAGTTGTTGTGGTTTCTTAATTCTAAATGTGTGTTAAGGTTATTTTTTTCTTTCTGTTGATGACATCTAATTTTACTGCACTGTGGTCAGGGCAGCTTCCTTCAGAGTAAAGGCCGGAAGGAGGTGAGGCAGTGAGGCATGTACACATCTGGGGAATGAGCTTTCCAGGCAGAATGAAGAGCAAGTGCAGCTCTAAAAATGCAAGCCTACCTGATGTGCTGAAGGGCCAGCAAGAAGTGCAGCATGCTTGATGTGGAGTGAGGGGGAGAAGGCAGGAGATGAGGTGACAGGTAAGGGAACGGGGAAGGCGGAGAAGAAGGGCCCTTTAGGCCACCATGAGGATTGTGGTTTTTACCCTGAAGATGGGCAGCCCTTGCAGTGTACTGAGCAGTCTAGGGTCTGATGTGCTTAAGAGAATCATCTGGTTGCACTATCTATTTACTTACTTACTTATGATGGTACTATGAATTGAACCCAGGGGCTCTCTACCACTAAGCTACATCCCCACCCCTTTTATTTTTTATTTTGACACAGTGTCACTAAGTTGTTCAGGCTGAGCTGCAATGTGATGCTCTCCTGCCTTGGCCTCCCAAGTTACCAGGAATACAGGTGTACGTCACAGGGCCCAGCTGGCTGCATTATTTAGAAAAGACTGAAGAAATGAGGGAATAATTAGGACCATCATTTAGGAAGCCTCTAATAATTACACACACACATATACATACATATATACACAAATATGCAATACTGTTGAGAACAAACAGACTTGCACTGATTCCTGGTAAATTCTTTTTTTTATCATTTGGAACTGTCCCCCTTGTCCTTCCAATGCTGACTGCCTTGAATTGTCACCTCATATTAATATTTTAGAACATTTATAATATTTGTAATAAAATTTATCAATTGTTTTTGTCCATCTCTAAAGCAGCATATATATGGGGTTTTGTCATTTTTTTAAATGTTTTTCTTCTAATAGTTTTAAGTTTTCTATTTTATTTCTTCCTATTGGACTATTGTTAGCCTTAAATTTTGAATGCATACTTAAAATCATATTTTTACAAGATATGTTTTATATTCCTTTCCTGATAGTTTGAGTATGTTTTCATTCTCTCTTTTAAAATTTTTAATTTGTTACATATGACAGCAGAATGCATTACAATTCATATTACACATATAGAGCACAACTTTTCATGTCTCCGGTTGTACACAAAGTAGAGTCACACCTTTGTGTCTTCATACATGTACTTAGAGTAATGATGTCCATCTCATTCCACCATCTTCATTCCCTTTTTTTAAAAAATATATTTTTGTTTATTTATTTTTTCATATGACTACTTTCCTTTCCCCACCCTGAGCCATTATCTTTACGTTAAGAACGGAAACTGAAGGGCTGGAGTTGTAGCTTAGCCTTAGAGCGCTTGCCTCATCTGTGTGAAGGGCTGGGTTCAATTCCTAGCACCACATATAAATAAGCAAATAAAATAAAGGTCCATCAACAACTAGAAAATATTAAAAATAAAAAAAGAATGGAAACTGAAATATATTTCTATATCCACAGTGCCAAGCTCAAATCTGACATATCCTGGAACTTAACCAGGTTTGCTGGAAAACTTCATCCCCTTTGTGTTCCACCTAGCCACAAATTCCACGTTGCTAGCTATGTTGATTTAAATTACAACTTATTTAAAATCAGTTTACATTTTACAAACAATATTTACTTAGATGAAATGATGTTGCTTTCCTGATCTCTCTGCCTCTCCCTTTTTCTTTGTATCCCCTTACTGCCTTCTGGGCTGATTTTTTCCTTATTGCAGTACATCCTTAAATAGTTTTCAGTAAAGAACTTTCAAGGTCACTGAGATCTGAAAAGGCTACTATGGCATACTTGCTGTTAAAAGACAGAGTGGAATATAACTTGATTTTCTCTCAGCACCTAGAAGATATTGCATATTGTTTGTTTTTAAAATCAGTAACTGTCAATTGAATTTTCATTCTTTTGAAGACCACCAGCCTTTCTCTCTAGTGTTTCATAGGAATTCCTCTTTATTACTATCACTATGATGCTTACTCCGTCTGAGGGCTCAGAGTTTTTCAGTTCCGGAAAAACTTAGAATGTTATTTTTTTCTTTTTTTTTTTTTTAATATTTACTTCTTTAGTTTTTATGTGGACACAGTATCTTTATTTCACATTTATGTGGTGCTGAGAACCGAACCCAGTGCCTCACACACTCTAGGCAAGCGTGCTACCAATTGAGCCACATCCCCAGCCCCAGAATGTTATATTTTCAAACACTGTCTCTTGTCAATTTTCTTCACTTATAACTCCTATTAAACACTGGAACTTCTGTGCATCCTAAATGCCTAACTTTTCTCTCATACTCTATTTCTTGGCTCTTGATGCCGAGTTTTGGAAGAACTTCTCGTCTTGATCTTTTTTTGTTGCTTGTTAAAATATTTTTGGGGGTTGTAGATGGACACAATACCTTCATCTTATTTATTTATTTTAATATGGTGCTGAGGATCGAACCCAGTGTCTCACACGTTCCAGGCAAGTGCTCTACCACTGAACCACAGCTCCAGCCCCTCTCACCTTGATTAGTTCACTCTGACTTGTTCCTCAACTGCATCTAGTTTGCTCTGCAGCAAATCAAATGAGTTTATCTCAACAACTGTATTTTTTATTTTCACAACTACCTATTTTTGTACCTTCTAGTTCTAGTATTAATCATGAAAGTGTTTCTCTCCTCCTTGAAGGCCATTAAACTTTCCCTCAAAGTTTCCTTTTGATTGCTCTACAGTTTGTGTTTTGTAAATTCATACTACACATGGTGGTGCTAGGCTGCTTCCCCCAGATTTTCATGGTCCTGGCCAAGCAGACATCCCATAGGACTGTTCTCTTGCAGCCCAGGTCAACAGGGGCCCCTGATGAATTTGTTCTAAAAGAGCTGGCAGCGTAGCTCCAGGGTCCCAGAGGTAGTACAGGCAGCTACTTCTGCAGTGTCTCCTTCACTGGAAGATATCTGATACATTTAGGTCTGGAACATTCTTTTTCTTCTTTTCAATCTTGAAAGGAGATTTATTAATCTACGTTGGTGTTTTCTCTCTTATTAGATGGAACTCCTCAGTCTTTTTTTCATGCCTTAATATCATTTCTATTTTACTTTATCCTTATGTGATGTGCTTAGGAACAATGCTCTTCAGCTATAAACACTGTTAATCCAGCCCCAAAGTTAAACTTCTTATTGTGACTATCAAATTTTTCATTTCCAGGATTGATAATTAATTATTATCAGTAGGGAAAAAATTGTTCTTATCTTTCCAAGGACTGAACTAGATTTACTGTAAAATCCAGTTCTGCATATTCTAGCAATTCTATTTCTGAGACAAATTCTTTTGCTACCATCTCTGCATCACTGTGTTTCTCTATTCAGGGTAATTTTTAATTGGGGGGGGGTACCGGGGATTGGACTCAGGGGCACTCAATCACCAGCCACATCCCAGCCCTATTTTGTATTTTATTTAGAGACAGAGTCTTACTGAGTTCCTCAGCACCTCACTTTGAACTCATGATCCTCCTGAGCTGCTGGGTTACAGGCGTGCACCACCGCTCCCAGCTTCAGGGTGATTTTTAACTAAGAGCTTATCTCTGCAGTCAGGACTTCCTGTTCAGGCCTTCCACCCTCTCAGTTTGCAATGCCTCCTTGGAGGGGAGGTGTGGGAGCTGTTCTTAGTGAGGTGAAGGGAAGACAGAAAGTGCCACCTCATGGAAGAGCTCTGTAGTCTCAGCAAGGGAACTCTGCCCTGTCTCTTCAGCACAAGCTCCTCCACTCATCATACCTGCCTAATACCCTCTACCCCTGAATGGCCATCAGACCCATCTTCAGCAGCATTGCTTTCCTGCCTTGCTTTGGACCTAGGTCTTCTTCTGCACACAAATATCATATGCTTTTCAGAGATTCTTCACAGTCTGCAGCTTAGTAAGGGCTTCCCTTCCTTTTTCACCCCCTTGAGTATATTTTCAGATAATTTTTAAATTTCTTTTTTTTCTTTTTTTTTTTTTGCGTGTGATGGTGGAGATTGAACTCAGGACCTTGTGCATATAAAGCAAGCACACTACCAACTGAGCTATATCCCCAGTGCCACATTATTTTTAAAACTCTAATCTATTATTTCTAAGTATCTATGACATGATGAAAAGGCTAGACAGCGTGTCCTCATCCAACCACCTGGAAATGGAATTATTATCTTTTTTTAAATTAGAGCTAACAAAAATTTATTTTGAAAAATTTGTAATATCTCTTGGGATATATTATTTTAAAAACACTTCAGAATAACTGCTTTAAAAAGTGAAAAATTAGAGAATTGATAAACTCTTGGTTAACTTAACTGGTAAAGCTATTCTTGATTGATTGATATATGAGTAAAAATAATTCATGTAATTTGTTAATCTTCCAAAATTAAAAAGTATTAGCTCTCTGACATAAAAGTATAACTAGGAACAATAAAATGTAATTGGTTCACACATGGCTTCTGAAACACGCCTATAAATTACAAAACCCCTTAATGCACACAAAAAAGAAGCCACTACTATTCCACCTGGTTCAACCACAGCCAAAGCAGGCGCTATCATAAAGAGAGGACTGATATCTTGTACTGAATAGCAAATAGCTTCAGTTTCCCTTTCAGGAAAAATAAGAAGAAAAGATTTGTTGGAATTCAGCCTCAACAGACTGACATTCCTATGCCATGAAAGCCAAAATAACATTTATGATTCTACACACACCAACCCTGGGGACAAGGGACACCCCTGAAGTAGGAACAATTGGTACATTACATGCTGGTAATTTAGACTGAAAGAGTTGTGAACACATACAGGTTTAAAAAAAAAAAAAAGTTTGAGGCCAAACTTTGCTCCTAATTGAGTTGTCACATCAATCTGGCTTACTTTAGAAGCATTCATTCAAGAAGGTGGGGTGGCAATCTTCACAGCATGTACAATAGGGAAATAAAACAGTTCATTTTCTCATTTTCTTCAAGCAATTTGTTTAGAGACTTATTGCTTTATATGAGAATTAAAAGTAACATATTACTTACAAGTGAGAAGTGAACAAATAATAAATTTCCTACAAGGAGGGAGTGTAAAGTAATAAAGTAACCTTGAAGAGCATTTTAGCAACATCTAGGAAAATTAAAAATACACATTCCTGTTGTCCCAGGGATCCCATTCCTAAAACCATGCCCTAGGAAAACTCCCCATTCTGCACAAAAAGACCTGTCTCCAAAAATCTACCAAAGCTATATTTGGAAAAACAGAAAACTAAACCCAAGCTGAATGTATATCACCAGGAGAATAAATAACCTTTAGGACATTCATAGAAATAAATTCCATATGGCATTTAAAATAACTATATCAACATGGGAGATCATTCTAAAACAAAGTAGGTAAAAGCAGAGAAGTTATAATAGGACACATGCACTATGACACTATTCTAATGAAGTTTAAAAATGTGAGACAGCATTGTAGACTGCTAACGGTCACATACACATAATAAATAAAAAGTACAAAAATATGAACGAAATTCATCAAATTCAAAACACAGGTTTAGGGCTGGGGTTGTGGCTCAGTGGTAGAATGCTTGCCTAGCATACGTGAGGCACTGAGTTCAATCCTCAGGACCACATAAAAAAGTGAATAAATAAAATAAAGTTATTATAAATTGAAGAAAACCTTTTTTAAAAAAGAGGTTTATCGCTGAAAGGAGAAGGAAGTGGGTTTGAAGGATATATATGGAATTCAACTTTTTCTGTTTTATTCCTTTAAAAAATATATAGCCAGGTGTGGTTGCATATGCCTGTAATCCCAGAAACATGGGAGGCTGAGGCCAGAGGATCACAAGTTTGAGGCCAGCCTCAGCATCTAGTAAGACACTGTATTTAAAAAAAAAAAAAAAAAAAAGACTTGGGGGTTGGGTTTGTAGCTCAGTGGTTAAGCACTTGCCTCACATGCGTGAGGCACTGGGTTCAAGCCTCACTACTACATTAAAAACAATAAATAAATAAAATAAAGATATTATGTCCATCTACAACTAAAAAAAATATTTAAAAAAAAGTCTGAGGATGTAACTCTGTGATAACAAACTGTTAAATCCAATATGACCTTTTTTCTATGCTTAAAATATTTAATTGTAAGATATTACCTATTACTTGCTAGTTCAGAAAAGAACAACTTAAATATTTGGGGGAAAGAAATAGCCAAATTATAGAACCAGCCTAGGTGTCCATCAACTGATGAAAGGATAAAGAAAATGCAATATAAATATATTACACAATAGATTTTTATCCAACCATAAAGAAAAATGAAATTGTGTCATTTGCAAGAAAATAGATGAAACTAGGACCAGTATGTTAGGTGAAATCAGTCCAACTCAGAAGGTTAAGGGTGATATATTTTCTCTCATATGTGGAAGCTGGAGAGGAAAAAGGAAAACAAAGGTAAAGTGGATCTCCTATAAAACAAAGGGAGATCAGAAGAGAAAAAAGGGACCAAGGGGTGAGAGGTGGGGAGGGAGGGGGAAAGTGCTAGGGAGTGATACCGGCCAAATTATATTGTTATACCGTGAACTGTGTGGATAAAGAAGTATGTAACAACACATCCCATCATTATGTACAACTGTAACGCACCAATTAAAAAATGTACGGGCGGGGGGAGTCTTCTTCTCTATACCCTTGCCCAAACTGAATATTATCAATCACTTACATTTTTTTGCAAATGGGGTGGACATAAAATGAATATTTTCATGATCACGAGTAATTTAAAACTGAACAAATGAGAAATGGCAAGTTTCATTAAAGTTCTTTAATAAAGATGTACACATCAAATAAGTAATATATTAAGGCTAATGGCATACAAAGGACTAATGATCTAATGGTATATACATGACAGGAAAGGAGAGGAGATAGAGGCAGCTAGAATAGCAGATTCAAAAACATAAAAGTAGAAAATACAATATGTCAGGTAACTACAAATAGTCTCATAATGTTTAGTGTTGCCTGTGAGTGGAAGACATAAAGAAAAGTTCCAGACCAAATACATGACTGTAAAAGCTTTCAAAACAGTCCTCTTGGAGGTAAAACTTCAGTGTGCTATAAGCCATCTCTGTTCTGGAAGGTGCTTCTAGCATATGCTGAGTGGACAGTGTTCTGGCACTCACAGATGCACTCACAGATTACATGGCAGGAGAGAACCAGGCAGCGTGACCAGTACTGCAGGTCTGGCAAAGGTACAGCCAGTTAAAACAAAAGGGAGCTGAGTACACAAGAACCATGTAAGTGGCCACAGGCAGGCACTGTCTCAAGAAAGCAAGGCTGGCGGGAGGCCTGGAGAGCTGAAGGTGCCCAGGTGCATCTGCAGAACCCAGACTCCAGTTTACTGAACAGATAACAGTAAAGAAAACTTGTCTGGCTCAGGCTGTCCACTGTATGTCCACATCTGGGCACACAGTCTCTCCAAAGCTGTCACAAATACTGCCACAAGGAAAGTTGAAGAAAGGGACTGAGTTAGCAGTCTAGTGACATCAACATGGTACACCAAAGTCAGCAATAGAACAGAGACTCCTCTGACAAAGTCTCCCAGTCCAGTCTGAATGTAATAAATTTTTGGACACTTGTTTAAAAACAAAACAAAACAGACTTCTCTGCCTCAACCTGAGCCTACCAGGTTGAGATCCCCAGGGGTGGGCCTGGTGCTCTACATATTTCACATGCAGTCTGGGGAAGATTCTTTTCAAGAACTGTCGGAAGCATTGCTATAAAGTTCTTGTCAACATAAAGAAGTAAAAACAAGAGATAAAACTATCAGAGAGTGATTCAGTTATTGTTTCCTAGAAATGGCACACTTATCTACTGAGAAGTCCAAGGAAATGAATTGGAAAATTCCGGGAACTCTGTTGATAGAAAGCGAGCGAGATTTCAAGATGGAAGAGTCCAGCAAGTCAGTGAACTAGACAAGCACGGACTGGAATTAAGAACTGGAGACACTTGTCAGTGCCTGGGGCAGGGTGGGGGCATCTAAAATCTGGAAGTGTGTGCAGCAGGGATGTGCTGCAAGAGAAGACAACTCAGGAGAGGGAAGACAGGGGAGCACAGCAGCCGGTTGACCAAAGGTGGTGGAAAGGTCCCATGGGTAAATAACCTGTGAAGTTTCATAATTGGAAACTTTGTAGTCACTAAATGGAGATAAAGTGTAATTAACATATAATACACATTTATTAAATTTATTTAGGGAAAGAACTCTGCCCTAAATCTGTATCTACAAAATTCAGAAAGCTCTAGGCAAGAATCACTGATGTATTTGAGAAAATGCAGAGACAAAGCAATTCAAATGACTGGGTCACATTAAGACCCCCTGATCATCCCTACACATGGAAGGAGGGTATAGGCCCTCCAGTTCAGCTCTGGTGACCACCTGTGAGAATACAAAAAGATCTAACATTGAAAAATGGGTTGTGGGTGAGTGCTGACAGCAAGAGAAAATTGCTCATTTGAAGAACTGTTTGATTTCAGCCACACTTCCCTGCAATGGCTAAACCTCCCTGTCACCTCTCTGCTCTAAGAATAATCAGGCTACAATTGAAAAAAAAAAAAGCCTTATTATTTCATAAAGAACACACCAATTCTTTCTTTAATAAGCATCCATCTTTTGAAACAGCTGGGTCCACTTCAAATATTCTGTTTTCAAACTCAGCATTTTTGCAGCTATAAATGGGTTTAAGAATAAACAGTAAAGCCAAATACCACAGGAGAATTGGGCAATGTTCAGATGGTTGAAGGGGCAACATCTAAAACACTTCAAGCTATAAATGTTGTCAGGAGACTTCTAGCCTATTCCCTCAGACAATGCTAGAAAGCCAAACATTTCAGAGGAAGGCCTTTGGTCCACAAAATGGTCTCATCCCATAAGATTTGTACATCCTCTCACATGACCCATCTCCTACTAATGCTCAAGTTTCAAAACGCTTCTGCTGGTGTGTGGACATATATTTTTAATTCTAGAGGGTATCTATTTAGAAACTAAACTGCTCGATCACATGGTAACCCCACTCTTAACATGTTGAGAGCTTGCTAAGCATTTTCCAAATGTGGCTGCACAATTTTACACCAGCAATAATGTATGAGGTTCCAATCTCTCCACATCCTTACCAACATTTGTCATTGTCAGTCTTCATTATTTCAGTCATCTTGTGGGAAATGGCATCATCTCATGTGGTTTTGAGTTGCATTTCCCTAATGACTAATTGGTCATTTTATATCTTCTTTGGAGAAATGTGTATTCAGATCCTATGCCCATCATTTCCCCTGAGCTTATATGCATTTTTAAAATTGGGGTAAAAGAACATATAACAAGAAATTTACCAATGAACCCATTTTTAAGTACACAGTTTGGTAGTGTTAGGTGTATTAACACTGTTGTGAAACAGATCTCTGGAACTTTTCCATCTTGCAAATCTCAAACTTTGTACCCATTAAGCAACAACTCCCTCTCTTCCTCCCTATAGCCAGTGGTGATCTCATAATGGCCATGCTACTTTCCCTTTGCCCAGTTTCATATAGGGTCATTTGGGGATTTTCATAGTTGCTGCTGGATTTCAGGAGATCCTTATCATTTTGGATAAAAGTCCCTTTAATATGCAAATAAAACTTACAAATATTTTCACCTATTCACTGTTTTTTTCTTGGAGGGGGTAGTTACTGGAGAATAAACCCAGGAATGCTTTATCACTGAGTTACCCAGGCTAGTCCCAAACTTTTGATCCTCCTGCCTCAGGCTCTGAGGACCTAGGATTAGAGGTGTGCTACACTCTTGGCTCTTTTTCACTTCCTTAATGGTATCCTTTGAAGCACTGAAATTTTTATGTTTTTTTTAATACTTTTTTAGTTGATGATGGAGCTTTATTTTTTATTTATTTATATATAGTGCTGAGAATCAAACCAATGCCTCACACATGGCTAGGCAGGTGCTCTACCACTGAGCCAGAATCCCAGCCCTTTTATGTTTATTTTTTTGTATTGAGTATTGAACCCAGGGATGCTTTACCACTGAGCAAATCCCAAGTCCTTTTTTAATTTGGTGACAGGAGCTCACTAAATTGTTGAGTTTGGTCTTAACCTTGTGATCCTCCTGCCTCAGCCCCCTATTCGCTAGAATTACAGGCATGCACCACCATGTCTGGCTATAAAGTTTTTAATTTTGATAAGGTCCAAAAATGTCCATTTCCTTCTGTTGCTTGAGCTCTTGGTGTCCTATCTAAGATGTCACTGTACAACCCAAGGTCTTGAGGACTTACAACTGTTTCCTTCCAAGGGTTATATAGTTTGAGCTTTTTTTATACTTGGGGGTCTGTGACCCATTTTGAGTTCATCTTTCACGTTGTATATGGAAGAAGTCCAAATTCATTCTTTTGCCTGCGAATATCCAGTTGTCTCAGCACCATATGTTAAGAAGACTATTCTTAGCTTGGCATGGTGGAGTACACCTGTAATCCCAGTGGCTTGGGAGGCTAAGGCAGGAGGATTACAAGTTTAAGGAGAACCTTAGCAAGACCCTGTCTGAAAAGAAAAGAAGAGAAGAGAAAATCAATTGACAATAAAAGTAAGAATTTGTTTCTGGATTCCCCCTCTACTCCATTACTCTATACTTCTATCTTCATGATAATACCACACTGCTTTGATTACTGTTTCTCTGAGTAAGTTTTGAAATCTGGAAGAGTGAGTCCCCCAACTTTGTTCTTCTTTGTCAAGTTTGTTTTAGCAACATAGGGTCCCTTATGCTTCCACATGAATTTTTTTTTTCAGCTGTAGATGAACACAATATCATTCATTCATTCATTCATTCATTCATTCATGTGGTGCTGAGGATCAAACCCAGGGCCTCACACTTGCTAGGCAAGTGCTCTACCACTGAGCTACAACCCAGCCCCTTCCACATGAATTTTAAGAGCAGTGCACATGGTCATACAAAAAAAGCAGCTAAGATTTTCATAGGGATTACAATGAATCTGTAGGTCAATTTAAGGAGTACTGACATTTTAACAGTATTAAGACTTCCAACTCATGATCACAGAATGTCTTTCCATTTCCTTAGGTCTTCTTTAATTTCTTGCAGTTTTGGTAGTTTTCAGTGTCTAATACTTCTTCGGTTAACTTTATTTCTATTTTGTACTTCTTGATGCTGCTAATAAATGAAAATTTCTTCTTAGTTTCATTTCCAAATTATTTATTGCTAGTGTATAAAAACAATTGCTTCTTTCTTTCTTTCTTTTTTGTAGTTGTAGATGGACAGAATGCCTTTATTTTATTTATTTTTAAAAATATATTTATTTATTTTTTGTAGTTGTACACAATCACTTTATCTTATTTATTATATTTTTATATGGTGCTGAGGATCGAACTCAGGACCTTGCACATGCAAGGCGAGCGCTCTACCACTGAGCCACACTCCCAGCCCTTATTTGTTTATTTTTATGAGGTGCTAAGGATCAAACCCAGTGCCTCCCACATGCCAGGCAAGCACTCTGCCACTGAGCCCCAGCCCCAACCTGAAAAAATTGGTTTTTGTACATTGATTTTATATCCTGCAATCTTTCTAAACTTACTATTACTAACAGTTTTTTTGTATGTGTTCCTTATGATTTTCTTTCTTTTTTTTTTTTGAGAGAGAGAATTTTTTTTAAATATACATACATCTTTGTTTGTATGTTGTATGTGGTGCTGAGGATCGAACCCGGGCTGCATGCATGCCAGGAGATCGTGCTACCGCTTGAGCCACATCCCAGCCCCCTTATGATTTCCTATATAAGACACCATGTCATTCACAAACAGAGAAAGTTTTATTTCTTTGTTTCCAACATGGATGCATTCTATTTCCTTTTCTTGCTCAATTCCCCTGGCTATGATCTCCTGCATAATGTTGAAAAAAGTGATGAGAGCAGACATTGTCTTATTTTGATCTTAGAGGGAGAGCTTTTAGTCTCTCATCATTAATTATGATGTTCACTGTGGGGTTTTTATAGATATGCTTTGTTAAGTTGAGGAAGTTCCTTCCTTCCTGTCTGTCCATCTATCAATCATCTAACTACACAGGTATTCATTAGGTTGCCCAGGCTGGACTTGAACTTGTGTTCCTCCTGCCTTAGCATCCTGAGTAACTGGGATTATAGTCACATAGCACCCACCATGCCTGGCTGAGAAACTCCTTTCTATTCCTAGTTTGTTGCCTTTTTTTCTTTTTTAAATCACAAAAGGGTACTGAGTTGTTCCCAACTATTTTTCCACATTTATTGAGATGATCATGTGTTTTTTGTCCTTTGTTCTATGAATAGTGTATTATATTGATTTTTGCCTATTGAAAAAACTTGCATTCCTGGCACAATTCCTACTTGGTTATGTTGTATGAGACTTTTTATATGTGGATGAATTTAATTTGCTAATATTTTGTTGAAGGTGTTCCCACTTAAATTCATAAAAAAAAAATTAATCTGTAGTTTTCTTCAGGTACCCTTTTTTCAGTTTAGGTAACGCTGCCCTTATAGAATGAGTTGGAAAGTTCTGTTCCCATCTAATTGGGGAAATTTGTGAAGGACTGATATTAATTATTTAAGTGTTCAATAGAATTCACCAACAAAGCCACATAGGTCTGGCCTTTTTTTCAGAGATGATTTTTGATTACTAACTCCACCTCTTTACTAGTTATAGATCTATTCAGATTTTCTATTTTCTTGATTCAATAAAAGCAATTTGTTGATTATTGTATCTTTGGTAGCTAGCCATCTTTCTGTCATATCACTACATTTTACTGTTATCCACAGAACTTCTCATCACTTGGTATCTTTTTAGTTCACTTTTTTAGAACTTTTTTTAAAAAATGTTTTTAATCCAACTATTCTCTTTTCAATGTGAGCTCTATGAAGGACAGGCTTTGTTCCAGTTTATTCTAGGTAACCTAGAACAGTGCCTGCCACACGGCAGGTACCTAGTAAGAATTTATTAAATAAGCATATGTACCTATGAGTAACCCTGGAAGAAGAAAGTCAAGGGAGCTCCTGTCTAATGGCTGTTTGCTCTGTAATAAGAAAGGAAGTCATCTGCTTAAAGAGGAAGAGGAGTTGGGCAGATACTTAAAAAGAATGGTTATGCTTAAAAGAATGGTTACTTTAATTAATCAGTGCAAAAAAAAGGAAAGCAAGGTTATAAGAGAATTGTAAAAGGATCATAATGCTGAAGCTAGTTGAAGCAAGTAATCATGAATGTATGTTAACATTAATCTGCCCTATTAATCATTTTCTTCATAAATACTTAAAAGAAAGCAGACCAGTTCATCTATGAATTTGTTTGATTAAAAAAAACTGGCCATATAAGAACAAATGGTCATATCTAAAATGGATAAGGAGAGAAGTATCAGCATACACCTGTAATCCTAGCAACTTGGGAGGCTGAATCAGGAGGATCACAAGTTTGAGGAAAGCCTCAGCAACTTACCAAGACTCTGTCTCAAAATAAAAAATAAATAAATAAAAGGGCTGGGGATGTTTCTCAGTGGTAGAGCACCCCTGGGTTTAATCTCCCAGTACCACAAAAAAAGAAAAAGAAAAGGAGGGGGGGAAAGGATGCTAAACAGAGAGAAAGCAGCTAATGGGTTCAAAATTGGAAGAAGATTAAAAGATAAAGTGAAAGAAGTTGAACAAATCAGATCAAATGATAACAGGTTATCAATAGAAAACAAGATGTCTAAATCACAGTGTGGTAACAGAGCAGTCAGAGGTGGTGAAAATGTCCAGGGTGTAAGTAGGAGCAAAGGTGTGAAGTTTAGTGGAGGAGATCATCAGAACTGAGGAAGTCAAGAAATTGCATGACCACAGTGTTAAGACTGCAGACCCTGAAATCACCCATGAGATGACCAATAAGTCTAGTACCAAACCATCTGACCCATGGAGAGAATAGTCATGACCAGGAAGTTAGGAGATAGCTGCCATTAGGAAAGGAGGGTAACAGAATTAATGACATAAGCCTTAGAGTTAAGTATCTTGCTTGCTTTTTCTTTTTAACTTTTATTTTAACCAAGAGATTCATGATATAAAATTGTAGAAGTAGCAAGTTGGAAAACAAGAAGTAAAATAACCAGGGTGACTAGCGTAGGCAGATTTCTAAATTAACCCTCAGTAACTCTCATCCTTGTATAATGGCTTCCCCTCTGAGTGTGGGTGGAGCTTGTAAACATGATAAGCTATTCAAAGCCCTCTGAGTATGTTACATTACATAAGGTGAAAAGGAGACTACACTGAGTGGACCTGGTCTGGCCAGGCATTTCGCTGGGGGCTGGGGATGTGGCTCACGAGGTAGCGCGCTCACCTGGCATGCATGCGGCCCGGGTTGGATCCTCAGCACCACATACAAACAAAGATGTTGTGTCTGCCGAAAACTAAAAAATAAATATTAAAATTTCTCTCTCTCTCTCTCTCTCTAAAAAAAAAAAAAAAAAAAAAAAAAAAAAAAAAAAAAAGCATTTCGCTGATGGGCTGCAGAAGAGGAAATCTGAGAGACGCACTCCAGACTGGAAGAAAGTGAATGTTCATACTATAAACTGCCTATGGAAGCCACATGGCAGAGGAGGCCTCTGAGAGCTGAGAGTCATTCTCTCAGCACCACAGCTGCAGGGAAAGTAATTCCCTCAGCAATCAGTGGAGCCAGCTAGAAGATCTGCAAGCCCCAGACAGTAAACCACAGCCTCAGGGGCACCCTGATTGCAGCTCAGTGAGACCTGGTACTGAGAGAGAATTGAGTCATGCCACACCTGGCATTCTGACCTACTGAAATCAAGATGGTAAATTTTCTTTGTTTTAAGCCACTAAATCTGTAGGAACTTGTTATGCAGCAATAGAACATTCAAGCAGTGAGCCCAGTCCCAGCTGCCGGCAGATAATCCTGGTCGACGCATGTGGTCCCTCCATAATTAGCAGTACTCCTTCCCACTCTCAACAGGGTCCAGTTCACATGGTAAGTTACCTGGTTCTCTTAGATTTCACATCCCAACCCCTCAATATGCATGTGGGCAGAAGAGCATTAACAGCCACACCTGCAAGGGGACAGAGGAGTGGAGCTCTTAGAGGGGGCCAAAGTTCAGCTCATCCCAAGGAGCTTGAGATGAGGAGGATGACTGGAGGAAGCTCAGACCAAGCTTGGAACTGGGAACATTGGTGCCCACAGGACAGAGAAGCCAGGCAGCTGCCCCAACATGGCCTGACGAGGCAGAACAGGAACCCAACCTTAGCAGTTTCTGTGAGGAGAGATGAGTAGCGGGCAAAAGGACCAGAGTGCCATCAATGACTTTAAAAAAAAGGACCGACTTCACAGATTTTGGGTTTAATTTGTGTGTGTTTGTGTGTGTGTGTGTGTGTGTGCGCGCGAGAGAGAGAGAGCACTTTCTGTCCTACCTCCTGCTTGCCACAAGTGGAGACACTGTCTTATCTTTTAAAAAAAGAATCCTCCTTCCCAGTTTTGTGCTATGTTCAAAGTAGTTATTTAATTGTGACACATGACAATTTAAACTGGACAGAAGTGCAGTGACAGCACACCTTTTTCTTATTGAATATATATTATCTTTTATAATTTGAGAGATGCGAGGAGACAGATGCTAGTTACAAGTAAGTTAAACATCCCCTCTGAAAAGAGAAGTCAACAATCTTAGCTATGCCATGCCGGTAACAACATGATTTTGCACTCTCACTCATTAAATGATTTAAATTATGTCATCACCAAGTCTCCCCAAAACTACACTGGACATAAATGAGATGCTCGTTAACATTTATTTTTAAAATTAAGCATTAATATTTGTTTAACAGAGCACTTCCTCATTTACAGTGGATTCTGAAGAATGGGATAAGTACCATGGTTCAGAGGTGGAGTCTGCCATCTGCTGGGAGGAAAGGTGAAATTTTTCTATCATGAACCAGTCAATTACGTAACTACCTCCACTAAAGCACTATGCTAACAGACTACCTGTGTTACAAGTGTCTTTTTATAAATAAACACGCACACATACACACTTCCTAAAGGGACCAACTAAACAGAATCAGACTTATCTTGGTAGAAAGGTCTGATGGAAGACAGGGTCAGGGAATGAGTAGCAGCTGTGTCTCAGGCCTTCCTTAAGAATTTCAGTTTGGGGGGCTGAGCTCGCCTAGCACCTGTGAGGCCCTGGGTTCAAACCTCAGCACCACATAAAAATAAAATAAAGGTATTGTGTCCAACTACAACTAAAAAATAAATATTAAAAACAAAAATCTGTAAGATTTAAAAACAAGAAGAATTATGTCAGTTTGGGAAGAGGAAAAAGTTCGCAGATGGACAATGGCAATGACTGTGCCAGCGGCGAGGGCTTAATGTGACTCAACTGTACACCTACAAAAGGTTAAAGGGTAAATGTTGTGTTATATATATTTCACCACAATGAAAACAAAGAAAGAACCATCAAGAATGAGCGAGAAGAGAGGAGGGAAGAAAGGAAGACTGGTTGAAAGGGAATCAGCAAAGTATTTCCAGACCAAGGAAAATGAAGAGTAGGGTTAAAGATCAATTAACAGTAATTTAAAGCAAAAACAAAAACAAAAAAAAACTGTATCCAAAATATTTTACTTGAAAAATCTTTCCCCAAATCAAAATCACTTAAAGAAATAAAAATCCTAGAGAATACCAGGATTAGTTGTTCTAATAAAGGTCTTTTTTAAAAGTATAATTAGTATAAAAAATGGAAACCTCTGTGGCTAAGTTAACCACTGACATGGGAACCCTGGGCTCAGATGACAGGGTCTCTCTTCCTGTGTGTCGCAGGCTGTGTTTCCCAAACATACTGTGGTAGGAAGTAACTCCAGCAGTTTCTGGCACCACACAGGCACCCCTACAATATGACTGCCTCCTCCCCTGCTTTGGGCTGGCCCTTGACACCCCTGGAAACCAGAGGGCACAGCGGGAATGGCACTAAACACCTTCTGGGGAGGCAAGAAAGGCTTGGCAGCTCTGCCCAGGGCTCTGGCACCACTTGCTCTCTAGATGCCTCTGCTATGACACTCTCCCCTAAAACACAGCCACCAGGCCATGAGAAGCACACACCAGGTGAAGAGGCCACACATGGTCGGCTCCAGGCCACCCCTCTAGTTGAGCTTGGCCTTCTCACCATACCATGGCAGGCAGTCAGTGGACATGGCAGTCCACTGAAACCTCTGGTCCCTCGAGTCACTCCCACCCCACCCACCCCATGTTTTAGTGATCCCAGCCGAGGCCCCAGACAGCATGCACAGTCACACCAACCCCTCTATCCTGTCCAAATTTCTGATACCACATCCATGGGTGTAATCAAAAGTTGGTATATTATGTCACTAATTTCGGGTGGCTTATGTTGCAGCAAGAGAACCCACAACCTGTCATCTGCCTAATTCCTAGCTGCAGTCTTGGGTGCGGAAAAGTGAAATGGGATTAAAGGCTCCTCCAAAACCCAAGATGAACTGCTATTAGAAATGGTATTAGAAATAGCCGTTCGCTGGACAAACCCTCTGGACATGCTGTCTTCACCTCCTTTCCTTCTTTAACCCACTTTAGTCAGGTTTTTGTCTTGACTGCTCTGTGAAAGCTGTTCTGAAGGCAACAATCCCCACAATGTTGAACAAAGTGCCAGTTCTGTCTTCCTAGTTACTATCAGCAGCACGTGACACGGCTAATGGCTTTCTCCTCAAAACATTTCCTTCACATGTTTTCCAAACTCTATACTTTCCTGGTCTTCACCCCCTATCCCTGGGCCCAAGGTTCTCTTTCAGATCTCATCATGTTGGAGAACTTAGCTCTTAGTCCTCTCCTCTTTTTTCTTCACTCATTCACTTATCATCCAGTCTCCTGGCTTTAAATATATGCCAATGACCCCCAAATTTATATTTCTATCTCAGACTTTTCTCTTGAACTCTAGACTCATACACAATGGCCTACTCAACAACTCCCTACAGACATCTACTAGCAACTTAAATTCAACATGGTCAAAACTGAACCCTTGATCTTAAGAACTAAGCACACTCTATCCACAGCCCTTCCCATCTCAGCCAATGGCAATTCCACACTTCTAGCTGTTTAAATCTTAAGTGTCTCCCTTGACTCCTCTCATACTCCAACCATATCCTACTCATTATGCTGATTTATAAAACACATCCTAAGTCAATCCTTTTTACAACCTCTATTGCCTCTACCCTATGGTGTTTTAATTGCAATAGTCATTTCTCCTAAATGATGTCTCTTCTCCTTCTGTTTACTCGTTTTTTAAAATTTTTAGTTGCAGATGAACCTTTATTATATTTATTTATGTGGTGCTGAGGCTGAAACTTAGTGCCCCATGCATGCTAGGCAACCGCTCTGCCACTGAGCCACAATCCCAGCCTTGCTGTTTACTCTTTATGTGGCATCAAATTGATAATTTTAAAACATAAGTCAAATCGTGTTACTTTTTACTCAAAATGTCATGAAGACTCCACATTTTTTGAGCAGAAGTCTCTTTGCAATGGCCAACAAGGCCTTGTTAACATTCTGACCTCCACTCCCACAATCCTCCCCTGTCTAGTCCACTCAGGCCTTATTGGATTCCTTTTTTTTTTTTTTTAGTTGCAATTGGACATAATACCTTTATTTTTATTTTTTTATTTGATTTTTTTTTTAATGTGATGCTGAGTATCGAACCCAGCACCTTGCACATGCTAGGAGAGCGCTCTACCACTGAGCCACATCCTCAGCCCCTTAATGGATTCTTTACCTGGCCCAGACCCTGATGCTGAACACTCCTGCTCTTTCCCAATGTCTCCTGGCAGACATCTACATCTTTGCTCAAGCATCACTTTCCCAACAAGGCCTATACGACTTCTGTACTGAATTTATAATCTCCTCACTATGTACTCCTGATTTTTCTTCCCCGTTTCTTGTTCATATCAGAGTCTGAAGTAGATTGGCAGAGGAACACCACTCCATTCATTAGGTATCCAGCCTCATTTCATTAAGGGTTCCTGTCTCAACTAGTTCTTTGGAGACCTTTCCATTGGGCCAACAGATATCAGCAGCAGGAGGATAAAGACAGAGAGGATGGAGAAGGTGCAGCTGCTTGGCTGAGAAGAAATATGTATGTCACTTCCAAATAAATTCCTCTGGTTGAGACCCAGTCACGTGGTCCCTATCTGGCTGTAAGAAAGATAGATTATATAATCTGGCATATATCCAGAAAGAAAAGGAAATATGGATCTTAGTGAGCACTTCAATCACCAAGTATCTTTTTGCTCCCATTTTTATGCTTAAAGCACATTCAACACCTCCCACAACATACATGCTCCAAAAGAATACCTGTGGTCATTCAGTTGGCGTATCCAGACTATCTGGACACAGCAGTCTCTTCATCAGGATCGCATGCCAATACCTTACATGTAACCCATGAACTGCAAGGGTTAAGTGACTTGCACTTCTTTTCTCACTCTCTATACACGATGGTAGAACAGGAGTTTCTCCCTCACCCAGGATCTTCCTTGGCCCAGTGGACTCTGGCACACCTCCTCAACACATCAATGCACCTGCCACAAAAAGTTCTGGGTTTTCTCACAGCTGTTGTACAGTTCAAAAGTCAAATCAAGTCAGTCCAGGCACATGGATTCTGTGCTAATATAATTCCCTGAGTCGCTTAATAGGCCTTTGATCTATTTGTTTCCCATCAGTTCCATGTGCCAGTAACCACACAGTTCTTTCCTGGACACAATTCTCAAGCCTGATTTATTTCTTTGCCTCCACGCCTCTTGCTTTCAACTGACAGAAGCCACCTGGAGGCCATATGAAACAGGTCCCAACTTTGGCTGCACAACAGAATCACTTGGGGAACTTTGAAAAACCGACTGTCTAGGTTTCCTGGACCTCAGACCAATAACTCAAAAGCTATACAGGTGAGATCAAGAACCCACACCCTCAATCTGATCTCTGCCACAGAACTAGCAGAACACAGAACAGCCTTTCGCAACTCCATCTCTTACTCCCTAGGGTCTAGAAGTAGCATGTTCTTCCTCTCACTGCCCAAGTGTCAGAACTTTCTCTATTCCCTTTCATTTTTCGCTGGCATACTAGTCAATCTTTCCTAAGCTGTCTCTTTCTCTTGAGACCTTACTTAACATTAATAGACTCTGATCCTTTCCAACATTTAACCTGGGCTCAGATGGTGCAGTTACGGTCCATGTTATCACAGATGACAACTTTACCAAATTGGTTATCACGGTATAATATGGGTTTCTGTCTTTCTCCTCTCCATATCAATTTTTTCATCAATGTGCCACCTGATTGCTAAGCCAATGCAATGAATTTTAAGGTTTTAACAGAACTCCATTTCTAATATTATTGTAGAAACAACTAAAACTTAGTGACTTAACACCAAAGATTTTATCATTCCCCCTCCCAGTCAAGCAAGTTGGCAGATATTCTTCCCTACCAGTAATTCAAGGACCCAGTTTTCTTTTGTTTCATGCCTTCAATCTCCCCTGGGTCCCAATGGAATTCTCCCATCTAAAGTATCAAAGAGGGTAGAAAAGGCACCTGGTAGTAACTGTCTAATTCTGAGAAGACACATATCACCCTGTTTGCAATTCACTAGTGAGAACTATTCACATGGCCCTACTTAGATAAGGGGGGTGGGCTGAGAAAAGTAGCCTAGATGCCCAGAAAGTGTAGGAAATAGTAGTGTTAGCAAGCCATAGTGGTCTCCTGCATATTCTTTAAAACTTAAGTTCCAAAATGGAAGAATCTTTGAGGGGTTCGTTCACAGATGTATCCCTGTTCCTATTACCTTGCCTGGCACACAGAAGGTCAAAAAATACCTTTTAAATGAATGCAAGGATGGATGGATAAACAGAATGAATCTCAAATTCAGTGCCAGATGCCACTTTTGGAATAAAAGCAAACTAACTGAATTGAGGATTAAAAGAATATTAAAAATTATACACCATAGTTACTTACATAAAACATTAAACAGAACCTTTTGGAAAAATCAGAATAAATTCCCAGGTACCAAAAACTACAAAGATCACATCTACAATGTAAATTCATACACAAGCTGGTTAAACACACCGAATTCATCTGTTGTGAACCCAGAGTCACAGTCACTCAAAATATTAGTACAGACAACACAATGGACAACCTTCAAAGAAATTACCATTAAACTGATCACTCATCTTTTTGTTAGATGGAAATTTCTTCACCCAGACTCAAATTCATCCACATCTTCCTCAAAGGACTATACTGTATACACAGAGTCTTAATTTTAAAAACAGTTACATAAAGACACACATACTGCCAGTACACACCCATCATACACAATGTACACATCCACTGAAATTCAGAACTGATACGTATCTGGTATCAGCTTCAAAACTATGCCTGATAATAAGAGTAGATTTTTCACAGAGTAGTACTCAGTCGCTTACCTTTAAACAAACGTAAAATATCCACTTTTGAAAGGGTTATATATTGGCTAAAAGAGCAAGTTCAAACTAAGAAGAACAAGAAATTCCTCATTCTCCTCACCCCAACATCAGAATGGGAACTGTCAGCAGAAACACACCAGTGAACCCAATCACTGAGAAACTTAATAGAGCTAAAAGCTACGTTAGCATCAAAGAATTAGACTCTAAACAAATAAACAGTGAGAAAACATGCACACATCACTTAACACTGTGAGTACTTCTATTTCACAAAAGGAAAAAGAAAAAAGTTGAAAATCTGAGTCTTCTTACTCAATGAATAAGAAAAATACTGGAGTTCCCCTCCCCTTTATTTTTTTAAAGACTTAAAAATTGACCCTTCAACCAAAAAAAAAAAAAAAAAAAAAAAAACAGTGTTAGATCTCATAACACAAACAAGACCCAGGGAAGGATGTTCAGTTTAACAACATTTTATAGTTAATTATTATGAAAAGCCTATCTAATTAAAAAAAAAAAAAACCTCACTAACACTTTGTCAGAGATGCAAGAAACAGACTTAAGTATACAAGTGGATTGAAGTTTATTTAACTTTTTTTTCTTTAGCTAATCCCTGTTATGAGCTTATTTGCTTTTTCTTCGTTGAGTTTTAAGAAGATTAAAGTGGGAATAGGGGGTGGTTATTAAGGCTTTTTAATACCTGAAATTCAAATATTAAAGTAAGATGACCAGGGTTAAGAACCGAGATCCAGAATTTTATTTCTGACCTACTATTTTCTCTTAGCAAACCAACAAAAACTAAAGAAAAGGTTTTAAAACAAAAACTTGAGCAACTTTATGGAAAGATAAGGATGACATTTTCAAAACCCCAGAAACAAATTGACAATACACACGTTAAGTGATTTATGAACACCTCAGGGAAAAAAAGATATCAACCTCCACCCAAATACTGCTATTTTAAAAATACTTTTGAAAATAAAGACACATGTGGCATTGATTATAAAATACAATATTTCCCCCAACACAGGAAATCCCAAATGTTACTTCTTTATTTACATCACTTGCTTTATAACATGGAAACCCTTCCAAAGTGAAGAAAATTTGCTTGAAAAGAGAACTTTAAGCCTACTAAAAGCTCAAATGAATAAGCACTGGGGAAACACCCTATGTTTAATTCTAAATGCAGAAGAAACTTTTTCACTTTGGAAAGGGAGCATTGTAACATTTAATTTTACTGAATAAAAAAGACCATTTCAAATGTAATAATATCTCCACCTCCTGGAACGCTTTAAATTTCTGCTTTTAAAATCAAGTGAGGGAGCACAACACTTCTACGACCCAGTATCACCGTGAAGCTACTTTATTATGCCATCCCCTCATCCAATAGGGCATCCTTTAGGATGCTAGCCCAAGTATCACTACAAGTGACAAGATTCCTAGTCTGGGGCACAGACTGAAAGACAAGGCAGTTACCCAAGAGGAATGCTCCTTCATCTGGTGCTGGTTGCTGTGCGGGCCGCTGGCATGGCCACGCCAAAAGCAGTTCTGGCAGAGCTGGTAGTTGTGGCACTGCTGGCATCGGTAGCGGAAGCCCATCATGCTCTCACAGCGGCAGTAGGAGCACTCCACAGGATGGAAGACTTGTGGCCGGTCAGACAGGGAGCAGGGAAGGGAGAACAAGGACAAAGACACAGTTCACCTGGAGATCAGTCGATACAGAGGAAAAGCAAACCTAATAGAAAAGACAAGCTCAAACCAAACTTAGAACCAAAAAATCTCAACTGTCTGCTTTTTGTCAACATAGTTCGAAGGAATGACAAAGTGTCCATAAGAGTTAATACTAAAAATTAAAAGCACACAATGTAGTATAGTACCTCCAGACAGTATCAGTGTAGCCAATATATATAATTCTAAGTAAAAATTTGGGTTAATATGAAGTGTATTTATAATTCTAAGTAATAATTTGGGTTAATATATTGGTATTAATGAATGCATTCTGATAATTTTGGTTGAACATATATATGTTTCTATCATGTTCTTCTATTCTCTTCTAAGCCACTCAAGAACCAGTGCTCACTTATACTGGTAGAATAGGTGGGCAGGGAGGAAAGTGAGAACCAGGGAGGAAGATCGAGTACACTGATTAGTTACTGATAAGATAATGACTGTTCATGACAATACCTGATGAAAGTATTATTTTGCTAAAGTGCGCCACATAATAGTTATCTTCTTGTATACTATATACTTGGATTCAGAACCCAGTATAAAAACTGCACCTTTAGGTTAAGCTAATAAATATTTATCCTTTTGAATAGTTAATTTCAATACACAGCAAGCAAAGGGCCCCCCACAAAAAAAAAATGCTAGAAATACCATACATTTGTAATTTGCTTGCCACCATAAAAATTAATGGCAACCCTAGGTACATGAATGATTGCACGAATGGTGTGACCCTACTTTGTGTACAATCAGAGAAGTGAGAAATTGTGCTCTATTTGTGTACAATGAATCAAAGAACATTCTGCAGTCACGAACAGCTGATTAGAATAAATTAAAAAAATTTAAAAACTTAATGACATATTGAAAATGTTAATGTAACGGGATGGATGATTTATTCCTAGATATTTCAGTGGTTTCATAATATTTCTCTGTCTCCAAAGAAAAGTAATATCACTAACCACATAAGAATACAATCAGGGGCTGGGGCTGGGGCTGGGGCTGGGGCTCAGTGGTAGAGAGCTTGCCTCGAATATGTGAGGTACTGTGTTCGATCCTCAGTACCACATAAAAATATTTTAAACAAAATAAAGACGTTGTGTCCATGTATAACTAAAAAAAAATTTTGGAAAAAAAAAAGGAATGCAATCAATACATAATATACCACACAAAATCATAACAGAATATTCAA
Source organism: Urocitellus parryii (assembly GCF_045843805.1). Taxonomy (NCBI): domain Eukaryota; kingdom Metazoa; phylum Chordata; class Mammalia; order Rodentia; family Sciuridae; genus Urocitellus; species Urocitellus parryii. Next base: position 50,454,694 of record NC_135542.1, read on the forward strand.
TATGGATAATAATACATCTTGACAAAAAAGGTTCCTTCTACTTCTCATAGCAAACACAAAATGATGTTTATGAAAATGAACTGGATATGAAATTGCTAAAAGACTTAAGGCAAAAGCAAGCATTGCTCCTCAAAAAAACAATAATACTCTGGCAATTTAACAATTTAAATCTCTATTCGAAATCCTATTAAAGAGGTTAGCTGTTTTCATCTAGTCAAGAGATTCTGGTCACTGGGCACGGTGGCACACACCTGTAATCCCAGAAGCTCCGGAGGCTTACGCAGGAGGATCGCAAATCCAAAGCCAGCATAACTACTTAGCAAGACCCTATATCTAAATAAAATATTAAAAAGGGCTGGGAATGTGGCTCAGTGGTTAAGTGCCCCTGGGTTCAATCCCCGGTACCAAAAAAAAAAAAAAAAAAAACCCGATTCTGGTACTTTAAGAAAATACTCCTGAATCTGAGACACAAGTGAACTAAAGCTATTGTTGAGCAAAAACCATGAAGATAGGGAAAAAAGTATGCATAGAAGGGACAGGTATGAATACAAGGTATGGATAGACAGGTATGGATAGAAGGGACAGAGAATGAGAAGGGGGGGGGCTGTTTTTTAGTGGCTTCTCAGCTCCTCCTCAGTCTTTTTTGTGGAATGGAGAGAGCCAGACAAGAGCCTGAAGAGAAGGGAGGCTGCACAGAAAGCTTCAGCCTTCCCTTTAATAAATCCCAACAACCTAAATGTAAACTGATGGTGATATCAGAAAACATTAAGAATTTGTAAGAAATTAGTATCATTTCAATACAAAAGCAAAGATTCAAGTCACATGACTGAGAAGAACACTGAGGGGACACTCGGGTAGATGGTGAGGAACAATGGCAGCTGTGCCACCTAGTGCAACGTTGCATCTTATCGATTTTCTTCAAATTACTCAAAAGTAATTACAGTTTTAGTGGTTGATAATGCAAAAATCCATCTCTTTAGAGCTATGATTTTGCTAAATTAAAGAGGAAACAAAAAGGAAGTCATGGCAAAATCAGGCCAGCTCAAGGGTCAACCATCCTCTGTGATCTTGGGATGAAAAGGCCCAGTCTAAAGCACCAAGTCTCAGGACCTGGTACTATTACTTCTTGAAATCCAAGCTGAGTACTGAGTCTCTCCCTCAAAAAACTATTCCTCTTTTGAATGCTAAAACCACAAATTCAAACGATGATGTGCCAGCAAATGTCAATTATGATTTTCAATAACAGCCAAGGATACTGTACATAATCAGTTCCTTATTCCCTACAGCACAAAAAAAAACTGAACAATAAATTTTCCACTCACCATTCTCGACATGGGCAAGCCTGTGCATGAGAGGTAGCCAAACAAGGCACTGTGGGGGAGGGTCTGCCATCATTGTGTCTAAAAACATATTTAACATTATCTTTTTCTGTAAAGAGAAGAAAAACAAATATACTTCATATCTTTCAAATATCTCTAAACTTCAAGATTAAGTTAACAGGATTCTCCTAAATAACCATTAGTAATTTGCATGTGACACTGTTTAACAAAGTAATATTCTGCACTACTAAAGTCACATTACCACTATACTACACATGACTACTATATAAAATGTATTTCCACATGCAGTATTTGAGTCTTATAACAACTGTATCAGATAAACAGATCAGGTGTTACTATCTTCCTTTGACAGAGGAGAAAATAAAGAAGCAAAGCATTTAAATGACTGGTAATGGTCCTACCCAAATCAGACACAGAGCTAAGACTAGAACTGCAAGTCCTTCCAATCACTATTTTTGCTGTCCAGTGGGAGACAGACATCCCACACCCAACATGAATGTCTGGTTGCCTCCATAACTCCAGCATTCCTAACAGTGCCTGGTACTCAACAGGCACTTGATAAGTAATTGTTGGATAAATAAATAGTAAAGTGAGAAGCAAATACTCTTAGATATCATTTAACAACTTTCTCATTTACAGGTGAGAAACAGAAGCTCAGTGCAGTTACATAACTTGACAGTCACAGAGACAATTATAACAGGGATGAGACCAGAACCTAAATACCACATGCCCATCACAGCACTCCCGCCAGCTCCCTCGCAAGGCTGCACTTTTCTTTCTAACTTTATTTCTCTCCAACGGTAATCTTCCATTGTATGTGCAACACTGACATAATTATGTCCCACATAGAAAAAGAAAATCAGAAAACAGTCCAGAAGGACATGATAGAATTATATGATATAGACAGAACAAATTCTCAACAATATTTCAAGTTCATGAATTTTCTTTTTTTCTTTTTTTTTTTTTTGTTTGTTTGTTTTTCCTTCAAGCCACAAATTTTCCAGCTCCAAAGGAAAAGGAAAAAAGAGCTGAGATCAGTGCCATGCGCTCAACACAGGGTTTGTTCTGATAACCTGAACACACAGTCCCACTTCAAACTCTACTCTGAGAAGAGCGCAGACAAAAGGCAACACAGTAGATGCTGCACAGCCTAAAGCCCTGTCCATGCCCTGGCCCACCACATTGGGTCAAAAGGACCCCAGAATTTCATCTCTCACTTACTTCCTAGTAATTGTGTTCTCAGCCCTACCAACAGGCTGTTAAAAATGGATGTTCAGCAATAAAAGCTTAAAATAATTTCCTCTAGAGGGAAAAAAAAAAACAGAAAAGATAAAATTGGTTTGAGCCAGTTCATTGCAAAATAACTTGGATACTTATCTCTAATATATTTAACACACACTGAAAGGAAGGAATGAAGGCACCAGGGGGCTTAGGACAGGGAATACTAGGACTGCAGCTGGCCCCACCATGATACCCTGCCCACAATGGTCCCTTATCAAGCCAAATGCAAGGCCACACATACTCACTCCCACATCGTTTGGCAACTGTGAGAATCCCGACTCCAGAACTTACTGAGGATAACTTTGAAAGAAGCTAGGAAGTAGGGCTTGGGAAAGGGAGGCAAAGCAGAAAGCAGAGCAGGAAAGAAGTGCTGCTAGAAACCTAGAAAAGATTTAGCAAGTTGAGGGGAAGTCAGATCCAGGGACGAGTGGAGCTGATGGGTGGGGACTGAGACGCATGCAGACTGAGAGGGCAGTGGGGAGCCACATTCCCAGGACCTCTCAACACAAGTGTGCGCCTTGTTGAGAGCCACAGCCAAGGGGCCCCGCAAACTTCCAGCTGCCAGTAAACTTCCAGCTGCCAGTAAACTTCCAGCTGCCAGCTGATAAATTGGCTCACAGAGACCTCAGCAAACTTCTAGCTGCCAACTGATTGGCTCCTGTGCAGTGATGCTCATTGGGGAACTTTTTTTGGCTCCGCCCACATGACCCAGCCAATCGGCCTCAAGAGCAGGAGGAGTCGGGGAGGTTGAGAGGCTTGTGGGAAGCCGGTGGTGGCAGTTGGGCTCTGAGGGAATTCCTGAAGAGCTGTGTGGTGTGGTGTGTGGTTCTAAAAATAAAGTTCCTTTCTTTTGACAAGTGGCTCCTGAATTGTGCCCAGCCAGACTGCGGCAGCGCCCAATGCCAGGTGAGAGAAAGGCCCACCCGATGGGGCCTCAAAATGGTGTCCCGAGTGTTTTCCAAATCAGTATCCAAATTTCTACTCTTTTTCTTTATTTGAGGTGGATGGGGGGCAGTGCTTCAAAACTCGTACATATTAGCCAGGTGCTCTATCTACTACTGAGCTACAACCCTGCCCCCAAGTTTCTGCTGTTTCTGAGACTGGTGGAATATAGGAATGATGAGATGAACACCAGAATGCCACCCGACATCTGAATGGAGGACCAGATAGGGAGAATACCCCAAACCACAGACACGGGGAAAACCAACAAACCAACATGAGACCCAAGTGTATCTTTGAAATAACTGAGAAAAAGATACTACCAAGGATTTTTTTTTCAGCTAGTAAGAGGCAGAAGGCTAAAATTAAACTGGATCTTACCCTTTATTATAAATCTAGTTTAATATTTCTCTTTATGTTTGTTAAAATTACATTTTTTACAAACCCACTTATAATTTTAATGCTACTTTCTCTAAAAAGTAGTTTAATTTTTTGAACAGTTTATAAACCACAGAGTTCTTGGGACTGGGATTGTAGCTCGGGGGCAGAGCACTTGCCTAGCTCGTCTGAGGCCTGGGTTCGAACCTTAGCACAACATAAAAATAAATGAAATAAAATAAAGGTATTATGTCCATCTACAACTTAAAAAAAATAAAAACAGAACTGTTAAAAAAAAAAAAAAACCAACTTCAATCTGTGTGTGTTGTTGCATGCCTATAATCCCAATGACTCATGAGGCTGAGAAAAGAGGATTACAAATTCAAGGACAGTCTCAGTAACTCAGCGAGGCCCTCAGTAATATAGCAAGACCCTGTCTCAAAGTTTAAAAAAAAAAAAAAAAAGCTGGGGATGTAGCTCAGTGGTAAAGTGCCCCTAGGTAAAATCCCTAGCACTGAAAATAAAAAATAAATAAAACCTTCAAAATTAAAAAAAAAAATCTCATCTTGTCTACATCCCTCTGGATACATATTTCTACATAATTATGAACATAGAGTAGATATAAAGATATCAACTGGTTTTCACTCAACAATTTATTAAGTATCTTGTTTTGTATAAGGTCTTCATTTCTCATCAATTTAATAGTTGCCTGATGCACTGAGCAAAAACACCATGATTAATTTATGCTTTCCTCTGTAAAACATTGAGGCTGTTTCTATCCTTCTACCTGGTCTCATGTTTTTTCATAGAAATGTATGTTTTTATGTGTTGTATCTTGTTATTCTGATCTTGATGCTGGCAATTATTATTGTATATTCCATTCCCATTTCCCTTCCTCCAACTCCCACTATCTCTTCCTTTTCAAAAATGGGAGTGGAACCATCCCTTTAAAAATTATAAATCTAGTATCACTAAAATAACATTAAGAACTAAATTAAGGGGCTGAGGCTGTAGCTCAGTGGTAAAGTGTTTGCCTCACATGTGTGAGGCACTGGGTACAATCTTTAGCACTACATAAAAATAAATAAAGATACTGTATTCATCTACAATGAAATAAGTATTTTTTAAAAAAGATTTAAGTTAAATAACTTAGCAACAGCTTATCATTGCCGTAATCACCAAATTCATTTTCAATAAAAATTTCTATTTCCTGATATACAACATGTAAATATTTTCTATTCACTGCCCTATCACTTAAGCATATATGACATTTAGTTTGCCTCAGAAATGGCATTTTTGAAAGTTTTCTAATTAAAACATTCTTATTTAAACTTCTGTGTGGAATTGTAGTACGACTTTTTCCTGGCAAGGAAAAACCTACACTAGAGTTATAGAACTGGTGTTGTGGGCCGCCTTTCAGTTACTATTGGACATTGAATTTGCCCATATCACGGATTTATTTGGGACTTTGAAAATACAAGTGTTTTTTTTTTCAAATATTTATTTTTTAGTGGTAGTTGGACACAATACCTTTATTTTATTGATTTATTTTTATGTGGTGCTGAGGATCGAACCCAGGACCTCACACGTGCGAGATGAGTGCTGTATCGCTGAGCCACAACCCCAGACCCAATACAAGTGATTTTTTAATGACACAACAATATGATGGTGCTGTGCTTTTTTTTGGGGGGGGGGTGAACTCTGGGGCACGTGACCTCTGAGCCATATCCCCAGCCCTATTTTGTATTTTATTTAGAGACAGGGTCTCACTGAGTTACTTAGTGCTTCACTTTTTGCTGAGGCTGACTTTGAACTTGCCATCCTCTTTGTCAGTGGGATTACAGGTGTGCGTCACCACACTGCTGAGCTTTTTTATAAGAGATTTTTTATTAATTATAGCTGGAAGAAATATTGTAAAAGCTCTTTTAAGAATTCTGAAACACTGTATTTCCTTATGTGCAATGACTATTACATCTGAGAACACCAAGGCATAATATGGATAAAAATAAGGTTGCATGTACTTTAAACCTTCAGTTAGAATTCAAGCCGAAAATACTAATTAAAAAATACTAATCTTGTTTTATACATGATTTAAAATCATTATTCAACTAATCCAGCAAATATTTAGTAAGCACTGTTCATTTTATAAGCATTCTGTCATCACTGGGATGTAAAGTTGGAGCCAGGTCTCTCCCTCAGGACATCCCTAAACTATGTACATTCCTCCAAGTGCAGAAGGGGCACAAGTCATCCCACACTGAAAGACTCAGAGCACTAAGAGGAGGGGATATCTTAGCTTGGATCTGAAACATGAGGCCTTGATGAAGGGAAGAGAGGTCAGGGGTTTGTAGGCCTTTCATTTTCCTTGAGCACTAACAGCATAAACAAAGACAAGAAGTGTCTGATCAAAATGCAGGCTACTCAAAACAAGACAAATGAAAATCACTGAGATAACATTTCTCACCTATCAGATTGGCCACCATTCACAAGTGTTAAGAACATGAGTGCTGGCAGGTACCTGTGGAGTGGCAAGCAGCACAGCAGTGGAGGAACCTGTGGTCCGAAGAGGGGTAAGAACAGTTCAGGGCTGGGGCAGGGGCACCAGGAATGAAGGCTGGGGTAGGGTGACAAGAACTACAATGTCACACCAGGAACCTTATCCAGCAGGCAATAAGGACTTAATAAATTTTTTAAAGAAAAAAAGAGACAACAGCAGAGCTATATTGTATTAAAATAGTGATTTAAACTCAAATTTGCTTATGATTAAAAGAAATAATAAGACAAAAGCATTATCCTCTTCTTTAGAATGCCACTTAGCCACTTAGGAATCAGGAGCCCAAGTCCTTTAGCTCTTTTTTTTTTTTTTTTTGGTGGTGCTAGGGATCCCTTGGCTTTTTGAGTAACAAGGTTTTCTGCTTTCCCTGAAGACTAGAGAACCACAAGGCAGAAGGGCAGAAAGGACTCCAGAAGGGGAGTATCTGCTGGGTTGTGCCACCAGCAAAAATACCAGAGAAGGCCAACAGCTTCCACCACTTCAAGCCTGGCAGCCTCCCTCCCTGCCCATGGCCTTTAGGCAGGGACACATGACCAAAGACATCAGGGCTTGCATTCGTCTCAAAAGCAGTAACTGAGAGGGGCCTTTCCTACAGCATGCGGATAGCAAGCACTGCTAACAAAAATGCTTCTCAAAAAAGAAAATTAGCCAGGATGGCAGCACATGCCTGTAATCCCAGCAAATTGAGAGGCTGAGGCAGGAGGATCACAAGTTCAAGTCTAGCATTGCCAATTTAGTGAGGCGTTAAGCAACTCAGCAAGACCCTGTCTCAAAATTAAAAATGAAAAGCACAGGGGATGTGGTTCAATTGCTTCTGTAGGATCAATCCCTGGTACCAAAAAAAGGAAAAAGAAATCATAGAGTCACCTGTCATTTCTAAGGATTCGTTTAGTAAGACATTCCTCACCACAGATCAAATTAAAACAAAACCCAATTCTGTTCAATCTAATTAATGCCATTGAGAAAGTCCTCGTTATAGTAGATCGGACCGTAATAAAACCCATTCTGTATACTGCATTCCATCCAACCTAAGATGCACTTGTAGGATCACTTATAAGATACATTATATTTTTTCAACCATTAGTAAAGAAAAACACTCAATTAAACTTAATGGCTTAATTAACTGTGCTACTTCATGTGGTGTGAATCCATCACACATCCTCTGGATGAACTGAATTTTTTTCATCTATTCAGAGGGATTAGGCAGTTTTGTCTACCTTCAGATGCACTGGTTTGACAAGAAATTATTTAGGTCATATCTCAGTAATTAAAATTATATAGTTTCATCAATTTGGTAAAATCCTTCTTTTAAAAAAGATCTGGAAACACCTGCTGTTGCTTTGCAAGAAAATATGAAATTCCTCTAATGACGAATATGTGTTTGACCAACACCAAATATATTCTCCTCTGCTCCATGTTCATTCCTTTCTGTGTTTACACAAACTATTTTTTTTAAATATTTATTTTATTAGGTGTAGATGGACACAACACAATGCCTTTATTTTTATGTGGTGCTGAGGATCGAACCCGGGTCCTCCCCATGCTAGGCGAGTGCGCTACCGCTGAGCCACAATCCCAGCACACACACAAACTATTTTTTATTGCCAGATCACAGTATATTCTTAAGAACATGTGAAATGACAACACATATTAAAAATGGACTTGACTCAGATGAAGTGACAATCTGATTGGCTATGATCAACTTCACACATATGCAGGAAATGACAACCTGTCAGACCACTGCCTACCAAGTGCCACTTATGATGCCACTGGCTACATGGGGTATCTCAAACCTGCCTCTGAATCACTGAAACCAGTGGGACTAGTCCACATCAGTTTACTGGAAGATGAAGGGTCACTAATGAATGCTTAAAAAAGCTCCTTAATTAGAATACCTGTGAAATAACACAGATACCCACATATTCATGCCAGGGAATTCCTACCAAACTTTCTTCAATGTCCAGAGAAGCAAAGTGAGGACATCCAGAAAATGTCTCAAAGTGAGAACAAAAGTTATTTTGGCACATAGCCAAAGAGAACAGGTTGGTCAAACTGTAATCAGAAGATATTTCCAGATATAAAATAGTCTTGTTTTTCTGAAAATCAACCAGCAATTATATAATCCCATTTCTACCTCTTCCCACTTCCTCTGTGAATCAAGAAGAGTGTGGCACAGCGTCCAATACAGTGTCACCCTGCAAGACTGCACCTACTTCCCTGTCACTCTACCCGCTCCACTCTGCTCAGGTTTCTCTTTCAGGCAGAGAGCAGTGAACGAACCTAAAACCCCTGGAGGGCATGTGGAACTCTTCAAATTAAAGTCAGATGAAGAACTAAAACACAAGTAGTAAAACAGTCTTCAAAGGAGAAATACAACCCTTCCCTAAAATTCTGAAGGTTGGGGGAAATATGGGAGAAATTTAAATATGCTTACTGTTTATTTTTTTAAATTTTTTTTTTTTAGTTGTCAAATGGACCTTTATTTTATTTATTTATATGTGGTACTGAGAAGCAAACCCAGTGCCTCACACATGCTAGGCAAGCACTCGACCACTGAGCTAGGAACCCAGCCCATACTGTTTATTTTTGATAACTTTTAAACCTTTAAAGTCCATCTTTTAACTCAAAGACACTGAAAAAAATCTTAATATATTTGATCTATTTACCCAAGTATTACACTTGGAGTGCTACATTAATATTGCAATGTTCAGACAATAAGCACCATATGAATGTGCAAATGGAATTAATTTTTCTATTATTAAATTTTTTAAATCTACCACAGTAAAGAGAATGGTATAGTATGCCTATTATCCAGCTTCAACAATTCTCAACATACAACTAATTCTGTTTTATCTATGCTTTCAAACTCCTTCTACCTCCATTATCTTAAAATTAATCCCAGTCACATTATCTCATAAACATTTTATCATGATAGATACCGAGGATGGCTCCAATTTGGGGGTATTACGGATAAGGTTGGTAAGAGTATTCTTGTAAAAATCCTTCTGAGGACATGTTTTCATTTCACTTGGCAAAAACCTTGGAGCAGAAGGTCTAGGTCATGGGTAGGTTCTGTTTGGGTTTATGAGAAATCACCAGGGCTTCTCCCAAAGTGGTCTATATGCAAGGTCTGGTTGCTCCAAATCTTCATCAATATTTGGTGTCAGTCACTAATTTTTATCTATTCTAATGGGTGGGTTCTGTTGAGCTAACATAAATACTTTAACTTTTCTTATTTTAAAAACTACTAATTTTCCAGAAAACTTGGTCCCAGTATCTGAGGACTAGCCCCAAGGTGCTGTGAGACCAAAGGAAGAGAGGCAGACAGATGCAGGAATGCAGAGTGCAATTTACTGGGGGCCTTACTGAAGTTTAGTCCTGGGTGGCAACTGGGCCAGCCAATCCCCACATTTTGGGTCAGAAGGAGGGGCATATTTATGGATTAGGAAAAAAGTGATTTTACCCATCTGGAATGTACCTGGTTTATCTTAATACTGATGAGTCAAGTACATCTGTGGAGCCATGGTCCCATTATAAAGTCCCTCAGATGGCTCTAGTGGCTTTATCTACTTTTGATTTGTTGGGAAACTATGCAGGGTTTCTAGGTCAGTCGTGGTGGTTATGACTCAAGATGGCTGCAGTCATGTCAAGCTTTATCCTTAAAACTAAACCACATAACTCCATACATCTTCTATTGGGTATAAAAAACAGGAACAAATGTGGTTTTTGTTTTGGTACTGTGAATTGAACACAGGGGTGCTTTATCACTGAGTCACATCCCCAGCCCCTTTGCATTTTTTACTTTTGAGACTGGGTCTCACTAAATTGCTAAGGCTAGTCTTGAACTCACGATCCTCCTGTCTCACCTTCCTGAATCACTGGGATTACAGGCATGTTCCACAGCACCCAACTACAAACATTTTAAAAATGAATTAAACTGATACATGGAACTAGGAATATGGTTCAGTGGTATAGTGGTTGCCTAGCATGCATGATGCCCTGGTTTCAATCCCCAGCACTATAAAAACAAACAAGAAAATACACCAAAACCAAAAATCTATTAAAATAAGCCAATATGTAATTCTCTTCATTTCATTTTTTTAAAAAAGCATTTCTACAGCAATGCAACACACATATTCCTGGAAACAGAGACCAAACAATAATAATGCACTAATGATACCAGCCAATTAGACCTCCGCAGGTACTTTCACCAGGAGTCACCCTCAGGTATCACCTTTCAGCCTTAAATCCTGATATTTTCCTGCTTCATGATAAGGGCAATACAATTTCCAACACAGATCAGTCTTACAAAAACTACACACTGGATCCCAGGGACAGCTGATTTCATCAGTTATTTTAGCATGGCAGGGGTACCTTGACATATTATTTATCACTTGCACTGCAGCTTCGTTGTTACAAAGCTGTGGAAAGAGAAGCAGTTCATGAATCCTCTTAACCTATCACTTCTTTCTCTACAGGATTTCCAGTTCTTTCTTAAAATATTTATTTTTTCTCTTTAATTGTAGTCACTTCTCTGTTCATCACAGAACATCAGCATGCTGAGGAAAACTGTGTAAGAACCAGCAAAGCAACTTCCACTTTGTCTTGGTTCGGCTCTGTCTGGCAACAATATGATCCAGCTCACATGAAAGAAGCGCTGCAGGAAACAAACTGTGCAGGAAAGGCCCACTTTCAAAAAGAAACCCAATATTCCGTGAATTTATTCTTGTTGCATCAAACTTTATTCAGTCTCATTTTTTGGTCATTCTGTCCACAGTTTATATTTCTTCAGAAGCTTTGTTTAAACATCTTCAAGAAGTTAGGAAAACTCAAGCTTCTCTAAACGGAGAAGAGCTTCTTAGACTTCTCCAAATTTGCCATATTTCCTTTTTTTAAAAAAATATATTTTTTTAGTCATACATGGGCACAATATCTTTATTTTGTTTGTTCTTATGTGGTGCTGAGGATCTAACCCAGGGTCTCACACATGCAAGGCGAGTACTCTACCACTGAGCCACAACCCCAGCCCCAAATTTGGCATATTTCAAAATGTAGATTGCTTTTTTACAGGAATCTGAAGCAAGTGGAAAGCACAACTCACAGGCTGTGTGAGTTGGAAGGCCTCACAATCATACCCTTTGTGAGGTAACTTGCAGAATCTGGAACAGCACTCTCAGAATTAACAATTACAATTTTTTAAATGTCTTTAACATTTTAAACTGTTATTCCATGGATTAACATGGATTCTCCTCATGGCACTCAGATTACAATTTACACTGAAGGGCACTTTAGAGTTACTACCCCATAACTGTCACCCACTTGTCAGACACTGCCCTTCACTGTGTGTGAACACCCTTCTCCATTCTGATGCCATTTCACTCAAGAGCAGCTTCCCAGGATTTGATCAACATGCAGCCTCCAGGAAGCACCCTGAGAGGAGAGCCAAGTGCACATGACCCACAAGTTCACCCCAGGGGCCTGGTGGACAAAAACGCAAGTTGCTGGGCCCACTTCAGGCTATGTTTTGGGTTGAACTTTGTAAAGATCCTGAAAGCAGTTTATCTCTTCACTGGTGATAAGCATTCTGATCACTTAGTTAAAGTGATGTCTGACAGGCTTATCCACCTATAAAATCGCTGTTTCTCTAGGTAATTAGCAAGTATCTTAATACTTTCACACTATGTCAATATCCTATTTCCATTAACTTTTTTTACCATTAGTTTTAACATGTATTTTTTTATTAATTTCCCACTTTCCAGAACTGTCTAAGGTAGTTTTAAGCTTCTTTTATCTAATCTGAGCCTTCACTAGTGTCTATTCTAACCCCAGTCCTTTGAGGCACTCACCCCAACGTCTAGGCAAAGGCCTCAGGAGGAAGTCAAATCCATCTTCCTGTCATGAGAAATTGGAGCACACTTGAGAGGCGGGTGCTGGCAGCTGAGAGCTGCATGGCTCTCCCATCTCTGGCCCTGCTACAGTTTTATGTCAAATCCCTGCATTTCACAGTTTAAAGAACCCACATGGAAAAGAACAAATGTCCAGTGGCAATAATATAAACACTTTTTTAAACTTTTTTTTTTAATATTACAAATGTGATCCTTTTTTCAGAAAAGACCCCCTTCCCCACAGGAGTTCTCAGGTGGTTTTGCCCCTGCTTTACTCACACCACCCCTGCCCCTGCCCCCACAAAGATGCTCCTCTTCCCCTACACAAGAGATGACATCCTAGGGGGAAGGATCTGGTAGAACCTGCTAAGTGCTAGGATGGAAGAGAGCTCTGCTAGCCCTAGAGTCTATCCATCTGTCCTTACCTGCTGTGGAAAACAGGTGCGGACTGAGTGTTCTGTGTACCCAAAAGATGGCCCTTCAAAGACAGCTGTTGGGAGCTTCAGAACTTCCTTCAGAAACTGGTCAAACTTGCTAAATATCATTAAGCCATTGGAATCTGACATCTGGGAGAAAATATCTATGAGAACAAAACCAAATAAAGTCAAACTACAAGAAAATATTAAGTTTTTTCACTCTACTGTCATGTATATCTAAAAAGAACAAATTAAAAAGAAAATATTAGATTTTTTAAATAAATGGTGCTATGTTATCTCTATACCAGAAAAAAAAAAAATCATTAAAAAGTACCATAAAGTCATGATTCTTAGTTAATATTAAAACTATTCTCATTCTTATTCACACTGTGTGGTTACTTTGCTGATAGGTCCCCTCAATCCCACTCACTTAATACTCCACCTACCATTGTATACAATAACATTCATGTGTATCTATCTACATACTCTTTTTGAATATGAAAACTGAATGATATATAAACTTAAATTCAATTTATGACTCACTTTATTTCAAGAAAGATTCACAACAGACTGTCATTTTATCCATCAGTGTCTGTGTTTATATAGAACACATACATGTTAGGTTACATGAACACAGTAGTGTAGTAGTGATAAGACATGACATGGTACTGTCTTTACAGATTCATGTATAAATTAGGGAACCGTATACCTGTGAGGGAATCAATTTGACAAAGCATGGAAAATGTTTAAAATATTCTATTTAGTGAATTCTAAAGTACAATAAAAAGGACCCATATAAACTCTTCTATCCCAAAATACTTTAATAATATAAACCTTATTTTTACATAAAGTCCAGCTAAGCAAAGTAAAAAGAAATTTCCAGTAATATTACTCTTTCTTTACTTTCATGCAGAGTTCGTGTCTCTAGTTATCCCTCTCTTTTCATCCACGGTTGGAGAGAAAAAGACAAATAATCAGGAGATCAAAACAACACAATGAATGAAGAAACATAACCTAAACTGTTTTTCAAGTTACTGGGCTTCCTTACCCAAGAAAAAAAAAATTAAAATAATTAGTGAATTAAATATGCACAGAAAATCATTCCCTTAGGATTTTTCAAACAAAGCATTTGAAAATTTATGTCTATCTATTCATAGTGAACAGGTATACGACAAACCTACATATATATATATGAAATATGCATTACTATTTAGGTTCAATTTGGGGAAGTTATCTCAAAGCACAAGGTAAAGAAAAAAATATTTTTAAATACATATATCAAAAAGAGACAAAATGCTAGATTATCACTTCCTAAGATAATTTTTTAAGATATGAGAAACTGAGAAATTATCAAAGGAATGAAAATCTACCCTGTCACAGGCCCCCAAAAAAGGTTTAAGCCACACCATGTGGCAGGCACCACACTGAGTCAGCCAGCAGCCACTCAATATTTATTATTTTTCTCTTCGTTAGTGACAGAACAGATTAAATTTCCTAGCCTCCATTTGCAAGGTGTGATCATGTGACTAAGCACTGGCCAATGAAACTGTAATCAGAAAGATGATGAGAGACTTCCAGGAAGGCTAAATAAAGTTAACTGACTGGAAATCATGCCTTTTTTCCCCTATTCCTTTCTTCCTTCTGCTGATAGCTGGAGCTCTAGCAGCCACCTTGGACTATGTGGTCATCTTAATATAGGAATCATGCATCAGAACTGTAGAAAAGAAAGACAAAGAAAGCATGCATCCTAGAAAAACATAAAGCTTCCAAAGTAGCCCTGGACTCCTTTTATGTTAAAGAAAAATAAACTTTAAGACACCATTATATTGAGTTCCTGCTTTCATACAACACACCCTAATCCTAAATGCTACTATATTTTACCAAACATTGCCTTGTTGTACTTTTATAAAAGGTTTATGTATGAGCATACACATGGGCACACACACACACACACAATTACTTAAATTTTATGGATAAAGAAATTGTAGCTTAGAAAGGTTAACTTGTTCAAAAAGTTAGTAGGTGGCCAAATCAAGTTTTAAACCTACACTTGATTCCAAAGTAAATTTCATTATGCCATGTTCCTTCAAGATATAATTTAGGGGGCTGAGGCTATGGCTCAGTAGTAAAGAGCCTGTGTCACATGTGTGAGGCACTGGGTTCGATCCTCAGCATCACATAAAAATAAATAAAGATGCAGTGTGTTCATCTACAACTTAAAAAAAAAGTAAACAAACTGTTCTTTAAATATTAAACAAAAGGCATAATTTAGACTAGATATGAAAATATATAGGCACAGGAATATAGCTACCTTGAAAGATCAACAAACAGGACAGCATGTATAGATTTTGGCAACATATATACTAGAACAAATGGGATAAGAACTAAGCATAATAAACATATTAAAAAGAACATTATCTATATGAAACAGAAAACAAATCATAAAAAAGAATAAATCAGAATAGAATAGACATTATGATTGCTGTATGTACTTAGGTGACTGTATGACTAATGTGATTCTGCAATCTGTACAATCAGAAAAATGAGAAATTATACCCCAATTGATTCAAATGTATGAACTGCCAAGATCATTGTAATGTCATGTGTAGCTAATAAAAAAAAAAGAATGAATCAGATATATCATACAACAGCTACAAAGCAAAATGACAGATGGGGCTCTTATGTTCATTCTACATAATAAACAGCAGCCTGGCTCCAGACGAAGGGCAATTAACAAAGAGAAAAGCAGACAGAAAAATGCTCCTAAAGGGAAGTCGAGAAATGTAAAGAAATTGAACCATATATGAGAAACACCAATAGATAAACAGAATAGATACATCAGCAATCCAAAAGAAAGAAATTTGAAGCTATGCCCTGAAAGATGAGCTCTGGAATGATGAGGTAAAAAGAGGCTGATGTGGGATGAAGAATCTCAGAAGAGAAGAGCAGGACCAGAGTCTCTGACAGGAGAGTGCAGGGTGAGTCTTCACTGCAAGGAGGAAGCAGGGCACAGAGAGCACATTCTCTCTCTGACATTCGATTTATGTGGAGAAATAAAGACATTCAATTTATGTGGAGAAATAAAGACTGAATAAGAAGAATACTTCTGTTAATGAAAGAAAATTCCTAAAAGATGAAAGCAATTTGGATTTGGTATTCAAGTGGGATGAAATGTTTCAAAAACAGGTGTCAGGAAGGTTAGAGTAGCTAGGTGCAAAGGCACCTGTAATCCTAGCAATGCAGGAGGTAGAGGCAGGAGAATGGCAAGTTCAAAGCCAGCCTCAGCAACTCAGCGAGGCAACTTAGCAAGAACCAGTCTCAAAATTAAAAATAAAAATAACTGGAGGTGTGGCTCAGTGGTAAAATCTCCCTGGGGTAAGTCCTCAAGAGGAGGAAGAAGTGTGGGGGGGAGATGATGTTTAGAGTGTAAATGACTATGACCAAAATAGGAAGAATGGAATTGGAGGGGGGGGGCGAAGCCAACACGTCTCAATGCTAGGAATTGCAGTTGGTAGGAAAATGGATTAGGAAATAAAGGAATTTTAAAAGTTAGGATTATTCTTTAAATTTCTACCTTGCGGAAATGCTGACAACCCTCACTAAATCAACAAGTCAAAACAAAGATACCACACTTAGCTTTGAATTCAACTATATTTGGACCAATCAGCACATTTTCAAGTGGAACCATCCTAGAGAGGAAAAGTATACTGGGCCACAGTTCAAGATGGACAGCACACAGACAGGTCTGAAATGTTAACGCTGAGGTGAGCACTCGATGCTCTTCAAATGAGGGAAGAGTGTAAGTGATCCAAACTTTGGGCAGCTGGTTACTGATCTTATGATGAGGAAAATGATCCTCCACTCAATCTGAGTGAAAACCATGGAACACAGCAGACACTTCAAGGCGTCCCCTCAATACCTGTAGCCCCTCTTGCTCACTAAGGAACGCTGAGTTCAGGATGCCAGTGTGCCTGCTTGAAAAATGACTTCCCAGCCTCCTATGCACATTGTAACAGAACAGCTTTCTGAAAAACCTTCAGCTTTCCTAATAGAATTACCTTTCTTCTTTCTTCCCAGAATGAGTATATGAGGCCTATGACAGAGTCATCTTAATCCTAAGGAAGAAAGCAGAGCAGGAAGAGGGAGGAAGGGGTCTTTGACAATATCCTTGGGTCATTGTCCCAATTTGGAATTTACCAGCCCTTGGACTTATTATTACATGACAAAAATAAAATCTCAATATATTTAAGTCTCTCTGTTAAGTTTTCTGTTCCTATTTAATGTATTCATAACTGATAAGCAAGTAATTAACTTAACTGATAAGCAAGTAATTAACTTATAGGCACTAATGATAGAAATATTCAACAGAGAGTTTAGCTATCAAGTATATTAATACACATATGTATAGCTTCATAGTAACAAAAGCACATATGTATAGATCCACTCAGAGTAACACATTCAGACTGGATATAACATGACTAACCACACCCAGTAAAAAGTATTATTTTCAATTATACTTAGTTGCTATGTCATATGAAGAGATCAAAAATAAATTTTCTAATTCATGAAAAAAAACTATAATTTAAAAGGCCATGTTGGGGGCTGGAGATGTGGCTCAGCGGTGGCGCGCTCGCCTGGCATGCGTGCGGCCCGGGTTCGATCCTCAGCACCACATACCAACAAAAATGTTGTGTCTGCCGAGAACTAAAAAGTAAATAAAAATTCTCTCTCTCTCTCTCTCTCTCTCTCTCTCTCTCTCTCTCTCTCTCCTCTCTCACTCTCTCTTTAAAAAAAATAAAAATAAAAAAAATAAAAGGCCATGTTGGAAGAAAACAAACAAAAACATCTATATTTGTTTTAATTTTTAAAAAATTGCTAGATCCAAAAATTAATGGCAATAAAAGAAGAAAATGTAGGCTCAAATCTTCATCATGTGGGCTTAAGACCTGACTTCTTTAACACAATGCGTAAAGCATAAAAAATAAAATCAAGAATCAGGTTGGGGTTGTGGCTCAGTGGTAGACCACTTGCCTAGCATGTTTGAGATACTGGGTTCAATTCTCAGCACCACATATAAATAAATAAAATAAAGGTCCATCAACAACTAAAAAATATTTTTTAAAAAATTAAGAATCAATAAATGGGATGGATTCAAACTAAAAAGCTTCTTCTCAACAAAAACAATCACGCAAAGGGAGAGCCTACAGAATAGGAGAAAATCTTTACCACATACACATCATATAGAGCACTAATTTCCAGAATATATAAAAAACTCAAGGGCTGGAGTTGTGGCTCAGTGGTAGAGCACTTACCTTGAATGTGTGAGGCACTGGGTTCGATTCCCAGCACCACATATAAATTAAAAATAAAGGCCCATCAACAACTAAAATGAATAAAATAAAAATTAAAAAAAAATAACTCAAAAAACTTAACACCAAAAAACAAAAAATAACCCAATCAATAAATGGGCTAAAAACTGAACAAGCACTTCACAGAAGATATACAATCAATTAACAAATACATGAAAAAATTGTTGAGAGCCACAGCCAAAGGGGCCGCTGTGAGCCAATCATCAGCTGGCAGTCTGAAGGGCAGGGAAACAGCCCAATGAACATCACCGCAGAGGAGCCAATCAGCTAGATGTTGCTGGGGCCACTGTGAGCATCAGCCGGCAGCTGGTAGTTTGCTGGCAGCTGGAAGTTTGCTGGGGCCCCTTTGGCTGTGGCTCCCCAGCAAACTTCCAGCTGCCAGCAAAAAATGTTCAATATCTCTAGCAATTAGAGAAATGCAAATCAAAACTATTCTAAGATTTCATCTCACTCCAGTTGGAATGACAATTCAAATAGCAATAAGTGTTGGTGAGGATGTGGGGGGAAAGGCACACTCAAACTTTGCTGGTGGGACTGCATCGATGCAACCACTTGGAAAACTTTAAATGGAACCACCATTTGACCCAGCTATCCCTGGGTTTATACACCTAAAGGACTTAAAATCAGCATACTATAGTGACACAGCCATATGAATGTTTATAGCAGCTCAATTAACAATAGAACCAACCTACATGCCCTTCAACAGATGAATAAAGAAAATGTGATATATATACACAATATAATTACTCAGCTTTAAAGAAGAATGAAATTATGGTTATTTGCTGGTTAATGGATGGAGTTGGAGAATATCATGCTGAGTGAAATAAGCCAACCCCAAAAAAAAACAAAGGCCAAATGTTTTCTCTGATATGCAGATGCTGATCAATAATGAGAGTAGGGGGGTAAGGAAGAATGGAGGAACTTTGGATTGGGCAGAGGGGAGTGAGGAAAGGGGAGGGCGTGTCGGATGGGAGGCATGGTGGAATGAGACAGGCAATATTACCCTATGTACAGGCATGACTGCATGAACGGATATGACTCTGCATCATGTACAGCCGGAGAAATGAGAAGCTTTGCTCCACTTGTGTACAATGAGTTGAAATGCATTCTGTTGTCATGTACAACTAATTAGAACAAATTTTTTAAAAACTTAAAGGCAAAATGAAGTAATTTGTTATTTCTAATTACTGGTTAAACTTTTTTTTTTTTTAGAGTAGCCTTATCTATAAGAAAAACAGTACAAAATTATTTGCAAATTTTTAATTTTTTTTGTTTTTTGTACTGGGGATTGAACCCAGGGGTGCTTAACCACTGAGCCACATTCCAAGCCTTTTTTTTTTTTTTTTTAAAGATACAGGGTCCCACTAAGTTGCTAAGTACCTCGCTAAGTTGCTGAGACTGGCTTTGAACTCTCCATCCTCCTGCCTCAGCCTCCCAAACTGCTGGGATTATAGGCATGCTCCACCACACTGGGCCAATTCTTAATCCGAAGCATAACAAATAATGCATCTAACAGTGTAATTTACTACATGCATATAAGATCTAAACAAAGATGTAAATGAGGCAATAAAATTTAATTTAAAAAATTTTTTTTGTACCAGAGATTGAACCCTTAGGCTTAACCACTGACCCACATCCTGGACCCTTTTTTTGTATTTTTATTTAGAGACAGGGTCTCCTGAGTTGATTAAGGCCTCTCTGAGTTGCTGAGGCTGGCTTTGAACTTGAGATCCTCCTGTCTCAGCTTCCCAAGCCCCTGGTATTACAGGCTTGCCCCACAACACCCAGATAAATAAAAATATTTTTTTAATGTTTTAATTTTAACTAGAACTGGGGATAGCTTTGTGGTAGAGCATATGCATGCTCTAAAAAAATTAATTTTTACTTTTTAAATAGTCCTCTAATTAAAGCCCCACACTCCTCTGGTATTAAGGGACTAAGTCATTTCCTAGATCATCCTTAATTCGCCCTTTAATTCTTTTTCTACTAATATACCTCTGAAAGAAAGAATGCCAGCTCCCTACAGCTGTTTGCAGTTAAAAACAAAGTTAGGCTTTCTCCCTGGTGAAAACCCAACAGCTGAGCCCTTATGTACACACATGCATACAATCATTAAACTATTCTATCCTTTGTGAAATAAGCAAATAATACCATCATCACATGTCTCTTTTTTCCCCACTGATAATGACCCTGGTTTTCCTGGTTACATCAACCCTCTTACTTCTTCCCCTTTCACCCCAACGGACCAACCCTATACTTCTGCAAGGTGATAAGGCTCTTCAGACTGAGTCAAATCTATAAATAGAACCCATTTTCTTTTATGTTAGCTTTCCCTAGCAAATGACTCTCACTCATCATCCTCCAACCAACTGAGCAACTTAACCCAGAAAAACATGTACACATATCTGCATGTTTGTGGATACCCATACACATCTAACTCCAAGCTCATAATGCCTTCTCAAATGCATTAAAATTCTATATCACTCATTAGGTCAGAATGAAGCGGCAGGGGAGCCTATCAAGATGCCTGGAGCTTGTGGAGCTGCTGCAGCCAAGGCTACTTTACAAAAAGTTCCAGGTGCCTTTGGCCTTTGTTTTTCCTTTTCTTCTTCTTATTTTTCCTTACTTATGAAAATGCAAATGTGGGGTGTACTCCTTACTTACTTTCTTCCAGTTCTTAAACATTTTGGTTATTCAAGAAATATAAACATGGGCATCACACGACAGATTAACAGTCACTTCCATCTGCTGAGGAGAAGGGGTGGCTAACAGAAAACAGAGACATATTTAAAGAACATAGCAGAGGAAGCTAAATTTACACAGGTGAAATTTAATTGTGGGGCTGGGGATGTGGCTCAAGCGGTAGCGCGCTCACCTGGCATGCGTGCGGCCCAGGTTCCATCCTCAGCACCATATACAAACAAAGATGTTGTGTCCGCCGAGAACTAAAAAATAAATATTAAAAATTCTCTCTCTCTCTCTCTCTCTCTCTCTCTTTCTCTCTCTCTCTCTCTCTCTCTCTCTCCTCTCTCACTCTCTCTTTAAAAAAAAAAAAAAGAAATTTAATTGTGACTTCAAAGGGAGCCCCCTCTATAGTCTTCTAATGAAACATCAAGGAGCAAAAGATTGATGTGTCAGTGAAAATAGTCAACTCTTGGCAAAAAAAGACAGAAAGAGCCTTGGGGCACCTTTTCTGAATACTCAAAGTGTGGTCTCACAAAATCATGCAAAAATATAAACAATACATATTATTACTATTATAAAACCATTGTGCTACAACACAGAGAAAATCCCCATTAGCACATAAGTATATTTCTTATTTTTATTTACTTATTTATTTTATTTTTTTATTTCTTATTTTTCTATGTGCATAATCAATTGTTGTTGAAAACCACACTACATTTATGCATTCTGATCTATAACATATTTTTAAAGGCATTATATTCAATTATGTGAATGTCTCAAAACTTAACTGAGCTCTCCCTTTTGAACACTAAACTGTTCAAGTTTCTGTGTATTATAAAAAACATTCCGGGCTGGGGATGTGGCTCAAGCGGTAGCGCGCTCGCCTAGCGTGCGTGCGGCCCGGGTTCGATCCTCAGCACCACATACAAACGAAGATGTTGTGTCTGCCGAGAACTAAGAAAAAATAAATATTAAAATTCTCTCTCTGTCCCCCCCTCTCTCTCTCTCTCACTCTCTCTTTAAAAAAAAAAAAAGAGAGATTAATTCTTTAAAACAAACAAAAAAAAAACATTCCAACAAATATATCTAAAACTTAAGCTGTGTACAGTGGTGCCCACCTGTAGTCCCAAAAGCTTGAGAGGCTGAGGTAGGAGGACTACTCTGACACTAGTGTGGACAACCTAATGACATTTTCATCTCAAAAATAATTGTATTTATATATGTAAACGTACACACACACATACATATACCTAAAATTGGAGGTGCACCTCTGATTATTCCTTAGGGAAAGCTGCAGAAGCAGACTGAACAAAGGGATCTGAATATTTTTACAGCCTTCCCTGCGCTCTTCAAAACGGTAACACTAGTTTTTTAATGAATTTAAAATAACTTTACAAATCACCCAGTCCTATTATTTAGTGCAACTAGATGGGATTTGCATAAGAGGTGATTAAATTAAATTTCTTATAAAACAAATAGAATTGTCAGGTAACTGACAATTAAGTGACAATTAATAATAGACTTTACATTCTGAAAGTTTTGTTCTCATTAGTTATATTTTGGAATTCTGGTATTACTGTTTAAATTATACTTTAAAGTTTATATTCTGATTATAAATCACTGCTATTTATAATCCTGATGCAAGTTAACTTTCACTCTAAGATACAGTCCCTAATAGTACCAACATGGAACCATTTGTGCAAATGAATGACACTCATGGACAGAAATACTTTTTGGGGGGGGAAGCAGAGGTTAGAATCAAGGGTTGCTTAACCACTGAGCCACATCCAGGCTTTTTTTTATTTTTTAATTTGAGACAGGGTCTTGCTAAGTTGCTGAGGCTGGCTTTGAACTTGCCATCCTCCTGTGTATCACTGGGATTACAGGTATAAGCCACAAAACCTAGCTCAGGGAACAAAATGCTTTTAAGAGGAATCTTAAAAATCTAATCAGAAAATGTTTCAGACTAAAGGCACAAGTCATTTCAAATGCTACCTTGACACTAAAACAAACGTTAAGAAGTCAAATGAAAAAGATGGGGGGAAAATTCAAAGTTTTTAAAATCTAAGAGGTAAAAACTAAAAGATCAAAGTAAGAAGAAAAAAAAGTACACATGCTAAGGTGTATTCCATATACTAGAAAACCTAATGTATTGAAAACATGAATAGAGATAGCAGTAAAAAAGCAGTGAGGAGGAGGAGGGTGGAGTAGAAGAGAGTGAATAAATGATGAGTCCTTCTGTGATGTTACCAGCCAGAGTTATAGTTCACTTTGGTTGCCTCCTAAATCAGCCACCTCAATTAAAAACCAAGGGAAAGATTCTCACAACAGCCAAAACTGACAACCAGGTGCTTCTCTCATAATGGAGTAATCTCATAATGGAGAAATCACTCTGAATTTTTAGCTTAAACAGATACTAAGAAATTTCATTATGATTTTCTTTTTCAGTAGTATATGAAAAGTAGTAAATCAGAAGCAAAAAGACTTCTAGAGACTAGTATACTGTTAACATCACATTAACCAGTGATAAAGGACACACGCATTCTACCTCCAACAACAATCAGAAATTTACAAGGCACAGTACAGCTGACCCTGGAACAACACTGGTTTCAACTGCTCAGGTCCACTTACTTATTTATATACAGATGAACCTCATAACTTAGAAATACTGAAAAAAAATATGAAAAATGTATAAAATATATGTAGATAAGTCTATTTTGTCATTTATACTCTATACAAATCAACTACGAAAAGTTAAAATTTATCAAAGCTTTCACACAGACTACACATGGCACCACTTGCAGTGGAGAGAAATGTAAACAAATGCAAAGACACAGTATTGAAACACACTGCATAAAATCAACTGTAGTACATAGTGTACTACTACCATGTTTTGTAGCTACCTCCTAGTGCTATCAGAGTGGGCAGGTGAGCCCATCTTGCATCACATGAACACGTGTGCTACTAATCATCTCCGCAGGAGCAGTCCACTTCTCCAGAAAACTGCATATTTTAGTGAACCATCTCTCACCATTCTGGCCTATTTCCTACCATACAAAACACATACAGCACACAAAGTGTTAATCAATCGTTTATGTTATTAGTAAGGCCTTTGGCCAACAGCGGGCTACTAGCAGTTAAGAACTGAGGCGTCAAAAGCATTTTGAGGATTTTCTACTGAGGGGGTGGTCAGCACCCTTAACCCCATGGGTCAACTACAGTCTCAAGAGAAAGGACTAAACAACCCTAAACTTTACTTATCCCTAAATACATTAAAGAATGACATCACTAACAAATGAAAGATGTTTAAATTATGATCAGTGAGTTCTGGTAAAGAGAAGAAACTGGCCACATTTTATAGTGGTTTACACCCTGGGGGGTTGAAATTTAAAACTGGAGACAGGCTTTCAACACCCAAAATGTCCACTTACGTTGAACATCTAATTCCCAAGCCAAGATAATTACAGTACAATAAAAATTAAACAGAGCTACATTGGTAGAAAAACCATAATTATGAGCATAAAGAAAATGTATCTATGTATCTGAATAAGATAAACATGGTGCTCAGTAATCAAGTACAACTTGTGTCATCTCAATCTTTATTCTAAGTGTGATGAAAGCATTCTGAGCACACCAACACGTCCCATTTGCGGTAGCATGCATGTTCTTGTGCCCACTGAATCTTGGTCAATTTGTGTTTTTCCAAGAAGTTCAAAGCCACACCAAAAAACCTGCTGTCAAGTGCTTGCCTAACTAGCATGCTTGTGGCTATAGGTTGGACCATCAGCATAGAAAACACAAACTGCTACCACATGGGTCCTTCCATACTTTATATACTAGAGGAATTTGCACTTTTTCACTAAACAGTTAACAACAAAAAATTGTAGTGATTTTAGTATTCGATCAATAATTTATATTTGGCAAATTTCTAAGTACTCACAATGTGCCAGGGGAGCCGACTACATGTAAATGTAGCAAATTTAATCACAGAAATGTAAAGACTCTAGGATCATCTAGAATATGCTGTTAGGGGCTGGGGCTGTATTGCCTAGAATGTATGAGGCACTGGGTTTGAGCCTCAGCACCACATAAAAATAAATAAAATAGAATATGCAGCTAAATAAAATCCATCAACCTACTACTATTTTCCAACCAGCCTCTTCATCTGGTAACATCATCAATTTAAAACTCAAACAAGATTCCAACTTTCTTGTGTATGTCAATGAAATATAAATTCATCTATATATTATCTTCCTCAGAAAAACACCATTCCATATTAAGAAAATATGAAAGATTTCAGTCCCAAAGAGAAATATTTAGAGATATCATGTTTAAAAAAAAAAAAAAACCTTAGAAAAGTATCTAAATAAAAAAATAATTTTTATGACCACTTTACGACATTGCAGCCAATTTTGAAATGAAGATAAACAGGACAAGAGTTGATCAAATACATGATCTAAGATCGTTCTTTAGAATATCTAAATCTGATCTTGTGGGCCATCTAACTTTCCAACTTTCAATGTCAATGCGTCACATAAAAAAAAGCAGAGAGAACAAATGTGCCTATGAGGCAATCTCGTCCAAAGCTCACACTCAACTCTGAGATGATCAAGCCTCTGTTTTTTCAATTAAAAAAAAAAAAGCAGAACCCAAAGGAATATCCCAAGGATGCAATCATCAAGGCCCAGATTATGAGACATGCTACAGGACAGTTGAATTCAGAGAGTATCTCAACACTTGGTTAAAACACACAGATTCAACTTCATCTCCCTAAAACCTGAGGCAAGCTCCTTTGTCTCTGGTGCTTGTATGGAAGCACTTGAACATGGTTCTGTAACATGTGCACCTCACATTACAGTACTCGCGTGGGGGAAAACGACACAGTAGCCTAGACCAGTGCTCTGAATTCAGATGAAATCCCAGCTTTCCCCCATAAAATTAAAAAAAAAAAAAAAAAAAAAAACAGCCACCTTCTGCTTGAAGGAATTTTTAAGGATTTCATGGGAAACTATATGAAGAACACTTAGCACAATGCTTGGCACAGTCCAGAAGCAAGTCACCTAATAATCGAATAAATACAAACCACAATCAGAAAAATTAAATAGCTGTAGTTCTTGTCTTCACTGATTTCATCTAGTCACATTCTTACAATACCTACTGAATAATAAAATGCCAAACTGGTCAACAGAAAACCAAAACAACAATAAAGAAAAGATAACTTGCAG
Source organism: Urocitellus parryii (assembly GCF_045843805.1). NCBI lineage: Eukaryota > Metazoa > Chordata > Mammalia > Rodentia > Sciuridae > Urocitellus > Urocitellus parryii. Next base: position 50,480,766 of record NC_135542.1, read on the forward strand.
GAGGGAAGGCTATCAATTTCCAAATAGCTGAGCCTGACTATAAGTACTGAGAATAGTTTAACCACAGCAAATACCACCTGACCAAATGTTGTCATCAAGAAAAGGCTGGGCTTGACCAGACCCCTCAAAGGCAATCAAATTTATTTTCTAATTAGGTTAAAGTTCTCAATATAATCATCTTCAAATACATTTTAGTAACATGGAAAACAGTTTTTGAAGGATTTTTAAAATGTCAACATTATTATTCTGAACCTCTTTGGTTTTTTCACTTTAAAAAACAATTAAATCAACCAACTTCGCCACTTGAACAGTAGGTGGCGTAACTCACATACTGAGCCAGTTGCTGCAAAGAGAGGAGGTAAAATAAAATACAAAACACAGAGAATAAAAGCTCAATAAGGCATCTTCCAACACATTCATCAAAACTGTTTAAAGCTCCTAATTTGAAAAGAAAAGTTTTCAAATAATATGAAAATACTTACATCTCAATTTGTCCAGCATTTTTCCACCACACATGGTTGCTAACATAGCTTTAACTGAAAATACGGTCAACTTGCCTCGGCCCTCACTGAAAAATAAATATTAGAAATAATTGCTATCTGGAACCACAAAAGCAATCAAATGTATAACTAAATATTGAGCAACCAGGAGACTGATTCGGCAACATTTGAAAGCCTTTTTTCCTTTGTATAATTAAGACTTCATCTATACTAAGTGAAGAATAGCTGCTAAAGCTAACCTGAATAATCTGGAAATGAGTTTTAGAAACTACATAAAAAGTAACTTCTATTGGTTCTGTAGGCAGAGGCCAGATGGACGAACCTAAAATTGTTTCCTATACCCTAAACCCATTAAATCCACAGCTGAGGTGTTTTAAAGTAGTCAAAACTGAGGGACCATCTGGTTTGAAAATAACTCAGAAATGTGTCCTTATTTCAGGATAACAAGCTTATTGTTATGCCCTAAACAACAGGGTGCACACTGCTTTAAAGATTTTATAGTACATTCATCTTTGTTTTTACTGTAACAACCTTTGTCACCACAGAAATGTTTATTCTGAAAATCTTAATCCTGCCTCTCTCAGATCTTCCGATATACCACTGTGAAAAAGGGGGAGAGGATGGTAATATTAATTCTTTTTTAGGAACTGGAAAAATGAATTCCTAAAGAAATGGTGCACACCACCAGCAGAACCAAGTAGCCCTGAGGCTCCTTGTCCATGGCCACGTTCCACGCTGTCCGCTATGCCCTGGTCTCATTCAGGTAAAAACGTCACCAACTGATTGCTAAATTTGGCATACGTAAGTTAAAGATGGGTCTTTGTGTTAATTTTATAAAGCTTACGCTCATAGAGTTTCACAGTGACTTAAATAAAATATTTTTACAATAATGAGAGCTATATAACCTTGGTCTTGAAAAGCAAATATCATTCATTTATATTCACTAAAAGAAGCCCTAACACAGTGTTTCCCCTTTCCAAACCACCTTTGTATATAGAAAGATCACATCTGAGAAAAACAAATCGTCTATAAAACAGAAGATTCTCAGTGAAAACACTGCCAGGAAATACAAATTTTTGTTACATTCAGATTTTTCTTGTCGCTGAGTTTATTCATCAGATAAAAACATAACTCTTCAGAAATAAAAACACTGTTCCACATAAAGACAATACAGCATCTGGAAATGATGAAGAATACCTCATGGTACAAGAAAGGCAAAACCCAAAGGATTACTATGTTAGGAGGAGTGGAATTTTAGGAACCTAAAAGATCTATCAGTGAGTCAAAGTCAAACCAGTGGCCTAAGATCTGGCAAGATGCTAAAGACTACACGCCTGGAATGCCAGGAGTCTGAGATAACTGTAAGGGAAGAGCAGGCACCTAGGAAATGCCTTTGCAAGGAAAAGCCTTCCTTCCTACTGACTTCCAAGATGATTATCACTGATGGCTCTGATACTACAGGAAAGAAATTATGACAAATGTGAATTATGTTAATGATAGGTGAGGGGTCACCTCACACCTAGACTAAGCACAAGAGCTGGTGTGGAAACACAACAATTTTATTCTCTCTGTGGTAACTGAGCCCTTAACAAAAGACAGCATATTATCTAGACACAGTTAAAGCAGGGAAGCAAAGGGGGGAGAAAACTGTTCCCCTCCCAAATAATTTACACACTCAAGAAGTCTAAAATGATGGCTTCAAATGTGCATATTCATAGTCATTTACTGAAGTATCTTCTAAAGGCAAAAGACTGGAAATTCCCAAATGTTCATTAACAAAAGACAGACTATGCTGTCAAAAAAGAATGAGAACAGGGCTGGGGTTGTGGCTCAGAGATAGAGTGGTGCCCAGCATGTGTGAGGCACTGGGTTAGATCCTCAGCACCATATAAAGTAAAAATAAAGACATGTGTCCACCTATAACTGAAAAAATAAGTATTTTTTTAAAAAGATTGAGAATAATATATGAAAGCTAAAGAATAATATATAATACTGTTAAATTTTTTAAAAAGCAAGCAAGAATGTATACACGTATAGAACAAAATAATAGTTAGAATATTGTCTAGCAATCATGTTTAAAAGGAAAAAGAAAAATATATCCTCACATACTATTTGTATATGTATATAACCATCTGTGAAATAGTAAGAAAGCAAGAGCCCTGGCTGCCTCCAGGGTATGAGGAGGCACTTAACAAAGAAGAATTAAATTCAGCCTCAATTCCTAATACTTTCAGAGAAGTAGGAAAAGAAATTTTCTCTATTTGGCATCTTTAAGAATAGTAATAACAGCACCTAACACCAAACTTACTTTTCAAAAACTGATTGCTTTTGCCCTAAGATCAAGTCAAGAATGACTGCTCCTTTTAAACATGACACTGGGGAACATAGCTGGTGAGCAAGGACAAAAAAAGGGAAAGGGTACAAAAGCATGCAGATTGTCCAGAAAATATGACCAGTTATTTATAAAATCCCAGCACACCTACCAAAAGGGGGGGGAAAAAAACTATAAAACTTGGAAAAACACTATAACACATGAGTTTAGCAAGGTTGCAGAATATAAGCTCAAAGCACAAATTCAATTTTATTTGTAAACTAAAAGAAACTAAAACATACTAGCACATAAAATATAAAATACTTTGATAAAAAGCCTTTTAGGGGCTGGGACTGTAGCTCAGTGGTAAAGTGCTTGCCCTGCATATGTGAGGCACTGTGTTTGATCCTCAGCACCACATAAAAATAAAGATACTGTGTGTTTATCTACAACTAAACAAATATTTTTTAAAAGCCTTTTAAAAATATTTTCAAGATCCATATGCTGAAAACTACAAAATACTGGCAAAAGAAATCAAAGAAGACTTAAAGATATACCTAAAATATTCAAGTTCATGAAACAGAAAATTCAATATTGTTAACATGTTAGTTCTCCTTAACTCAATTAGAATCCTGTTGTTATTCAATGCAATCCTCAGAGGTGAGGAGGAGAGATACTATTTTTCCTGCCTTTTACACAGCACTTAATTTAGCACATCACTCTGACACCAGATATGTGGGGATATCTTCCCATACACCAAGCAATTCTGCAGCAGACACAAGCTCTTCCAAGTCAATTCAATTCTGCTACTCTCTACTTGGAGATAGATCAGATCTTGAAGTAAGACAGAAGAAAGAAGAAATGAGTACAAAGGAGTCATAAAGAAGAAGAACAGGAAAAAAAAAATTTTATTTCGTAAGGTCCACATACTTTTCCAGGCCCATCACATCCAAGCCAGTCTCTTTTTCAGATGTGCTACTTCCCAAATTTCTGGGAAATCTGTAATACCTGGGCACTGTTAAATCAACCCCGTCCCCTGAAAAACAGATTAAGTAAAGAGACATGATATTTCAAGAAACCTATAATTTAGGAGACTTTCCGATGCTATCTCTTGATCAAATAATGAACACCACATCAGCCTAGGAACCCCGAGACTGACCACACCACCAGGAGCTATCGTGAGATCACCAGAATGATATCATTTCTACATACCTGTCCATATCCCTGCCCCCGCCAACTTTCCTTTACAAAAATTGGGAACCCCCAAAATGCATCTCTCACTCTCAAGACAGCTCTCATTCTCCCTTGAATATGTACTCCTTGCTTTACCCCAAAAGACTTCTCTGGAGATTGCCCTCATTCTCACTTGAATGTGTATCTACTTTCCTAAATTAACCTCTGTTTCTACCTTTGATGAGCACATTGAAATTCTTTTCTGTCACGTATGCCAAGAACACTGCTGGTCCTGAGTCCAGTTCCCCTTCTCTCCTGGAAATCCTTGGACCCTTCTTCAGAGACCCCTCATCTCCCATGATATCCCACAACACTGCCCTTACTTCCAAAGCCAGCTGAAGTTGTAGGTGGTCATTTACACTTCTGACCATCCAGCTATACATCAAGGATCCCCACAACCCGTTCCTTGCATTCAATTAATTTGCTAGAGTGCTCACAAAATTCAGGGAAATATGTCTACTGTTTATTCACAAAGGACACTACCAAGCACATTGATGAAAGAGTTGCATAAGGGTGAGGTATGTGGGAAGATGTGCAGAGCTTCCATGCCCTTCCTGGACATTTGGGGTTTTTTATAAAGCTTCATTGCGTGAGCATGAATGATGAAATCACTGATTAACAATCTTCAGTCCCTCTCCACTCCCCAAAGCTGGGAGATGGGGCTAAAAGTTCCAACCCTCTTATCACACAGGTCAGTTCTCTTGGCCACCAACCTCCATCCTGAGGCTATTCAGGGAGCCCACCTAAAATCACCTCATTAGAACAAAAGATGTTCCTAACACCCAGGAAATTCCAAGGGATTTAGGAGAGTTGTCAGACATTCCTATCATCAGGAATTTACCTAGGTCTCAGGAGTGCCCTGCCAGGAGGCAGGGTCAAAGATCAAGATTCCCCTATTGACACTATTTACCCAGTATTAAAAGCTCAGTCTCAAGAACCAGGGCGGAGACCAAACTTTAAAGCTGAAGCTTCTCCTACTATCCCATCTCTGAGAAATGACAAAGGTTTCAGAAGCTCTGTGCCAAGAACTGGGGACAGAAACCAATATGTATATTTCTCTAGTTTTTTTGGAAGGGGAGGGGGGGTACTTTCCAACTTGAGCTACATCTCCAGTCCTTTTTATTTTTCATTTTGAGATGGGGTCTCACTAAGTTGCCAAGGTTGACCTCAAACTTGTGATGCTCCTGACTTGACCTCCCTAGTAGATGGGACTAGAGAAATGTGTTACTGTGCCCAACTTATATTTCTTAATATTTCACAAATCTTAATAAAACTCACAAAAAGGGAGCTGGGCATGGTGGCACACGCCTGTGATCCCAGAAGCTCAGGAGGCTAAGGCAGAAGGATCAGGAGTTCAAAGCCAGCCCCAGCAACTCAATGAGGCTCTCAGTGACTCAGTGAGACTCAGTGAGCCCCTGTCTCTAAATAAAATATTAAAAGGGATGGGGGTGTGGCTTAGTGGTAAAGTGCCTCTGGGTTTAATCCTCATGTTTAAAAAAATTCCCCATGTAATTTTAATATGGTCCAGAGCTGAGAACCGCCAACACAGAGCTTTGATTGTGATACTAAGACTTAGTTCTTATTTTGTTGTCAATAAAAAAACTGAAGATTTATCATAATGAAAGATTTAAGAAAATTAACATATGTTTGTATAAATCTTTCTGGTTCCAAATCTCACTTTCTTCCTTCAAAGAGACCAAATAATATCTGTTCCTTGCTACAGAGAAGAAACTAATGACACCTGCACAAACAGGAGAGTGTAACAGAGCCCAATACACTAACAAGGGAGCCAGGCTGACTTTAAGCTCCTCAGTGAAAAAGGTGGTGTGACCCAGGAATGGGTATCTGTAAACTCCTTACAACAACAGGTCTTACTGGGTACTATGATATCTTTACTTCTAAAAATTATTATGATAATTAGCACTTACCCAACATTTTTCCTAATCTTCATAATATTTTAGACACTAATATTTTATACTTCCCAGTCTTTATTCAAAACATTCTCTAATTGGACTCTGTTGTTACAAGATTTGGTCTTATATTCAAATATAGAATAATGGATATAATTTTCAATTAACCTGAAGCAGAAAAAAAACACTTTTATTCTCTTCCATTCATTAATATTATTACTAGTCTCCATGGCTGGTATTCAATCAAGGAGTCTGTTCATTTACATAATAAGCTAGATCAGGATGTTTACAGTAAGAGGACTCATCAACCCCTCAATTATTACCAGCAATGTACGGTCCTTTAACAAGTTCATCTCTCATGCCCATGTTTACAACCATTTCTCTTGTCCACAACAGCTAAATGGCAATCTCCACATAACCCTCCACCCAACAAACCACAGATCTCCTCTCCTCTCTGCCAGTGCTTAACGTAAAATGCTTTATTGAGGGTGAAGGGATATGCATCAAAGTGTCAGTGTGTACTTCCATGAGACAAAGAGAGTGTATATATATATATATAGCTGAAGGAGTTTTAGGTGTCAGAAAAGTAGAGGTATTTGAAATTAAAGGTGAATTTACAGACAGAAGAGATTTGGGGAAATGCTTAGTGAGTGCTTAAGTTTAAGAATCTGTTCAGCTGGCATGGTGGCACTCACGTGTAATCCCAGCACCTTGGAAGGCTGAGGCAGGAGGATCACAAGTTCAAGGCCAACCTTGGCAACCTAATGAGGCCTTAAGCAACTTAGCAAGACCCTGTCTCAAAATAAAATAGGGCTGGGGGCTGGGGATGTGGCTCAAGCGGTAGCGCGCTCGCCTGGCATGCGTGCGGCCCGGGTTCGATCCTCAGCACCACATACCAACAAAGATGTTGTGTCCGCTGAGAACTAAAAAATAAATATTAAAAATTCTCTCTCTCTCTCTCCCCCCCTCTCTCACTCTCTTTTAAAAAACATAAATAAATAAATAAAATAAAATAGGGCTGGGGGTATGGCTCAGTGGTAAAGAGCCCCTGAGTTCAATCCCTAGAACCAAAAAATAAAAATAAAAGGCCTGGCTTCAACACTGAGCCCTTTGCCATGAATATTTTTCTTGTCAGTCTACCTTAAACCTAACTGCAACTTCCTATACAGACAGGATCCCCAAACAAAGCAAAGTCAGAGTGTCACTTTTACATTTCTAACACTTTTCACAACTCCTGCATCCTTCCTCTGCAATTAGGAGCATGCAGAGAGAAACTGCAGTCATCCAGTAGACCAGTGCCCCATGATGATGCTCTTGAGCTAACTGATTCTTCCTGGAAGAACTTATACTTGATCCTTCCCACCAGACATCTGACATTATTCTTTATACACTGGTCAAATTGCACTTAAAATTGAATAGTCAGTTGCCCCTGGTCAAGGCATTTACAACCACACAAATGCCTATGTTTTCACCACTTCCCATGTAAATAAGAGCCTGTACAGAATCAATTCAAATCAAACAAGGTTAGGGAAAGACACTTAACCTGATTTCATCAAAAATAATTTAACTCACTTAACATGTGACCTACAATAGCCTGCGTAGTTGATTAGTAAGTCAATATTTAAAATGCAACGCAACTAACAGGGAATATTAACTAACCCCTATCCAAAGACAACAAAATCAAAGGAGAAAAAGGTATTATCTAATACATAAAATACATAAATAATTTTTAAGAAGGTACTGTCTGTCGAGGATGGCTATACACAGGAAACTTGCTATGTTAATATTTCAACCCCACCCAGAGGAAAGCCTTCCAGGGACACCCTCCCCCAAGGAATACACAGATTCCCAGACTTTTCTGAATGGTTCATTTCCATAAACCTATCATTTTACACACATAACCCACTCACATGACTTCTAAAAAGAGTTCTTATTATCCAACACAGAAAACACCATCAGCTCTGCGCCAAGTAAAGCAAACAGTGAGTCACTCTGAATAAACACTCAGTATCTGAACACACAGGTATCATCAGAAGCCTCTGCAATCCTCGCCTGTGCCCTGTGACTGGGAAATTGTTCATTTCAGTTTAATAAAGTCCCAAATTCTGCCTTTTGGTATTTAAACTAACCTCATCTGAATGATTTGTTTCTTGGCTGTGCAGTGCCAAATATGGGCTTGCGATTCAAATTAATACTTTTGAAAACAAGGCTATGGGGAATGTCTTTTTACTTAAGAACACAAGCTATTTCGACATCTTTAGCAAACAGTTGTGGATGCTGCCAAGCATAAATTAGTAATTCTTGTATGAAAATAGACTTCTACTTTAGAAACACTATTACCAGTCCAATTATCACACGTTGCTAAGAGGAATAAGCATTTCTCTTTGATTTTCAAAAACTCATATTTTTCCAATTAATCTTAATTTATAAAATTCCACAGTGAATAGATTATGCGATAATCAACTGCAAATCAAGAACCCACTTGGCAAAAAAATGTCAAACAGCTTAATCAAGTAAAATCAACTTGGAATATTATTCAATTTTGCCACAATCAGAACGCCTGCTGCTTTTCATTTCTACCTCAGACATTTATGAAAAACCCAGCACTGTACTAACTGAAGAATCAAATAAATATAAAAGAATCTGTACTCTCAAAAACTTTCAATCTCATCTGTACACTTTGGATGTAGTTCAGAATATCATATAATTAAAAAATAAAAATGATACAGACAACTATAGGTCATCAAAGGGGTGAAAATGAGGCTGGTGATAATAAGGAAGGCAATGCCATAGAGAAAAACTTGAAGCAAACCCTGAAAAGGACAAAAGATTTGGATGACAGATGAAAAGGAGATGGTACTCCGGGCAGAGTGGGCAGGGATGAGGTTGGGGGCAGCCCCATGCAAAGGAGCCAGAGATGAGCATGTCCACTGGAAAATCACAGAAGCACCTCAGGGAATTTAACTAAAGCCTGGCAAGCAGGAAGGTGAGGACCAGTGCAGTCAGACCCACAGAGAGTGGCTTAATGCAAAACCACGAGAGCCTTGAAGGCTTCTGAAGGGTGAGTTACATGATAAGAGTAGTGTCTTCATCAGATTATCTGGAGGTGATGCACCGAGTGGCCTGGAGAACAAAACAATGGCAAGGAAAAGGCAATACCTCAGAAAAAGTATCCTCTGCCTTTTATGAAAAAAAAATACTATATATATATTACACACTATAAAAAGGCAGGATGAAATAAGCACAAAAAAATAAACATAAAGAAATCTGAAATATTAACAAATAGTCAAACTCTCCCAAAGGCCTGCCTATCTTGAAACCAAAAGATTCTTGTTTGGAAATTGGCACAATGACTTCTTTGAAGAGAAGCTACAAACCACAGAGTAAGGTGAAGAGTGCTCCCCTCCTTCCTCTCTGTCCCCTGATTCCATAGATGGGCACTCCAGAGGAGCTGCAGGCACACATCCCACCACATCCTACAGTAGTACACAGTCACCAACCCCAAGGAAAGATGCAGGCCCCAGGCTCCACTCCTGTCCTCCTCAGAGCAGCAGTTTTTCTCCATTTTTACTAAATCCCCCAACTTAGGATTTCACTATTTTAAACATTCAAGACCCCTAGCCCATTCCCTATTATTTCTTGGAAAATGTCCTAAAACAGTTGTGATCAGAACCTAAAGAGTGAAACCTGCTGCGGGGGTGGGCGATTTCCCATTCAGCACAACACCCTAATTTGATTTGGCTGATATTTTTCTTGTCATCTTGAACACTTCTAAGAACAAGTAGGGACATAAGTACATACTGTAACCAAACACATAAAATGTTTGTGCCGCCCAGGAAATTATAGTTTTGTTTGGAAATCATTGAGGCAGACTGTAACCTGATATTATCATTTTTTCAGCCATGTCCACTCTGTACTCCACTAGTCGGGCAGATTCAGAATTCAATTTGCTTCAATTTTAAATGGACTAGTTTGTTTCTGCTTTGCATGTGTGTGTATGTGTGTGTGCGCGCGCGCGTGTGTGTGTGTTGCTGGAAATTGAACCCAGGGCCTCACACAGACGAAGCACACACTGTTTTATACTATTTTGTTTTAAATGTCTACTATTAAAAGGCAACTATAAAATCATTTAAAGATATTCAAGGGGCTGGGGTTATGGCTCAGTGGTAGAGCGCTCGTCTAGCATGTGCAAGGCCCTGGGTTCAATCCTCAACACCACATAAAAATAAAATAAAGATATTGTGTCCAACTACAACTAAATATATATATATATATATTTTTAAAAAAGTATTCAAATTAAACTGCTAAAAGAAGACTATAAAATTATTGCTAACCATATTTTCAAACAACAGGAAATATTTCATATAACTCTATCATAAATTTTAAAACAAAATAGATGGTCCCCAACTTATATCAGTTTGACTTAAATATTTCTTGACTTTGTGATGGTGTGAAAAGCAATACACAATGAGTAAAAATCATACTTCAAATTTTGAACTTTTTAAAAATTTAAATACTGGGGACCAAACCTAGGGGCACTCTACCACTGAGCTACATCCTAGTCTTTTTTATTTTGAGACCTCACTAAGTTGCAAGGTTGGCCTCAAACTGGCAATATTGTTGCCTCAACCTCCTAAGGATCTGGTGTTACAGGAGTGCACCACAGTAGCCAGCTCAAATTTTCAATCTGGATTGAAATTAGCAAAATGCAGTAGGTCATGCTCTCTTCATTGCAGGACAGAGTCTCCAGCTACATCTCCCAGTCACGTGATCAGCTCCTGGTGGGCCATGTGGTCATAAGAGTAAACAGCAGGTACTCTAGGTGCAGTGTGTTGCTCAGCTAGGATGTTTAGTAGTTTAGATGTATTAAATGCATTTTCAATTTATGATGTGCTCGTTAGGATATAACCCACAGTAAGTTAAGGAACATCTTTATGTATAAGTTATTACCCTAAAGGAATCTTTAGGTTGTTCAAATTAGCAAAGATGTTTTCTATTAAGTATTACTTTAGATGACAAACACTAAGCCTGGACTGTTCAACGATAAGTTCAATATTCACTGTTTATAGATTTTATCCAAACCTAGTTTCAATAGGTATATTATTTTCTTATAGGTTTGTTTCATTTTTAAGGTGGAATTTCATCATACCTCTGAACTAATAACACTTTTGGCAAAGGCCACAGGCTCATTTATAAGGCAGAAATTGATGAAAAAACACAAGAGGAGGGCTGGGGTTGTAGTTCAGTAGTAGAGTGCTTGCCTCGCATGCGTGAGGCCCTGGGTTCGATCCTCAGCACCACATAAAAATAAATTAAAATAAATATATTGTGTTCATGTCCAACTAAAAAAAATGCTTAAAAAAACACAAGAGGAAAAAAGATTTTCTTGTATGAAAATTGTCAGAAATAAAGTATAAAATAAATTTCTCAGGAACTCATTATGAAATATTATCCTCTCCTACACAGGAGCAAAAAAGAGAAAACAGTAGCTATCAAAGAAGAATGCCCTCTCAGAATTAGTATATAAAAATTTTAGAACAATAACTCACAATAAGATAGGTCTACAGCTGCATGCAACATGAATGCATCTAAAATAATGTCAATAGGTGAAAAAATAAAGCAGATAATAGTATATACAGCATGATGACACCTTTTTATTATTATTTTTTCTTCTACAATACTGTGGACTGAACCCAGGGCCTTGCACATGCTAGGCAAGTGCTCTATCCCTGAGCTATATCCCCAGCCCCATAACACCTTTTTTTTTTTTCTGGGGAATTGAATCCAGGTCCTTGTGCATATGGGACAAGCATTCTACCAACTGGGCTATATCCCCAGCATAAGACTCTTTTTATAACTAAATAAAAATAATTAAAACAATAATCAAGCTGAGTGTTGTGCTTTGGATATGGTGTATCCTCCAAAAGCTCAAGTGTGAGACAATGCAAGAAAATTTAAAGGTGAAATGATTGGGTTATGAAAGTCTTAGCCTACTCAGTTCATTAATCCATGGACATGGATTAACTGGGTGGTAACCGAAGGCAGGTAGGGTGTGGCTGGAGGAGACAGGTCACTCTGGGTATGCCTTTGGGGTTTATATTTTGTCCTTGATGAACAGAGCTCTCTCTGCTTCCTGATGGCAATGTCCTGAGTTGTGTTCCTCCTCACCACCCTTCCACCATGACGTTCTGCATCATCTTGGGCCCAGAGCAATGGAGTCAACCATCTATGGACTGAGACTTCTAAAACCAGGAGCCAAATAAACTTTTCCTCCTCCAAAATTATTCTTATCAGGTCTTTTGGTTACAGTGAAGAAAAGCTAAATAAAACACTGAGGATGTAACTCAGCAATAGAGCATTTGCCTAGATGTGTGAGTCCCTGGGTTCTATCCCCAGTACTGCAACAAAACAGCTCACTAAACAATACTTTATCCCTATATATGTGACAAACTGTATTTCAGAAGCAACGAAAGGGTAACACAAATCAGGACAGTGTTAACCTGAACTAGGTTCAGGACAGTGAGACGGGACAAGACAGCATAGAGACAAATGGAAGTTACTGCCAATAGTAGTATTTCTGGATTAGATAGCGGGTGCATGGATGTTTATTATCCCTAAAACTGAATAAATGAGGGAGAGAAGAAAGTACTACAAAATGATCAGTGAGCAACCAGGGCAATAGTCCAGGGGAAGGTGAAGACACACTGGAGAAAAGCATCACACCTGAGATATCAGGAAGTAGAAATGACAGGACTGGGTAATTGGTTGGATGTGGGGACTAGAGGAGAAGGAAGACTTATAAATGATTCTCAGATTTCAGGTTTAAGAAACTGAGTGGACAGTGGGATCATTTCATGAGAAAGGGTTCCACAAGTTTATGATGTACTGCATGAAGCTTAGGGTGACCACTGCAGTTGTCTCCCTCATATCTAATCTACCCATTCCTACCACAGAGTAGCATGTGGTCAAAGTGAGATTAAACCATTCTCTGCTCCAGAGACACACCCCCTGATGTGTTTGAGCTATGAGACACAACACCTCCATATATCTGACCTAACAGCACAGTTCCAGAGGGAAGTTCAGCTACTTCTGTTTGATGCTGAGAAAAGGTGGCTCTCTCCCTCTACCTATACCTAAAAAAGGATGCATTTAGTGGCTGCTAGCAAGCATTTCTTGAAGTCAGCCTAAGGGTGAACCTGATAAGAAGGCATAGCTGGAAGCAGAGTAAGGAAATGAAGCCAGGGCTTAATGCAACCAAGATCCAAGGCCGGCCTCCCTCTGGCCCCAGTTACTGTAAAAGCCCATGTAAGCAGCTTTCTCTTCCTCACAGCTAAAGACACTGAACTAATACCAAGAGCTGAAACAGAAAGGGGTCTGTAAGTAAAAAGCACTAGAATGTGAAAGTGTCTCAATGCAGAACAGGAAGGCAGATCTCTCCCTCCTGCTGGGAATGTAGATAGTCAACTTCTGCCCCGTGGTTGGACCAGACCACAGGATAACCTGCACTGCAGTGGTGGGGGACCCAAGAGGTGGGAAGAAGAGGCTATCCACCATGTTTTTGCTAGTTTTTGTGGCTTTCGCCAAGGTTGTGCACACAGGTGTTTGTAATGGAACTCTGTATTTTTCAACGTTTTAAAATGTGAAGTGTGTTAAATGTAACATTACATAAAGTATGTGATGTTAAGATGTAAAGTATTTAAAACTCAAGCATTTAAAAAATTAAATCCTCAGAAAATACTATTTCTGGAAGGAAGTCTCAGACCCCATTTGTTCCTGTTGTTTTAGGGTCTTATAATCTATTATAATAATCAGAAACCATTTGGCAAAAAAAAAAAAGAATATAAATTTGAAAGTGAGGAAAGTTAAGATTAAATAATATTTGCCTTCAATTTTAACCTTGAGGAATTATGAAATACAAAACCTGACTCAGTTGAAATAACTAGGTAATCTGCATATCAAAGGGACTCTCCAGCCTAAATAAATTGACCATTCAATAAAAAGGCTAATACTTGAAGTATTTAACAACATAATGCTCTGATTTTCTAAAAATTCTGATAAACAGATCCTTTCTTTTTTCCAGTATAAGAAGGTCAATTTTAGCTGGACATGGTGGCACACACCTGTAATCCCAGGGGCTTAGAAGGCTGAGGCAGGAGGATCAAAAGTTCAAAGCCAGCTTCAGCAACTTGGCAGCGCCCTAAGCAACTCAGTGAGACCCTCTCTCAAAATAAAAAATAAAAAGGGCTAGGAAGGTGGCTCAGTGGTTGTGTGCCCCTCAATTAAATCCCTAATACCCCCACTCCCCCAAAAAAGAAAGAAAGCCAATTTGGTTTTTTTTTCCTAATATTTTTAGTTGTAGATGGACACAATGCCTTTATTTTATTTATTTGTTTTTATGTGGTGCTGAGGATCGAACCCCGGGGTTTACACGTGCCAGGCAAGTGCTCTACCGCTGAGCCACAGCCACAGCCCCAGAAAGCCAATTTTAAATGTCTAGAGAGTTAAATAAGTTCCTATCATATACAGATGTCAAGGTTAGTGAAGACAGGATAACGGATTCTAATACCCATGGTCAAAGTGTTAAACATATGGACTTGAATATCACCAAACTCACCCTCCTACTCGTCACTCACTCATCTTTCTGGATTTGCAAGTGTTTTCAGCATGCTCATCTACCCATCTGTCTTCATCTGGTTGACTGTCCAGTTACTCTTTTTGTCTTTTTCTGCACATGTCCAGTTCTCTCTGAATCCATCCTAGGATATCTGTGTGCCTTCTGCTCCTATGTTTCTATCTTTTTACTCTTCCTTTCCTCCATTCTTTAGCCATTTGCTATGGTCTGAATGTCTCTGTCACATGAGAGCATGAGAAGGTGGGGTATTTGGGGGGGGGGGGGTGACTAGGTCTTGGGAGGGAAGCCCTCATGAATGGGATTAGTCCCCATATAAGAGGCCGGGCTGGGGAACATAGCTTAGTTGGTAGAGTATTTGCTTCCCATGCACAAAGGCCCTGAGTTTGAGCTCCAGCACCAAATAAAAAAAAAAAAAGAGGCCCCAGAGAGATCCCTTGCCCCTTTCACTATGTGAAGATACAGCAAGTTGTCATCTAAGAGCAGAATGCAGGACCTTACAACATACAATCTCTCCCATGTTCTTGGACTTCCAGCCTCCACAACTGTCAGAAATATATTTCTGTTGTTTATAAGCAACTGTGTTTATGGTGCTTTTTTTTCTATTTTTTATTGGTGCATTACAGTTGTGTATAATAGTGGAATTTGTTATTACATACTCATACATACACACAATGTAACACTATAATTTGGCCAATATCATTCCCAGGTACTTCCTTTTCTCTCCCCCTCGGCCCTCCCCTTGGTCCCTTTCCTCTACTCTACTGATCTCCCTTCAATTTTCATGAGATACCCCACCCGCACCTTTCCTTTCCTTTTCCTCTCTAACTTCCACATATGTGAGAAAAAATATACAACCCTTGACTTTCTGAGTATGGCTTATTTCATAATTATTTCATAATTTTCCTGCACATGACATAATTTCATTCTTCTTTATGGCTGAATAAAACTCCACTTTGTATTTGTACCATATTTTCTTTATTCATTCATCCAATGATGGACACCTAGGCTGATCAGTTTAACATATTTTCTTACAGCAGCTCAGACACCATAGTATTTAACTTGATGTGACTATTGAATAAAAGTTTTTAATCCCTGCTTATCATTTTTAGATAGTAGATTCTTTTTTAACATTTATGTTTTAGCGGTGGTTGGACACAATACCTTTATTTTATTTTTATAAGGTGCTGAGGATCGAACCCAGGACCTCACACGCGCTAGGTGAGCACTCTATCGCTAAGCCACAATTCCAGCCCAGGTAGTAGATATTTTTATTTCTGACTTTTTATAAAAGTGCTTCTTAAATTGATTTGTGTTGTGACCCCTTGAACTGACATACACAGTGGGTCAGTGTCATGATAAGGTGCTGCTTACTCATCACAGAATAACAATTTTCACTAAGGGTTCTTATCCTCAGATAGTGTAAAATTAAGCTTATGGATTCACTGATCTACAAAAAAGTGGCATTAGGATTCTGGGACTCATGTCTCTAGGATATTCTGATTTTAATAATACAAATTTCCTTTAAATAATTTTCTATTAAATATCTATAATATATAATCAGGTAACATCTTATAAACATGTTGTACACTTAGTAACTATCTAATTGTGACCTAACTTTGATACAAAGTTTTACTTTGATACAATTAGTTTCATCACTAACTCACAGAATTTTCACTGTTTAAAGTATAATTAATAACATTTTACAAAGGTATGAACTCAAAGTAAGCCTAGAGAGAAAAAAAAAAAAATGAAGCAGATAGAATTAATCTATCCAAACCAAACAGCCAACAGAGTAACAGAAAGCAGACATATGAGCTCTTAGCTCCTGGAATGTAACTGCTAGCTTCTGCTTCCATCCTGCATGATTGGTTTGGTTTTCTTTTTCATAACATCAACTTAATTCTCTATGAATACAAGTGTTTCAATCATTTATATTTTAATTTGGGATACATTTAAATAATTTTCTTCTCTTGATGTAAGTTTACCAATGTCCTGCACTGAAAAAAAAAAAATTTTAATAGGTTCCTCGATATTTATAAAGACAAAACAAGATACTTTAGTCCAAAGGCACTTAATGTTACAGATTAAAGAAAAGATATCTTAAAAGTCAACTAGAAAGCCTCATAATCACACTCACAACTTAGATATATGTCACTGGAGAGGGAACAACTAGGTTAAGATATCTGCAATTGAACTCAACAACATGTCAAGCATTGTGATTCTCCTTGATACTAGAGAGCTTAACATGAGGTGTTCCAGGACAGTTAAGTCACTGTTGACTGGATAGAAGGGACTTATACTGACCAACTTCCCTTTTAACTGTGATTCTAAGTGGACTAGCCTAAAGCAATATAGAAACAGAGCAATGAAGTGACAGGTGTTCCTAGAGTAAAGCAAGCGTGGAAGGTACTACCTGTCATAAGCGGCAATCATAAAGTTGAGGAGGAGGCTGATGGACTGTTCCACACTGATTTGGTGAGTAGAAGGAAGGCGCTTATTCAACTGATAGTAGATGGATGAGATGACGGTTTCCAGGCGGGACACACTGATCTCGGTGCTATGGTCCAGTGTATTAAGGCCATTGTCTCGAAAGGCTTCGATCATGTTCCAGATATCAACCAGATGAACTAAAACATGAAGAAAATAAGCTGTCAATAATTTTAAAGTATGGTGCTCCATTCACAACTGGACACTTACATTTATCAACTAGTTTTTTAAGTTTAAAATATAGAATCTCAGGCTGGGGCTCAGCAGTAATGCACTTGCCTGGCATGTGTGAGGCACTGGGTTCAATTCTCAGCACCACTTAAAATAAAAAAATAAAAATAAAAAATTTCATCAACAATAAAAAATATTTTTTAAAAAATATACACTCTTTAGTCAACAAAGAGAAACACATTCTATGGGATGATAGTCTCAGAAGTCATCAAGAAGCCACTATAAACTGGGTGCAATAGCACTTATCCCAGTGACTCAGGAAACTAAGGTAGGAGAATCCCAAGTTCAAGATCAGACTCAGAATTCAGAGAGAACTTAGCAAACTTTGTCTCAAAACTAAAAACTTAAAAAACACTGAGGATGTAGCTCAGTGGGAGAACACCCATGGGTTCAATACCCAGTACAAAAAAGAAGCCACTGTGGACCAGGATGGACCATCTGCACTTTTATATTTGAATAACTGGTGAATTTGAATAATGTGCTTGCCTAGCATGTGTGATGCACTGGGTTCGATTCTCAGCACCACATAAAATAAAAAATAAATAAAAATAAAGGTCCATCAACAACCAAAAAATATTTTTAAAAAAATTTAATGGAGGGATCAAGAAATATTCATAATGGGGCTGGGGCTGGGGCTCAGTGGTAGAGCACTTGCCTGGCATGTGTGAGGCACTGGGTTTGATCCATAGCACCACAGAAAAACAGAAAACAAATAAAATAAAGGTGTCCACCTATGACTTAAGGAAAACAAATTATATATATATCTTTTTTTCGTAAGAACTTTCGCTCTTTTTAGTAACTTGCTACATTATCTCAAGTCACCTTATTTTAATACTTTAGCCTAGAAACTCTGGCAATATTTTACAACTAAAACTTTACTGTCTATAACCCTAAGAAGAGAGAAAATACAATAGTAAAACACTAAATGCCTCATGGACCACTCACAGCTCTGAACAATGGTAAGCAGAAAATAAATTTATCTTTTGTCTCTTTTCTCCATGACTTAAGAAGCTGATTTATTTTAAATTTTATTTCTAATAACAAAGCAGCCTTGTACCTGGATCTACTCTCCCCTTGAAAATAACTAAAAATCCTAGGGGGAAAAAAAAACACAGAAACACCATCTTCAGTGCACTGGTGACTCGGGAAGAAAGTACACAATACTCAACTAGACAGAAAAGAGACATTTTCTTTATAGTTGGAATGAAACTTGACTTCACTCAGGAGACTGAAACTTCTACCCAAAAGAAAGTTGATATAACTACAACAGAAAAAAAGAGGGGTTGGAAAACCACATGATCACCTAGATGGACACAGAAAAAGCATTTGGCAAAATCCATCACCCTTTCATAATACACACACAAGTTAGGAACAAAAGGAAAATTCCTCAGCTCGATAAAGGACATCTACAAAAAAAACCACAGCTAATGCTCTCCTTAACTGGGAAAGACAGACGCTCTCCCCTCAAGATCGGGAGCAACACATCTGAAGAATGAGCAACCAAGAAAACAGATACACTGGGTATTATTCAAATTTAAATTTGTGTTTCAAAAGATAACAGCAATAAAGTGAGAAGGCAAGGGACGGAAGAAAATATTTGCAAGTCATAATTAAGAAAGATCTATGTCCAGAATACATAAATACTCTTAGAACTCAACCAAAAAAGACAAACAATTTAAATATGAGAAACAGCAAAGACACTTATCCAAAGAAGATATTCAGATGGCCAACAGCACATGAACAGATGCTATACATCATTAGTCTTAGGGAAATACAAAACAAAAGCTCAACGATATACCACTTCACACCACTAGGATAACGATAAATTTTTAATAGAAAACATCAACTGTTGGTAAGGATTTGGAGAAACTGGAACTTTTGTACATTCCTGCATTATTTAGCTGCATTATTCACAAGTCAAAAAGGAGAAATAACCTGAGCGGGGACTGTAGTTCAGTGGTAAAGCACTTGCCTGGAACGTGTGAGGCACTGGGTTCCATTCTCAGCACCACATACAAACATTAATTAATTAATTAATTAATTAATTAATTGGGGCATGCTGTCCATCTACAACTACAAAAAAAATTTTTAAAACATATAAACAACCCAAATGCCTACCAACTGATCAATAAACAAAATCTAGTATATGTACAGAATATTATTTGGCCATAAAAAGAACGAAGTACTGAAACCTGCATGCTAAGATTTTTGACAGTAAAGAACACATATCACATGATTTTACTTATATTTATAGTACAGAAATGGAAAATCCATAGAAGAAGTAAATTATTTGTAGCCAAGGAATAGGAGGAAGAGGGAACCAAGATAACTACAAATACAACAGGGAGACGAAGACGTCCTGGAATTAGACACTGAGGAGGACTGCACAACTAACTCTCTGAATGCACTAAAACCCTCTGAACTGCACACAAGAGTGAATTTTAGTATGAGAATTATATATACCACAATTTTAAAAAATGTTGGAACAAAACATTCCCAGAGATAGAGTTATCACATGATAAAAGTTTAAATTCAACAGAAACATGTAAGAACTTTTTATTTGTTTACTCCTAACAGAATAGCCTCAAATTATACAGAGCAAAAATGAACACACGCTAAAGAGACACCAAACTCATATTCACAATCTTAACAGCAGATACTAATACACCTCTCTTATTTCTAGTACAATCATAAAAAACCAACTCTGGACACAGTGGTTAACCTCCATGTCTAACAAAGTAGGCATAAGGACAACATATGAATCAATGCCCTCAGTAATTAGGATAATACACAGCCCACAACTATAACCCCAGCTACTCAGGAGGCTGGGGCAAGAGGATTCTAAGTGACCAAACAAGATTCTGTCTCAAAATAAAAATCTTTAAAAGGGCTGAGCATGTGGCTCAGTGGTGGAGTGCTTGCCCAGTATGCACAAGCCTGTGTTCCTTAGTAGTAGAAAATATTTAAAAGATAATTTTTTTAAATTAACCTTTAAAAATTAAGAAACACCCTACTAGGGAATATTCTTAACCTAATGAAGGCTATCTATCTCTAAGGAACCTGCAGTAAATGAACTACTTAATAGGAAATGTTGAAAGCCTGTGTTCTAATGCTGATAATAAGATGTGGATGTCCCCCATCACCATTTCACTAGACTTGAGGCCTAACCAATAGAAATATGCAGGATAAAGTAGGAAGCAGTAAGAAAGACAAATAAATACAATGGCCATCTACTAGATATGACAAAACTATGCATGCATAAAATCATAAATATCTAAGAAATAAGTTATTAAAATTAATATATGGATCTAAAACAACTGATAGAGGGTCAATATATAAACGTCACTATACTTCCATATATCACTAACATACAATGAAATTTTAAAGTGCTATTTATAGTAGTACATAAGTCAGAAAGACTATTGACAAATTCAATGAATGTGCTACATTACTACAAAGAAATCTATAAATATAATTGGCAGAAATTAAAGACCTAAATAAATAAAGGATGGATTTACCATGTTCACAGAGAAAATGTCAATATTGAAAATATGTCAATTCTACCGAACTTGATCTATTTATTCATTCAGTCACAATTAAAATCCCAAGAAGACTATATATTAAAGAAGTGAAATATACGTAAATTATACCTTAAAAAAAAGAAAAAAATCTCAGCAGTTCTTTGTTTTACTTGAGTTCTAGTAGAAACTGTCAGATTCAAAAATCTGTATGAAAATGAAAAAAAAGGCTACAAATGTCCCAGAGAATCTTAAAGAAAAACAGAATGAAGTAGGAAGACTTGCTTTACCTATAAGAAGGCTTATTAAAAGCTATCATGATGGTTACTATACGGTATTGGTACAAGGACACAAAAACCCACAAACACAAGAGGTCTCAGTAGATCTTCTCACATACAGACACCACTATGAACATTCTTGCATATTTCTCCTAAGGTGTATGAGAGGATTATTTGGCAATGAAAAAAAAAAAGGATAGCTTTCAAAAAACAGGGAGGGGCAATGGAACGTGGATATGGACAAACATAAGGCTAACCCTACTTGTACTGTACACCCACACAAGGTTAAGGGACAGTGTAGAACCATAAGTAAAAGGTAGAACAAAGTATCTTCTATTCTGCATTTCCAACTTCACTACCCTAGTTCAGGTTCTCAAAGCTGCACACACAGGATACTATTTCCCAAGAATAACTACGGGAGGAATGACAGAAAACAAGAATTGCTCCAAGTCAGTGGTTTTCAAATACTTTGACTACAACCCACAGAAATATATTTAAACCAATACACACACACACACACACACACACTCACAAACACTTTTTTACCATAAAAACTACATTCTGATACTTTTCTCTTTCTTTTGTATAACATGTTTTAAGTTGTGACTATAAAACAAGATTTCATGAAGCATCAATGCATGGGTCACAACACATGATTTGAAAAACCATGCTTTGGGAAATCAATGAAGAGAGAAATACAACTTTGATGTAGTATAGCATAATAAACTTCTTGGAAAGAATTTTAAGCTAGGCTTTGTAAGGCTGAAAGTCTGGTAGATGTTATCAGATGTAATATAACTTGCCCAAGTTGTTTGTTTCAATAAATGGCAAACTAAGTCTAAAACCTAGGTTAAAGAGCTGGGGTTGTGAAGGCATCGATAAATTCCTTAAGGCATATGAGCTACCCAGATTGAGTTAGGATGATATAAACAACCTAAACAGACCAATATCAAGTGAGGAAATAGAAGAAGCCATCAAAAGACTACCAACCAAGAAAAGCCCAGGACCGGACAGATACACAGCAGAGTTTTACAAGAACTTTAAAGAAGAACTAATACCAATACTCTTCAATCTATTTCAGGAGATAGAAAAAGAGGGAGTACTTCCAAATTCATTCTATGAGGCCAACATCACCCCGATTCCAAAACCAGATAAAGACACTTCAAAGAAATAAAACTTCAGACCAATATCCCTAATGAATATAGATGCAAAAATCCTCAATAAAATTCAGGCAAATCGGATACAAAAACATATCAAAAAGATCGTGCACCATGACCAAGTGGGATTCATCCCTGGGATGCAAGGCTGGTTCAATATATGGAAATCAATAATGTAATTCACCAAATCAATAGACTTAAAGAACCATATGATCATCTCGATAGATGCTGAAAAAGCATTCGACAAAATACAGCATCCCTTTATGTTCAAAACACTAGAAAAATTAGGGATAACAGGAAATTACCTCAACATGGTAAAAGCTATATACGATAAGCCTCAGGCCAGCATCATTCTAAATGGAGAAAAATTGAAGGCATTCCCTTTAAAATCTGGAACAAGACAGGGATGCCCTCTCTCACCACTTCTATTCAACATAGTTCTTGAAACAGTAGCCAGAGCAATTAGACAGACAAAAGAAATTAAAGGCATAAATATAGGAAAAGAAGAACTTAAATTAGCACTATTTGCCGATGACATGATCCTATACCTAGCAGACCCAAAAAGTTCAAGAAGAAACTTGTAGAACTAGTAAACGAATTCAGCAAAGTGGCAGGATATAAAATCAATACCAATAAATCAAAGGCATTCCTGTATATCAGTGACAAATTCTCTAAAATGGAAATGAGGACAACTACTCCATTCACAATATCCTCAAAATAAATAAAATACCTGGGAATCAACCTAACAAAAGAGGTGAAAGATCTATACAGTGAAAACTACAGAACCCTGAAGAAAGAAATAGAAGAAGACCTTAGAAGATGGAAGGATTTACCTTGCTCATGGATTGGTAGAATTAATATTATTAAGATGGCCATATTACCAAAAGCACTTTACAGATTCAATGCAATTCCCATCAAAATCCCAATGACATTCCTTGCAGAAATAGAAAAAGCAATCATGAAACTCATCTAGAAAAATAAGAGACCCAGAATAGCTAAAGTAATTCTATGCAGGAAGAGTGAAATTGGTGGTATCACGATTCCAGATTTTAAACTATACTATAGAGCAATAGTAACAAAAACAGCATGGTACTGGCACCAAAACGGGCTGGCAGACCAATGGTACAGAATAGAGGACACAGAGACAAATCCACAAAATTACAACTACCTTATATTAGACAAAGGTGCTAAAAACATGCAATGGAGAAAGGATAGCATCTTCAACAAATGGTGCTGGGAGAACTGGAAATCCATATGCAACAAAATGAAATTGAATCCCTTTCTCTCACCATGCACAAAAGTCAACTCAAAATGGATCAAGGAGCTAGGAATCAGACAAGAGACTCTGCGTCTAACAGAAGATAAAGTTGGCCTAATCTTCATCACGTGGGAGCAGGCCCCAAATTTCTTAATAAGACACCTATAGCACAAGAGTAAAACCAAGAATCAACAAATGGGATGAATTCAAACTAAAAAGTTTTTTCTCAGCAAGAGAAATAATATGTGAGGTGAATAGGGAGCCTACATCCTGGGAACAAATTTTTACCCCTCAAACATCAGATAGAGCTCTAATCTCTAGAGTATACAAAGAACTCAAAAAATTAAACAACAAAAAAGCAAATAACCCAATCAACAAATGGGCCAAGGACTTGAACAGAAACTTCTCAGAAGAGGATATACAATCAATCAACAAATACATGAAAAAATGCTCACCATCTCTAGCAATCAGAGAAATGCAAATTAAAACTACTCTAAGATACCATCTCACTCCAATAAGAATGGCAGCCATTATGAAGTCAAACAACAATAAGTGCTGGAGAGGATGGGGGGGGGGGAGTACACTCATACATTGCTGGTGGGACTGCAAATTTGCAAATTGGTACAGCCAATTTGGAAAGAAGTATGGAGATTCCTTGGAAAGCTGGGGATGGAACCACCATTTGACTCAGCTATTCCCCTTCTCAGACTATACCCAAAAGACCTAAAAAGAGCATACTACAGGGACACAGCCATATCAATGTTTATAGCAGCACAATTCACAATAGCTAGAATGTGGAACCAACCTAGATGCCCTTCAATAGATGAATGGATTAAAAAATGTGGCATTTATACACAATGGAATATTACTCAGCATTAAAAAATAACAAGATCATGGCATTTGCAAGCAAATGGATGGCATTAGAGCAGATTATGCTAAGTAAAGTTAGCCAATCCCTAAAAAACAAATGCCGAATGTCTTCTCTGATATAAGGGGGTGACTCAAAATGGGATAGGGAGGAAGAGCATGAGAAGAAGACTACCACTAAATAGGGAAGAGAGGTGGGAGGGAAAAAGAGGGAGAAGGGGAGTTGCACGGAAGATGGAAGGAGAACCTCATTGTTATACAGAATACATATATGATGTTGTGATGAGAAAAAGAAAAAAAAAGTGTGTCACATTAGATTGGATAGAGAGAAAGGACGGGAGAGGAGGGGAGGAGTAGGGGGGATAGGAAAGGCAGCAGAATAGAATAGACATTATGATTGATGTATGTACATTCCATGTATGTATTATATGTCAAAATACATTCTGCTGTCATGTATGACTAAAAAAAAATAAAAATAAATCGTATGGTTAAAAAAAAAAAAAGAGCTGGAGTTGTAGCTCAGTGGTGCTTGCCAAGCACGTGTGAGGCACTAGGTTCGATCCTCAGCACCACATAAAAATAAATAAAATAAAGGTATTGTGTCCATCTACAACTAAAAAAATACAGAATAAAAAATAAATAAAGTCTAGGTTAATGTTCTTTTCATTATATATTATTATTTTTCATTAATAGTCCTTCTCTCCCACCACCATATACATAAGAAAAATATAATAATTCATACAACAGTTCATCTTCATGGAAATTAAGAGACTACATACATATTTACACACATATATCCACCTATACTTTATAGTGCACATGAAAGCAATTACTTATCAAAAGGTTAATTTTTTATATTAACCTTAATCAAGAAAATTCCTACTACATATTTACAAAAACATCGATGTTTTTCTTTTTCCCCAGAAGCTGATAAATCGTATTAAAGTTTGTTTAACACATTTCTTTAACATTAGCAACAAGGAGAATTCAATTCTCATGCTTAAAGAACATTCACATCATGCCAACCTCAAAACATTCTGTTCAACATTCTGGGGACACAGGAGTAAAATGACAAGTTCTTTCCATTATAAAGCTTATATTCTGATAAATACTTGCAACAAAAAGAATTCAATTAACATCACAATGTGTCCAAAAGATATTAAAATATTTTACAACATTGATAGCCCCATCTGCCCATCAGAGAAATGAGAAGAATGACTTACGGTTGCATCGTTTCTGTACAAAGCGTAATTTGCAAGCTGTTCTGTAAGTTGATAATCGTATGACATCAAAATTCTGTGCACCTGAAAAAAGGGCAAAAAAAATGTTCAACTGGATTTACCACTGAATTTCTTAAGCTAGGAAGTGGGGCTCCACCACGTGACCACAGCACTCAGCGGTCGGCCAGGCCTTCTGAGAAAGCCAATGTGCAGGGAGAGTGGGAGACACTTCCTCCCCTTCCCACTACAGGCAGGACTCTGCCAGCAGCCTTGCCAACATCACCCTTAGGTTGGGCTAAGTAAGCTGAGGAAGGCTGGCTCACAACTTGAGGGACCTATGCAATCAGAGAGGGGAGCAGGTGGGGTTGCAGGTGGAAGAGCAGGAAGACGCAAGCCTCGATTCAGGAAAGCTAAATTCCAGCCCCAAAAAATCGAATGTGACGCAGCCACAATGCATATTTCTTCTCAGCCTTGGTGTCCTCATCAGCAAATCAAGGGGACTGGACCAGCTGACAAGTAAGCCTTGTTTCCAGGACTGTGGGAACCTGTACTTTCCTAAAAATGGCCACAGGGGTATTCCCAGAGCTGTGCTTTATGTACTTCTAGTACAACATCCCTCCCCTGCACTTGAACAGGAGACTGTAACTGATCAGAATTCAACAGAAGTGGAGGGAGGTGATAAGACACAGCTCAGCTTGCCCCTGCTTCGGCAGGATGCCTGCCCTGGGAACCCAGCTGTCATGTTGTGTGGAAATAAGAGACCGAATGGCCAGTAGGCAGGGGCCACAGAGCAAGGTTCAGACGTAGAGGAATGGAGTCCATGCACCAAGACACTCTCAACTGCCAAACCTGTGAGTGAGTGAGTGAGTGAGTGAGTGAGTGAGTGAGCCTTAAAAATGACTCAGCCCTAGGGCTGGGGATGTGGCTCAAGCGGTAGCGCGCTCGCCTGGCATGCGTGCGGCCCGGGATTCGATCCTCAGCACCACATACCAACAAAGATGT
Organism: Urocitellus parryii; assembly: GCF_045843805.1. NCBI lineage: Eukaryota > Metazoa > Chordata > Mammalia > Rodentia > Sciuridae > Urocitellus > Urocitellus parryii. The sequence continues at coordinate 50,507,370 of NC_135542.1, forward strand.
TGTGTCCGCCGAGAACTAAAAAATAAATATTAAAAATTCTCTCTCTCTCTCTCTCTCTCTCTCTCTCTCTCTCTCTCTCTCTCTCCTCTCTCTCTCTTTAAAAAATAAAAAATAAAAAATAAAAAAGATGACTCAGCCCTGAGCTTTTACCTTCTAACCAAGACCTGGGACATTCAGAACAAAGTCAACAAGTCAGAACTGGATGTCTATACCCACAAAACTAGAAACAAAATAAATGATCATTTAGGGTAACACAGTCATAGTAACTAGAATACCACCTAAAATTACATGTCTACAAATTAAACTTTATTCTCACTGTATAATTTGCTGTAAATAAAGTCTCCTTCGATTTTAAGGTCATTTCAGATAGGTTTGGTCTCCAATGTGAGTTCCTTATTTCATCTATGCTGCCTTAATTCTTGACTCACTAAGGAGAAACTGAACTGGAATAAATTATCTTCTACAGTATTCATAGGCATCGCTCATTTCCACTCCACAGTATAGAAGGAGAAACAGGATTCTCCAGGTTCTTGGGGAAAGTAATTGACCAAAAGTAAAATATTTCTTTTAGTCTCACTTCTATCAACCTTTACCTTGATGCCATGATTAAAATTATTTCTTCTACACCTGGTTCTCACAAAAATTTCTATACTTCTATACCATTATTATGTAGTCCTACTTTTTTTGAGATACAAAAACTTCTTGTTTGGTGGTGCTGGGGATTGAACCCAGGGCCTTGGGCATGCAAGGCAAACACTCTACCAATTGAGCTATATCCCCAACGTGAGATACAAAAGCTTTATTTAAGAGGGGCACAGTGATGCATGTCTGTAATCCCAGCACGTGGGAGGCTGAGGAAAGAGGATCATGAGTTCAAAGCCAGCCTCAGCAAAAGCAAGGTGCTAAGCTGAGGATCTGGCTCAGTGGTCAAGTGCCCCTGGATTCAATCCCCAGTACCCACTCACCCCCCCAAAAAATACTTTATTTAAATATGATTTAGGCCAGGCGCAGTAGTGCATGCCTATAATCCCAGCAACTTGGGAGGCTGAGGCAGAAGGATTGCAAGTTTGAGGCTAGCCTTAGCAATTTAGCAATGCCCTAATCAACATAGTGAGACCCTGTCTCAAAATAATAAAAAGGTATTGAGATATGGCCCAGGTTTAATCCCTGGTACCCAAAAAAAGGAGAAAAAAATTCATATACCATACAAATTATTCATAAAGTATACCATTCAATGGTTATTATTACATACATAAAATTGTGCAATTATCATTATAATTGGTTTACAAAATTTTCATCATCCAAAAGAGATCTCTTCCGTTAGCCGTCACTTTGCCTACTATTTAATTGGGTTATCTTACAACCAACTAGGGAGAAGTCACAAGACATATGATTTGCAAATATTCTCTCCGTTCTGTAGGTGATCCTTTCACTCTCTTGAAGTACAAACGTTTATCATTTAAGTCCAATTTATCTATTTATTCTTTCATCATCTGTGCTTCTGATGTCATATCCAAGAAGATTCACACCTGTGTTTTGTTTTTAAGTTTTTTTCTCTGTACTTAGGTCTATGATTTTTAGTTAATCCGATATATAGTGTGAGGTAAGGACCCAAATGCATTGTTTCACATGTAGTTACCAAGTTTCTCCAGCACCCTTTGTTCAAAAGACTATTCTTTCCTCATTGAATGATCTTGAAATCCTTGCCAAAAATCAATTAACCAGGGGCTGGGGTGGTGGCTCAGTGGCACAGTGCTTGCCCAGCATGTGTGAGGCACTGGGTTTGATTCTCAGTACCACATATAAATAAATGAATAAAATAAAGGTCCATCAACATCTAAAAAAAAGAAAAAGCAATTAACCACCACTGACTCTGGTGACATAAGCTTGTAATTCCTGCAACTCAGTAGGCTGAAGCAGAAGGATCACAACTTCAAGGCCAGCCTCAGTAACTTAGGGAGGTCCTAAGTAACTCAGTGAGATCCTGTCTCAAAAAATAAAATATGAAGGACTAGGGATGTAGCTCAATGGTAAAACGCCCCTGGGTTTAATCCCCAGCACCAAAAAAGAAAAAAATAACAACTGATTGACCATAAATATATGAGTTTAATTCCAGACTTTCAATTCTACCCTCTTAAACGTCTCCCAAAGGCCCATGTGCTAAAGGTCAAAGTCTTACTCCCCAGTGAGATGTCACTGTGGTATAGTCATTAAGAGGTGAACCCTACAGGCCAGGACATAGCTCAGTTGGCAGAGTGGTTGCCTTGCATGCACAAAGCCCTGGGTTCAATCCCCAGCACCAAAAAAAAAAAAAAAAAAAGAGGTGGGAAGTCTTCAACTCATGGGGATATGTCCTCAAAGGGGCCGAGGGACCTTGGTCTCTTCTGTCTTTCATTTCTGGCCATATGAATGGCTTCCTCTGCTGTCTACTTCTACTATGATGCACCATTTCACCAAAGACCCAAAAATAATGAGGCCAAGAGATCATGGACAGAAACCTTCAAAACTATGTGCTGGGGCACTAAGCCACATCCCCGGCCCTTTTTATTTATTTATTTATTTATTTATAAGACAAGATTTTGCTGCTACATTTGCTCCTTTTTTTCCTCCACAGTTGCTCTTTTTAAAATTGATTGTTCCAGGTATTCTGTTACAAGGATGGAAAGCTGACTATGTGTCTATTCTTATGGAGGAGCACATGACCTAGATTAATATAACTTTGCAGTAAGTTCTAAAGGCAGAACATGTGAGTCCTCCAACTTTTTTCTCCTCTTCCAAGATCATTTTGGTTCTTCTAGGTCCTTCAAGTTCTCATATGAATTTTATAATCAGCCTACCTATTCTGCAAAAAAAGCCAGTAAGGATTTTCTTGATCCTGAAATTGAATCTATGAATCAATTTAGGAAATATTGCCATATTAACAGTATTAAATTTTCCAGTTGATTAACACAGAGCATCTTTCCATTTATTTAGGTCTTTCTTAACTTCTTTCAACAATGCATTGCAGTTTTTAGCACACAGATTTTATACCTCTTTTGTTAAATTTATTTCTATTTTCTTTTACTCATTTAGCTTCTAAATATATTACCATCTCAACCTAAATATTTTAAATAGGGACCACTAAACATTAATTAATCAAAAGCAAACCAATGGTTTAAAGAAACAATGTTGACAAATATAAAAGTTCATTTAATAAATAAGCTGTCATTAGATCACTACGTTAATTTTAATCTCTATTTTTATGAAAGATTTTAATGAGAAATATTGACAAAACAAATGAAAATAACTAGGAGAAGAAAGTTCTCATTCCCAGTTCACAAAGAGAAAGATTACCAGTCCGGTCAGACTGCAGGGCATTCATTAGGCCATGTTTGCCTATGAGGCCATGTTTGGAGGAGAAAGTCAGTGAACTTGGTATAACTTGTTCCCTTCAGACTCTGGTGCAATCAGAGTCAGATTTGGGTACTTCAAAAAAATGAAATACAGCAAATATTACATAAGTCCAAAGCTAAGTAGTTTTGGAAAATGAGAAAGCTATATGCTCTAGCCCAATGTGTCAGAGATCTCTACCCTAAAGTTCCAGGTACTGGTGAAGAATCAAGTGTCACTCTCCTTTCCTTTGCCATTGTTCTTGTGAAAACGCCCCACTCTAAAACCCAGTAGGAGAAGGTTCAGACAGTGGGATAGCCCAGGATTCTGCAACTGTAGGGAGTCCTGGTCATGATACCACTTTTAAAGATCTAATAGCAGTCACATGCCAAAATAATTTCTGAAAGTAAGATATAATCAATACCTTAGAAGTTCATCAAAACTTTGTTGTGCCAACATTCCACCCACCAGGTTCCAAAACTTCCCACATGTCTACCTGCTTCTGGATTTAAAAAAAAAATTTTTAGTTTTTTAATTGTAGTTGGACACAATACCTTCATTTTATTTACTTATATATGGTGCTGAGGATCGAGCCCAGGGCCTTGCATGTGCTAGGCAAGGGCTCTACCGCTGAGCCAAAGCCCAGCCCCTGCTTCTGGATTTTATAAGAATCCTCATCCACTGCCTCTAGGACAGACTTCACTTTTTTTTTCCTGGGGATGTGGTTACTGGAGATCTAACCCAGGGATGCTTAATCATGAGCCACATCTCCCATTTTTATTTTTTATATTGAGACAGGGTCTCGCTAATTTGCATAGGTCCTCATTAAATTGCTGAAGCTGTCCTCGAATTTGAGATCCTCCTGCCTCAGCCTCCTGAGTTGCTAAGATTACAGGTATGCACCATCACACCCAAACAGCCTTCCCTTTTTTTTTTTTTTTTTTTTTTTTAATACAGGCTGAATATCCCTTATCCAAAACTCTGGGGACCAAAAGTATTTCAGATTTTTGAGCTTTTCAGATTTTATCAGTTGTGCATCTCTAATGCAAAACTTTTTTTTAATCTTTTCGTTTTGTATTTTTAATTATACATAACAGTAGAATGAATTTTGACATACATACATGGAGTATAACTTACCATTTTTGTGGTTGTACATAAAGTGGAGTTACACTGGTTGTGTATTCATATATGAACATAAGAAAGTTATGTCTGATTCATTCTACTGTCTTTCCCATTCCCATCCTCTCTCTCTTCCCCCCATTCTCCCCATCTAATCCACTGAACCTCCACTCCCACCCCCACCCCATCCCCTGCCTATTGTGAGTCAGCATCCACACTTTCAGTCTTTGGTTTTTTGGGAGATTGGCTTATTTCACTTAGCATGATAGTCTTCACTTCCATCCATTTACCAGCAAAGGCCATAATTTCATTCTTCTTTAAGGCTGAGTAATATTCCATTGTATATATGTACCATATTTTCTTTATCCATGTATCTGTGGAAGGGCACCTAGGTTGGTTCCATAGCTTAGCTATTGTGAATTGAGCTGTTATAAACATTGATAGGAAGGGCAGCAGAATAAAATAGACACTAGTATTGCTGTATGTATATACGTCGCCGTATAACCAATGTGATTCTGCTACCTGTACACTTGGAAAAATGAGAAATTATACCCCATTTGATTCAAATGTATGATATGTCAAGATCATTGTATTGTCATGAGCAACTAAAAAAAAAAAAACATTGATGTGGCCGTGTCACTGTAATATGCTTATTTGAAGTCCTTTGGGTATATGCAAAGGAGTGGGATAGCTGGGTTAGATGGTGATTCCATTCCAAGTTTTCTGAGGAATTTCCAAACTGCTTTCCAGAGTGGCTGCACCAATTTGCAGTCCCACAAGCAATGTTTGAGTGTGCCTTTTCCCCCATATCCTCGCCAACATTTATTGTTACTTATATTCTTGATAACTGCCATTTACTGGAATGAAATTAAAATCTCAGTGTAGTTTTAATTTGCATTTCTCTAATTTCTAATAATGTTGAACATTTTTTTCATATGTTTGTTGACGTATCATATTTCTTCTTCTGTGAAGTGCCTATTCAGTTCCTTAGTCCATTTATTGACTAGGTTATTTGTTTTTGTGGTGCTAAGTTTTTTGAGTTCTTTATATATCTTGGAGACTAATACTCTGAGGTGCCATTGGCAAATATTTTCTCCCATTCTGTAGGCTCTCTTGATTGTTTCCTTTGCTGTGAAGAAGCTTTTTAGTTTGATACCATCCCATTTATCAATTCTTCATCTTACTTCTGTGCTTTAGGAGTGTTGTTGAAGAATTTGGATCCTAAGCCAATATGATGCAGACTTGGGTCTACTTTTTCTTCTAGCAGGTGCAGGTTCTCTGGTCTAATGCCTAGGTCCTTGATCCACTTGAGTTTTGGACAGGATCTGAAATAGGGATCTAATTTTATTTTATCACAAATGGATTTCCAGTTTCCCAGAACCATTTGTTGACGACACTACCTTTTCTCCAATGTATGTTTGTGGTGCTTTTATCTAGTATAACTATATGTATGGATTTGTCTCTGTGTCTTCTATTCTGTACCATTTGTTTTCATTCTGTTTTTGTGCTAATACCATGCCATTTTTGTTAATATAGCTCTGCAATATAATTTAAGGTCTGGTATTGTCAGGGCCTCCTGATTCACTTTTCTCGCTGAAGATTACTTTGGCTATTCTGGGCCTCTTATTTTTCCAAATAAATTTCATACTGCTTTTTCTATTTCTATGAAGAACATCATTGGTACCTTAATAGAAATTGCTTAAATCTGTATAGCACTTTGGGTAGTATGGCCATTATGACAATATTAATTCTGCCTATTCAAGAACATAGGAGATCCTTCCATCTTCTAGGATTTTCTTCAATTTCTTCCTTCAGTGTTCTGTAGTTGTCCCTAATGTAAAACTTTAAAATTCAAAATGGTCTACAATGTGAAACATTTTAAAGTGTGAAATCTGAAACTCTTTGGACTTCTTAGTTTCAGATTTCAGAGCATTTTGGACTTTGGATTTTTAAATTAGGGATATTCAACTGCACTTGGCTCGTGATCATTATCAGTTTAAATACTGGGGGCTTTATAATTTTTATTTGTGAGACTGTAATACTTCTTTTTTTTTTTTTAAGCGTCAAGTTGATTCCTTCATCAAGAAGTATTACAGTCTCGGGCTGGGGCTGGGCCTCAGTGGTAGAGTGCTTGCCTAGCACGTGCGAGGCCCTGAGTTCGATCCTCAGCACCACATAAAAATAAATAAATAAAATAAAGATATTGTGTCCAACTAAAAAATAAATATTTTTTAAGAAAAGAATATTATAGTCTCACAAATAAAAATTATAAAGCCCCCAATATTTAAACTGATAATGATCATGAGCCAAGTGCAGTGATATACCTGTAGTCCCAGCTACTCAGGAAGCTGAGGCAGGAGGATCACTTGAGGACAGGTGTTCAAAGCCAGCACAGGCAACACAGAAAAACACTGTCTCAAGAAGAAGAAAGAAAATTACTATATTATTGGTTTCAGGTGTCTTAGGTAGAAATAATCATTCTTCACTTAGTTATAAGAAATACAGGAAAGCATCATTTTACTTTTTTTAATATTTATTTTTAGTTGTAGTTAGACACAATACCTTTATTTTATTTTTTTATTTTTATGTGGTGCTGAGGATTTGAACCCAGGGTCTCACATATGCTAGGTGAGCGCTCTAGACTGGGTCACAACCCCAGCCCGGTGTCATTTTAATACTAATGTCAAACAATATGTTTTAGGCTTATCAAGAAATGGAGGGGCTGGGGATGTGGCTCAAGCGGTAGTGCGCTCGCCTGGCATGCGTGCGGCCCGGGTTCGATCCTCAGCACCACATACAAAGATGTTGTATCTGCCGAGAACTAAAAAAAATAAATATTAAAAAAAAAAAGAAAATTTAAATCCCTGGCACCAAAAAAAAATGTTAAAAAAAAAAAAAAGAAATGGAGCAAAGGATACTAATTTAACACACAGGTAAAACTCTAGTCCCAGTTGGAGAATCCAGGTAAGCTCTTCCGCAAACAGGAGCAATATGAGAGCCCTGGGAATCCCAGGAGTACGGGAGGAAGGTGGAAAAAGGACAGGAAGGAACTAGCCCTTCGTTCTACATTACAGTTCTCCTCGTTCATGGCATGGGCTGTACGTTGTATAGGATAATAAATCCCAAGAAGAGCATAGTGACAAATGGAAGAATTTTATTAAATCTACTTGTATCCAAAACTTAAACTCCTATGGGAAACGACAGTCTAGCAACAAAGGAAAACTGCATTGAACTACTTGTAAAACCCTCTCCTTAGAAAAGTCTCAATTGGGCTCCGGATGTGGCTCAAGTGGTAGCGTGCTCACCTGGCATGCGTGAGGCACTGGGTTTGATCCTCAGCACCACATAAAAGAAAATAAAGATATTGTGTCCACCTAAAACTAAAAAATAAATATTTTTTTAAAAAAGTCTACAATATACTAAGATGTTATTTGAGATACCAGCCTAAAGCTTATTCTCTTGACACTTCCTATATTTCCTGTAACTATATTTCCACTAAATAAAAAATGTAGTTCTATTCCATTAAAATGTGAAGAAATATACACCCCAAAATGCTATTTTAGTGCACTACAATTGCCTCCTTTGATTTCAGGGCAGAGAGAGTTCTTAGGGAATAACAAATGTGGAAACCAGATCAACTTCAAAGCCTTTTTATCAGTAAGGAGACAAAAAACAAATAATAGTGAGCCAACATGAGTGTGTGGTAGCAGAAGGCAAAAGAACATGAAACACAATATGGTAACTGTGATCACAACAGAGGATAATGAGTCTAAGGGTTAATTAATATCACCTGACCATAAACATTCCCCAGAAAAACAAAGAGAGATTCCAAGCCCCACTCTAGGTTACTTACTGAATCAAAATCTGGAGGGAAGCAACTAAAACCTTCATTTTTAGCAAGTGCCCAAGAAAATCTTACAATTAAGCCAAGTTCAGAAAACAGTTTTAGCCCAACTAAAAGGCCCAGTTCATGCATTCATTTCAAATTGCACCTCATACCCACTCCAACCAGGCTGGACTACATGCAATCACCCAGCGGTGCAGCGGTGCCACGGCCTCTCGTCTTTGGGCCTTTGCAAGTGCTACTGCCTTAGCCCTTTCTTCACGTCATCAACAGGCTATCAGCCTGGACATCGTTTCTCCCAGGTCCTTCCTGGGCCCCCATGATTCTCCCATCATAGTCTCTAAAAATGTATGGTTACCTACCTAAGGAGAACTATACCAACTAACCTAATAAGACTAATAAGAGAGTACAGAAAGATCAGTAAGTTAAAATTGACATACTAAAATCAACCCAACACCTAGATGGTACACCCAAGTGACTATCAGGCAAGTGACTGGCACCCACAGAAAGTAATCACACTGGAGTGTCAATTGATATTACTGGGAATGAGGAAATGGGGCTTCCAACAATGGGTACAGTGGCCACCAATGCACCCCTTCCTGTGAAGAAAAAGGGGAGGCTCACAAAGCCACTCTTAGCCAACAACTCCCAGGCTGACTGAATCCTTGAGTTTGTTACAGAGAATAACTAATATAAGGAGCTGGAGTGATAACATTCACTGAGCAGTAGAACCAATTCTTTGCAGAACTACTTCACAAATCCTCACATTCATTCATTCATATTCTGTCTCCCCCCACCCCCCTGTGCTCATGTTTATTTATATAAGGTGCCTGGGCACTATTTAGTATCAGGAGTCACTATCTATTTATTTGGTTTCCTTCATTGTCTGCTTCCCTTTGCTAAATAAAAGGAGCCTCACAACTGAAGTCAGGAACTGTGTTTTCTTCTCCCCTGTCACCTTAGCCCCCAGAACAGTACCTGAAACACAGTGCATTCTCAATAAATGGGCCAAAATTGACTGGGAAAGACCCCTTGCAGGGCAAGCAGGAGATGTTTGCCAGATGAAGCTCAGGCAACAGTATTAACAAAGGCACAAAGGCATGGAGCAGATGATCCAGCCACAGAAAAGTCAGTAAGCATTGCTGGGAAACGATGTGATGTGCAGTGCTCAAGTCTGGATCTCAAATGTGTCCCAAAGGTCCATGTGCTAAAAACATGGTCCCCAGCTTGGCACTCCTGGGAGGCCATGGAACTAGAGGTGAGGCCTAGGGGAAGGTCTTCCAGTTGCTGCAGGTATGCCCTCAAGGGGAGAGTGGGGCCTCAGCCTCTTCCTGTTTCTCTTTTGAATCCCAGTCCTGGATAAGCAACTTTTCTCCACCAAAGGGTCCCCACTATAATGTGCTGCCTTGCCCCAGACCCAAAAGGAATGAGCAATAGACTAAAGCCTCTAAAACTGAAAACCAAAATAAATATTTTCTCTTTAAAAACTGATTATTCTGGGGTATGTATTACAGTAATGAAAAGCTGACTAACACATAAGGCATGTGAAAGAAACTGGGAACTTGTGAACTGAGCAAAAGAGAGAACTAAGACATGTTTTGGAGCTAGGACTTTCTCATAAAGGTGATAAAAAGTAACCAAAGGGATTGAAGCAAAGAAGTGGCACAAACTTATACAGTTCAACCTTGCACACATAAATAGCAAACTTGAGAGTCAAGTCTGGAAGAAGGTATAAGAAACACATTGCTTCTATTCAGAAAAGCAATAATGACAAAAAATAAATGTAGTAAACACAATTAAACACATTCACTGTTTACTACTCACTATTGCTTGGGCACTGTGAAAAGTGCTTTATCCTCATTGTCCCACTTAATCTTCAAAATTCTATAGAGTCAGTACTATTCCATTTCATGGATAAGGAAACTGAGACAGAGACAGATTAAATAACTTGCCTAAGGTTATATAGTAGGTAAGAAAGACAATACCCTAGCCAAGCAGCCTAACTGCAGAGCCTGGACTCAAAGCTTCTGTGGTTTGAGCAACAGACAGATTCAAGACTCAGTTATAACCAGGCACAGTGGCACACACCTGTGATTCCAGCTACTTGGAAATCTAAAGCAGAGGACTGCAAGTTGGAGGCCAGCCTCCACAGCTTAGCAAGACCTGCCTCAAGATAAAAAAGGGCTGGGATGTAGCTCAGTGATAAAGCACCCGTGGGTTCAGTCCCCAGTACAAACACAAACACACACACACACACACACACACACACACACAAAGACTAACTTATAAGGTAAAATTCAGCTGTACTCTATGATTCCTTTGGAGGCAGAAGGTGAGGTGACAAAAAATACCTGGCTTGAATGACAAACAATTAGACTCAAACTATAAAAGTCCTTGAAGACCACCCAGGCACAGCAAATGGTAAAAATTTCTTCTCCACCATATCTAACAAGAATCACCTAGCCTGTGGTTGACAGGACAACATGGATATAGGTTGAGCCCAGCTTTACCTCCTGCAACCATATTTCCACTGAACTAAAATATGTACAGTTGAAAGATCTTCTGGGACCTTATCCATTGATTTTATACTGTGATACACATAATTCTAGAATTCTCCCAAGTGCTTCAGGGCTATTCTAGGCTGGGATTCTGCCTCCCCTCTCCTGCTTTAACCATGCAGTACCAATTTTGTAATATGTTGATAGTCCTTTTAAGATTTCATTTGAAAAAGAGTAAAAAATATTTTTAGGGCTTCATACTCACTGGTCCAGACCAATAATCCCATATCATGGCAAAGGAATCTGAGTTGGTCACGGTCACAAAGACAAGTCGTCACACAGCAAAATAATCTTTCAAATACTAAGAACAGTCCCTTGCTCTCTGAAATCTTTCATTTTTGTTGTTTTTTATATAAAAATATACTTTTTTCACAGATTTTGGATTGGAAAGTACAGTTCATTCATTTCAGTTTTCCCATCAGCTCTAGCTACTAATCTAACACTATTACCCTGACTCTCTATCTTAGGGTTGATATCTAGTGGAAGATAATTTACATAATGTATTAATCATTAACTTCTTACCACCATCTACAAGCTCATGGTAACAACAAAGTTACAGCAAGAGGTCTAAACTAACTGGTGCGACTTAAGATCACAGGTATTCCAGGTGACATTATTATTTATGACAGTACTTACGAAAGCAACTCAAAATCAATTTAATTAAAATGTAAGTTCTGGCTTGGAGTCCTCCAACTCCCATTCTTCCATTTCTACAGCTTGTGACATAAATCTTCTGATTAAAGTCTATGACTGATCATGAGAGGAAAAAAAAAAGACTCAACACTTAGGAGGACTGGAGACTCACGCATTTCTATGAACAGCTGCCTCTTCTCTGCCACGGTCTTCCGCTTGTTCCCACCTTCCTCAATCATCCTAGAAACAAAGAAAGACACAATAAGCCACTGTATAATTGAACAATTAGAACAAGTGCACATCATTCTGTTGTGAAGGGTTACAGGAAACCAGGCTGAATGTGTACATTTTAAGACCGAATCAATAAAAATAAAGTGGGAGCCTGATGTATGAAAAGATAAACCATTGTCACTTTGAGAACTTCTAAAATATTAAACAGCCAATACTTAAATCAGTTTATAAACATGATGAAAATATGAGGTTATGCCTTATTTCTAACTTAACTATTTTCTCTGTAGAGTCCTGCATCAGCTGAGACATTGTGTCCCATATCACCACTGTTTTGCATAAACATGTTACTAAAAATAATTTAGAAAATAATATAATGAAAGGCTATAATAAAGAACATAACAATCCATCTATACTTAAAAGACATACATAAAAACATTGTTTGTATGTTAAACAATATTAAACAAAAAAGGTATTCATTCCCAAACCCAAAGAGCTCCTAAATATAACTTTTCTATTACATAATAATAGCAGTTTATGTTGACAGATTCAGGCTATGCCAGACACTTGTTAAATCTCTTTACATGCACTGAGCTACGCAAGTTGGTGCATGACTGTGGTTCCAGCTACTCAGGAGGCTGAGATGGGAGGATCACTTGAGCCCAAGAATTGGAGGTTACCCTAGGCAACACAGTGAGACTCGAAACCTCTGTGACATTTACTCCAGTCTGTGGTTGACTGAGCTACATCCCCATCACTTTTAATTCTTTATTTTGAGACACAGCCTAAGTTGTCCAGGATGGTCTTGTGATCCTCCTGCCTCCGACTCCTGAGTAGCTGGGATTATAGGCATGCACTACTGCACTCAGCTGCAAATGAAAGTTTTATTGGAACACAGTCACAATAATCCATTTCTATATGGTCTAAGGCTGCTTTCATGATGCAACAGCAGACTGGAGTAAATGTCACAGAGAGCATTTGTGTCACAGAGAACATTTGGCCTTCCAAGTCTAAAATACCATTGTCTGTCCTTTAAAAAAAAAAAAAAAAAAAAAAGTTTGCCAACCTGACCTACAGCAATAATAATTAACACCAAATTACTGCACATCTGGCTATAATTAAGTTACTATATCTCCACTGTCACAATGACAACAATCATCCCACAATGCTCCACAAAGTAAGATTCACTCCTCACTGCTAAAATAGCATTCGAATTATTCAAACTCCACTAACCATTCACTGGACAAATATTTATTGAGTAGTTCTTATGTGGCATTTGTATAAATGAAAGACAAAGTCCTCACCTGCATGGAGTTTGCATTCATGTGAGAGGATTAAATAAAGTAATTCATTAGACAGCACCTGGCCTAAACAGGCACAGGTTGAAGGCTAGCTGCTATTATTATTACAATTATTATTACCACTACACAGGTAATTTATATATCTAGTGTGGGAGCATCTCATTTGTAATTAATGAGAAATGAAATTTGATTCTTTTAAGAAAGTTTTTGGCTTCTAAAACTAATAAAGCAGAAAATAGACACTTCTGAAATTTACTTATCTGAATTGACAAAATATATCTTTAATCACACAATTATCACAAACCTGAATCAAATAACACATAAAAATATCCTTCAAAGGGATACCATATGAAATGGTCATATCACATCTATAAGGAACAAATATTGTTAAAAACACCTGTTCTATTGCCTAGTGTGCTTGAGGCCCTAGGTTTGATCCCCAGCATGCAAAAACAAACAAACAAACAAACATCTGTTACATAAAATGGGCTTTAATTTTGTTACTGTTTTGAAACTACCTAGTTGAAAAATTACAAATTCAACTAAGTATATGCTCTCAGCTGAGGCAGGCAGGAAGAAGACACAAAGGGAAGAGTAGGGGGAGGGGAAAGGAAGAGGGAACACTCCTTCAAGATGGGCAATTACACCGCTGTCCCTTCTGCAAACTGCACTTCACCACTGAGTCGCAGTTCCCTCTGGCCTCCAAGGTAAACACCCCCAGGCTGTGTAATGATAAGTGCTTTTCTTTCTTCAAAAAGAGGCCCTGAACAAAAGCCAACTGCTGGGCCTGATGATCAACTTCAGAAGTAACCATTTCCAACAGGAAGAAAAAACCTGGCCATGCTGGACTTAGCGACAGAACTCTAGGTTAACCTCCACCATGATATCTTTGTTAAGAAAATTTCAAAAAAGTATTTTCATGCATATTAGATTTTCCTCTTACTGATTTCAGAAAAAAATAACTCCAAGTAAGAGTTGACTCTATGAAAAATAATTAAAACACTATTCAACTACAGAGATACTCCTGATACTCCCACTTCAGAAACAAGGCATCAAATGTTTTAATTACTTTAGAAAATTATACTTTTGTGATGATTTTCTGTATGGTATGTAAAACTATTCATAGTATTTAAAAATCCTCAGGCTGGGGTTGTGACTCAGCTCGCCTAGGTAGAGTGCTCTTCTAACTCGTGCGAGGCTCTGGGTTCAATCCTCAGCACCACATAAAAATAAGTAAATAAATAAAGGTTTTGTGTCCAACAACTAAAAATAAATATCTTTTTAAAAATCCACTAAATTTGGCCTATAACGTAAAACTACAATTAGTTCTTTTAAAAATAATTATTAAGGGCTGCAGCTGTAGCTCAGTGGTAGAGCGCTTGCCTAGCATGTCGAGGCCCTGGGTTTGATCCTCAGCACCACATAAAAATAAATAAATAAAATAAAATAAAGGTACTGTGTCCAACTACAACTAAAAAATAAATATAAATAATAATTATTAGTAGTAGTATTATTAGTATTATTACTATTATTATTATTAAACTGGGTAGTCCCAGCTCTTGGGAGGCTGAGGGAAAATCATTCGAGTTCAGAAGTTCCAGATCAGCCTAGGCAACATGGTGAGACCCCATCTCAAAAAAGGAGGAAGGGAGGAAGGGAGGAAGGGAGGAAGGGAGGAAGGGAGAAGGGAGGAGGGAGGAGGGAGGAGGGAAGAAACAAACCAACCAAACTGCTTATGATGTATCATGTGGCAGAATTAAAACACCAAATTTTACTTATAGTTCAATTACTTAACAGTTACATGTGTATATAAACAAAGATGAGAAGTAAATTTCAAAATAAAACCACATTTGTAGCTGAGTGCTGTGTGCACACCAGTAATTCTAGCAACTCTGGATGCTGAGGCAGGAGGATTGCCAAATTCAAGGTCAGCCTCAGCAATTCAGCGAGGCCCTAAGCAACTTAGCAAGACCCTGTCTTAAAATTTAAAAAGGGCTGGGGATATGGTTCAGTGGTAAGAGCCCTGGGTTCAATCCCTAACACACACACACACACACAATTTGTAGCCCACAGTGGTGGTACACACCACCACTAAGGCTGAGGCAGAAGAATCACAGGTTCAAGGCCAGCCTTGGCAACTTCATGAGACCCTGTCTCTAAATAAAATTCAAAAAGTGCTGCAGATGCAGCTCAAGCCTAGCATACACAATGGCCTGGGTTCAATCCCCACTACTGTAAAAAATAAAATAAAATCATATAATAATAAAACAATGCTACTAATAATAAGAAATAAAACATTAATAATAATAATACATTTGTAAGGTGTGCTTGTTTTTCCCCCTTAAGATTTAATTTGGTGCTGTGTTGCTTGGCAATCTTTAGAAAATTAAGTATATTTTATGTTTGTATTTACATTAGTTTTTAAATGTTTAAATGAATGCTTGGAGGCAATAAGAAAACAGACACTCAAATTGTCAGTGCATGTATACTGACACAGCATTTTGAAAGGTAATAGCTACTAAATTTTTGAATGTATACTAACTTTATCCCAGTAAAAATGTGTAAAGTTATATTTATTTGCTTTAAAAAAAAAGGAAAGATAAAGAGAGGAGGAAAAGGAAGAAGAATAGAAAAGGGAAGGAAAAGGTCGAAAAGGAGGAAAGGACAAAAGGAAAATTCCTTATGAAGCTGTTTAAGTAACTCAGGATATACAATGAAATCACATAGTTCACAGACACTGAAGAGAATGCAAAAGGCAAGGTGAGCAAATCCCACTTGTGAATCTTGAAACAGCTCAGTCAAGGCAGAATGAGGGGCTAGGGCTAGGGTTGTGGCTCAGTGGTAGAGCACTTGCCTGGCATGTGTGAGACACGGAGCTCGATTCTCAGCACCGCGTATAAATAAATAAAATAAAGGTCCATCAACAACTAAAAAAATTATAAATAAATAAATAAAAGGGCAGAAGAACACAGTATGACAACACAGCAGACGCTGCCCTACCAGTCCAGGTTCCCTTTCACTGTTCTGACCTGAACCAGACCCCAGTGGCTGAGGCGCTATCTTCCCACAGCTGCTGCTTCTCTAGAAAACTGCCCTCCACTGACTGAATGTTCCTTAACAAAGAAAGGCCTGGAAAGCTAACCCCTCCCGTGGGGGGAAACAGGCAGCTGCAGCAGCTCTGAGGCAGAAACACTCATCTCCAGCAAGTTTGGATCCTGGTAAGATGGGGTGAACACATACAATCTTATCCACTAAATATAACTATAAAATCTGCATAGAATACATGATGGAGTTAATCAAGATCTACTAATTTGCCTTTTTTCTCTCTTGAATCCCCAGACCTAAAGTCAATACAGCCAGGACCCCCAAACAGTACTGTGGTACAAACAGAAAAAGTCCAGGAGAAAACCCTTTGGTTCTGCTCAAAGCACAGAAAGAGTGGAAGAAATCCCCCAGGTTTTTTCCTCTCCATTCTCTCCCACAACAGTCCACAGATAATCTCAGAGAAGGCAACATGGTAGGAAAAGCTGCTGGCACTAGAAAACTACAGGGGTCAAAAATATGGGAAAAGAAAATTAAAGGCACACAAATTCACAGGGAAGACATAAAACTGTCTTTGTTTCATAGGTGATATGATTATCTATGCAAAAAGTCCAAGACAAAAAACTCCTGGAACTAGTAAGCAATCACAGCAAGGTTGCAGGATACAAGGTACATATACAAAAGTCTATCACCTTCCTATATACTAATGAACAAGTAGAATTAAAAGGACAATAGCACAATAAAAATAATAAAGTGAAAATAAAACACAATCCACTTACATTAGCACCCCAAAAAATGAATACTTGGGGGTATAAATTTAGCAAAACATGTAAAAATTAGTATGAGAAAAACTATAAGACTCCAATGAAAGAAATCAAAGTAGAATTGACTAAATTAAAATTAATTCCATGTTCATAAATAGGAAAATTAAGTATTATCAAGATGCCAGTTCCTCCTAACTTGATTCCAGTTTTAATACAATCCAAATCAAACTCCCAGCAATTTATTTTGTGGATGTTGACAATCTGATTCTAAAGTTTATACAGAAAGACAAAGACTGTGAACAGTCAATGCAATATTGAAGAAAAGGGTGGAGAAATGAGACTACATGGCTTCAAGACTTACTATACAGTTACAGTATAGTATTGGTTTAAAAAAATAGAAGAAGAAGAAGACGAAGAAGAAGACAAAGAAGAAGAAGACGAAGAAGAAGAAGAAGAAGAAGGAAAAATCTTATCAAGAGAACTGAAAAGAATCCCCAGAAATAGACTCACATAAATACTATTAAAAAGGCAATTCAGTGGAGGAAAGATGGTCTTTTCAACAAATGTTACTGGAAGGACTGGACATCCACATGCAAAAATATGAATCTAGACGGAGACCTTACACCCTTCACAAAAATTAACTCAACATGGATCACAGGCATAATTTTAGAACATGAAACTACACCAACTCCTCAAAACAACACAGGAGAAAATCTAGATGACCTTGGGTGTGCTGCTGATTTTATAGTGATAACATGACTGGCATGATCCATGAAAGAAGTGATAAAATGGACTTCATTAAATTTAAAAAGTTCCAGCTGGGCATGGTGGCACACACCTGTAGACCAACCTGGGCAACTTAT
This sequence comes from Urocitellus parryii, assembly GCF_045843805.1. Lineage (NCBI taxonomy): Eukaryota > Metazoa > Chordata > Mammalia > Rodentia > Sciuridae > Urocitellus > Urocitellus parryii. The sequence continues at coordinate 50,525,091 of NC_135542.1, forward strand.
CGAGACCCTGTCTCAAAAATTAAATTTAAAAGGGTAGTGGGTGTAGCTCAATAGTAGATGGTTTAGCATGTACAAGGCCCCAGATTAAATGTACAAGGCCCCAGGTTAAAACACTAGTACTGCAAAAAAATATATATTTTTTTTTCAATTATTCTTAGAAGTTCTGCTTTGCAAAAGATACTGTTAAGAGAATGGAAAGACAAGCCACAGACTAGGACAGAAAATTTGTTAAAAAACATATCTGATAAAGAACTGTTGTCCAAAATATAGAATTATTAAAATTCAATATAAGAAAACAATCTGATGAAAAAAATGGGCAAAAGATTTAAAAAGACACCCCACCAAACAAAACATACACAGATGGCAAGTGTGCATCTAAAAAGCACTCAGATTCAATGTGTCATTAGAGAAATGAAAATTAAAACAAGGAGACATCACTATACACTTGTTAAAAATGGCCAAAACTGAGAACCAGTGTTCTCAGTAAACATCAAATGCTGAGAAGGATGCAGAACAACAAGAACTCAATTCATTGCTGGTGGGAATGCAAAACGATATATACTCACTTTGAAAATATCATAGTTTCTTACATAACTAAACATGACTATTACCATGCAATCCAGCAATCAAGACTCCTTGATATTTACCCAAAGGAGCTGAAACATATTCATTCAAAAACCTGCACACAGATATTTAAAACAGCATTATTTGGAACCTTTAGCAGGTAAGTAGATAAACTATGGAATGTTATTCAGCATTAAAAAGAAATGACTATCAAGCCATTCAAAGACAGGAAGAAGTAGGGCTTGGGGGCACACACCTGTAACCCCAGCAACTCGGGAGACTAAGGCAGGAGGGTCGAAAATTCAAAGTTCATGGCCAGCCTCAGCCACTTAGCAAGACCCTCTCTCAAAATAAAAAGGGTTGCTGATATAGCTCAGTGATAGAGCATCCCCAGTACTTCAAAAAATAAAAGATATTGAGGAACTATACAAATATATGACAGTGCTTTGCCCCCATCCCCCACACACCCCCACACACACACTACAAAGCATTCTGAAAGGGGCAAAACTATAATCAGTGGTTGCTGAGATTTGGGGGAAGGCTATGAATCAGCAGAGCACAGAGGATTTGTGGGGCTGTTGAAACTACTCTATATGATACTACAATGGTGCATACAGGTCTTTATACAATTGGAGCAAATTCATAGAATGTACAACAAAAGTAAACCCCAAAATAAACCATGACCTTTGAGTGATTATGATACGTCGATGTAGGTTCACTGACTATAACAAAAGTACCTCTCTGATGAGAAATATTGATAATTGGGGAGGCTGTGTGTGAGGTGGGGCAGAAAATTTATAGGAAATCTGTGCAATACAAGAAATTGTTAGGGCTGGGGTTGTGGCTCAGCTGTAGAGCACTCACCTAGCATGCAAGAGGCACTGGGTTCAATCCTCAGCACCCACATAAAGTAAAATAAAGACATTGTCCGTCTATAACTAAAAAATAAATATTAAAAGAAAAAAAGAAATTGTTAGCTGAGTTCTCTTCCTCTTGCTACAAAATGGCAGTCTCTCCTACTCAAGGACTAAGTAAAGACTTCCTCTGAGATGCAAATTCTCAAAACATAATGTGCCTCCCTGATCCTACCCTGCCTCCTTTACTGCTTCTAGACTAATAACTAGGGGCCAGTCTTGGCATTTTGAAATAAGGAGATAACTAACTATCCCTGCTTCTGGTAGAAAGGACTGATTTACCAAAAGAGCTGCTGAACCTGATATGAACTGGCAGGAACTGGGAGAACATACCTGAAAAGGGATCTTGAGCGTGCTGAACTTGGGGGCCAAGTATAAGACTGGTAAGGAAGCTGAGCGTGGTGATCCACACCTGTAATCCCAGTGATCAGGGCCAAGTTCAAGGCCAAAATTTAAAAAAAGACCTGGAGATGTAACTCAGTGGTAATGCACCTCTGGGTTATAATCTCCAGAACTGCAATAAGAAATAAGACTGGTAAGGAAATGTTTGTTGACATGGGGGGACTCTCTCAGAACTCAGACTTTAATGTTCCAAAAAGTGCACCTGGAGTCAGTCTGTATGTGCTACTGTGATCACTCATTTAAACCTGAAATAAAGTTTTTAAAAGATGGTCTGTAGAAAATGACTAAGACTTTCTCTAATCTCTGGAATTCACCTTGTTTCCTGTATGGCCAGGCCTGAAATACAAATAAATATATATTTACATATATATTATTATAACATATATTTATATATTATATATTTAATATATATTTATAAATGCATATAAAAATAAATATATAGCTCTACCACCCCATAAAACAATCTTAGCCAGTGACTGATGGAGGTGGTGTATAAATACTACAGCTACCTCACCCTCTCTGAGACACGTTTTACACTGACTCTTGGTGTTCCAGTGGGAATAGGCCTGTCATTACTAAGGCAATGTGCTTTATAACAAACCCCTTATTTGCTATCTTCCCTTTCCTATCTCACTTCACACTCCTCTATTGGTTTTTCCTCCAAAATAAAATACTTGCACTGAAATCCTTATCTGAGTCAGCTACTGGGGGGATTAAGACATCAAGTCTTTTCATTTAACCAAGCTCATAATTCGATTACATAAAATCCAAGTTTATGGGGTTCACATAAACTAAGATTAGTATAACTGATGTCCCTAGATCAGTGCTTTATGTATACTAATATCTGTGTCTTTGTAATTCTGCTTTTAACAGTTTCATATCCAGCAAGGAACCAACCAATCCTACTACCATAGCTATTATACGCCCTTGTCATTCTGACATGACCTTTGTAAACTAACACTAACACTTTCACAAACGTAAGCACATCTCTCTACTTCCTTCCACTTGGACTCCTGGCACTCAGCCTTTTCTTAGCCTTACAACTCACAGATGACCAATGGTTCCCTATCATTCCTTTCACACGCCAACTCTAATTTCAAACCCTGCCATTTCCTTCCTCATAATCACTCTCATATCCACCCTTTTTTTCCCATTTCAATTGCCAAAATCTTCATGCACATTAATGAACAAATAAAATTCTATGACCTCATGATCTCAGAACTCTCCACTCCCTTTTCCCTGTAGTTTATCCTGAAGCCATACAAAAGTGTATCTACACTAGGTGTATTTACTTAAACTTGTCTAACCTTCAGTGAGTCCTAATAACCCTAGTCAGGCAGGAGCTTCTTTCCACCTAAAGACTCTGAACACAGGCTTAGTCTACAAAGCATCAAGACCAGAGAAGAAGCTCTGAGAACGTAAGTAAATCTAAGAGAAGCTAAAATTGGAAGTTGTAGAGGCTATTTGATGTTCTAAACCCAAAACTAAACTGAATTAACAAGTTTTTAAATGTACCACAAAAGCAACAATCCATGAAATTAAAAAATTGATAAGTTGAATTTTATCAAAATTAACTGCTCTAAGGCTGAGTACAGTGGTGCACAGCTATAATCCCTGTTATTCAGAAGGTGGGGAGAGGAGATCTCAAGTTCAAGGCCAGTCTGCAACTTAGCAAGACCCTATCTAAAAATAAAAAAATTTTAAAGGAATTTAAAAGGGTCGGAAATGTAGCTCAGTGGTAGGGTGTTGCTGGATTCAACCCCTATTACAAAAAAAAAAAAAAAAATCAACTGATCACAAAAGATACTGCTAGGAAAATGAAAGGACAGACCACAGAGAGAGAGAAAATATTTTCAAACTAATATTTTACCTGAGGAAAGACTTGTATCCAAATAATATTAAAAAAAACTCTGAAAACTCAAAAATAAGAAAACAGCCCAATTAAAAAATGATCAAAAGATCTGATCAAGAATCACAGCCTTAGGGCTGGGACTGTGGCTCAGCGGTAGAGCACTCACCTAGCACGTGTGAGGCCCTAGATTTGATCCTCTGCACCACATAAAAATAAAAAAAGGTATTGTGTCCAACTACAACTAAAAAAATTAAAATTTAAAAAAAAGGATCACAGCCTTGGGGCTGGGGTTGTGGCTCAGCAGTAGAGCGCTCACCTAGCATGTGCAAGGCCCTGGGTTCGATTCTCAGAGTCACTTTAAAATAAAAGTATTGTGTCCAACTACAACTAAAAAATAAATATAAAAAAAAAAAAGAATCACAGCCTTACCAACTGCAGTGGCACATGCCTGTAATCCCAGAGGCTCAGGAGACTGAGACAGTTTAAAGCCAGCCTTGGCAAAAGGAAGGCACTAAGCAACTCAGTGAGGGCCCATCTCTAAATAAAATATAAAACAGGGCTGGGGATGTGGCTCAGTGGTCGAGTGCCCTGAATTCAATACCAGGTACTAAAAAAAAAAAAAGAAAAGAAAAGAATCACAGCCTTTGGAACAGGAGTCCCCTGTGATTTTCCTTTGCTAGCAATGCAATAAACCTTCTTTTTCCTTTTTCTCAAAAAAGAAAAAAAATCAGATCAAACACCTCACCAAAGAAGATATAGAGATGGCAAATAAGAGAAAAGATGTTCAACAGCATTTGTTATTAGGAAATTACAAATTATAACAATAAAGAGATAACACTATATACCAATATTAGAAGAACTATAATCCAAAAATCCAACAATATCAAATGTTAAGAAGGATGAAGAACACAAGGAACTCTGGTCTATTGCTGGTGAGACTGCGCAGTCACATTAAAAGACAGTAGGCGATTTCTCACAAAGTTAAATGTGGTCCTACCTACGATCCAGTGATTACACTACTAGGCATTTACCCAGCTAAACTGAAAATTTACATCCACATAAAAACTGCATCAAATGTTTATCTAACTTAATTCTTTATTGCCAAAAACTGGAAAAAAACAAAAAATGCCCCTAAACAGATGAATGTATAAATAATCTGCAATATTTCCATAAACAGAATATTGTTCATCAATAAAAAGTATGACATATCAAGCCATGAAACAATATAAAAAAGCTTAAATGCATATTACTAAGTGAAAAAAAACAGACTAAGAGGGCTAATACTGCATGATCTGAATTGTAACACCAACTAAAGAAAACAAAACTACAAAGACAATAACATTATCAGTGGCTGGTGAGCTTTAGGGGTAATGAAAACTGAGCAGATGAAGCACAGAGAAATTTTTAGGGCAATGAAACTATTGTCTAAGATACTACAATGGTGGATATATGATATTATGCATTTGTCAACACTTACTGAACTCTACAACACAAACAGTGACCCAAATTTATGCAAATCTATAACATATCAAAAAGATTCCAGGATAAAATGCAGACTACAACAAAACAATCCAACTGTATTAGTGTATAAAACAACCTCACTGAAGAGTGGGGAAATGGTAGTGAGGAAGACATGGAAAGAGCAATTCATCATCCAACTAGATGCCTGTTCTCTGTAGGACACTGTACCCAACAATGACAAAATGCACATTCTCTCCAAATGCATATGCATCAAGAAAGATCATATCTTGAACCATAAAACAAACATTAGCAAATTCAAAAGAACTGAAATCATACAAGGTATTTTATCATAATGGATTTAAACTAAAATTCACTAAGAAAAAGACAAATCAATGAAACCAAAACCTGATTCTTTGAAAAGATCAATAAAACTGATACAACAAGACAAAATACAAAAATAAAAGCATACATTACCAATATCACTAATGAAAGAGGGGGTATTACTACAGAATCCATGAACATTAAAACAAATACCATGAGAATACCATTAACAATTCTGTTCAGGCTGGAGATGTGGCTCAAGAGGTAGCGCGCTCGCCTGGCATGCGTGCGGCCCGGGTTCGATCCTCAGCACCACATACAAACAAAGATGTTGTGTCTGCCAATAACTAATAAATAAATAAATATTTTTTAAAAAAATTCTGTTCAATAAACAGAAATATGACAACTTAGGTAAAACTAATTGATTACTCAAAAGCTACAAATTACCAAAATTCACCCAAACTTAACCAGATAACTAGAATGATCCTATAACTATTAAAGAGATGAATTTGTGTTTAAGAATAAACTTTTATAGGGGCTGGGGATGTGGCTCAAGCGGTAGCGCACTCGCCTGCCATGCGTGCGGCCCGGGTTCGATCCTCAGCACCATGTACAAACAAAAGATGTTGTGTCCACCGAAAACTAAAAAAATAAATAAATAAGTATTAAAAAAAAAAGAATAAACTTTTATAAATGGAATATACATACTCAATTCTATAAGATATCTTCCATAACACAAAGACAAGGAAATACTTTCCAATTCATTTTGTGGCCAGTGCTACCCAAATACAACACCAAAGGAAGGAAGTACAAAAAAGAAAACTACCAATCAGTGTTTGTGAATACAGGTGCAAAAGACTCAACAAAATATTAGCAAATCAGACTGAGGGTATACAGCTCAGTGATAAAGCACATGCTAGCATGTGTGATGTCCTAGGTTAAATCCCCAGCACCACAGAAAACAGCATCACACACATATACACACAAATACACAAATGCAAATTAAATCCAGCAATGTATTAAAACTTCCTACAGAGACATTAGTCATAAAGAGGGCATAGTATTGGCACATGGATAGCAATACAAATTAATAGAACAAATTGGTCAACTGATTTTCAACAAACATGACAAGTTAATTCAGTGGAGAAAGGACAGTCTTTTCAACAAATGATGCTGGAATCAAATTATGATATATTCATACAAATTGTGGAATATCCATAAAATGGAATACTATTCGGCCATAAAAATAATATATTGATGGGGCTGGGATTGTGGCTCAGTGGTAGAGCACTTGCCTAGCGCGGGTAGGACCCAGGTTCAATCCTCAGCACCACATAAAAATAAAGGCATTGTGCTGTGTCCATCTACACCTAAAAAAATAAATAAATAAATATTTTAAAAATAATATATTGAGAGCTGGAGTTGTGGCTCAGTAGTAAAGCACTTGCCTAGCATGTGTGAGGAATTGGGTTAGATTCTCAGCACCACATATAAATAAATAAAGTCCACTGACAACTAAAAAAAAAAAATTTTAAAGAGAGAGAGAGGAGGGGCTGGGGATGTGGCTCAAGCGGTAGCGCGCTCGCCTAGCCTGCGTGCGGCCCGGGTTCGATCCTCAGCACCACATACAAATGAAGATGTTGTGTCTGCCGAGAACTAAGAAAAAATAAATAAAATTCTCTCTCTCTCTCTGTCCCTCTCACTCTCTCTTTTAAAAAAAGAGAGAGAGAGAGAGAGAGAGAGAGAGAGAGAGAAAGAGAGAAAGAGAGAGAGAGAGAGAATCTTTTTTAATATTTATTTATTTTTTTAGTTCTCGGCAGACATAAAATCTTTGTTTGTATGTGGTGCTGAGGATCCAACCCGGGCCGCACGCATGCCAGGAGAGTACGCTACCACTTGAGCTACATATCCAGCCCTAAAAATTTTTTTTTAAATAAAAATAAAAAAGTATTGATGCATGCTACAACATGGATGAACCATGAAAATGTAACAAATGAAAGAAGTCAGTCACAAAAGGCCACATATCACAAGACTCTGTTTATATGAAATTTCCAGAATAGGTAAATCTATAACAAAGAAATAAATAATTGGTTTCCAAGGACTGGTGGGGAGGAAAATAGGAAGTTACTGCTAATGGGTACAGAGTTCCTGTTTTGGGGTGATGAAAATGTTCTGAAATTAGACACTAATGATAGTTGTACAACTCCATGAATGTTCTAAAAAACAGTAAATTATAGGGTGAATTATACAAATAAACAGAAAAGGGACCTTAGTATAGATAAGCCTTTGGGATTGATCCTAGGTTGTGTGTTGCTGTTGCTCATTCATTCTGACTGTTACATAAGCCTATAAACTACATTTTAATCATCTACTCCCCTGCTGATGGAAATCTGGGTTATTTCCAGTAAGTTTCTTTTTTTTTTTTTTCCCATATTACAGGCCATGTTTACACATTCTTGTACCTGTCTCTTATTGCACAAGGGTAGAGTTTATCTTGGGTGTACACCTAGAAGAGGAACTGCCAATCTGTTTTGAAAGTTCACCTGAGTACATTCCTGTCATCGATGTATTAGAGAGCGTGTGGATTCACATCTCCAATGCTTAGCCCACTGGGTTTAGCAAATCTGGCAAACAGTATGGGTATATGTCAACTCATTGTAGTCTTGATGTGCATTTCTTCAAGTACTTATGATGATGTGCATCTCTTCATGTTTGTTGGCCATATGTGTTTCCTTTTTTGTGAAGTGCCTATTTGTCTTTCACAATAAGTTTTTGTTACAGTAGTCATTTAAATGTGTGTGGGGGGGGTTGTTTTGTTTTCTTTTTAGTGTAGGGGATATAACCTAAGGCCCAGTAAGCTAGGCAAGCACTCTACCACTGATCCACACCCCTACCTCCCTCAATTATGTGTGTGCATGCATGTGCGCACAAAGGTACATGTGTGCATACTTTTTTTCTACTTCTGAGCTATATCCCCAACCCTTTTTATTTTGAGACAGAACTTCTCTAGGTTGGCCTCAAACTTGCAATCCTTCCTGCTTCAACCTCCTAGGAAGTTGGGATTACAGGCATGCCCCACCATGCCCAGCTCCTAAAAAAAACATTTTTTTTATATTTATTCTTAAGTTTTAGGTGGCCACAATATGTTTATTTTACATTTATGTGGTGCTGAGGATCAAACCCAGTGCCTCATGCATGCTAGGCAAACAAGCACTCTACCATAATCCCAGCCTCCTAAAAAATATTTTTAAGAACAGATTTTCTAAGTAAAAAAAAAAAAAAAAAAGCACAAATAAAAATAAGACTGATAAATTAACTACATGAGCAATCTATGTATCAAAAGACTTATGAGAAAGATGGTAGGACAAGTCACAGACTAGGAAAGGAGATCTGCAATCAGCATAACTAAATGAGTGGTAATGGCACATATAGCCCGTCAACTTTTCACCTAGGTGATGAGTATTAGGTGTTTACTATATAATAATTCACTAAGCTATAAATGTTTTTAGTATCTGTTTTATTCTATAATTAAAAGCTTATGAAAATATAAATTTACCCTATTACACTCATCAAATGAGAAAAAGTTAAGTCTGAAAACTATTATTTATGTTAACAAAAATATAAAGCCGTATGAACTCTCACATACTGCTGTTGAGTGAATAACAGCCATTTCAAGCAGCAAAGGCAGTATCTAATAAATGTTTAAAATGTACAAAACTGATCACCTAGAAATGCCCCTTCCATGATTATGTCCTAAAGAGACACATTCAAGAATATTTAGAACTGTATTTTTATAAACACAAAAGAGAAACAACCTAAATGCCCATCATCAGAAAAATAGGAAAATAAAATCCTTGCATAGTTAATCACACAAAAGAATACTCTATAGCAAAGCTACATAGTGGTAAAATGGATCAGTTTCACAATGTGAAGTAAAAAATGTTGCAAGAGAATACATACAAAAATGTACTATTTGGGCTGGGGTTGTGGCTCGGTGGTAGAGTGAGCACACGTGAGGCCCTGGGTTCAATCCTCAGCACAACATAAAAGAAATAAAGATATTGTATACAACTACAATAAAAAGTGAATTTTACAAAATGTACTATTTATACAAAACTTAAAAGCATGTGCATTAATATAAGCAAGACTGGGACTATGGTGAAACAAGCTAAGTACTTCAGGTACAAGATTTCAGGAAGCATCAATCTCAGAATCACACAAGACCAGGAATGAAGGCCTCCTATGTTGGGGGCCTAGGTGCCTCCTTCATTTCACCCTTAGCCCTGGCTGTGCATACATGATATTATATATGAATTACTTATGAATTTATGAATTCATATATATATAGCAAAATATGAAGAAGCACCCAGGAATAATAATCACTGAATTCTTCAAAGTGAAGACTGTTAGAGATGAAAGTAAAATCACACCACTATAAAAGGCACTCTACTGGCTATTCTTCATTCATTAGGCTGGATTCTAAGTACACTGTGTTTATACTTGACCCTTTTGTATGTCCTATTTCGTTATAAAATTTTAAATCATGGGAGAAGGGGAGTATTTTATTATTGAGCCAGAGTATACCAAATACCATAAACTCTGTGCTTCTATCCAAACACACAAGGACTCTCACAAACTCTCTAACTTAACGTATTAGTCATCACTTCAAGACTTATGATCAGAGCCTCATTTTTATACTTTGCATTTCACTGACAACAAACTCATAAATAGAAGTATCACTCTGCTTTCTTCTTGCTCTTCAAGTGTGTTTGAATTACTATTTCAATCTTTAGTTGACTCTAAAACTTCACTCTGTAATTTCTTTGCAGAATCTTGTTAAGCCATTCATCTATTTGGCAAGGTTCACTTCATTCAAATCAGATAACATAATCTGAAAGATCACTAAGCTATGTGCTGCACTATGTTCTAATACAGTGGAAGCAAACAAAACAGGAAGATCACGTTACAGATGCCCCAGGTTGAGCTGTTCCAACCACCCTCTCAGGCTCCTAGCCTATGCAGGCACTGAGGCGTTTCATCAAACATACAGATGCGGTAAAGTGACAGCCTTCAGGTTAAATATCAGTAAAACTTAACTGCTCGTACTGTCTTGTTACACCCTGCCTAGAGGATCATTTTGCCTGCTTCCTACTTTGGAGACCACTGCTTCTTAAAAAAAAAAAAAAAAATGGAGTGAGAAAATAGGATTGTGCTAGGCTTAAGGAGCAAATCAGGACTGTGGCTGTTAGAATAAGATAAGGAAATTGAGAGCCAATGTGGTTAGGCAACTTGGCCTGAGGTTACAAAGCTAGTAGTTTGTGCAGTTAGCCAATGATGTGGCTCCAAAGCCCATTCTCTTCCCATTGACACATCATCTCCTCCAGGGCAGGCACGTGAGGCCAAGAAATAAGGAAAGAAATCAAGAAATCAGGTCCCAAAACTATGTGAGTTAACTGGATCTGGAGGAGAGCACAAGAAGTCCTTATACCCTGATCTCTAAGAACACAATGTGTTCCGGAGTTGGACAAAGTCTGCAGGCAGAGGTAAAGTAACTGCTTCAGTAAAGACTAAAGGAAGGGAAGAGAAAGCTTTGGAAATGTTTTCTGAACATCTCTGCACTGAACCTAAATGTTGAATACCCTTCATTCTGTTGGTTTCTCAACCCTTCCCAGCTCTCAGTTATATCAAAGCATCTAGGTATCAAAAGTTCTTATGTAAGTCAGGCACTATGGTGCATGCTTGCAATCCCAGCTACTCAGGAGGCTGCAGCAGAAGGACTGAAAGTTCAAGACCAGTCTGGTCAAATTGGTGAGACTCTGTACCAAAACAAAAAATAAAAAGGGTTACGACATAGCTCAGTGGTAGAGCACCCCTGGGTTCAATCCCCAGTACCACCAAAAAAAGAAAGAAAAAAAAAAAGTTCTCATGTAAATTCACAATCTCCCAGCAAGCCTCCACCAGTTTGTCTCTGGATGTCCACTGATACAGAAGTCAGTGGGGGATGGGGCTGGGGTTGTGGCTCAGTGGCAGAGCGCTTGCCTTGCATGTGTGAGGCACTGGGTTCAATTCTCAGCACTGCACATAGATAAATTAATAAAATAAAAGTTTATCAACAACTAAAAAAAAAAAAAAAAAAGAAGTCAGTGAAGGCTGAGAATGTCCCTAACAAATACTTCGTTACAACTAGCCAAACTTTTTTGAAAAAAGAACTAACTTCCTTGCTTATCTCAGGAAAATTATCAAGTATCCTTCCTCTAATACTTCTCTTTCAGATTAAAAGAAATGCCACAGGGGCTGGGGATGTGGCTCAAGCAGTAGTGCGCTCGCCTGGCATGCGTGCGGCCGCACCACATACAAACAAAGATGTGGTGTCCGCCAAAAACTAAAAAATAAATATTAAAATTCTCTAAATAAATAAATAAATAAATAAATAAATAAAAGAAATGCCACAGAGGGCTGGGGATGTGGCTCAAGCGGCAGCGCGCTGGCCTGGCATGCGTGCGGCCCGGGTTCGATCCTCAGCACCACATACCAACAAAGATGTTGTGTCCGCCGAGAACTAAAAAATAAATATTAAAAATTTCTCTCTCTCTCTCTCTCTCTCAAAAAAAAAAAAATTCCACAGAAAATAAGTAGAGATTTTCTCTTTACAAATCTGACTAGCATTCTCTAGATTCCTAATAAAAAATATTCAATAATTGCTCTCCACTACTACACAGAGCTCTGAATAGCTAAATATAACCTCACAGCGCTGTGATAACTATTAAATCTCAGATAAAACATTTAGCACAATACTTGGCACAAAATAAGAACCTAGTAAACATCAGCTGTTATTATTGATATTATTAGGACTATTTGATTATGCTAGAGTAGAGAGCATATATTTTATGTATAGATTATAGATTATTTAGTCCAAACCTGAATATCACATTTCAGTCCTGCTTTAACTTATACAGTACATTAGTACACAGAAATTCAAAATCAAAATGCATTTTCTTTAAAGACTATGTTTGTTAAAAACGAAATAACAAGTAAATCATATACAACATACCTGTTTCTCTCAGTTAACTATAATGCAGAAAGTTCTGTCCTAATTCTGATATATTTTAAAATATAATAATTTCAACAAATTCCCTCCCCAAAAAAGACCTAGATAAAATTCAACACCCAACATAAACACAAACCAGGAAGAGAGAAAACTTCCTTAAATTGACAAAAGACATCTACCAGAAACCTTCAGAAAACATGCTATCAAATAGTGAAACACTGGAAGCTTTCCCATTCAGGAATACGATTAAAATGCCCATTATCATCCTTGCTATTCAATGTTTATACTGGAAGGCCTAGGCAATGCAATAATGAGGAGGGAAAAAAACAACAGGTATACAATTGTTAAAACCCTGGCCAATTAAGTCTTCTAGTCAAAGTAGTCAGTAAGTAGATACTTTGATGTATCCTCTCTGCTCAAATACACAGTAATAGAAAAAAATTACATAAAAATCAAAAGACATAAGGTTCAAAAACAAGAGAAGCTTTCACTTGGATCAGAAACAGAACAGATACACGAAGTTGTGAGTAGGATGAATCTGCAAGCTTGGGGGACTGAAGAACAGACCAGGCATATACAGTACTTCCTGCAGAGCCATCATGGCACAAAGCAGGGGAGAGTGGAGAACAGGAGACATCTGAGCCAGACTCACTACTGAAAGCCAGGGATGAGGCTAAAGCTGAAAGGAAGCTAAAAAATCTGCTGCAAGTCACTGCCTAGAAATGGCAGTTTAGATAATGTTCTATGCTTAGGAAAGTAATAGGGTAGAAACCCAGATTCATGGCCAAGAAACTGAATCAAAAACAATCTATGAGTGGATCTAAAATAACCCAGTCACCTCTAAGGGGAAAACCTTTGACCCAACATTATCATATCTGTTCTAGACTGGGGTCTCAAAGGCCAGCTGAACATCTGAAATACTACCACGCAGAGAAGAATGAGCACAGAGATTGGAAACAAAATCAAAAGCACTCAAGCTCACGATGAGTCTATGAATCAAAACTTCAAAACACATTAAGAAATAGAATGCTAAGAAAAACAACAGTACCAGAAACTTAATATGACTTCATTATGGATGAAGCTTAACTTTACAGAACAGCCTGACGAAGGCTTATTTTATAGTCAATTTAGGGTACCTGGACATAAACGTTTTACATTACTGGGAATGCAAAATGCTACTGTCATTTTGAAAGCCAGTTCACAAGTTTTCTACACAGCTAAATATACTCTTACCATATGATCTAGCATCATTCAAAGTATTTACTCAGGCAAGTTAATAACTTGTGTCCACACCAAAACCTGCACACAGATGTTTATAGTAGTTGTATTCAGAATTGCCGAAAAATGGAAGCAACCAAAATGTCCTTCAGTAGGTGAATGAACAAACTGGTACTTTCATACAATGGGGTATTATTCAGTGCTAAAAAGAAATGAGGTAAACAGATATGGAAGAAACTTCAGTGAACATTACTAAGTGAAAGAAGACAATCTAAGAAAGCTACATACTTATGTGACATTCTGGAAAAGGTAAAACTATACAGATAGTAAAACAATCAGAGGTTGCCAGGGGCTTAGGGTGGGACAGAAAAGAAATGGAACAGGAGAGGCCGGGGTTGTGGCTCAGCTGTAGAGTACTTGCCTCGGATGGGTTCAATCCTCACCACCACATGAAAATAAATAAATAAAATAAAGGTATTTTGTGTAACTATAACTAAAAATAAATTTGAAAAAGAAAGAAAGAAATGAACAGGAGGATATTCAAGCAGTAAAATTATTCTTTATGATTCTATAATCACAGTATACATAATGTCATGTAATGATATTAATGATATATGCCATTATGCATTTGTCAAAATCCAGGGAACTGTAGAACATGAAGAGTGAAGTAATATGAAGTTCATACATACAAGTTCTAATATGAACTCTAATACATCAGTTAATAATAAATGTATCAATAATGTTCATCAACTGTAACAAATGTACCACACTAACACAAAATGCAGACAACAGGGGAAACTGTACAGGAAAGAGATGGTACACAGGAACCCTTTGCATTATCCAGCCATTTTAGTTAAAGTTGTATTGATCTATTTTTATTCAGTTATGTACACTGTTTTAAAAACACCACTACTGGGTATGATGGTGCATGCCTGATATCCCAGCAGTTTGTGAGGCTGTGGATCCTAAGTTTGAGGCCAGCCTCAGCAATTTGATGAGACCCTAAACAACTTAGTGAGACCCTGTATCAAAACAAACAAACAAAAAAAAGTCTGGGGAAATGGCCCAGTGGTAAAGTGTCCCCAGTTCAATACCCCCATCCATATATATGTACATATATATAAGTATGTATGTATATATGTATGTATATATATACACATATATTTATAAATATATGTTTATATATTTTATACATAAAATGGTCAGTTATATATGTATATGTGTGCGTATGTATATGTGTGTGTGTGTGTGTGTGCATATATATATATCCGGAGATGAAATCTCTGTGCTCTTTCTTCTCTGTGTGGTGGAATGTGTATGTGTGTGTGTGTGTGTGTGTGTGTGTGTGTGTTACACACATTCCACCACACAGAGAAGAAGGAGCACAGAGATTTCATCTCTGGGAATATACAAAAGAATTAAAAATACAAACTTTAACAAACAACATATATATCTTCATAGCATTATTCAAAATTGCCAAAAAGTAAAAATAACCCAAATGTCTATCAACGGATTAATGAATAAATAAAATGTACAAGTACACACACACACAATGGAATATCATTCAGCCCTAAAAAAGAAATTTTGCTGGGCACAGTAGCACACTCTTGCAGTCCCAGCTCTTAGGAGGCTGAGGTAAAAAAAAAAAAAAATCGCTTGAGCTCAGTAGTTTGCAGCTAGCCTGAGCAATACAACAAGCCCCCATCTCAAAAAATTAAAAAAGGGAAATTTTGACATAATATGGATGAAGAAGACATTTTGCTAAGTGAAATAAACCAGATACAAAGGACAAATATTTAGGATTCCACTTAAATGAGGTCCCTAGTACATTCGGATTCATATAGACTGAAAGTAGAACAACAGTTGCCAGGGAATGATGATAGGGGAAGATTTGGGAGTTATTCTTTTGGGGGTAATGAGAAAGTTCTGAAAAATGAATGATGGTTTGGTCACTAACAATGTGAATGTACTCAATGATCATAGATATGTACACTTAAAAATGGCAGAAGTGGCCAGGTGTGTTAGCAGGTACCTACAATCCCAGCCACTCAAAAGGCGGAGGCATGAGGATCACAAGTTCAAGGCCAGCTTGTGCACTTAGTAAGACCCTGTCTCAAAAATAAAATAAAAGGTCTGGAGGTGTAGCTCAGTGGTGGAGTATCTGCCAAGCATGTGGGAAGCCCTGGGTTCAACCCCTAGCACAAAAGAAAAAGAAAAGAAAGAAAAAAAATAATACATTTTATGCTATGTATATTTTACCAAAATTATTTAAAAAGTGCTAGAAAACTAGTTATATGTGTATGCACACACACACTCGCACACACACTGCAAATTCCATACGGACAGCAAAACTTCTTTTAAACCTTTGGGGAAAAAATTGAGAAATATATAATTCATACCCTGAGGTAAAGAAATTTTTCTTGACACCCCCCCAACACAAAGACAAGCCACTTGAGGAAATTTTTCATAAATATAACATTAAAACTTAAAACTTATGGGCTGGGGATGTGGCTCAAGCGGTAGCATGCTCGCCTGGCATGCGTGCGGCCTGGGTTCGATCCTCAGCACCACATACAAAGATGTTGTGTCTGCCGAGAACTAAAAAATAAATATTAAAAATTCTCTCTCTCTCTCCTCTCTCACTCTCTCTTAAAAAAAAAAAAAAAAAAAACTTAAAACTTATTTATAACTAAAGACATTCTTTTTTCTTTTAATTACCACTTGGTCGTGGTGTATAATCCTTTTTATTTTATTTTTTAAGAGAGAGAGAGAATTTTAATATTTACTTTTTAGTTTTCAGCGGACACAACATCTTTGTTTGTATGTGGTGCTGAGGATTGAACCTGGGCTGCACGCATGCCAGGCAAGTACGCTACCACTTGAGCCACATCCCCAGCCCTTCTAAAGACATTCTTAACAAAAGGAATAGAAAGTCTCAAACTGATAAGATGCATTTGGAACACAAAAATCCATCATAGAATTAGTAGCCAAAGACACAACTATTCTTCAGAAGTTAAAAGATGCAGAAACTGTGATTTAAGTCTACAAGTGAATATGCTCGGCAGTTAAAAACGGACCATATCTATAAGTAGCAACAAGGTTAAATCACCATCAATTATAATTCAAAAATGTGCACCCCTGTGATCCAGCAATTCCACTTTTCATCCACTGGACATTGGCCATTAATAAGGAGAGGACTGATAACTACAATAGGACAACATATACTAACATAAGAGATTGTTAAGAAGACTCAGATCCCTATGTTCAACCCAAAAATATCTCAAAAAAAAAAATCTTTTAGGAAAAAGAGTTGCAAAATGAGGTGGACAGTATGATGTCATTCATATAGATAATGTTTTCATATTATCTATGTATTCATGAAAATGAATAGAGAAAGATCTGGAGGAAGTACAATGAACTGCCAATTTCAGTTCCTATAGAGGACTAAGTAGATCAAGGGAGCTTTTACTCTGTCTGTACCATTCACAAGCAAGGGTGCATCCTGAGCCTCTTGAAGAATCACAGCACACAACCACACAGACAGCGATGTAACTCTGGGAGCCACCAGACACAGGGACTCCAATTCAAACAGCATCCCTAAGGCTGGGCAATACACAGCCTGCACAACTACACACCACAGATCTAATAATTGTATAGTAAGAAATATATAAAGGGCTGGGGATGTGGCTCAGGCGGTAGCGCGCTTGCCTGGCATGCGTGCGGCCCAGGTTCGATCCTCAGCACCACATACCAACAAAGATGTTGTGTCCGCCGAGAACTAAAAATAAATAAATATTAAAAAAAAAAGAAATATATAAAATGGGAGGCTGACTGCAAACTAGCATGAGGAACTTTGTATACTTTGACTAGAATAGTGGTTACAAAGTACATATACTTTTCAAAACATTCAACTCTAAACATGAAGTCTGCATTTTATCATATGTATACTGTACATCAAAAAAGTTCATTTTAAAATAAATACAAATTGCCAGGCACAGTGGCACATGCCTGTGATCCCAGCAACTTGGAAGTCTGAAGACAGAGAATTGTAAATTTGGGACCCGCTTGGACAATTTAGTGACACCCTATGTCAAAAAAAAAATATATATATATATATACATATATATATTTTTTAAAGGGTTAGAGATGTACATTAGTGGTAGAGTGCTCCTGGGTTCTATTCCCAGTACCAAAATAATAAAATTAAATAAATATAAATTAAATATCTAAATAAAATACTGGAAGAGCCAGTATTTTATTTAGATATTTACGCTTAAGGAAAGCATTTATAACATAGGCACCCCAAAGCAAGAACTAGTACACACATGCTGGTACCCTGAATTACACAGTACTAAAATGAAAATTAACTTACTACTTCAAGGCTTACCACACAATGCCAAGTTTCCATAAATAGTACCTCTATTTTTTGCACAAGGAAACTGAGGCCCTGAGAAATTAATAAAAAGACATAAACAGCAAGTTGAAATTTTAGGTTCTAAGTCTAATTTCCTAACTGTAAGTGGAAAAGTTGTCTCTCAGGCCAAATTTAGTGGAACCTAAAAATCTTGCCAGCACTACCTTGACTGCACAACCCCCTTCAAAGGCAATTCCACTTAAGTCTGATAAAAATCCTCAGAGAACTCATAAAAGGTCAAGTTTTAATTTGGCAGACAAAGTAACCCAACAGGCACTGCAACCCAGGGAACCAAAATAGCAGCTTGGAGCTGGAGAGTCCAATCAAGGCAGAGGACAGGTAAAATTCTGGCCTTGATTTCAGAGCAAGAACACTTTTTTTTCCTACGGATCTAACATCAAAATCCAAGAATCGGGATAAAAATGACAAAGTATTCTCTAGGCAAAAGCACTCTCTTTCCTCCTCAAAGGACCAAAAAAAAAAAAAAAAAAAAAAAGCCAATGCTAGAAGGATCAGAATAGGATGATCTCGAGCAACTATCCCAGGAGCAAGCTCCTCACAGCCAACCTACAAGGAACAAGAAAGTGGTAGCATGGTCACAGGGATGATTCCATCGCCTTCGCCATTACTGTAACATGCCCAGCTCTAAGAACCTACTTTACCTCACAAGGCAAAAGACAAGAGTGTGCGCTTGAGGGACATGGTAAGTCCATCAACCATCCCTAACACTAGAATAATTGTTACTGCTCTGTATAAAATGTAGGGAAATCTTGCTTCGTTCATTCATTCACGGCAATGGGCATTTATTGCACAACTGTTGTGCGCCAGGCCACATTCTGAGGATTTAGCAGCGAACAGTAATGGAACTTAATTCCAGTTGGGAAGGAAGGGAACTTCCTTTCTTTCCAAATTTATTTTCCCCCTCTCCTTTAAATGTCACGCAGAAGAGCCTTCAAAACTTTCCCAAATTCCTCCCACAAGCTTTTCTTGACCTTCCTACTTTATCCCAAAACCAAGCAATCTACAGATCCAATTTTCCAATACTGAAAAAATACGAAAGAGACCTAAAGTGAGTAAGTCATGAAACATAAAATTCAATGCTACTTGGTTATTTTACATGCATACCTTCCAGGCTAAATTGTTAACACCTCGACAGCAAATTATGGTTGTGTTTTATACTATTTCGTGGCCCAGTGCTGATCATGGTTTTCTACTCACAGTAGCTAATCAATAAACGTTTGCTAAGAATGCTAAAAGGTCTCCCTAATCCCAAGGCCTGGCACTGGAATTTAATAGCGAGCATTCGTTAGCTGCATCCTTCCTCCTCTCAGGACACTTTCCTTTCCAGGATGACCTCGTGAGCAGGTTGGCTATTAGGCGCCTCGGGAAACAGCGTTTGGGGAATAAATTCCTTTCTCTCTGCCAGGGCCTGCCTGCCTCACCTGCCCTCTGCCAGGACCTGCCTCACTCGCCCCCTTCCACACCTAACGCACAGCCTCCTCCCAGCGAGTCTGGCTCAGCAGCATCTGCCCGGCGTCCGCACCCGGCTCCGCCGCCGGGACCCCACGGCGCGCTTGGGACCCGAGAGACCCCTCCCCAGGGGGGACTCTGTGCCCGGCCGCGCGGCCGGGTCTCCGCAGCATCCCCTCGGCTCGCCCCTCCTGGGCCGAGCGCGCCGCGCGCGATGCAGCGGCCCCGGCTCCCAGCGCGCCGTCCCCGCCTCCTCCGCCCCGCACCCAGCAGGCTCCCGCGGTCCGGACGCTGCGCGGTTCCCTTCCCGTTCTTCGCGGGCGCGAGGCTCCAACCCCGCTCTCCGCTCCCGCAGCCGCGGCGGCCGCCACGGACTCCGTACCTGGCTCGCTTCCCGGCGAGAGCTGGGGGCGTGGGGAAGGTCTCCAGTGGCCGCAGCCTCCTCCGCCTCGTTCGGCCCGGCCCCCTCAACTGAGGCGGCTGCGGCGCCCGCTCAGGCCCCGGAGCCGCCCCCGCGACGAACGTTCCCAGCGCCCGGCTCGCGCCGTTCCCCGCCCGGCACGCGCAGCGAGCCCGCCCCCGGCGCGAGGGCGCGAGGGCGCGAGGGCGGAGGGCGGGGGGGGGGGGCGGACGCGCGCCGCCAGCGCGAGCGCGCGGTCGGGGCGGGGCTTCCGCCGCGCCGGGGAGGGGGCGGGGAGGTGGGCCGCGTTCCCCTCGAGCCCCGCCCCCGCCACCAAGCGAGACCCGCCCCCGGCTCTCCAGCGGGTGTGGGGCGCAGACTGACCTGGCCCCCTCCTGGCCTCTGCCGCTCTGGCGGCGGCGGAGTGGCGCTTCGACTCCACAGGTATCTGCCCCGCCAGGTGAATGCCCTGCTTGATGTGACTACAAGGTAAAGAATGCAAAGAACCATCCCCGTGAATCATTCATCCGCCCCTCTCTGGGTAATCCTGCTCCGGTGACTTTCCAAATTAACTCAGCAAGCTCACTGAACACCGACTCTGCGCCTAGCGCTGCACCAGGTGCCGTGTGGGTACAAGGTCATGGTCACGGCCCCTGGTCTAAGGAGCGCATAACTCAGAGGGAAAAGCAGTCGTGTATAAACAACCAGGTCTAGTGACCCGTGCAAAGGCAAGCCACAGTCAGATGCTGTGCTAGGATGAGGAAGAGATTACTTCCGCTTGACGTGCAGAGGCGTTCCTGGAAGAGGGGCATTTATGTTCAGCCTAGAAGAAAAAAAAAAGAAGTCCTAGGAAAAAGCCAGGAGGGCATTAAGTCTCTGTAAAGAACTTGAGCAAAGAAGCACAGGTGACCAAGATTTACCAGCTCAGCACCTTTTTAATATTGTGTGTGTGTGTGTGTATGTGTGTGTTCCTTTCCAAACTGTGTGAAATATAGGAGAAGGTGCCAAATTAGGAACAGCCAAACCTTTTTAATGGCCCAAGTGATCATTTTTCTCAACATTTTTTAAGACTCAAAATGGCAACGTCCTTAAGAGTTATCGGTTCATCAGGAGTGAAATGCGGCTAAGCAACCCCAGGTCAATGCGCTTTGCGTTGAGTGGTTTTTACTGCTTTTTGGCACCTTATGCTAAGGCAGATCAAGCCACCTCCTGCTGAGGTCCGCCTGCCTGCCTTTAGAACACCCTCTTCCTTCTCCTCTCATCTGCCTATTTTTAAACTCCTATAATGAAGAAAATGCTTATAACCAACTTTAAGTAAGAGTAAACAGTTTCTTCAAAAAAGAGTTTCACCTTTCACACATGGCTTGTGCAAATATTTTGCATACCAGAGAAGACTAAGATACTAAGACTAAGATACTAAGATACTCAGAATAGAGGTACGAGACATCTAATTCATTTTTTTTAATATTTTTTAGTTGTCAATGGACATTTTATTTATTTATATGTGGTGCTGAGACTCGAACCCAGTGCCTCACACATGCTAGCCACTGAGCTACAACCCTAGCCTCTAGTTTATTCTTTGACCCCTTATTGAGCATCCATTACAGAAAAGGCATTGAAAGGGTAACTCACTGATTCTCTTCTTTAAGACAAAGGTGTAAGAGATACAAAATGAGTATGTAGAGGCTGGAGTTGTGACTCAGAGGTAGAGCACTCGCCTCCTACGTGTGAGACCCTGGGTCCAATCCTCAGCACCACATAAAAAAATAAATAAGTGGGCTGGGGATGTGGCTCAAGCGGTAGCACGCTCGCCTGGCATGCGTGCAGCCCGGGTTCGATCCTCAGCACCACATACAAAGATGTTATGTCTGCTGAAAACTAAAAAAAAAAAAATATTAAAATTCTCTCTCTCTCTCTCTCTCTCTCTCTCTCTCTCTTTAAAAAAAAATAAGTGAAATAAAGGTATTGTGTCCAACTACAAATAAAAAATAAATAAACAAATATGTACATATTGCTTGATGTGTTTGCCCAATTGATAGAAACCAAGGTTTCAGTATGTGAGCTAGACTCATAACTCAATTTTGGAATTAACTACTTCAGGTGCACTTGTCCTCACATCTTTCCATCTCTGTTCTGTGTTTTCATTACCTCCATGTCCTCAGAAAACCTTTCAAACATCTTTCACTAATTCTCTCCCTAAGATTCCAAAATTATTGACTTCTCTTGTTCTTTTTCTACCTCATCTATATATGTTCAAGCTCTTCCAGTCCTGGGGTAGGGGCAGAAGGAAGAAGTTTCCACCATGATTACTATTCCCTCTGTATTTTTCTTCACAAACGTCTTGAGGGCTGGAGATGTGGCTCAGCGGTAGCGCGCTTGCCTGGCATGCATGCGGCCCGGGTTCGATCCTCAGCACCACATACCAACAAAGATGTTGTGTCCGCCGAGAACTAAAAAATAAATATTAAAATTTCTCTTTCTCTGTCTCTCCTCTCTCTTTAAAAAATAAAAAAAAAAAAAAAAAAAAACAAACGTCTTGAAAGCCATCTGAAGTCATTACCTCCTCAGAGGCTTCTCGCTCTTCAGTCCCTGGCTCTGCTCCACCACTCCACTGCCTATTCTTAGTCATTAATGCTTCTTTTGATCCTAAATGCTGTGGCCCAGTTAAGTCTTCATTTTACTAGAACTTCCAGTGGCACTTGACTATACAAGCGTGCTACTCTTTTTGAAACATGGCTCCATGACATGATCCCTCTTTTAACCCCTTTAGCCACTCAGTTTCCAAAATTCTGTCCTCAGCTCATCTCACCCCACACCTTCTCCCCGAGCCATTTCACATACTCCATATCTTCATCTATCACCCATGGCTGCTACTCCAAATTGCATTATCACTAACTTAGGCCACTCCTCTGGGTTCCTCATGCACAAAAGCCTACCAGAATATCCTAGAGATATTCTGCATTTCAAAAAGTGTATGGCACTACTGTCCATCCAGTTGCCCATTCAAACACCTCGAATTATCCTTGCTGCTTCCAATAATCAAAGTCCTTTTCTTTTGTTGTTGTTATTGTTTTGTTTGTTTGTTTGTTTTTATACCAGGGATTGAACCCAAGGGCACTTAACCACTAAGCCACATCCCCAACCCTTTTTATGTTTTATTTTGAGACAGGGTCTTGCTAAGTTGCTTTTAGCCTTACTAAGTCGCTAATGCTGGCTTCAAACTTCTAATGCTCCTGCCTCAGCCTCCCAGGTAACTGGAATTATAGGCATGCACCACTGCACCCAGCTACAAAGTCCTCTGGATTCTACTTCATTAATACTTCTAGAACCTGTCCCTCTTAGCTCTTCTCAGCTAGGCTAGAGCAAGAGCCTTTATCTGCTTCCCTACTATACCTGTATCTCCAGTTCCTTCTAATCCATGTTCCATATGCGGGTTGTAGAAAACTTTCCAAATGTACCACACATGGTGTCACTACACAGCGTGGCACACAGACCCTCCATTAATCTAGCCCTTGCCTATCTATCCATTCCATCTTGTGTTGCTGTCTCCACACACACATCACCCAAATTCCTGGAATGTTTCTGCTTTCCCTTACCTCCATACCTTTGTGCTTGTTTGCTTTCTATTTGGAATTTCATTTGAATATAAGCAAAGGGTGTGCAATGTAAGTGTAGTTGAAGTTCCATGTATTTTTTTTCTCTTTCCATATGTTTTATTGGTGCAATGTAGTCACACATAATAATGGGATTTGTTGTTACATATTCATACATACATACAGCTTAACTATAATTTGGCCAACATAACCCCCTAGCACTTCCCGCCTCCTTGCATACTCCTGCCCCCTGGTTCCTTTCCTTCAGTGATCTCCCTTCTATTTTCATAAATCCTCTCTCCTTCTTTTCCTTTTTCCTCTATAGTTTCCATATATGACAGAAAACATACAATTCTTTTTTTTTAAAAGAGAGAGAGAGAATTTTAATATGTATTTTTTTTTAGTTCTCGGTGGACACAACATCTTTGTTGGTATGTGGTGCTGAGGATCGAACCCGGGCTGCACGCATGCCAGGCGAGCGCGCTACCACTTGAGCCACATCCCCAGCCCCTATTTTTTTTAAAGAGAGAGAGAGAGGATTTTAATATTTATTTTTTAGTTTTCGGTGGACACAACATCTTTGTTCATATGTGGTGCCGAGGATCGAACCCCGGCCGCACACATGCCAGGCGAGCGCGCTACTGCTTGAGCCACATCCCCAGCCCCAACATACAACTCTTGACCTTCTGATTTTAGCTTCTTCCACTTAACATAATGTTCTTAGTTCCATCCATTTTTCTACAAATGACATAATTTCATTTTTCTTTATGGTTGAATAAAACTCCAATGTGTACATATAACACATTTTCTTTATCCATTCATCTGTTGATGGACACCTAGGCTAATTTACAATCCCACCAACAATATAAAAGTGTTCCTTTTTCTTCATGTCCTCTCCAAGCATTTACTGTTACTTGTATTTTTTAAAAATATTTATTGTAGTTGTACACAATATCTTTATTTTATTTACTTATTTTTATATGGTGCTGAGGATCGAACCCAAGGCCTCACATGTGCTAGGTAAGCACTCTACTGCTGAGCCATAACCCCAGCCCTGTTATTTGTATTCTTTTTTTTTTTTTTTTTTTAATTTTGCTCGGCTCTGTGACCTCATTCTGAGAGAGAGAGAATTTTATTATTTATTTTTTAATTTTCGGCGGACACAACATCTTTGTATGTGGTGCTGAGGATCGAACCCAGGCCGCACGCATGCCAGGCGAGCGCACTGCAGCTTGAGCCACATCCCCAGCCCTGTTATTTGTATTCTTGATAACTGCCATTCTGACTGGTATGAGATGAAATCTCAGTATAGTTTTGATGATGTTGAAAAGTTCCATGTATGTTGAAGACATACTCCAAGAAAATTTCTGGAAATAAGAACACATAAACCTATACAAAGGAATGGCTCACGTGTACCTGAGGAACTTACCAGAGAGTGATCAACTCTGAGAGCTATACTATTAAAATTATTAGACATAATAATAAAAATAATGATAACAGCCTCCAAGGCCTTCAGGCAAAAAAAAAAATCAAATTGTTTAAAAGGAAAATTAGGCTGCAGGTCATTAAAGATGGAGACAAATTCTTTTCACTCCTTTTGATCTAGGCTGGCCTTAGTGAACTACTAGTCAATACAATATGTGATATTCTAGGATTTCCAAGCCCAGGGCACTAGAGCTCTTAAGTGATCCATCTGGTCTTTCTTTTATCCATCTGGGAACACTTTCTTTTTTTTTTTTTTTTTTTTTTTTTTAAAGAGAGAGAGAGAGAGAGAGAGAATTTTAATATTTATTTTTTAGTTCTCGGCGGACACAACATCTTTGTGGGTATGTGGTGCTGAGGATCGAACCCGGGCCGCAGGCATGCCAGGCAAGTGCGCCACCGCTGAGCCACATCCCCAGCCCCTGGGAACACTTTCTTTTAAAGCCCTGAGCTGTTATGGAAAGTATCTCACTTCCTGTGGAAAGGTCCTGAGATCACACTGAGAGGGAGGACATGGTCAATCCTGGCTGACACCAAGTAAAGTCATCATTAGCTCTGGCTCAGCCCAGACATCAGCTGAATGCCTCTGAGTGACCTCCGCTGAAGTCATGTGGAACAGAAATATCATCCAATCAAGACCTACCCAAATTCCTGATCCCAAAGCTTTTAAAATTATAACCAAAGTTGTTCTTATGGAGTGGGGGATGTGGCTCAGAGGTAGAGAACTTATCTATCATGTACAAGGCCCAGGGCTCAATTCCCAGCACCTTAAAAAAACTAACAAAAACAAAAGATCTGTATATCAGGTATTTAGTGCATGCCACCAGTGAAATGACTGGAACCCAGCCCCAGATCCCTGCCTCTTTTCCAAGAGATCTTTTTTTTTTTTTTTTTCTAGAAGTCACCCAGATGCTTCCCTTGGGCAGAAGTAAGGAAGCCCCACAGAAGGCAGGTGGCTTCCTGGGATGGAGAAGATACTCTGAGGATGTGCTTGGGCTAAGTCCTTCCTGTCTGCTTTGTGAGCCTGCCTGTGGCTGCAGGTTAGGCTGTAAGACCCAGAAACTCACCTAAGCTTCTTTAGGGACACAATTAAACCCTTAATAAGTGTCCATCAATAAAATGTAATAGCTCCAGATGTGGTGGCACATGCAAGTAAACTGAACTACTCAGAAGGCTGAGGCAGGAAGATTGCAAGTTACAGGCCAGCCTAGGCAACTTAGCAACACTGTGTCTCAAAATGAAGAATAAAATGGGCTGGGGTGAAGTTCAGTGGCAGAGCATCCCTGGGTTCAGTCCCCAGTGCTGGAAAAAATTTTTAAAAAGTAATGGGAACACAGCCCTGCTCATTCAAGGGCTAGGTGTGACAGAGATTGTACACAAAGCTTCAAGTATTTACTGTGTGACCCTTTACAGAAAAAGTTTGTCATTCCCTGCCTTAAAGGATAGGGTGGGGTGGGAGATGTAGCTCAGTAGTAGAACACTTGCCAACCATGCACAAGGACTTGGGTTCAATCCCCAGCAACACATACACACACACACACACACACACACACACACACAGATTCTTACTTTAAGGCATTCATTCTAGGGTAATTTATTGTGAGTCTGTTAGCCAAAACAGCTGGCATCAGACTTCCCAAGAGCAACATGCCAAGCAAGGCAATAGTGATGCAGTGTCTTCTAGAAACTTGAGGAAAGAAGATGCAGGCAAAGGATTTTATATCTACCCACCCATGCCATTTATCAAGCATCAAGACTATAGAAAAAATGTTTATAAAATGCAAGAAATTAAGGAATAGTGCACATATAAGCTTATCTTAAGTATCCGCAAGAACACAGGCCAGCAAATTTTTCGAAAACATCAGATAGTAAATATTTTAGATTTGGCGACCTGATTACTCTGCCATTATAGCACAAAAGCAATGGTAGATGATATGTAAATAGTAGGTCTGGCTATGTTCCAATAAAATTTTATTTATAAAACAGGCACAGGCATAAAAATTGGGCTGCCTCTTTACTAGAGGAAAAGAAGTAGTAGGAAGTTCCTCACAAAGAACCATGAGGCCCATATGGCTCAAGAAAATAATATCCCATGGCCAAGTGGGGTTTGTCTTAGTCTTCTAGGGCTACCATAACAAAGTCCACAGGTTGGCTGGCAAGAGAGAGAGAGGGAGGGAGGGGGGGGGAGGGAAGGAGGGAGGGAGGGAAGAAACTAACTTATTTCTTTGCAATTCTAGAGGCTACAAGTCCAAGATCAGGTGTTGCCAGGGTTGATTGCTCGTGAGTCTCTTTAACTAGTAGATGGGCCTCTGAATCTGTCTTCAAATGATCTGCCCTCTATACTTGTACACCTGTGTCCTAATCTCTTCTTCCTATAAGGACATCAGTCATGTGGGACTAGGATCCACCTCT
Source organism: Urocitellus parryii (assembly GCF_045843805.1). Taxonomy (NCBI): domain Eukaryota; kingdom Metazoa; phylum Chordata; class Mammalia; order Rodentia; family Sciuridae; genus Urocitellus; species Urocitellus parryii. The sequence continues at coordinate 50,552,642 of NC_135542.1, forward strand.
AAAAATTTCATTTTATCTTAATCATCTCTCTAAAGACCCTATCTCCAAATAGGGTCACATTCTGAGATACTGGAGATTAGAACTTCAACAACCTAAATATAAAAGCTAAAGCTATAAAACTCTTAGAATAAAACATAGGTATAAAATCTTTATTACCTTGGGCCTGTTAAAGTCTTCTTAGGCACAACACCCAAAACAAATGATAAAAGAAAAAGTAGGTCAGTTGGACCTTATCAATTTAAAACTTTTTTTGTGGGGTTTGAGGAGTGGGGATTGAACCTAGGGGCATTCTACCATTAAACTACATTCTAGCCCTTATTTTTTATTTTGAGGCAGGGTCTTGCTTAGTTACCTAAGCTGGCCTCAAACTTGGGATCCTCCTGCCTTAGCCTCCTGAGTCATTGGGATTATAGGCATGGGCCACCATGCCTGATGGTATGTTATTTATATCTCAATATATATTTTTATTTTTTCTCAATATATATTTATCTCAATATATATATATATATTTTTTTTTTAATTTTTAATATTTATTTTTTAGTTCTCGGCGGACACAACATCTTTGTTGGTATGTGGTGCTGAGGATCGAACCCGGGCCGCACGCATGCCAGGCGAGCGCGCTACCGCTTGAGCCACATCCCCAGGCCCTCAATATATATTTTTATCTTAATATATGGTTGAAGAAAACCATTAGATACTCCTGGAAGATACAAATATATACTTGGTTTTGATTAAAATATCTGATCATTAAGGTAACAATTTTTCTTACATTAATTTATAAATTTAATATGATTCCCTCCAAAATATAACTTTTTTTTTCTGTAGCTGAACAAGTCGATACCAAAGCTGAAATGAAAAAAAAAACAAACACTTAAGAATAGCACAGTTTGGGG